>NC_045618.1:73304745-73958608 GCF_009829155.1 Mustela erminea | reverse complement strand
TGGGATTTAATCCATCATTGGGCTCCCTGCTCAGCAGAAGACTGCTTATCCCTCTTACCCCTCTTCCCCTGCTCATGATCTCTCTCTCTCTCTCCCTCTCTCTAATAAAATAAATATAATCTTTTTTTTTTTTTTTAAAGAAAGACTCAGCAAAGAAATATGAGGAAGAACTAAATGGAAGTTTTAGAACTGAAAATGCAAAGCAAAATGAAAAACTCAGCGGATGAGCACTGCAGCAGAATGGATAGGTCAGAATAGAAAATCAATGAGCAAGAAGATAAAACTATAGAAACTGCCCATTTGAGCAACAGAGAAAAGCAGACTGAAAAAAGTATCAGAGCCTCAGAGACCTATAGGACTAGGCCATAAGGTCCAGTATCTGAACTATCAGAATCCCAGGAAGAGAGAAAAGAAAGAGTAGGCCTGAAAAATTCTCAAGGAAGTAATGACTAAACACTTACAAATTTCTTTAAAAAACATAAACATGCAGATTCAAGAGGCTAAAGCACAGTAATCAGAAAACAAAGAAATTCATGCCCAAACACATCACAGTAAGATCTGAAAAGAAAGAAAAGAAAAATTTCTTCAATAAGGAAGAAAGAAAGCAAGATAGGAAGAAAGAAAGAAAGAAAGAAAGAAAGAAAGAAAGAAAGAAAGAAAGAAAGAAATTTTGAAAGCAGCTAGAGAAAAATGACACCCTACCTAAGGGAAAACAATTCCAAGGACAGTGGATTTCTCAACAGAAACCAAGGAAGCCAGAAGGAAGTAAACGAATGTTTTCCAATTGCTGAAACAGAAGAGCTGTCAATCTAGAACAGAAAAATGGATGATAAAAGAAGGAGTCTTGGAACATCAGGAAGGAAGAAAGAACACAGTAAACAAAAATACAGATAAATGTTTCCTAAATTACATTTAATGGATTAAGCAAAAATTGTAACAATGTCTAATGATGTTCTAAGTATATATATATATATAAGAAATATTAAAGAAAATTATACTATGAATAAGGGAGGATAAATGGGTGTAAAAAGGAGACAGTGTTTTTAGACTTCATTCAAAATGGTGAAATGACATCACTAGTAGACTGTGTTGTGTATATACAATGTAGTACCTACAGCAACCACTAAAAAAAACTATACAGGAAGATACATCTAAAACACTGTAGATATACTAAAATTGAATTCTAGAAAATGCTAAGTAACTCACAGAATTTCAAAAGAAAGAACACAGGAAAACAAAAAACAATGAGAACAAAAAAATAAATATATAAATGGCAGATCTATCTATAAAATATCAATGACATTAAATGCAAATTATATAAGTATATCAGTTAAGATACAGAAACTGTCCTGCATATACCAATGAAGAGATAGTTAAAATAAAAAGTGGATTAAAAAACATAATCCAATAATAACTCTCTACAGGAAATTCATTTTATTTTTTTAAATTTTTTCTAAAGATTTTATTTATTTATTTGACAGATAGAGATCACAAGTAGGCAGAGAGGCAGGCAGAAAGAGGGAGAGAGAGAGAGAGAGGAGGAAGCAGGCTCCCTGCTGAGCAGAGAGCCCAATGCAGGGCTCGATCCCAGGACCCTGGGATCATGACCTAAGCTGAAGGCAGAGGCTTTAACCCACTGAGCCACCCAGGCACCCAGAAATTCATTTTAAATGACACAGGTATGTTGAAAGTAAAAGGATGGAAAAAGATATATCATGTCATCATTAATCAAAAGAGAGGAGTAATGGCTATATTAATATCAGATAAAGTAGATAGACTTCTGAACAAAAAAATTTACCAGGAACAGAGAGGAAGCTTCCATACTGTTAAAAAGGGTAAATTACCAAGAAGACATAGCAATCCTAAATGTGTATGCACCCACCAACAGAGCTGAAAAATAGGTGGAACAAAAACTGACAAGACTAAAGGGAGAAATAGACAAATCTAGAATTATAGAGACATCAATACCTCTCTGACCACAAGAGAGACCAACTAGCCAGAAAATCAGCAAGGATATAGAAGAACTCAACACCACCACAAATCAGCAGAATCTAGTAGCCAGCTCTACCCATCAACACCCTACCCAACAACAGCAGAACACACATTGGTTTCAGGTGCCCATGAAATACATATCAAGTAAAACCGTATCTTGAGCCATAAAGCAAACTTTAATAAGCGTAATGTAAAAGAATAAAAATAATAAAGAGTGTGCTCTCTGACCACAATAGAATAAAACTGTAAATAAGTAACAGGAAAATAACAGGAAAATCATCAAATACTTAACAACTAAATAACACAATTCTTAATCTAAGGGTCATAAAGAATGTCTCAAAGGAAATAAAATGTATATTGAACTGAATGGAAGTAAAAATGCAATATATCCAAATTTGGGGGACATGGCCAAAGTAGTGCTGAGAGGGAAATTTATAACACTAAACACAAATATTAGAAAAGAATAAAGGTCTCAAATCAATCATCTAAGGGCTCGCCTCAAAAACCCAGAAAAAGAAAACAACAATCAATCCAAAACAAGTGTAAGGAAGGAAATAACAAAAGCAGAAAACAGTTAAATAGCAAATGGAAAAACAGTGGAGAAAATCAATGAAACAAAGAACTGGTTCTTTAAAAAGTTCAGTAAAACTGACAAGATTCTAGCAAAACAAGGGAAAAAAATGGAGAAGATGTAGCAACCTAACTAGAAGTAGGGCATCCTATGTGATTGGGTAGTGGTGAATATCTGCCTTTCTCTAGCTGATCCTGGGTTGGGTGGACCTCCAAAATAATAGGCTAAGTGAAAGAAGCCATACCCAAAAGGCAGTATGACTCCATTTATATGAAATGAACAGAATAGGCAAACCCATAGAGACAGAAAGCAGGTTACCTGGGGGTGGGGAAAGTAGAGAAGGGTGAATAACCTTTTACTGGGTATGTGGTTTCCTTTCAGGCTGATGACAAGGTTTTAGAACTAGGTGGAATTGGTGGTTACACAACACTGTGTATGTACTAGATGACACTTAATGGTTTATTGTATTTTTAAAAAATTTTTAAAAAGATTTTATTTATTTGACAAAGGGAGAGAAAGAGAGAGCACAAGCAGGGAGAGTAGAAGAGGGAAAAGCAGGCTCCCCGCTGAGCAGGGAGCCCAATGCGGGACTCCATCCAGGACCTGAGCCAAAGACAGTCATTTAACCAAGTGAGCCAACCGGGCGCCCCTTAATGGTTCATTTTAAAAGTGTGAATTGTATGACATGGGAATTAATCTCAGTAAAGCTATTATTTAAATTGAAGTTGATAAAAAATGAAAGGTTAAATTTAACTCCAGATGCATATGTGTATTATATGCATATATGTATGTACACAAACATATATGTATGTGTGTGTATCTATGTATGGTACATATATAGAGGAGGTTTTGCATATTTAATTGCTTCTATCTGGGGAGAGAGTCAATTTAGAAAACCCCTAGATGGAGAAAGGCCCCTCAGCTTCAAGACAGGACATGTGGTTGGAGCCCCAGCTGCAGAGTTTGGGTACTGGTGGCGGGAGCCTGTTGCACACTGTGCCTCACTGCACAGAGGTAGGTGGCCGAGTCGCTGGGCTGAGAAGCTACAATGTATAAAGAGCTCTGTCTTGCCCGGGTATCCAACAAGACTTTAATTCTTCCACTTGTTTGTTCCTTCTGATTTGACAGAATTATCATTAGCAATGTGAGCCCTTTCCCAGGGTCCTGCCGAAACCACTGAACGGAATAAAGAGTGCCATCCGTGTAACTGCAGTTGAGAACCACGCTGTCCTGCTCTCGGATATTCAGAGCTTCAGGACTTTGCTTCACCTCCTGTTTGCTGCTCACCCCTGCCCAGAAAGAAAACACAGAGAGGCGGGTTAGTGGCTAACTCTTCTTTGGAAATTACTTTTGATTTTGCTTTTTCAATCTATGCAAAACATCACACTGGATAGAAGTCCTTATCTCCCCCACCCCCAGTAGAAATGCCCTGGGGTCTGTCTGTTCTTTGCCCATTTCCAAATCTCTTTAACTTACAGTCTAGTTGTAACCAAAGGATGAGCAAGCCCAGGGATTTGTCCATTCTTTCTGCCACTTAGAGTCACTGAAACTTGTTCTTGTTTCTGCAGTATTGACAAGGTCTCACAAGATAAAGAATCTGCTTTGCTGCCACATATGTTCAAACATTTATAGGAAACAGCATCAGCCCAGCCAAACGGAGGAAGGTCACATGCTCACACAGCTGCACTCACCACCCCCAACCCCATACTAATCTGCAAAGAGTAGGAGGTAGAAATGGAAACACTGCCATCTGAGGACCCACCCCAGCATTGCCAGAGATATGTTTTCTCTCTCTTCCTCCTCCTGAATGACAACAAAGTTTTAAATACCAAATGTGTCGACTGCCAAATATCCGTGCATAGCAAATTATAAATGCTTATGTCAGAAAAGAAATCTAAGTTTTTACTATCCAGTTGCTGTTGCTTTCTTTAGATTCCTAGAACTACTTCCCTCTTCTTGCCACTTCAGCCCGGAAGTGCTGGCTTTCCTCGGCTCACACCTTCTTGAGAAGTCCCTTTATATCATTTTTTTTAAAAGATTTTTATTTATTTATTTGATAGACAGAGAGAGATCACAAGTAGCCAGAGAGGCAGGCAGAGAGAGAGGCGGAAGCAGGCTCCCTGCTGAGCAGAGAGCCTGATGTGGGGCTCGATCCCAGGACGCTAAGATCATGACCCGAGCTGAAGGCAGAGGCTTTAACCCACTGAGCCATCCAGGCGCCCCCCTTTATATTATTTTATATCATTTCTCACCCATCAGGTAACAGGTAAGACAACAGACACACCAGCTGAGTCACTGCAGCCCCTCCCTTGGTGGCTGTCGTGCTGGGGAATTCCAGGCCTCCAGTAGCAGGTGAGATAGTAGTTTCTTGGATGACAACACTTTCCTGGTTTAGTGTTTGTCCTTGGAACCAGGGTAACAACATGAACAAAGGCATCCACTTTCAACTCAGGGGTTCTCTTGAGGAGATTTATGAATTTTAAACTCTAAGAAGATGAGTCTGAAAGAGGAAATGAAGGACCGCATCCGCCCAGAATCCATTTCTTACTGCCTTTTCACAACCCAAGAGAGAATACAGCTTATCAATAAACCGATGGTCTGGGGAGCTCCAAGGATTTTTCTTTATGTTCAGGAAAACCACCAGATAATGTACATCAGAGGACCAAGAAAGCCCAGATAGATGACAAGAATCAGCAAATGAGACTCAGATGCAGAAAGTGACGTGCTCAAACTGACTGGGAAGGTGAAGGTCAGAGCCCGATCTAGAAGGCAGGTTTTCGGATTCTCTGGTCTCCTAAAATACCGCCAGGGATCATGTCTCTCTAGGGGGCATTCAGAGACTTCACAAGTTGGTATAAAGAAAACAAGAGACCTGGAATGGCACCCCCTTTTATATTGCACAAACCGGCTCAAAACCCACCTTCCTCCTTCTCTGTGTGTGTGTTTGTGTGTGTTTCATGATCACACACAGCTGACCTACAGAGGAGGACAGAAAGGAGGGAGAGGAAAAGCTCTGTAAGAAAGGAGGAGGAGTGACCTTGAACATTTCTTCCTGTTATCTTCCCAAATTTAAGAGAACTGAAATAGATTGAATAAAATAATTTCCTTCCCACTCCCCCCCAAATTCTACTTTTCTCTATCATTGCAAAAAAATGACAAAAATAGATTATTTATGCTCAAAAGTGGCACAGCCACTTTCCGTCTTCCTCTGTTGTCCTATTTTAAGTGGAATGAAAACCTTTCATAATGGATTGGGACAAGGCCAGGAATCACTGAATGTTGGAAGCTGTGCACAGACTGTTCTGCTTATAATGAAGAGAATAAAATATATCATTTGTCACAGTTCTGTAGAACCTCAATATTGAATGCTAGCCAAACACTCTCTCCCCCAGTGGATCAGGGATGCTATTGACAATAGAGCATCCATCCCCTTCTTGTGACTAAACACATGAAGGCCTTCCTTCCCACCCCGGCCAAGTCCAACAGTCTGCTTTAGTAAAGTTGCTTTATAGACCTGGAGGAGAATCGCTGAGATGTGTTTATGATGTTAAAGAAAGGACTTGGGGCACCTGGGTGGCTCAGTGGGTTAAGCATCTGCCTTAGGCTCAGGTCATGATCCCAGGGTCCTGGGATTGAGCCCCGCATCCGGCTCTCTGCTCAGCGGGGAGCCTGCTTCCTCCTTTCTATGTGCCTGCTTTTCTGCCTACTTGTGATCTCTGTCTGTCAAGTAAATAAATAAGATCTTTCCAAAAAAAAAAAAAAAAGAAAAAAGAAAGGACTTCAATTTTGGTCATTTGTGGTTTCAGGATGACCATCATGTGAGACAGGACAATTTTTGGAATATTAAGAGTTTTTGCTTTTTTTTTCATTGTTAAAAAAACCCACATGATCTTCCTTTCAGACAGTGGTGTAATTGTCGGCTCATCACTTCAAGAACAGGACACACAGCTGGAAAAAGAAAATACAGATGCCTTGTTAGTCATTTTATTTCAAAATTTCAGCCGTATGGACAAATGGGAGGATCTGAAACAACTGTAGATTTAGGAGATGTTACAAAGATATAATGCAAGTTTACTTGACCAAGACAAAATCAACATTTTCTAGGTGGAGCAAACACTTTCTAAGGGGAAAGGAAAGAGTGTCAAAGACAAGTGAACAGGCTTAAAGTATTGGCAGGTGCTTTGGAGGGATGTTGGACCTTATTCCCTTAAAGAATTCCTGGAAAGAAAATGGCAAAACCTCTGGGCCATTTTCAGTTATTAAATAAATCTCAGTGTAGTCTTGTTTATATCTTCCATAGATTGCCATCGTTTCTTTGCTCCCTGAACTTGAGTCTTGGCCCCTGGCTACAGTGAGGTCAGTTTGGCTACTCTGTTCACTTCCTTCTCTTTTCTAGATGGCCTCCATGAGGCGGGCATCCCCATGAGAGACCAGGGGACCCAGAGGGGCCTCCTCAAGCCTGGGTTCTCCCCTTGCTGATGGTCCCCTCCCAGAGGGTCCCCACTCAGGGGCGTTCTCCTCAGCTTCTCGTGCTCTCTTTTCTTCTGCTGGGAGCGCTGCAGGACAGTGCAGGCCCTGCTGCCTTCAGAAGCACCACTTGCCCTGGAGAACCCTCGCTGGTCCTCACCATGCCTAGTGGAGAAACCCAGGCAGCCAGGTTGCTACCTCTCCCCACTCCACCACGTTTCTCCAATTTCCTTGTCTTCTGTTAAGCAGGTGTAAACATAGATCACAATCTGCTTCAGAAGCAGACTCCTCAAGTGGCTTTTGGGGAAAGGGGAACACTTTTTTTTTCCCTCTTGGCTCCTCCCATTCTTCATATCAGCTTAAGGGGGTGAAGGTTGGAGGTTGGGGGATATAGCGCCTATTCACTCATTTCTCATAAATCCTAGAGGGAGTGCCTGGCTGTGAGACTTTCTTAATGGAAAATGGTAGATGCTTAAGCCTTCTTGGTCCCTAGTTTTGGGTCCTAGCTGCCAAATTTGTGGCAGTGGAATATGCCCTTCAGTACATACTATTCATCTAACTGGAAAAAGAATATTTAATTCTATGGACAATTTAATTCTATAGACAATTCTTTATCTTATTTTTTAAAAGATTTTATGTATTTATTTTAGAGGGAGAAAGGGATGTGAGCAAGGGGAGGGGCAGAGGGAAAGGGGGGAGGGCAGAGGGGGAGGGAGGGAGAGAATGTCATATCAAATAGACCTGACACTGAGCAGAGCCCTGTGTGGGGTTTTATCTTACCATGTTGAGATCATGACTTGAGCCTAAAACAAGAGTCCAAGGTTTAACCAATTGTGCCAGCCAGGCACCCCTAGATGATTCTAAATAAAGATTTCTAATTCTTCAAAAGACAATATGAAAATATATACACATATGATCTCATAATTATGTATTATATAATATAAATATCCCATAATAATATATTATAAAAATATATATGGATGTATAAATATTATATGGATTATAAATATATAAATAAATATATCTTATATATTCCAATAATATTAGGAGCATTAAGACTGTTCCATTAATATTGGGTAAGTTTGGGGGACAAAATTAAATAATAAACCTCACACTAACCAAAATTCAACATAAATATTGGAAAGGGAAAGCCTCACTATAAGGATATGGCAAAAGTTTAAACATGGTCATGAAACGGTTATACATTATCTTGTAGTCTTTACTGGAAATTCTGCAGCAAGCAGATCTTTATGAGTGTTGTAACCAGCTTTCTTTAATATGAAGTTAAAATGTTGTAAAGAATCCAGAAAGAATAAAAAGATTAATTAAAATAAATTAAATACAATATATTTAAATGTTGGAAGAGAGGAGAAAATATTAAGGGATAATTGACTTATGGCCTTTAACATATAGAGAGGTTTTAATTTTTAATTAAAAATGAAGAATAAGGGACGCCTGGGTGGCTCAGTTGGTTGAGCAGCTGCCTTCAGCTCAGGTCATGATCCCAGCGTCCTGGGATCGAGTCCCACATCGGGCTCCTTGCTCGGCAGGGAGCCTGCTTCTCCCTCTGCCTCTGTCTGCCATTCTGTCTGCCTGTGCTCGCTCTCTCTCCCTCTCTCTCTCTGAGAAATAAATAAAATCTTTAAAAAAAAAAATGAAGAATAAGGGTGCCTGGGTGGCTCAGTTGGTTAAGCGTCTGACTCTTGATGGGTCCTGATCTCAAGGTCATGAGATCAAGCCACATGTGGGACTCTGTGCTCAGTGCAGAGTCTGCTGGAGATGCTCTTTCCCTCTCTCTCTCTGATGCCCCCTTCAAATAAATAAATAAATAAATAGATCTAAAAAAATATAAAGAACGAATAAACTTTTATCCATGTTGGAGAGTGGAATAAGTTGTTCTGGCCATTTTTTTCTGGTTAAGTCTGCAACCAGAAGGCTTGTCTGTCCATTATTCCTCTTGGCTGCTTTTCAAACCTTGGATAATTTTCTTTTTGTTGTTGAAAAAAAATTATTGTCTTTTTATCATTAAGAAGGATATTTTCTACTAACTAAAATAGGATATGGCTTAACCAGAAATAAGGTGTGAGCTGCACTCAGGCATGTCAAAGTAGGGCTTGAGGGTCCCTCAGCACTTCTCATCTACGTTTACCCCCAATACCTGCAGGTCTGCGTCACCCATCCTCCTGAAAGGCAGCAGCCTCACAATGACAGTGGTTTCTCAAGGTAAGATCTTCTAGTCCCTTAAACCCAAATCACCACCAAATCACCAAAATGTGGCCCTTGACCTCATGCCAGACCTATTCACTCAGAATCTATTGATCAGAATCAGATCTGTACTTTTGAAAAAAGTCTTCATGTGATTCTTAAATATCCAGACATTTGAGAAGTACTGTCCAGCTGGTTAGCTCAGGCATTCTTATTTTAAAATCTCATGTTACGGTGCCCAGAATATTATCCTTTATCTCAGAAATTCCTTCATATTTCAACCCAGTATGTCTCAGTTTCCTTATCTGAAAATGTGTTAATACTACTTCACAGTTTTTTTTTTTAAAGATTTTATTTATTTATTTGACAGGCAGAGATTACAAGTAGGCAGAGAGGCAGGCAGAGAGAAAGAGGAGGAAGCAGGCTCCCCACTGAGCAGAGAGCCCGATGCGGGGCTCGATCCCAGGACCCTGGGATCATGACCTGAGCCGAAGGCAGAGGCTTTAACCCACTGAGCCACCCAGGTGCCCCACAGCAGTCAGATTTTTTTTTAAATATTTAATTTATTTATTTGACAGACAGAGATCACAAGTAGGCAGAGAGGCAGGCAGAGAGAGGAGGAAGCAGGCTCCCTGCTGAGCAGAGAGCCTGATGCGGGGCTCAAACCCAGGACGCTGGGATCATGACCTGAGCCGAAGGCAGAGGCTTTAACCCACTGAGCCACCCAGGCGCCGCACAGTTTTTTGTATTATGAAATGAGTAAGTAGAGTGCTGGGCAATGTACTTGGCATATGCTAAATGTTCAATAAATGATAATAAAGGCAACAGTGGTCACAATGAGGATGGAAAGATGAGGGCAGGTTAAAACAAGAATCCTGGGATTATTCTCTATGTTGGGTAAAACTGTAAAGCTATAAACCCAATGGGCTAAAATTGGACAAAACCAGGTGATGTGGATAAAAGAATAATTCTGTCTCTCTCCCTAAATCAGGAAGCTTCCATTTCTGCTTCCCTGATTTCTAGTCCTTCCCCCATCCCCTCTCCACAAGACAGGGATGGGACAGTTGAGTCTGTTGTTCAGAGTCCGTTTATGAGGAGATCAATTGTTGGTCTAACTGATAAGGTAGGCCTCCAGACTCCACTCGGTCTGTTTATATCCTTTGCATTTTTAAATCTTTGCCCACCTGTCATAATAAGCAGATCTCAGTATTCCCAGGAAACTGACTCTGCCACAAAGGCTGGCAAATAAGGCAAGGAAAATAAATAAAACTTTCTTCATTTGCAAGTAGCATCATTATGGGGGTAGGAAATCCAAACAAATTCACAAACAGTTAGAATTAACTACTAAATTTAGCAAGTTCAGTGAACACAAGGTCAATATAAAAACCAGCTGTATTTCTATACATAAGCAACAGTTGGAAAATAACATTTTAAAAAATAGCTTGAGATCTCTATCCATGGGTGTAAATCTGACATAAGAGGTGTATGATCACTATCTTAAAAATTAAAACCATTTCCTGATGGAATGAGCACTGTGCATCTTATGGAACTGATGAATCACTGAACTCTACCTCTGAAACTAATAATATACTACATGTTAATTAGTTAAATTTAAATAAAAAAGAAACAAAAAAATATTGCTTAGAGAAATAGAAGGTGACCTAAATAAATTGATAGTCTAAATTTACAACATAAAACTCAGTGTGGCTAAGATATCAATTCTCCCCAAGATGATCTCATAGATTTAATGCAAAACCAATCAAAATTGCAACAGAAATTTTGTGAAAATTGAAAAAGGTTTAGAATTTAAGAATCGATTCTAAAATTTGTGTGGAATTGCAAAGGACCTAGAATGGATAAAATAATTTGGAGAAGAACAAAGATGAAGGAAAAACACAATGAGTTTCAAATTTTAATAGAACTATATTAATAAACACTTTGTTCTATAGATGGAATGAAGATAGTGCAAGAAGAGACCTACATATGTAAGGTCCATGATATGTGACAAAAATGCCACTGCAATTCTAGGAGAGAAAGGATGATCTTTTCTCTTAATGGTTATGAAGCAACTGGAACCTTGACACCTATTGCATATTATCACAAATACTGGTGTGAGGTGAATATGGACCTAAATGAAAAAACATGTCCATGCCTTGAAGTAGGCAAAGATTTTTCAATAGAACACACACGGACACAAAATATTAACCGATATGGGGAAAAAAGGACTAGCTGTGCTTTATTAAAATTAGGGATATCTGTATATTGAAGGATATCATTGTGAAATTGAACAGCCAAACAGTGGATTAGGAAGGAATTCACAGTACAGAATTTTAACATGAGTCCATAGCCAGAAAATATAACGAATGTATGCATGTGGATAATAAACATACAAATGGGCAAAAACTTGAAACACATACTGGCCACGAAAGAATATCCAGATGGCCAATGAGCATATAAAAAGGTGCTCAGCATCAATATTCCTCAGGAAAATAAAATTAAATCCACAATTTTATGGATACCACTATACATCACCAGAATGGCTTAAATTAAAAACAAATGAAAACTCATATCACTTTTTGGTGAGAATATGGAGTAAGTGGAACTCTCATGCATTGGTTCAATGCTTTGCGAAGAATGTTTATAAGCTGGCTCTAGAGTTAAATATATTTTTTTTTTTTTTTTTAAAGATTTTATTTATTTATTTATTTGACAGAGAGAAATCACAAGTAGACAGAGAGGCAGGCAGAGAGAGAGAGAGAGAGAGGGAAGCAGGCTCCCTGCTGAGCAGAGAGCCCGATGCGGGACTCGATCCCAGGACCCTGAGATCATGACCTGAGCCGAAGGCAGCGGCTTAACCCACTGAGCCACCCAGGCGCCCAAAATCTTCTGGAGCAACAGGTATATTCACTCTGCAGATCCGGATGGTATTACATAGCTATAAAGAAGTGTAAAGGTTTGTTGAGCTGTAGGTTTTAAGTTTTGTGCACTTGGTTATACATGTTGTAACTCAATTACAGAAAAGAGGGAAAAAAACAAAGAAACAGAAAATTTTATTTTTTTTAAAGATTTATTTATTTATTTGAGAGAGGGAGACCAAGAATGTGCATGAATGGGGGAAGGGGTAGAGGGAGAGAGAGAGGGAGGGGAAGCAGCCTCTCTGCTGAGCAGAGAGCCCCATCTGGGACTCATCTCAGAACCCTGAGACCATGACCTGAGCCTGAACCAAGTCGGATGCTTAACTGACTGAACCACCCAGGTGCCCCAAAGAAACAGCATTTAAAAATATTGAAATGAATATCACTGCCACCACCTGAGAATTAAAAGCATTTCCACCAGGGAGGGAGGACTGAAGTATGTGGAGGAATGGGGACCAAAAAAGGGTGCTATTTGATTTTGTAAATATATGAAGTATGATTGTGGTTAAAAAAAAAAAGAAAAGAAAAGAAAAGAAAGAATATTTAGTTTTAAAAAGAAAGGAAGAGAGACTGCTGTGAATTTCAGACAGAATGAGGACTGGATAAAACATCAATCCATCGGTTTCAACAACACCAAAGTCATGGGAGTGAAGGCTAAAGATTTTGTTGGACTGATACTAACAGAGGCCAGATTCTGGCAGGGGTGAAGAATGGGGGTTGAGGAAATGGACACAGTGAGTACGGAAAATTCTTTCCATTAATTTGGTGATTAAGGAGAAGAGAAGTGTAGAAATATGGCTGGTGAAGATGTGGGCTTCGAGAAGACTGTATTAAAATGGGAAAGATTCATTTAATAAAGATGTGACCAGATTATTGTAAGAGAATATAAAGCACTTAAAAAAAAAGAAAAAAGAAAAAAAAAAAAACTTCTGGCAAGAGTGTGTATTTCTGGTCAGTCTCTTTTCAAGTGACCCAAAGCAAGAAACCAAGGCTGTCCATTGCACAGCTATCCCTTCTGTATCCAGGTGAGGAAAGCCCTGAGCTGTTTCAAAGAGCAGACTGATACAGAACACACAAAGGAACTATCCTAAAGACCAGAACAGAAGGAACAGTAATCCGTGCCATCTAAGCTGTGTCACAAGACTTCTTTCTCCACAGGACCACTTGGAAAGAGGCTCTGAATGCTAAGTACTTCCTTGAGGAAGAGGAATAGCAGAGATGCCCTTATTCCAGAGTGCAACTGCAGGGTTTTGGTACAGCTCCCAGGCTGCCTGGGAGTACTGTGTCTTCACAGCACAGAAGTAAGTGGCTGAGTCTTCAGGTTTAGAAGCTTCGATGTGCAGAGAACTTCCCTCCTTTAATAGTGTGGCTCTTAGTCTTTCTTTCTGTTTCTCATCACCAACTGCATATAGGACAAAGAGGAATTCTGGGCCTTGCCCGGGATCCTGCCTATACCACTGTAGCCCGTTAAAGGCGCTGACCGTGTAACTGCAGTTGAGGCTGACACTGTCTCCCTCCTGAAGTCTCAAGGTCTGAGGACTCTGCTCCACCCGGTCTTCTCCAGTCACCCCTGTTCAGGAAAACAAAATCAGAAATGATAGAAAGCCTTTAGTACAACAGTTTTGAAAAAACCCGGCGGTGAGCAGACACGGAACCCCTATCTCTTCTCCCCAGCTTTGGATAAATGTGTCCTTGGTGACTCTCCTCTCTTAATCTCCAACTTACAGCCAAGCTGAAGCCACAAAACTATGAATGCACATTCCAGCATATTCTGCATCCTGACGTCTGAGTCTTGGTACAATTTGTAATGATTCCGAATCTTCTCTGAGGCGCTGTCTCTGGGGCTTGGCTCTTGTTCTCTGACAGGGGAGAGAGCCTTTCTCTTGGTGACTCAGCCAATCAAGAGTAACTTTCATGCTTTTGATGTTTAAAGAATCAAGGAAGGAGAGGAATGGAACCACTGCCACCTCCTGGTCAACAACACAATCTCACAGCACCCACTCCATGCAGCCCACAAAGAAAAGATTGAGGGAAGGACATTTTGCTTTTGGGGAGCATAGTGTCTATGAGGTTCAAAGAGTCAGAAAAGCCTTCTCTTATTTACACTTTATTTCATTGTTCCTTGAATAGCCTTTAAACTGCTACCAGAGTTTATAAAAGAGTTGGACCCAAGTGTAGGTGTAATGGATTGTGTTTCTTCATATAATACACAAGAATCTTAGCAGAATCTTACATTTAAAAGGACCTGAGTTCAAAAAGAGGGAAATCAAATAGGGTGTGGCAATGTCTGGAAACCTCACTGATTAGAGATAGGGAATATAAGAAATCCATTTCTTCAAATAATTTTATGCCTGGCTCTAGGGACCAACTGTGACCAAAACTCAGGGTCACAAACTTGAGAGT
The DNA here is from genome assembly GCF_009829155.1 of Mustela erminea. Classification (NCBI taxonomy): domain Eukaryota; kingdom Metazoa; phylum Chordata; class Mammalia; order Carnivora; family Mustelidae; genus Mustela; species Mustela erminea. The sequence continues at coordinate 73,944,055 of NC_045618.1, read as the reverse complement.
TATAGAAGGGAGGGAAGAGCATAACAGAGGGGAAAAAAGACCTCTCCACTTCTAGATCTCAAAGGAGACAGAAGGTCACCACTGTGTTGGGGGAGGGTAACTATTATCCATGCAAATCACAAACATTTTACATAAGTAAATGATATATGGTAAAAGTAAGTGTTACTGGGGCAGCTGGGTGAAGGCATCTGCCTTCAGCTCTAGTCATGATCCCGGGGTCCTGGGATAAAGTCCCGTGTTGGACTCCCTGCTTAGTGGGGAGCTTCCTTTTCCCTGCTTTTCTGAATAGTGGAGAAAGATTAGTACATACCTTCTAGAATTGTTGTATCATTTGAAATATGTATTGACAGATAGATTACGTATATATTTATATAGTTATATGCAATTAGAATAATGGCTAGGACATAGTAAATATACCTGATTAATTGTAGCTATTATTGCTGCAATTTTCTTTTAGAGGGTTAATGTACCTATTGATTTTAAAAAGCTCTTTATATAGTAAGTTATATTTTCTCTGGTTTTGAATCCTTTTATTCCATTTTGGCACTTGATTTTGGCTTTTGATGAAGTTTTTGCCATGTAGAAATGTTTGCTTTGATGTGCTCTTATTTATTATTAATATTTGTTGTTCATTCTGCCTGAAGTTTGAAATTTGAGTCATGCTTAGAAAGTCTTTATTCTTGCTAAGATTGTTTTTAAAGAGTCCTGAAATTTCCTATTATGTTTAAAATTTAGTATTTTTAGTCTACCACATGGAATTACTTTGATCTAAGGAGTAAGTTTGGGGCCAATTTTTCTCAAGTGGCTAGTTCACTGCCCCAACATTATCTGCTCCTTCATTGTTTTCTCCCTGATAAGCAGTACTTTGTGTTATAGTAATTTCCTATTCATAATTTGTTTCTATTTTTGTCTTCTCTTTTCTCTTCCATAGTCTCTCTAGTTCTACATTTGCTAGTACTAATTATTTTTAATTATTCCAGCTTTATAATATTTGATGGATGATAGAGTTTTGGGTCTACTCCATCCCCATCATTCTTCTGTTTCAAACTTGATTCTGATTTTCTGCATGTTTTGTTTTCACTTGAGTTTTATTTTTTTATTTTTTTTTAAAGATTTTATTATTTATTTGACAGAGAGAGATCACAAGTAGGCAGAGAGGCAGGCAGAGATTGAGAGAGAGAGAGAGAGGAGGAAGCAGGCTCCCTGCTGAGCAGAGAGCCCGATGCGGGACTCGATCCCAGGACCCTGAGATCATGACCTGAGCCGAAGGCCGCGGCTTAACCCACTGAGCCACCCAGGCACCCTTCACTTGAGTTTTCGAAGCAGCATGTCTGTTTTTAAGTAAATATGGTAAAAATTTCAAAGTAATCATGTTCTAGACAGTATCACATTACTACAAAAAACAAGAGCTATTGAATTTAGAGGGTAACTAATATTTCAATACTAATATTGAAATTAGTAACACTAAGCTAGGCTATCTATGGCAAAACTAGTATTGTCTAATTGTTTGATTCTATGACATGCCATTGTATTTTGTCATTGAATATGCATTATCTTGTTGCATTAACCACCATTTGTATGAGTTCTCTTCAGACTTGTCCCAATGGCATGCTTTGCACCCCAGAAAAAAAAAAATCAACTCTCTGATGCACTGCTTTGATGTCACTCCATCCGTTGTCCTCTCACTCAGTAACCAGAAAATATGAGCTATACAGAATGTGTAGTACTGGGCGCCTGGGTGGCTCAGTGGGTTAAGCCGCTGCCTTCGGCTCAGGTCATGATCTCAGGGTCCTGGGATCGAGTCCCGCATCGGGCTCTCTGCTCAGCAGGGAGCCTGCTTCCTCCTCTCTCTCTCTCTGCCTGCCTCTCTGCCTACTTGTGATGTCTCTCTGTCAAATAAATAAATAAAATCTTAAAAAAAAAAAAAAAAAAAAAAAAAATGTGTAGTACTAACAGTACAACGCTCATTGTTTTTTTGGCTTTTTATTTGAGAATTAGATAATTTCTTAGTGATCTAAAAGTCACTGCACTAACCTGTATACAATTTATCATTGACTTATATGATTTATTCTAGCCAGACTTAGCAAACTCTGACTTGTACAAATCATATTTAAAGGCAGTTTTTCTCTGTCACTGAATATGTGTACCCCAGAAAAAGAAAAGATGACTGCAAGATTAGAGCAGGAGCTCTGTGGAGGACAGGAATGACAGGAACCGGGGAGCTGAATATGTGATGTGTAATAGAGCCAGAGAAGTTAATTCACAACTGTGAGTTTGATGGGAATTTTGTTAAATTTTTAGAAAACATTTTAAATTGGGGGGGGGGGTTCCTGTATGGCTCAGTTGGTTAAGGATCCAACTCTTGGCTTTGGCTCAGGTCATGATCTTAGGGCCATGGGATGGAGCCCGTCATCGGGCACTGTGCTCAGCAGGAAGTCTGCTTGAGACTGTTCCTCTCCCTCTGACCCTCCCCCTGTTTGTGTGCTCACAATGAATGAATGAATGAATACATAGAAATTTTAAAAAATATCTTGAATTTTAAATGATTATAGATTCACGGAAGCTTCAAAAAACCTACACGGAGGTCACACGTACTCTTCATCGAGTCTGCTCCAGTGATATCTAAACCAGGAAATTAATGTCAGTACAATCCACAGAGCTTATTTAGGTTTCCACAATGTTGCATTCACTCATTTGACTGTATGTGTGTATGTGTAGTTCTGTGTAATTTTATACATATACAGATAGATAAATTCATGTGTATTGTATGTATAGATCCTCTGCCACAATCAAGATGCACAATTTCCTACCCCAAGTCTTCTTCATGCTATCCCCTTTGTAGCATGACATCTGACATGTCACTCTTAAGCTCTGACAATCACTAATCTGTTTGTTCTTCAACTCTACCATTTTGTTTCAATAATGTTGTATAAATAGGCTTGCATAGTCATAACTTTTTGAGATTTTTCCACATGAGTAATAAAAGTGTGAGATCTATCCAAGATATTGGGTATATCCAGCCTGTTGGTTACTTTTTATTTCTGAGTAGTATTCCATGGTATGGATATGCCACAGCTTGCTTAATCAGTCACCCACTGAAGGACATTTGGGTTGTTTCCAAATTTTGGTTGTTATGAATAAAGCGGTTGTGAATATTCATGTCTAGGTTTTTATGTGGATATAAGCTTTCATTTCTCTAGGATGAGTACCCAAGTGTGCAATTGTTAGATCATATAGTAGGACGTACTTAGTTTTTAAGAAACTATGAAACTATTTTCCCGAGTGCCTTATCATTTTACATTCCCACCAGCAATTTATAAATGATCCAGTTTCTCCACATGTTTGCCAGTATTTGGTGTTATCACTATTTTTAAAAAAAATTTAGCCATTGTTGTAGGTGCGTAGTGCTATTTCATTGTTGGTGTAATTTGCATTGGTCTGATGGCTAATCATGTTGAACATCTTTTCATTTCCTTATTAGCAATCTTTATATCCTCTTTGGTGAAATATCTATTCAACTCTTTTGTCTATTTTCTAATTGTTTATTTGTCTTTTACTGTTGAGATGTAAGGATTCTTTTTATATTCTAGATATAAGCCCTATGCCTTACAACTTTACATGGTGTGTAAATGTTTACCACCCCCCCATCTGTAGCTTATCTTTTCATCTTCTTTACAGGGTCTTTTGCAGAGGAAAAGTTTTTAATTTTGATGTAGTTAAGTATGTGTGTGTGTGTGATACTTTTAGTGTCAAATCTTAGAACTTTAGTATCATATCTAGCTCCAAGTCTTGAAGAATTTCTCCTATGTTTTCTTCCAGAAGTTTCATAGTTTTATGTTTTGCATTTAAGTCCATGATCCATTTTGAGTTAACTTTTTATAATTTTTTAAAAGATTCTTTTAAAAAGAGGAATGTGCCCTTATCTTTGTCTTGAGCTTTGCCAATTTGCTCTGATCATGTAACTAGCTTAAAGCAGCATACCCAAAATGTAAGTTGAAGACTTCTCACAGAGGAGTGAGCTTGCAATTTTTTTTATACTTACCATGATTTCTCTACCTAAAAGGTAAATTTAAAAATATGATTCCTAAATCAAACTTTTCTCACCTCATCAGGCTCTCAAATGTTTTCTAGTATAAATTTGCTAAATGGTCACATGACAAAGGGTAACTGTAATATTGCCTAATATTCACATTTTTTTAAATTTTGAAATTCTCTGAGAAAAATACCCATCTATCATCTTTAAGTCTGAACTTTAACCTGAACTAAAAGTGGGATTCTCCTTCCTTGTCTTTAATTTCTTTTCTGATAATTGGGCACATGTTTCTTGAAGAAAAGAATATTCTCTTCTTGTTATTACTTTTCACTAAAACCACATTCTTTTATCTACCTTTTTCCACAGACACATTTCCAAGACCAAATGTCTCAGTTCCTCCAGGATGTAGTGATGTTTCTTCCTATTATCTCAGAGACAGGGATGATTTTGCTCTCATGAGAGGATTTTGAAAAGACCAGTATTACAATTGAGGATAATAGTTTTATTAAGGGCTTAATAGTTTTATTAGCCCTTAATATAAACTTTTAAACTTTATCTTAAAAGTTTATATTAAGGGCTAAGAATCTAAGAGCTTTAAAGTGTTCTTGATTGAATTAATTCAGCACTTGGAATCAGCATCAGGAAATTAGAAAAACAAGCTCATTTCCTTAAGTCTTAGATTAAGACATCCAATAACAGGAATGTCTACCCAAAAGCTAAGTAAATCAACTAGGTCGTTAGACTTGAAAGAAAAAATATACAGTGAAGTAGAACACACGATGGCAAGAGTAAAGACAAAGGGCAATAGACAGTTTGAGACAATACAGTTATATACAAGGACACTATCTATTGTGTGGAGAACACCTGTAGTATAAAGGTCATTTCATTTATGATCCAGAAATCGGGATGAAATTGAAAAATATGGGGACACAGAGAGAACTGAGTTAGCTGTGATTTTCTTTCAGCCTAGACCACACACCCCCTGCCATCATCACCCCTAGTTTTATAGGACTCCTATTTCCAGCCACAGTAAATATTAAGGTTCAAATCCTAAGATAAAAACCCAGGAGATCAAACCAGAGAAGGGATAAAACACTAGCCTAAACCAAGAGGAATCCACAAACATATATAAGAGGCATCTAGGCCACAAGAAACTGAAAAAGATATATGCCTTTCTATATCCTCACTCAGGTGATGAAGATGCCCCATCTATGCTAACAATTAGAGACCATCTAAATTGCAAACCTGGAAAACAGTGTCATGTGAGAAAAATCTGTAGGAAAAGAAAGGGAATTTATGGCAAACAGAAGGAGTGTTCTCATGGTCATAGAAATGGACAAATACAAGAAATAATTAACCCATACTTATCATATGCATCCAAAGTCTAGAAACTCGTTATCTGTTGATGTTATCAATTTATTCTTCTTCAAACAACAAATACTTAATATGGAGCCACTATGTGCCAAGTATTCTGTACATGTAATACATGCAGTCTTCCTTACTCTGTGGAGCCTACAGTTATAGGAATCATCTAGAAATTCCAACATATATGCTCAAAAGCAGTATGTAATTATGTTCACCAAAGAACACTATAAGAATATTCATGCTACACTACTCGTAATAGCCAAGGACTAGAAAAATCCAAATAACCATTTAAGCAGATGGCTAACCTGTAATGTAATCACATGGTGATTAAAACAAAAACAAAAACAAAACTAAACCAAAAAAACTAGACTATACACAGTATGGCTGAATCTCAGAAATAGAGTACTAAGAGAAGAATCCAGATGGGATAGAAAAAACACAAACTTGAGTCTTTTATTTATATAAAGTTCAAAACCAGGCAAAATGAATCTATCTATGGGATTGTGGTTTCTCTGGAAGAGCAGTTAGTGACCAGAAGAGGGCATAAGGAGGGGACGTTCTGCAGAGCACAAGTATATCCATGACAGAGAAGCACATTTAGCTTCAGGTTGTGGAAGACATTGGATCCTTCAAATGAAGCCTCCTAAAGACCCCCTTTCCAACCCCAAGACAGATTTAGGCACCATATGACTGCGTTTGGCACTACGGATTGAAACAAGGAAACCATTTAGATTTGGGGTCTTCCATTTTAATGTAATCATCACCAACAAATTCTTTTTAATCTGTTGCTAAATGATCTACTGCAAGGTAAAGAATTGAAGATAAAGATGCTTTTGTTGAATGACACTGTTCCATATGCTCTCTGAGCCAGAGAAATAGTATTTTCCTTCCAGTGAAGCATCCACCTCAGAATCCCCACCCCCATTAAGTGCAGCCCCTGCTTCTTCCTTCCACTCGCCACTCCCCAGGTGTTCAGAGCTGGGGGATGCCTCCTGTGGAGATCTGAGGTTTTTGTGGGGCTCCCTCTGGTGCTGCATCACTGTGGTATCTCTCAGAGCACAGAAATACACTGCTGAGTCCGCAAGCTGTAATGCTCTGATGGTGAGGCCGATGGAATGGTCTGATTTCTGGAAGTTCAGAGAATACCGACCCTCTGTTGCATTCTGCTCCATGTATGACTCCTGAAGAATAAGGAAAATCATTTCCCCACTTGGTAGTTGTTTGTACCAGAATAAATAATAAGTCGAACCACTAACTTCGAATACACAATCCAAGGTCACAGTCTCGTTCTCCAGTGTAGAGATGGCAGGCTGGGCTTGAGTTACATTCTGTGTCATGCTGGATCCTGCAAAAAGAAAAGAGAGAGAATGAGGCTGATTCCTCTGGTAGTATCTCTAGGGTTTTAAGGAACTCATGTAGGACTGAGAGTTCTGATTTCCCTGACCATTATTTCCCCTCCTATACCCCACCAGACAATAATAACCCCACCTGCCTCTAGCCCCGGACTCAGGACTCAGAGGAGCTTGAATCTATGTCTGTGGCCATCCTTACTAGCCTTACCAAGGCAGAGGGAGGCTATCACTGCTCTCAGCAGGCTAGGGAGTAGCATGTTGGAGCACTTCCTCTGAGTGAAATGTGCTGTGCTCTGCCTCAAATTCAGATCTAAATGCCTGTCCTGTGCCTCACAGGGTGCACACACCGTTACTGAGCTGTAAGAAACTTCTGTGCCACAACAGGAAATACCATTTGCTATCCGTGGGCTTGTGTCATGTGTGGCTTGTTTACATGGTGGGGATGGAGTCTAACTTGTTTATTTAGTCTTTTTGTAATTTAATTCGCAACCATTATATCTGGACATGTATATGAATTAAGTTGAATTGTAGGATATTAAGGATGCAACCATTTGCCATCTTTAGCCAGTGCATCTATGATGGACTGGTAAGTTTCCAAAAGAAATACAATTACTTATGATTATGGTGACTTCTAAGGACAAGTAGTCATCCATCTTTTTGTACAGTGTATGCTTTTTTTTTTTTTATCTCCAGCCAAAGTCTACAATAAAATATACTCACAGAAATTTCTTCCAGACAAGAAGCGAAAACTATTCACCCTTAATTGTCATAACTTTTCTTCATGCACTCCAAGGCATGGGTTCTGAGGAAATTTCCACTGGATAAAGTTCCTTGTCTTTTTAATGCTATCACAGCAAGTTTTGTGATTGACAAAATGTGACCAGCAGCACGTGTCTAACAGCAACCAATAGTAAGAGTGTTAGAAAAATCTTGCTTTTGAATATTGCACCCTCCAGTTGAAACAAGGTCAAATTCACCAGACTATGCATTCTTATTTTCTTATATCAAAAATGTAGCCACTCAAAAATTGCAAATATCTCTTCAGCTTTCTGCAGCAGCAGCTGTGGCTCAGAAGTTTCACTAGAAACAGTAGCTCAATAGCTTCCTATTTTCATAGCGAGGAAGTCTGTGTCTGATTTGCTTGGCATCAATGTGCTGATTTATGACTGGGATTCAGTCAACTGCAGCTTTTAATCACCTATTTATTTTCTCTTCCTGAAGAGAATATATCAATTTAGTGACATCTAACATCCATGTTATATTGTGAGAAAAGAGTTTTTTTAGGAGTCCAGGATGGTCCAACTATCAGAAAATAGTTATCTCCAAGAGGAGAGGTTTGACTGGAGGGAGGCACAAGGGGACTTCTGAGGTGAAGGAAATATTTTATATATTGTTTTGTTCCTTGGATATATATAACTCTCAAGACACACCAGACTGATCTATGCATTTTATTGCAGAAAAAATTATACCTCAATAAACAAAAGTGAACCACAGTAAAATAAAATGTGTACAGAGAAAATTAATTTGTCCAATGTTCTGTAGGTGTTGCAGAAATTTATTTATATTTTTTAATTGTTACAGAACAGCTGTGGTCTGTCTGCTGTGATTACAGCATACTCCCAACCTTTTTGACAACCACCCAAGACTAGGAAGCGACAAAGACTATGCTGAAAGGCTAAATATATACAAATGAGATGATTATACAAAATGGAATACAGCTCTCAGAATAAAGACCTTGGCAGATACACTTAATTATAGGAATAAATCTCACAAAGGTAAGATTATATGAAAGAAGCCAGCTATGAGAGTACATGCTAATTTATTCTGTTTGCACCGAGTACAAAAGCAGAGAAGACTATTCTGTTCAATTGATGTCAGGATAGTGCTTACCGAGGGTGGTAGAGACAGGGGGAAGGTACAGGAGTGGCCTGATACGTGGGTAATGTCCTGTTTTTCCATATTGGTGCTGGTTACTTGGGTGTTTCCAGTATGTGACAATTCAATCCACTCTCTAATTATTCAGGTGCACACTTCTCCATGTATGGGTTATTTTATTTATCTTGGTTCTTTTTTTAAAGATTTTATTTGTTTATTTAACAGACAGAGATCACAAGTAGGCAGAGGCAGGCAAAGAGAGAGAGGGAAAAGCAGGCTCCGTGCCGAGCAGAGAGGCTAATGTGGGGCTCGATCCCAGGACCCTGAGATCATGACCTGAGCCGAAGGCAGAGGCTTAACCCACTAAGCCACCCAGGCGCCCGTATATTGGTTCTTTTTATTGAAATATAACTTCTTTACAAAACAATGCACAGTGTCTATATGCTCATTTCAATGAGTCTGAGAATTTTATATACCCATGTAATCACCACCCAAACAAAATTGAAAACTTTTACTTAACCCCAGGAAGTCCCCTTGTGACCTTCTCTGGTCAAACTGTCCTCCCTGGAGGAAACCGCCTTTCTACTTTCAATCAAGCTTCGTTTTTTTTTCTGTTCTTGAATTTCATCTAAATGGAATCATACAGCATTTGGAAGGAAGGACCTGGCTTCTGTCAGTTACTATAGATTTTAGCAATCTATCCTATTTTTGTGTGTACCAGTCAGTGGTTCATTCTTTTCTACTGCAGAGTAAGATTCCTTACATACCATTAATTGTTTATCTATTCTTCTGTTGATGGACATTTAGGTCGTTTCCAGTTCATGGCAAATCTAAATAAGCCCACAACAAACATTTTTGTATGGGTCATTTGTTGGGCTGTGTTTTCACTTCTCTTCAGTAAATATCTATTTGAGGACTTTTGGGGCCATAGCTGTTCCCCAAAGTGATGGTACCAACTTCCCTTCTACCAGGAGTGCATGGAAGGTCCAGCTGCTCCATGATTTTGCCAATATTTGAAGTTGTCCTATGGTTTGTTTTTAGGCCTTTTAGTGTGTGTGTGTGGGGGGCAAATAGCATCTGCATATGAATTTAATCAGAATCTCCCTAATGATTAATAGTGTTGAGCCCATTTTACCTACTTACTAGTAATCCTCTTTTTGTATTTTATTATTGTGTTATCTTTTTATTGTTGATTTATGAGGGTTCTTTTTATATTCTGGAAATAATTGTTTTCCAAATACTTCTTTCTGGAATACTTCTGATGAAGTTCTAGAGCCTAGAACTGAGGTTCGGTGGGCTGAGGTCTGGAGCCGATGACTAAGAAAGAATTCTTGAGACATCTTTGGTGCAAAATGGTGGTTTATTAAAGCACGGGGACAGGACCTGTGGGCAGGAAGAGCTGCTGCCCCGGGTTGTGAGGGATGGCGGGTTATGTACCCTGCGGTTGGGGGAAGGTGAGGGGAAGGAAGGTTTCAACGGAGTTTTCATATGCTAAAGAGGGCCTAGAAGGTGCCGAAAGACCAATGCAGTCTTTTAGCAAGCCATTAACATCAAGATAGTTGGGAGATTCCTGTCTTGCTGGATTGTGATCTCTGCAAGTTAACTATTTGTTTCTCGTTTATGGTGGTCAGGGGTGCCTGAGGAATGTTACACATATTACTGAGGGGAGCGCGTGGAGAGGGGGTGCAAGGTGCCAGCTTTTGCTTTGTCCTCAACCAGCCTCCTGCTCCCTCATCACTTCTGTCTAGACTTTAGATAGCTTATTGATTTTCTTACTATTGTTGTTTGATGAGTAGAAATTTTAAATTTTGCTCATGTCCTACTTCTCAGACTTTCTTTTATGGTTAGTGTATTTTGTACCGTGCCAAGAAATCGCTGCCTGCTCTGAGGTCTCAAAGATATTCTCTGCTGTTTTGTGCAAGTTTTAGGAGTAGCACTTGAGATGAAAACAAACATCTTAATTTGTCCTAGCTTGTTTTCAAGTAAAATTATTTCCCCTTATGAAGAAAATGTGTTCTTGCTGCATCTGAATATGCTGTAAGACCACAACACATTGTTTTTATGTTGTTTTAAAGAAACAGTTTTTTTTTTTTTTTTTTTTTTTTTGAGAGAGAGAGAGAAAGAGAGTAAGAGAGCAAGTGAATTGGCGTTGGGGAGAGGTGGAGGGAAAGGGAGAAAGAATCATAAGCAGGTTACATGCCCAGTGTGGAGCCCCACATGGGGCTTGATCTACGACTCTGAGATCATGACCTGAACCAAAATCAAGAGTCTAATGCTCAACCAACTGAGTCACAGAAGCACCCCAGAAATAGTAGCTTTTTAAAGTAAGTGAAGTTATTATAATTACCAAAAAAACTTAGGTATCTACCCTTTCAGATATTTTTTGTTTCTTTTTGTGAATCTGCATTTCCATATGATAACATGAAGACCTACAACATCTCTGGGACTGCACATCAGCTGGAGACAAACAATCCTTGATTTTGTCTCTCTGAAAGTATATTTATTTTGCCTTTATTTTTAAAGGATATTTTTGCAAATAAGAGAATTCTAGGAGATCATATTTTGATTCTTTCAGCACTTTGAAAATGTTGTTTTAGGGGCGCCTGGGTGGCTCAGTTGGCTAAAGCCTCTGCCTTCGGCTCAGGTCGTGATCCCAGGGTCCTGGGATCAAGCCCCACGTTGGGTTCTCTGCTCAGTGGGGAGCCTGCTTCCTCCTCTCTCTCTGCCTGCTTGTGATCTATGTCAAATAAATAAAATCTTAAAAAAAAAAGAAAAGAAAATGTTGTTTTATTGTCTTCTTGTTTCTACTGTTTTTAGTAGCCAGTTAATTATCATTTGTATCTTTGTTCCTACATGCAGATAATGGGTCTATCTTTCTCTTTTGACTGCTTTTTAAGATCTGATCTTCATTTAAGTTGTTTTTTTTTTGGTTTGTTTGTTTTGTTTTGTTTTCCAGAATTTTGTCTGTGATGTGCCTAGATGGGTCTCCTTTTGTATTTTTCACACTTGGGATTCTCTGACCTTCTTTAATCTGTCCATTAACAGCTTTCTTCAAATGTGAAAGTTCTTGACATTATGGTGAGGGTTTGTGAATTGAGTAAGACTGATGAATCATAGACCTGTACCCCTGACGCAATTAATACATTATATGTTAATTGAAAAAAATGTGAAAGTTCGCAGCCATTATCTCTTCAAATATATACTTTTTGCTCCATCCTTTCCCTTCCTTGTGGGAATTTTTGATTATACACTTGTTAGGCCATTTGTTATGTCCCTCAGATCTCAAAAGTTTGTTCTATTTATTTATTAATACCATTTTACCTCTTTTATTCTAGTTGAGATAATTCTATTGACCTGTCTTCAAGTTCACTGATCTTTTCTTCTGTTATTGCCAAGTTTCTATTTAGCTCATTTTAATCACTTCCTTTTTTTAATGCATATTTCTAACCTCTCCTAAATTTCTACATCATTGCATGTGTATTGTTTACATTTTCTATTAAATCCTTTGGCATTTTTACCATAATTATTTTATTTTATTTTACTTTACTACTTGTTTTTTGAGAGAGAGAGAGAGAGAGAACAAGCATGAATGGGAGGATGGGACAGGAGAGAAAGAATTTTTTTTTTTAAGATTTTATTTATTTATTTGAGAGAGTGAACACACAAGAGAGCACAAGCAGTAGAGAGGTGGAAGCAGGCTGTCCAACCAATAGGGAGCCAGATACAAGGCTTGATCCCAGGACTCTAGGATCATGACCTGAGCTAAAATCAAGATTTGAACCATTTAGCCAACTGAGCCACCCAGGCACCCCTACTATAATTATTTTAAAGTACATGTCTGATCTTTCCAACTCCTGTGTCATATTTTTGGGTCAGATGTTTGACCAACTGAACGGCCCAGGCACCCCAGTATTTTCTTTTAGAAAGCCAGGCTTAGAGGTTTAATATTCTTAGCCAGGTTCTCTTCATTCCAGAGGCATGCATATAGTATTTAGCTGTCTGCTGCTATGTTATTTTATTACAGAATTCAAGAATATCAATTAAGGTCCAGTTGGTTTGTTTGTTTAGTTTCTTTTGTAATTACTTGTGCTAATGAAACAAACCCAGCAGATTTAGAAGGGTCACTTCCATAGCTTGTTGCTTCTATATTTCTGCAGATTGGGTTTGCTTTATGCAGGGTATGATTGTATTATAGTAAGAAGTCAAAACAGTGTTCCCGGCTTATGTAATTTTTAGGCATTGGGACTTTTTTTATTGTGAACAAACAGCTGTGATATTTTCTTACATAGGCTCTGAGGGATAGTGTCTTTTACATAATAAAAATTACTATGATCAAATCAGTGAATACAAGAATGATTCTTCTTCTTCAGATGATAAATATTCACTTTGAATAGATTTTTGTCACCAACTAAAATTAACTTTGTTTTAACTCTTACTAAAATTAGGGTCTTGAGTAGAGTTATGTTGGCAAGGTTCTCTAGCTAAGCATATCACCTTGCTGCTCTTAATCTATTCTGCATGTTCAGGAATCCCTAAGCTCAAGCTTTCATTCTGGAAATTTGCAGATATCTATGATGTGCAAAACACCATGAAAAGCATATAAACCAAAACAAGATGTGATTCCTATCTCAAATTGCATTCAGTTGGTAAGGATCAGATAAATAGAGTAAATTCTATTTCCTGCCTGTACTCCCTTGTAGCCCAGGCCTAGGCAGGTGGAATGAGGGATCAGACAGGTATTAGATATGTAAAGTTTTTTCCGGTGAGATAAACACAACACCAGGCAAAGTGGGTGCAAGGCAAGATTTATTAAAAACACTCTCCAGCAAAGTTTCAGGGCTCAGGAGAAGGGGAGCCAGGAAAGTTGCGCCGGGAGGAGGTGGGCACCCTCGGGCGAGGTTCTGTGACTCTGGAAAGCAGAGTGGCGGAAGTCGCGCCCAAGGCAGGGAGGAGGGGGCTTTTAAGGGGTCTTGGGGAAAGCTCAGGGGTCTTCTGGCAAGTTTCCCTTATTTGGATATCCCGCTGCTCATCGGGATCCCATTGGTCCACAGGAGCCCGGGGCAGGGGTCTCAGATTCCTGCTTGGGCCTTTGTTCTCCTGTCCGACCTCAGGTCTTGTGGCGGGAACTTTTACCATCTTTAGTAGCCCTTCCTGCCAGCCCAACAAGATAACTGATGCATTTATCACTGGGTGAATGAAACCTGTTTGAATATCTTATTTCTAGTGTTTAGATTTATTTTTGCTTTTCTGTCTCTCTACCCCTTTCTTTGACCTGTTTATCAAGATGTTTAAGCTTCGCTGCTCAGGTATCTAATACCCAGTGTGAAGGAGTCCAGAATGTTAAGGAAGTGTTTACCTTCAGGGTTCGTGTGTAAACATAGCCTAAATCCTTCTCCCCTCTCATTTCATCACATTAGTTCTCTGACTTGCTTCCGGAAAGATTTAGTATTGTCGATCCATGGCATAAATAAAATTAAGCTTTTTTAATTGATATATCTTAAAATTTTTGTAAAAGATTTTATTTATTTGACACACACAGAGAGAGAAATTACAAGTAGGCAGAGAGGCCAGCAGAGAGAGAGGGGGAAGCAGGCTCTCCACCGAGCAGAGAGCCCAACACAGGACTCGATCCCAGGACCCCGAGATCATGACCTGTACTGAAGGCAAAGGCTTAACCCACTGAGCCACCCAGGCGTCCATGATATATCTTAAAATTTTTAAAACTGAGTTTCAGAATTAAAAAGCTCTCCATTTTGCCTGAAAGTTGAATTATTTGAGAAATGATATCTGGAATGCCATCAATTTGAAATTTATTTTATTGTGATTAAATTGAGGTTCTTGAAGTTCATTGCTACTACTTCAACTGGCTTCCTTTGAACCTTTTTTTTTTTTTTTTTTTTTCCAATTTACAGCCTAGGATACAGAGGTAAAATTAAGACTGCCTGGCCTTAGAAGGGCTCCTCCCTTCTCCCTACTCCCTAAAGCTAAATATTTTGAAGATGAAATGATGTGTTTCTTCAACTTTTGCTACAGAAGTCTCATAGAGCCAAAGTAGCATGTTTTTATCAGTCCTTGAGCTGAGTGGGGACAATGTGGGGGTAGAAGAACTGAGTGGGGACAATGTGGGGGTAGAATTGCTGAGCCCCTGAATGCCTTGTCCAGTGCTTGAAGGATACAAAAGTATAAGCACATTTCAAAAAATGTATAATCTTTCTGGGGTGATATTATATACATCCACAGCCAGGTAATTCAGTATAGAGAGCTTGGATGAGCCTGGGATGTACCCATGGCTGAGCACACTGGTTTAAGTCACCTCACCTCTCTGAACCTTAGGGCTTTTAAACTGGAAAATGAGATTAACTCTCTGTTCCATGGCTTACTCACATTATTTGGAGGGGTAAATGAGATAATGCTTATGAAAGTGCATTGTAAAGTTAGGTGGTAAAATTGAAATATTTAAAAAATATCAGTTAATTTATCAGAGGCAATAATTAGCGGCAGGGCTTTCACAGGAAAGATGAGGTCACCGTGAGCTGGAATGACCAGGAAATTCTTCATGAGGCAGGAATGGTCTGAGAAGATCTCTAGGATTGGGAGGAATCGAAACGGCAAGCACTCAGTTAGAGGTGATCATGGGAGAAACAGGCTGTAGGCAGGGCTATTTAAAGAGTACAGTGAGTGTTCCCCAACTTCATTCTTGAGTCAGACTTAATCTGCTGAAGCAGAAAGTTCCTGACAAAACTGTTAGAGGCCACTGAGAGTCACACGGAGAGCTTTAACCTTAATACTGCAAACAAAGGATGGTCACTGAAGGTCGTTAAACAGAGGATTACTGTGATCAATGCTGTGTTTTTTAAAAGGATACATTATCCTGTGAGATATGGAGTAGGATCCAGGGAGGAGACCTTGGTATAAGGAAGGCAAGTTCAAAGGCTGTTACAGAAAACCGGATGTGAGCAGCTGAGTGTCTCAACTTGGGCAGCCCTCTGGAGAAGAAAGCTCTAGAAGGAAGTTCAAGTCCACCTGGCATGTTGTATTCCTGGAACTGGGAGCAAAGAATCTTTGCAAATACATATCCAAAGTAGCTTAGTCTTACTGAACAAACCTTTATTAAGCATCTGTTAAATGAGGGCATAGTGTGAGGGACAATGGGGATATGAAAATAGATTGACTATGAATGGTGTTCTCAGAATCCAATTAATGGAGAAATAATGTATACCTTTAAAAACTTTATTGAAGTGTATTATATGTACATAAACAAAACTTAAGTGTAGGGCTTGGTGCATTCTCACAGAGTGAACTCACCCATAGTACTAACACCCAGTTTGAAGTCCTGGATGTTATCAACATCTTAGAAACCTCCTTTGTTCAATCTCTCTGAGTCACTATCTCCCCATAAGGATAACCACCACCTCTACTCTCCTGACTTATCATTTCTTAGATTAGTCTGACTGATTTTTCAGCTTCTTTAGTGTCTGACATTTTTCACTCTATTCATTCTATATTGAGCATATAGCAAGTTTATTCATTCTCTTGCTGTGTAGTCAGTTATCAGAATTTATTTACCCTTGAAATTGCTGATGGACCCCTGGGTTGTTTTCTAGCTTAAGGATCCTACAATTATTGATGCTGTATGTCTTCATATTCTTGTACATTGATTCTGAATGAAAAGGGGTCACATTTTTTTGTTGTGTATATACCTACAAGTGTAATGGCTGGATCACAGGTTATGTATATGTTCCACTTCAGTAGGTGTTGTCAAATGGTTTGCAAGGTTGTACCAGTTCACGTTGCCTCCAGTGGCATCTGAGAACTCCCATTGCTCCATGCTCTTGTAGACACTCCATATCTTCTTCACTTTACCCACTTTGTTTGTAGTGTCGTTCTAGATACGAATTTTCAGGACCACAAGACAAGGTATCAAGTGGCAAGTACCAAGAAGGCTTAAGGAATGATTGGGAAGTTTATTTATTTGATTTTTAAAAAATTTTTAATGAATATTTTATTTATTTATTTGACACAGAGTGAGAGAGAGAGAGAGAGGGAGAGAGAGCAAGCATAAGCAGGGCGGGGTGGGCAGCCAAGGGAGAGGGAGAAGCAGAGTTCCCACTGAGGAGGGAGCCGGATAATGGAGCCCAGCATTGCGACCTGAACTGAAGGCAGACGCTGAACCTACGGAGCCACCCAGGCATTCCATGATTGGAAAGTTTAGAGGAGGGATTACATCTGTTGTGTTTAGAAGGAGATCTAGGCCTTGTAAGGTAAGAAGGGTGACTATCTATTCTCCAAGACTACTCCACATTTTAAGAAATGATGAAATGGCAGGGATTCGGTGCCTAGGCCATATATTCCAGCAGCAAAACATATTTTTTGTCTCCTGCTGTGCTCCCCATTTTCCTTCCAGAAAGTATGATCCCCAGAGGTGTAGACAGACAGGTCGTTGGCCACAAAGAGGCAGAGAGGGCATCTGGTGCAATGGCAACACTATTAGTAGAGACACAGGTCAGTGGCCAAAGTACCATCCATATTCCTGTTGATGAGCAGAGGAGTGAGAGACTGTCTCGTGCTCTGGGAGTGGAAGATACTTTCTCCTAGTTTCTTCAAGCAGGTTAGAAAGCTCACCCCACTTCCAAGGCAGCTTGCATTTTAGAGTATGAGAATATCCTCTTTGCCAACTATGACCTCATCTTGGGGAAAGTTCACTCGTCAGTCATATTTCAGGTGTATCAAAAAATATTTACATACTCTTAAAATAAGAAGGGAAAAAACCCCCACCATAACCTATAAAGATTTAGTGTCTCGCAACTTACCTATGAGTTGAATATTTCCTTAGGGGAAAGTGCCATTTCCTTGTTAGCTTTTGTCTTGACATGTGGAATTTTGATGATGTTTATTCTGGTAGTGCTCAAGGTTGAAACCAATACAATTTGAAGGCTGGTGTGATTATTGCTCACGTCTTAGAACATTTCTTCTTTAGACTGTCAGCAAATATGTGGAAATATACCTTAAATTATTTAGTTAAGGGAAAAAAGTGGCCCTGCCTACCTCTCAGTAGACACAGGAGCTACTGTCTAGAAAATGCTACTCAGTGCCTAAGCTTGGGAATTTCTGTAATAACTCAATACACATATTTCTGAAATAGCCCTGCTCTTCCAAACTACAGACATAAATTATGGTGGAAAACAGAAGAGGGAAAATCCTAATAACATACAACTTTATAGCCACAGCATTTTCAAAAACAACAGAAATTTTAGCAAAAATAGCAGTGGAATTCAATATCTGTTGGCATTTGGCCCTTGCATTATAGTCAGTAAGCTCTTCACAGCCTTAAATATTGGTACTTTTATGTTTTGCCTCTGTAGATTTAGGTCCATGAGAATATGTATCTATTTGAGAGTCAGTTCTTCAACATTTTTAATATTATTACTCTTCATAAATCAGAATTGTTAACACAAGAGGTGATGATAGCTCCCTGGTCCTTTTATTCTCACTCTCAGCTTCATATGGTAACTTTACCTTAAAAACCCTAGAAATTCTTAAAACCACTAAAACAAACTCAGCTGACACTAAACTAGAGTTCAGGTTTTCTTGTAGTGAGAAACTTGCCCCTCATACTTCTTTGATGTGAAATAATTATTCAGTGTGTTTGGAAAAGTCCATGAGAATCAAAACTTTCACATCATATTGACATTATACCTGCATTTACTAATTATTTGAAAAAGAATTTTTAAATGAGATATTACACTGTAGCAAAAGCAAAAATATTGTGTCTTGCAGTCAATGACTAGATGTATTTGCCACATCCAGTATTTTTGTTTGTATTTGGAAAATATAGCCCCCATTTCCATGCTAAATACCTGTATGTCTCCTGATAACAGCCCCTGGGGCTCAACAGTGACTCCTCAAATAGCCAGGCTATTCAGTCAGACAGTGTATGAGCAGCCTTGTGGTTCAAGAACGTCAAAGATGGTGACTGTGTTGTCTTCAGTAAGCATGAATATAGACTCCTGTGATTGCCAGTTGAGTAAACTACAGCTTTTACTATTGCATTGGGTTCTTCTCCACCAAAGAAAAACATGGACAATTATGAAATCTAAGATTACAATAGTATTCTGGGAGAAAAAAAAAAGGACAGAGAAGGCTCAATCAATTAGCTATTAAGAATATTGGTCACGTATCAGATTTGGGCCTAGACCAACTACTGCTCCCAGCTGGTTTTGTAACCTTAAGTCACTTAACATTTCTAAACCTCAATTTTGTCATCTGTAAAATGAGAATTTGGTAGTATCTAGAGAGAGATGGAGAGGAATTTAAAGTGCCTGGCCCAATGCCCATAAAACTGTAAGCACCATAAATATTTGGGAACAAATAGAAGTCAGTGCATGAATAAAATGATTTGTGAAAAAAGCCATTATTTTAAGACTTATGCAGTATTTTAATGCACTGTGTTATAAAATTCTAAGACAAGAAACTCTGTTACCTAAACTGTATTCCCAATACTTATTAAAATAACTGGCACATATGAGTAGATGTTTAGAAATTTTCTTGAATGACTGTAGCTATACCTTAGAATAATAATATCTTACTTTGGTATAAATCGTTATTTGTAAGGAGCACTTTCTCATATATTTGTTCATTTTATATCCACAAAGAAATGTTAGTACCAAAAAAAGCAAAATCAAAAAACCAAAAATATTCAGAAAACTCTAACCAATATATTAGAGTTTAAAAGAGCAGAACTCCATACATGAATGTTCATAGCAGCATTATTCACAATAGCCAAAAAGTGAAAACAACCAAAATGCCCATCAAAGGATGAATGGAAAAAGAAAATATGAGGTGTCCATACAATGGATTACTGTGCAGCCATAAAAGTAATAAAGTACTGACCCATAGATACACCTTGAGAAGATGATGCTATGTGAAGAAGCTGGACACAAAAGGTCATGTACTATAGGATTCTATTTACAAGCATATCTATAACCTACGTTTTCACCTAGATCACCTCTTTCCATTCCTAGCCCAGAGTAACGCCAGGATTCCTGAGCGCGGAGCATCCGAGCTGGAATTCGTTCCTTCCCCTCTAGCCTTGTCCAGCCCAGCACACTGACTCCAGAGAAATCATCTTTCTGCCCTCCAGCCTGCCCACATCCAGGCCCCTCCTGTGCCCCTCTGGGTTTGCGCTCAGCTCCCCCTGTTGCTGCTTTCACTGTGCTTTCCACGGTGCAGTAGTACACGGCCGAGTCTGACATTTGCACAGAGTGTTTCTCCAGGTGGAAGGACTTGTCACTCTTAAGACTGGCCTGAAAACCGTGATTCTCTACCCTCCGGTTTTCTGATGAGCTCTTCAGGAGGAGCTTGGGCTCTTTGTTTTGGTATTGGACATACCAGAAAGCAACAACCGAGTAGCTGCTCTGGTAGGTGCAGTTCAACGTCAACGGTGTCCCCTCAGGGAGGGTAACAGAACCTTCTGTCTGGGTCACTGTGTCTCCACTGGTCCCTCCTAGGGGAAAAAGAAGTAAAGACTTTGTTATATTGATAATATAAAAAGGATAGTTTCCATTTTAGGAAGGGTAAAAAAAAAAAAGTCATGCTAAAACCAAAGAATAGAACATCTTGGGAATTTTGAATAAATGTTACTTACTCAGCATCAGCAGGATTACAAGTCCTGAGCAGGAAGTAGACAGCATGGCTTGTGAAGAAGCAGCAGAAGGTTTTATCTGGGGATACATCCAAAGCTGAGAGGGCCGTTCCTCTAGTTTCTTGATCCTTTAGTGGACTCGTTTAGAAAATCTGGGTTCATGTGTTTAGCAAGACAAACTGCCCTGCAAGTTCATCTCACAGGCTCTAAAAAAGGAGTCGTGTTCAGAAATGGAAGATGAATTTGTGTCAAACCACAGACTGAAGAGAGCAGCGCCCTCTTGTGGTTCCCCCGTGATCCTCCCTGCCACTTTCCAACTGAACTGGTATTTACCCTGGCCCGGAGCTGAAGTTGTAGACATAGAAAGGAAATAGGAGTTTAGGGGGAGGGGGAGGGCTCCTGGAAGGACTTTTTGCAGACTGCAAGGTGGTGCCTGAGGCTGAGACAATGGGTAAACCTCTATCACCCTCTCTAAGATGCAGGGCACCATGGCTCCCTAAATCTCCTTAATCCTAGCATCTAGTGTCTCTTCATGCTGAGTATTAAGCTAGTTTGAGGATATCTTAGTATACTTAGGATATACTGAGAGTGTAAAAAAAGCATGATCTGAGACTTTCCTTGACACATGCATCCACTGTTCCCCCTCCAGCCAAGGGAAGAGCCTTTCTGCTGACAATGTGCTCCCTTTCTACCCTGATTTTGCTTAAGTAAATTCTATTCATTCTTTAAGAACCAATTTACACAGCATTTCCTTGCAAAAGGACACCCCCAGGTCTTCAAGGGAGGCCCTCTCTGATCCCACTTTACATATCTATCTACACTGTCATTACTACCTCATTGTAGAATCATTTGTGTTCTGTTTTTCAAACTAGACTTGGTGCTCCTGAGATCAGGAACTTAATCTCATTAGTCTCAGTGGCCAGTTTCTCAAAATATATAAGCCATTAGGAGATGCTCAAAAAATATCTTAAGAATGAGTGATTAATGAATGAGTGGATATGTCTGGTAGGTACAATTATCTTCTTATGAAGCGTAAGCTGGTGTTACCTGTTACCAGCTTTTTCCAGAGTCAGATCCCAGACCTCAATTAACAGGTGCATTCAGTGTTTCTCAAAATTGAGTAAGTTACAGATCTTCATATAAGGAACCATTCTTATGCTATTTAAAAAAATATATTATGATGCCATAATATACACCAAAATGAAGTTTAGTATAAATGTTTTAGGCTCATAGGTCTACACAATTACCATTATCTATGTAGATAATAGATACCAGTATCTATGAAGGAGCAGGAGGCTGGCTGAGGACAGAGCAGAAGCTGGCACCTTGCACCCTCCTCTCCACCTGCTCCTCTCCGTAATATGTGTAGCATTCCTCAGGCACCCCTGACTGCCATAAAACGATAAATAGTTAACTTGCAGAGATCACAATCCTGCAGGACAGGAATCTCCCTTGCTCTACAGATGTCCTAGAGATCTACAAACAGGGAGGTTACCTTATCAATAGCACAAATTTCCAGAGGCAAATAACTCTCAGTTCCTGAAGCCTTAATGTCTCCCTCCCCACCATAAACTGGAGGAGGCTGAGGTAGAAGGGAATGTAAATGATAGCAGGATCATAACAGCCCACCAAGAATCTCCCTTCCCTTCACATCCCCACCAATGGCAAGGTATATAACATGCCATCCCTCAAAACCCGGGGCAGCAGCTCTTCCTGCCCATGGGTCCTGTCCCCGTGCTTTAATAAACCACCATTTTGCACCAAAGATGTCTCAAGAATTATTTCTTGGTCATCGGCTCCAGACCTCACCTAGGTTCTAGAACTTCATCAACCACACCAAACAAAAAATGCAAACAAAATATAAAATCAATCAAATTCAAGTTCAAATAACATGAAGGATGATCTTCTGTTGAAACTAAAGGATTGGTGTAGACTCATTAGAGGAATACTAAAGATATGTGTAGTTCAATAACTGACTGGATTGAAATGATTTGGAGCTTCATGTACTATTGTCTGGATTATTATAATCAGTTGTTCCGAATACATTTACTTTTCCTATTCAAAAACAGTCATTTAACTTACCACTTTACAAAAGTAAAATAAATAATGTAATAAAACTCCCAAAATTCACTACTGAAAAGAAAAACACATTATGCATTTTCTAATACTCTTAAATCTATTGAATTGTATGTTGATATATTCAAACACTGAGTGTCTGTGACTCACCCTTTTCCAATGGAAACATTGTGGTAACCATGGTAACATAGGTTCTTGGGAGTCTGGCCCGTGTTTAGTACCACGTGCCATATCATAACCAAAATTTCTCAAGCCATTTTCTCCATTTAAACAACTGTGATGTCTTTATTTGTAAAATGTCATTAATTCTTTTGTCTTTAATTTAGGAAAGGTGACACAAAGAACAAAAGTATCAAAACCAAGGAGAATATTCTAAGTTGGTCATACAGACTGTTAGAAATATGCTATTATTGTTTTATTTTGTTGTCATCAAACAGAAAACTCCACAAATATAAAAATTCTCAAGTAATTCCTATTTTCAGGGGTTGCCAGAATTTTTTTCTGTAAAATAGTAAATATGTTAGGCTTTGAAGTCATATCTCTGAACAGATACCCAACTCTGCTGTCACAGTATAAGCAGCCAGAGTCAGTGCACAAATAAGTGGGCATGGCTCTTTTCCCAATAAAACTTAATTTACAAAGACAGGTGGCAGCCAGGTTAGACCTGTGGGCTGTAGTTTGCCAACCCCTACTTAGCCCTGGGAATTTACCTAAAAACCTCCAAAGTCCCACAGGTTACAGTCTGAGAGACTCAGCCATGTGTTCATTTTTTGTCCTTTCATTGCAATATTATCAATATTATCTTTGAGGATGCTTAAAATAAAGGGAAGATATTAAATAAGCAAATAATAGAAAGGAGAAGAAGGAGACTTGATGATCTTTTTTTTTTTTAAAGATTTTATTTATTTATTTGACAGAGAGAGATCACAAGTAGGCAGAGAGAGAGAGAGGAGGAAACAGGCTCCCCGCTGAGCAGAGAGCCCGATGTGGGACTCGATCCCAACACCCTGAGATCATGACCTGAGCCGAAGGCAGCGGCTTAACCCACTGAGCCACCCAGGTGCCCAGGAGACTTGATGATCTTAATGCCTAAGATATTTTGGTGCTGAGTGATGAAGTCCCAGAAGCTAAGTCAGGTTCAGTGGGGTGAGGAGGTTCGGAGCTGACGACTAAAGAAAGAATTCTTAAGACGTCGTTGGTGCAAAATGGTGGTTTATTAAAGCACGGGGACAGGGCCCGTGGGCAGGAAGAGCTGCTGCCCCGGGTTGTGAGGGTAGGCATGTTATATACCCCATGGTTGGGGGGAGGTGGTGAAGGGATGGGAGGTTTCAACAGAGTTCTCATATGTCAGGGAGGGCCTACAAGGTGCCGGGGGGAGGCCTTGCCCTTATGGCCTGATCAATGTCGTCCTTAGGTCAGGCATTAACGTCAAGATAATTGGGAGATTCTTGGTGGGGCATTATGATCCGGCTACCATTTACATTCCCTTCTACCTCAGTCTCCTCCAGTTTATGGTGGGAGGGAGACATTAGGGCTTCAGGAACCAAGAGTTATTTCCCTCTGGAAATTTGTGCTATTGATAAGGTAACCTCCCTGTTTAGACCTCTAGGACATCTGTAGAGCAAGGGAGATTCCTGTTCTGCAGGATTGCGATCCCTGCAAGTTAACTATTTATCGTTTTATGGCGGTTGGGGGTGCCTGAGGAATGCTACACATATAGAGGGGAGGGGGTGCAAGGTGCCAGCTTTTGCTCTGTCCTCAGCCAGCCTCCTGCTCTCTCATCACTGAGGATTAAGGAGTTAAAAACTCAGATATAGTCCCTGCTGTTAGGGAGCTCACGGAGTAGTAGTGGAAATAGCTTTTAACAAAATAATCAAAGAAATAAAAGAAAAACTACAAGTTTGAAAAGGCAGGGGCCTATGATTCTAAGAGTACACATCAAGGTTTCTTCAGTTACTCTTCACCAGATGTACAAGAAAGAGCAGACATTTGGTAATTTTTACTCTTTTGAAGGGAGGGAAAAGAATTTTCGGAGAGGGAAAAAGAATGGGAAAATCACCTAAAGTTGCTCTGAAAGGGTCATATAGGAGAAACAAAGTGCTTTTAAGGAACTTAAGTAACACCAGTATTTGTGAAGACCGAGACAGGCAGACAGGGAGTGGGAAGAAGGGAGAGAGATTAGAGATATTGTGGAATGAACTTGTCAAAGTAGCAAGATCCTAGATCATACAAGGTTTTGTAGGTCATTAAGAAGTTTTTCTTTATTATAAGAGCAGGTGTAGATCCAGGTGACTGACCTTGTCAAATTTGCACTCTGACCAGACTCCAAAGGATTACACTGAGGAGTCATGAGGTCAAATGTTAAATGTGCTAAGAGTGGGGAAACGAAGGATCAAGGTGGATTTGTAATTAGGATTGTGGAGTTGAGTCTGAGAGGTTGTGGGGGTTGTGATGTCTTCTGGAAGACTTTTAGGAGAAATTTGACAGAACTGGGAGATAGATTGGTTTTGGTGTTTCAAAAATAAATAATTAGGAATAAGTAAAAAGCATATGAGCCTTGATACAACCTGGTGTGAGGCTGTGGCAGAAGCTGCTCATTCCCTCTGTCATGCCCATTGTCTCCTTTGTGTTACTAATAGAATCCTGATTTTAACGTGGGTGGCAACATGTTAAGACAAAAGATAGTCCTGATATCTCAGCCTCACTTGCAGATGGGAGAGAGGTAGAGGCATTAAATAACACTCAGGAAAATGAAATGGAAATAGAAGCCATTGGGTATAGTTTCTGGAAAAGATTAACTTAGCCATCATGTGCCCATTTGCCCTCTGATTTTCTCTTCTTGCTTCCTGGAGGGTGTATAAAATGGACAGATCTCTAGCAGTTTCTTTAAAGTATAAAACCAAAAGTGACAACTTCGGGATGAGAGCAGTGAACTAGAAAGACACTTGATCTTTCCTAACATGATGAAGCCAGCATACCACCCCTGCATATGATAGAGCTTCTTTGTGTGAGAGGAAAATAAATTCCAGCCTGTTAAAAATATTATCACTTGAGTTTTCTGTGACATGAGCCTGAACGAATCTCTAAACTGATACAGAAAATGTTCATTAAGAACACAAACTCATTGTTTCCATCAGAGACTGAGGAAGTAAGCTGGGTTAGAGCCTAACACTTCAGATCTTCAAAGGTGCTCTAGGTGATTCTGATACAGGTGATGATGATGGTTGAAGTCTGGCATTTGGGAACCACTGCCCTGTAGAACATTCCTCTATCCTCCCCCACCTTTTTCACCAAACATGTACATAAATAGAAATGCCCAATTTTCTCCACAAACACATTTCCAGTAGTATCAAAATTTAATTAAGAAAGCTACATCAAACCATATGATCCAGTAATTCCATTACAGGATACTTACCCAAAGAAAAGGAAAACACTAATATGAAAAGATATGTGCATCTCTATGTTTATAGTAGCATTATATACAATGGCCAAGATGTAGAAGCCATCCAAGTATGCATTGATGATGAATGGGTAAAGAAGATGTGAGATCTATAGACATAGCTAGAGATGAATATAATGGAATATTACTCAGCCACAAAAAAGAATAAAATCTGGCTACTTGCAACAACATGGATGGACCTAGAGGGTATAATGCTAAGCAAAATAATCAGTCAAAGAAAGACAAATACAATATGATTTCATTCATATTTGGAATTCACAAAACAAAACAAGTGAACACAGAAATAGATAAATAAATGAATAAATAAATAAATAAATAAATAACCAAACTTAACTATAGAGAACAAACTGGTAGTCACCAGAGGGGAGGTGGATAGGGGGATGGGTGAAATAGGCAAAGGGGATTAAGAGTACCCTTATGATGATGAGCACTGAGTAATGTATAGAATTGTAGAATCACTATATTGTATACCTGAAACTAATATAACACTGTATGTTAATGATACTTGAATTATACTTGACAACTATAGCCAACATTTATTTACTATTAGGAAGAGACATAAATGAAAACTGCTATGTGTTTGATAATAGAAGTGCCCAATTTTTAAAAACAAAATTTCAGGGCAGTGGCAGTGGGGAACATACATCTCTCACCCAAGTAGGGAGAACCACTTGCTCTGCCTTTATCTCGTAAGTTCTCCTTTGATTCGTGAGGAGACCGAGGTTTGGAAATCACAGGACTAGTAAACGCAGAATGAGATTTGGAGTTTTGTTTCTATGGGTACAATGTTTCCATTCCTCAGCTTTAAATTGGAAAATTTGGCTGAAAGAGTTCCAAGATCCTTTCTACTTCTTTCTTCTATACAGGAATTGGAGGGAGGTGATAGTCATCTCACACATACATCTCAAGGGCCCATCTGGGTCGACAGAGGATTGAACATATGAGACCTTCTAATACAGAGAATTCTTTCCTCATCCTCTATAAGTGTCCAGAGCTTAGCTTCTTCCCTGATAAAATTAGAGCTTGGAGGGCCTTTCGGGCTTGTCATTCCAAGCCCTTCATTTCCATTGAGGAAAGAGAAGGCTGCTGTGCTGATGCTCTGCCCAAAGCCATAGAACTGGGATTAGCAGATTTGAACCTGGCATTGTAGTTTCTCACTCTAAACTTCATGCCCTTCGCCTTGGTACAAGGTGCTTCCAAAGAAATCATGAATTTGAGAGGGTCCATCTTTCATCTTGCCCGCTCTTTATAGACTCTCCTTCCTGTGAAGACTTAACCACGAATGCTACCCACTGTGGGGCTTCAAAGGGGCAGCTTGGGCAGAGTTTGTGCAGAGGCTGCAAGTACTTGGTGAACACTGTGTCCTGTGGTACAGATGTAAGTAGCAGAGTCTGCAGTCTGGGAAGCAATGATGGACAAAGAACTGCTTTTGATGGAGTTGTCCAGGGTGACCCGTAGCCTTCCACTGTATTTCTCTCTTTCATTTGAACGTATTAAAATCAGCTGGACAAAGCCTTGACCCGAGTCTTGTCTATACCACTGTAAGTTGCTTATCGAAGTTTTATAACTGCAGTTCATGGTGGCATTTTCACCCTCCTGGAAGTTCAGGACCTGATGATGCTGTTCCTGTTGGCTGTTCACCCCTAGGCAAAAACAGAAGGCCAGACACCAAGAGTCAGTCATTGTACTTTTACTCTTTAGTATTTACATTTCTTTCCATGATTTTCGGAGTTTGCCCAAACTCAGTCTTGTGGGCTCTGAGCATAGGTCACCCTGTTCCTATAAATTTGGTCACACCCCGGCCCCCCCCCCATTTCCATTACCAAGAGCCCCAACTTACTGGGCAGTTGAAGCCATAGTATCAGCAAAGACACTTCCAGGAGTTTCTCCATTCTTCTTCCTTATTGGGATCACAGCAGACTCGGCTCTATGGACTGAAATGTGGCCAGGATACTCAATCGAAAACATTGACTGTTTCTATGGCGTATATTTATCTGTTCTGTCTGGATGCTGGAGTCTTACCTGGCCCATCAGAAGCCAACCCAATCGTTTTCAATACACACAAACTGATTTCAAACCTATTGAGTCTGGGGAGTGACACTGCCATCTTGTGGTAGCAGCACCATATTGCTGATAGAATGTACTTTTTCTCACTCTCTCTCTTTTTTTTTTATTTAAAGATTGTATTTATTTCTTTAACAGACAGAGATCACAAGCAGGCAGAGAGACAGAGAGGAGGAAGCAGGCTCGCCGCCGAGCAGAGAGCCGATGCAAGGCTCAATCCCAGGACCCTGAGACCATTACCCAAGCCAAAGGTCGAGGCTTTAACCCACCGAGCCACCCAGGCTCCCTGATAGAATGTACTCTTAAAAGGAAAAAAGGGCGAATCAGAAACCATTATAAAGCAGTGATGCCCACCTTCCTGCCGTGACGTTACTGTCTTCCCTCTGTGCCTGTGGTCCAATCCTAATTTCTTCTCATAAAGACAGCAGTCATACTGGAGGAGGGCCCACTCTAATGATTCCATTTTAACTTAATTACCTCTTTAATAACCCTACTCCCAATACAGTTACATTCTGAGGTACTGGGGGGCTAGGAACATACAAATTTGGGTGGGGAGACAATTCATCTCCTAATAATGAGTATCTGATATTTCTGTTTCTATGGAAGCAATCGGTAGGGTACAGGAAGAGAACCAGCTTTGCAATCAGGCCAGGGAGGTCAAGTTTAGATCTACCCATTCAGTACTTGTTTATATCATTTGTGCCTGTATTCTCTTGACTATAAAATGTGGATGATGAGTAATAATAATATTGCTTTTTTAGAGTTCTGGAAATGATTGATGAGATAATAAAATACTATTTAAAGCAGAGCCTGACATTTACTAATGACTCAAAAATTATTGTTGTTACAAGAAAATGGTTCCTGATGCTGAGCAGTAAAAAAGAATGGCAAACACCCCCTAGAGTATTTTCTAAATGGTTTCAAAAACTGACTTTAAGATGTTCTGTGTGTAAACTAGAGAGATGAGGAAGAGGGGAAGGAAGAAACATAAGGAAGACAGGAAAGAAAGGAAGAAGGGGAGAGGTTGTTGGCTGGAGATTGGAGAGTGCTGGGAGGTACTTCTAGAAGAAGGTTTGTGTTGGGTGACTACCACAGCAAACCTGGGTGTTTGTCACTATGAGACAAAGAAAGAGTAAGGCTTTCTGAGCAAGAACTGATGTAATTTAAGGAGTTTACATTTTAATCTGTCTGGTCTCTGCTACATACTTTAGAAAAATTTGTGATGAAATGTTTTACTAGTGGTTAAAAGATGATCCCTGGCTCTAAGAAATTAAGTGACTCTTCCACCGCTTCACAAGAATCTAGCTCCATTATTATTTGTATCTATTTGGCTGTATACAGGAAAAGTATATTGAGAAGCAGGAAGAGAAACAGAGGGGCACCCGGGTGGCTTAGTCAGTTAAATATCTGCCTTTGGCTCAGCTCATGATCCAGAGTCCTGGGATGGAACCCCACATTGGGGTCTCCACTCAAGGGGGAGTCTGCTTCTCTCTCTCCCTTTTTCCCTTCCCCCACTCTTGATCTCTCTTTCAAATAAATAAAATCTTAAAAAAAAAAAAAAAGGAAACGGAAACATTACTGACCTCTGGAAAGAACTGGGAGGTGAGCTAGCTGGGGTGAAAGGGAAACTTTTCATTGTAAATGTTAATGGAACACCAGAGCAATATATGAAAAAGCAGGATCATTTAGGGTTCAGATCCTTTGAGAATGAAGTTTGGGGTCACTTTTCAAGGCAAACAACCCAAATCCAGCAGGGTTCTGGCTTCAGAC
This sequence comes from Mustela erminea, assembly GCF_009829155.1. Taxonomy (NCBI): domain Eukaryota; kingdom Metazoa; phylum Chordata; class Mammalia; order Carnivora; family Mustelidae; genus Mustela; species Mustela erminea. The sequence continues at coordinate 73,914,419 of NC_045618.1, read as the reverse complement.
AGGGAAACGGAGCTGTGTCACCTGCAGCCCCCTGACAAAATCTGGGCTCCAAGAACGTGGTCACTTTCTCTGTCTTCCCTTTGTTCTTTATACGTGTGTGTTCTCCTGTATATGCTGTCATTTTCTTCTTTCTCCCTCCTTCTCACCACTATATATAAATTGTCAGAGATTAACTTTGTGATTTAGTCTGTGCATAACAGCATATTCAAAGGAATTTCCTCTGAATTTTTAGAATTGATTAATACAGCAAGAGAGGGCTAATGACTGTTGGGACTACAGGTCTCATTTTGGGGAAAGGTTAAGAACTTCTCTTGTTCGAAGGACAGTTTTAGCTTGCTAGATTGTAACATAGTCATTTCATTGTTGTTTAGAAGTTCAAATGTGCATGCAGAGGTACCTATGAAAGATAAGTAACCATAAGAATAAAGTGTGCCAGTCATTGATTTATTGCCTTTCTTTCTTATTGCCAAATCAGTGCCCCCTTTGCGATATTGGACCCGTTCCATGGAACATTCTCCTTCACCAGCTGGCATGATATCAAGCTATGCCAATAAGAGGAACGTGGAAAGGCAGGAGGGAGAAGCTTCTTTTCCTGGTGCTGGTATGTCTTTGCATTTCTTGTTCCTGAAGTTCTTGTCCAGCCAGCCTGAGGGACATGCAGCGGGATTCACCTGCAGTAAGGTTCAGTGACAGCTACACATCAGCTTCCTGGCAAGACTGCTGAGTCCCCAGAGCAAGTTTTGCTCCTTTTCTAGCTTCCTATAACTTTGTTGGAACCCTGGTCGGTGTTTTTCTACTTGCTAGCCTTTTTTCTCTGGCACCTCAGCACACTTCTCCACCATTCTGCAAGCTGCAGCCACACACTCCCCAGCGAGATCAGAATCCTTGGAGAGTACGGTATTAAAATATGTCACTTACTTGGGAAGCCTGGCTTAATCCTAAGGTAAAAGCTTCTCCCTACATATACTATTTCTATGTTCTTTAGAGTTCTTTTTAATTATTTGTATTAATAATTACTGATTAGATTCGGATTACTGTGGGTTTCTTTTTTCTTCTGGTTGAGTTAGTAGGAGTCCGTGAAGTGCATGACAGGAAAGGAAGTCACATGCCATGAAACAGTATAGTACCTTCAAGGAACTGTGCTTAGGTATAAGGTGATGAACATATGTGGGGTGGGATTGGGTGGCAGAGGAGTTGGAGAGGTGAGACCCAACCCACTGGAGAGTTGTCTTGGGCCAAGAAAAAAATTTTTTTTTTTTTTTTTGCTGTGCTATATAGTTTATTTCAGAAATACTTTTTCTGGGTACTACTAGACAGAATAAACACACTTATATCTTTAAAACTAATTAAACAGAGTTGGTAATGAGAATTTCCTTGGAAAAATTTTTGAGATTAATCTATAGCTAACTGACAACCAATGATATTATATCTAAGAGGTAAACTCAATGTGAGTCTCCAGAGAAAGAATACCCCACCATGGCCGTATAGAGAACTTATGAAGAGGGGTACCAGGGTGGCTCAGTCGGTTAAGTGTCAGACTCTTGATTTTCGCTCAGGTTACTTTCTGTAACTCCTAAAGGGTTTGTGCTCTGCTTCCCTTATGAAACCAGTTACTGTGTCACTCAGAGCACAGTAATACATGGCTGAGTCTTCCTGTTGAGCTGATTGTTTCTTCAGATGGAAAGATGTCTCATCTCGTTTAAGGTTGGCCACGAAGCCTTTGGTACTCTCTCCTGAGATCTGTTTCAGGAGTAACTGGAGGGCTTGTTTAGGATACTGGACATACCAGAAGAGTATGGGACTCCCAGAATACGAGTAGTTGCACTTGATCTGCACGAAGTCCCCTTCAAAGACAGACATGTGGTCCTCAGGCTGGGTCACTGTCTGAGCTCCTGTTCCTCCTGTAACACCAAATTAACATCAGAGAAGTCTTGCAGACTGAGGAGAATATTCCTTTCAACTATTCTAAATCAGGAAGACCCCAGAAAGAGAATAAAAAGGCATTATACTCACCGAGTGTGAATATTGTCACCAACACTGAGAGGAGGGTGGCCTTCATGTCAGAGCTGCAGAGAAACAGGGGCTCTTTTCTGCAAACAGTTCAGCCACATGGACACTGACAGAGTGGTAAGTGAGTTTACCGGTATGTAAAGTGAAAGCTCTTTTTCAAAGACCTGGTTGGTTTCTGGCTTTTGTGAAGTTCAATTTGTGTAACGTCCTCCTCTAGAGGCAAAACTGGAAACTGCAGATGATCTTGGTCTTTCAGGAAGCCTTGACATTCTCAGAATGAAGAGGCATTTTCCTCTACAGTTAATAAAACAAAGTGGAATGCTTTACTAATTGAAAAAGTGTGCTACTATAAAGGTTCACATAGATCAATGGGATGGAATTGAAAGTTCAAACATACAAATTACTGATGGAAACTTAGTTGAAACAAAAATGGGAAAAGGTAAGATAAAAAAAATTAAATGTGCCTTGATAAATGGAGAGTCATTTAGAAATTAACAAACGAATGTGGACAGCTACCTTAATATCTGTTACAAAATAAATTCCAAGTGAGCTAATACTTAACATTTTAAAATAAAATAAAAGATAAGCTATTTTTAAACAAATTTAGGAAATAAAATAAAAGATAAGCTATTTTTAAACAAATTTAGGATGTCATAGTTTGTTTAAGCATGTCAGTCAGAAAGCATAATAGAAAATATTGATAGATCACATTTCATAGAAATTGAAATTTCTGTACAAGTATGCTAATGAAATGTTTAAACATTACCAGATCAAGAGATTTTTCATCCATCATCATTGATTCTGACCTTCCCTACATCAAGAAGTGGCGCTTTAGAATTTAAGTTCTACAAGTTTTTTTTTTTAAAAACAGGTCATAACAATTATCATCTGATCTCTCTGATATGAGGAATTTGAGAGGCAGGGGAGGAGATTTGGGAGGTAGGGAAGGAAACAATGAAACAAGATGGGATCGGGAGGGAGGCAAACCTTAAGAGACTCTTAATCTCAGGAAACAAACTGAGGGTTGCTAGAGGGGAAGAGGCCTGGGCGGGATGGGGTGGCTGGGTGACGGACATTGGGGAGGGTATGTGCTATGGTGAGTGCTGTGAAGTGTGTTAGCCTGATGATTCACAGACCTGTACCTCTGGGACAAATAATACATTATATGTTAATAAAAATAAACACCCATTTAGCTTAGAAAGAAGGCAATTCTAGATAGATGATAGACTGAAAGTGTCCCTGACTCCCTGTGCTTTGCCAAAGAGTGGTGACCAGCCAGGTTATGCCAAGAGAGCTCAAGTGGGGAATCCTATGTGGAGTCACATATAAATCTGGGGTCAGATATCAGGGAACTCGAGGATGAAGAGGAGAAAACTATGGAACACTGAGAGAGCTTGGCCTGCCAAGATCACTGGGCCTCTGAGAAGGAAGCTTTTCTCTTGAGAAAGCCTATCCTCTAGCCCCCAAATAGCTGAAAAGGAAGTAACAAGTAGGCTGAGTCTGTCCTTAATGAAGAGGAGTACAAGGAGATCAGAGAGCAAAAAGGTTTCCTTCTAGTTTTTTCAGCAGGGTACTGATGTTGCCCTGCTGACTGCTACACGGCTGACCAAGGGCACAGAAACATCTAGGCTTATCATTCTCATAGGATCGCCTCCACATAGACTGCCCTCAGTAATCAGACTTGTCAAGAGGGAAGTAAAGAAAGGAAAAAGAAGCTTCAGAGAGAAATAAAGTCCTCATTTGGGTCAAGTACAGCCTGAAAAAATGATCAGGGTCAGTGACCCAATTTCCTTAGCCGAAAATCAGGACACATAATCTGAAAAGTGATTGAGAATTCACTTATAAGAAAGCTATGTCATGGGGTTCCTGGGTGGCTCAGTGGGTTAAGTGTCTGCCTTCAGCTCAGGTCATGTTCTCAGGGTCCTGGGATCGAGTCCTGCATCGGGCTCTCTGCTCAGCAGGAAGACTGCTTCCCCCTCTTTCTCTGCCTGCCTCTCTGCCTGCTGGTGATCTCTGTCAAATAAATGAATAAAATCTTAAAGAAAAAAGAAAAGGGAAAGCTGTGTCAAAGAAGGAATACATCATTGAGTGCATTGTTAATTTATTCAATCTCCTTAAAGAAGTGAACATAATTAAATGTAATTAGGAGAATTCTGTAAATCTCAGACTTGTGGTCATCATGAACAAATACAATGTCTCCAACAAGACTTTGGTTGATGGAAGGAAATAGAACATGTATATGATGGTCACCCTGATCTCATTTTAATCTCCCTTCATCTCTTTTCCAACACTTTCCCTGTATACCCTGCAGGTACACCTGGCCGATTCTACTCTGTGACTGTGACGTATAGGCCACATTTTGAAGTGTCCATTTCTTTCTCCCCAGTCTCTCTTCTCCTCACTCTCTTTTCTCCTCTCTCTCTACATATGCTCATTATTTTTCTCCCATTTCATCTTCTCATCTCCTTTTTATCCTGTTTTTCTAATCTCAGAAGAGGTATAACAGAAAGTAGAAATCTTTGGAATAATTTTGAAGTGAGGATAAAGGCTCATACTTTATAATTTTTAGTCATAAACATCAAAATGGCAAATAAGTATTGTAAATGTTTTCTCCTGGAGCTTCCAGCTTTCCCTTTGTTCTAGATGATGCTCAGTTCTGCTTGGAGTCCTCTCTGTCACACCCATCACAGCAGCAGACCGTTCTCACAGATGAATATATGGCGATCTCCTTGTCCTGAAAAGGTATGACTAGTTCAGATGCCCTCCCAACTGCTGCTAGCTCTCATTCAAATTTTCACTAACATCCAACTATCTCAGAACTAGAAGGAAAAAGTCGCTCATTTAGAGTAATGCCTAGAGTGCCCCTACTGGTCGAAAACCAGGCTGGGGATTTTTTATTTTTTATTTTATTATTTTTTTTAAAGTGAACTGGTTTCTTCATCAAAATGCCATTTAATGAAGGCTATTATCTTAAAATATCTTGTCAAATTGAACCTTCAGGGTTGCATGTAATTTCTCCAATCTATTTAAAAATAATTCCACAGCAATTTATTGAAGGTCTTCTTAAACTAGACCTTGTGCTAGGTCTTAAGAAATCAAAAACTGAATGAAACATTGTCGCTATTCTTAAGACACTGAGGTATAGCAGGAAAGACAAACATGTGAGTGTGTGTGTATTCATATCCCAAATAGCATCCCGGAAAAGTACAAAATGAACCCAGAAATAAGGAGACATTTCTTATAACAGAGGACAGTTAGATAAAGATTTAATAAGAACATGATCATTTTGTCCTTTTCCCAGAAAAGATAGAAAGAAATGTTATTAGTAGATTAAGTAGAGATATTATTTTGGGAGTAGACTATAGATGTTTCCCAGAAGAAAATAAAAGAGCGGGGATAGGGTGCCTGGCTGGTTTGGTTGGAGGAGCATGTGATTCTTGATCTCTGGGTTGTAACTTTGAGCCCCATGGTGGGTGTGGAACTTACTTAAAAATAAAATCTTTGAAAAAAAGAGGAGGTGAACAGAGATGTAGAAAGAAGTTGGAGGACGTGAAGTATAATTGCTTACTTATTACTACTTTCAAAATGAATTTCTGCTCTGTGAGGTTTAATTCCGGTGTGTACAAACTTTTATAACATTTTGGGGCAATTTTTAAAATCACATAAATCACATATAATAATTTAGAGTTATAATCGTGTATATAAAACATCTTAAACATATGAGCTCTTTGATACAGCTGTTTCAGAGGAAATAAAAATATTCCCTGGTTTTGGATAACCCTATTAGAATTAAGGTAATCTTTGACATCGTGAGCTTTGGTCATGGAGATCTATTTTCCTATGAACTTCGATAATGTGGTTTGAAAGACTAGAAATCTTTGTTGAGTATGCTATTTTACATTATATCATGAATTAGTGTGGCTTCTTACAAAATACCTAAGAGTTTTTCAGCAGATATTACTTTTGATATCCTTTTATGGGTTAGGAGCCTTAAATTTTCAATTCAAAAATCACTGGGATAACTATTTCAGAAAACAATTATGACTGGGTGGCTTTTAGATTCCCAATATTGCTTTAAGAATCATATAAATTAGGTTCACTGGCTTTCTGTTACACAAGAATGGAAACCTAGGTATTGTGATGTCTATTTTACATTAAAGTATGTCAGTGTCACACAGTTGGATATTTAGGTGCCAGCAGTTAAGCTTCAAATCTAGGTGGAGACTATATTGCACTGAATAAAAATCTACGCTGTACGCGTTGCCTCGTTGAGAACATATGTGGCCCAACTTGTCCGCTAACATGATAACCAAGTACTTCCGTTTTCCACATGGAGATCAACACCTGAGGCAGTGCTAATTACTTTAATGAATGCTAAAAGTGTTTTTTTTTTAAAAATGCAAACGCTCTTGCCTTTTCCACTTCAGAACTCTGACACTGCATGACATACTCAGAGTGGGAGTGGCGTGGGGAATTGGTGGAAGTGCATCTGTCCTGGAGAAATTCATCAGAAGACCTCCATCTGGAACAAAGTCTATCTTAATGCAGCAGAGCATTACTGCTGAAGCAGTAATGTAATGTGAAAGCTTTACTCAAGAGTAAAGCATTTCCCAGAGCCCAGCCTGTCCTGCCCTATATTTCTTCACTGAGGAAGAGATCTGGGGAAACTCTCTCTTGAGGTCCTGAGTCACAAAAAGTCCCCGTGTCTCAGGAGGTTTGTGTTCAGCTCCACCTGCAGTCCCAGACGCTGTGTCACTCACAGCACAGAAGTACTCGGCCGTGTCACTCGCATGCGCTGAGTGTTTCCTCAGGTGGAAGGAGGATTCAGTCTTCCGAAATTCAGCCTCAAAACCTTTGATGCCTTTAACCAGGGTGTTCCCTGAAAAGTACCGGAGGAGAAGCTGGAGGCCTTGGTTGGGGTACTGCACGTACCAGTAGAGATAAGGAGTTCCACTATAGGAATAGTTGCACCTCAGCTCTAGAGCAGCTTCTTCAGAGACAGTGACATGGGCATTGGGCTGGGTCACCGACTGAGCTCCGGTTCCTCCTGAAACGTCAATGCCGAGTCAGTGAGTCCAAGACAGACTTACCTGGTAAGAGAAGGTGTCTTTATTCCGCATCCAATTAGAACATGGTCCCTTTTGTGTAGGGAGGAAAGGAAAGGGAATGTTACTCACTTGGGGCAAAAATCACATCAAGCACTGAGATGAGCAGCAGGAGCATGGCTGAGCAGTGGAGCCACTCTGGGCTTCCTGAGCAGGTGGGACAGTAGCCGAGATCACTGAGCCTTCAGAGCTACAGGAAGAGTGGGGAGGTGGGGCTGGACAAGTCCGTGGCTTTGATGAATTTCAATGACTGTAAGAAGGAGTCTTCCTCTTCTGGCCTCTTTTTGTCATGGTTTCTTCTCTGCACAACGTCAGCCAGCTGCAGGGAGGAGGGGCTTAGTGTCTGGTGAGGACCTGGAACCAGAACAAACGTCTCTTCTGTGCAGCATCACACTCTGCCAACACTGGCAGGACCAAGGATCTGAGAGAGCTAGCTGTCTTCTGTTCTCATTTCAGAGAGGTGGTCATCAGAACTTCAACAGAAAGTGTTCCTTCCTCTCTGAATCTATGATCACGTCACCTTCTGTAGTACATGGTATTAGTCTCAAAATAAGGGAGAAATGGGAGTTTTGTAAAAATAGAAGAGTAATCTACTTCACTGAGAAATTAGTCACAGAAGAGAATATTCTGCTTTGGAGTAGGCTTGAGAGGCTTTATATTACCTTTGAAAGCCACTCATCAGGCAGAAGGACTAAAATCAATTGCCTCAGTGGAGCTGAGCTTCATATGGCCTTGTGTTGCTGGATGATACTTAAAATTAGCCTGGAACATGTGACATTATCTAATCAGTGCCGACTTACAAAGGCAGTACTTTTCTTTGTCAGGTAGAAAGTGTGAAGAAGATTCCTTGGTTTCAGGGGAACACATTTGATGAGTGTTTATGCTATGAGAGAGTAACCTGGGCACCCTATATTTAAGCGGAGAAAGGGAGAGTCCTGTTCTAATTGTCAGTGGTCAGAACAGACTGATAAATTTTGCCAAATGATGGAGGCCTCACACTAAAAAAAACAGAAAAGTGAGCAGAATTATAATTGTAAGAAAAATATGGCATACAAATAGTGAATCTATATGAACTCTGTAAAGCTGGATGGAGTGCAGCCAGCATACTGGGAAATGAGAGGAAATTCCAGGTTGCATCTTTTTATCAGTGATTATGGGAACAAAAATGAACAGAAATCTTAACTCCCCATTTCCAGATTTTCCCACACTTTAGACTACATAAACAGTGTCCTGTCTAATGGGCCACGTCTTCAACTTTATAGTAAATGTGACTTTTACATTCTCCCCCTGTAATTGTAACATCTACCACAAGGCCTTAATTCTATCAAGCCAGAAACATTTTTCCTGGACTTGGGCATAAGTTGTAGGGCAATTCAAGAGGAGGGTTTTTTTTTTTTTTTTAGATTTTATTTATTTATTTGACAGACAGAGATCACAAGTAGGCAGAGAGCCAGGCAGAGAGAGGGGTAAGCAGACTCCCCGCTGAGCAGAGATCCCGATGTGGGGCTCGATCTCAGGACACTGAGATCCTGACCTGAGCCGAAGGTAGAGGCTTAATCCACTGAGCCAGCCAAGCGCCCCCCAGAGGAGGGGTCTTTTGGTATAATCTTTGGTGTTATCAACTTCCTTCCCTCAACAACATTTTCTAAGACATCATCTTCAATACCATATGGTATTTTCATAATTGATCCATGCAGGTCTTTAATCACTATAACAAAACTCCTCAGTGTCTGGAACTTTTTAAGATACTTACTTGGCGATTTTTCTCAGGAAATCTGAAGTCTTTCTGTGCTCCCATGCTCTGCCTGTGGGTATAAGGCGTTTTATGGCCATGGCTAATGCTTTTAATTCCTGTGTGCTTCTAGAGAGCAAAGAGAATTTCTCTACCCTGAAGCTTAGGCTCTATATCAGACAGTGCTGGGATCCTAGAGGGTTTGGGTACAGACAACAGGTGCCAGGGAAGTACTGTGTGCTCACTGCACAGAGGTAGGTGGCTGAGTCGCTGAGCTGGGAGTCTCTGATGAGCAGGGAGACATATTGTTTTGTTCTATCAACCTGTCCCGAAAATCTTCCTTCCGTCTTGTTACCTTTGGAGTACATGTACATCAGCAACTCAGGGCCCTTCCCGGAATACTGTCTGTACCACGTGAAGTACTGGGAAGCACTGTCGCTGTAAGTGCAGTTGAGAGAGGCAGCATCTCCCTCCCGAAGGCTCAGAGATCCGGGACTCTGCTCCACTCTATTCTGTTGACTCCTCATCCCTATGAAAAAAGACAGGGGTCAGACAAAGGATAGTCTTTGGGTAGTGGATGCTTACTCTCCAGAATTTAAATGAATTTTCACAGGCCTCCTAGCCCACCCCTCCCTTAGTGGGGGAAATCATTCATGTTTTTACCCACAGGCCCAGAATAGATGATAATTCCAAATACTGGACTTTATATTCCCAGAGAGATGCCCCAAACTCACAGGTTAACTGAAGCCACAGGATCACCAGTAAAACTCTTGAGGACTTCATCGTTCTTTCTTCCCCAGGTTCACTGAGGATTCAGATTTTAAGCCCTAAAAAAGTGAGTCTAGGTCAGACATTTCAAATTCTTCTGCTTTCCTACCAATTAGGAAAAAAGAGACTTTTTCACCACCCTGCTACAACACCAAGCCCCTCCTCTCGACTCTCTCTTCTCTCTCTCTCTCTCTCTCACACACACACACACACCTGAGGTTTCTTCACTCCCTGAGAAAACACTGCCATCTTGTGGACTCATGATAGTCATCAAAGAAATGTTCAAAATGTAGATCCTTATTATATGAACTGATAGAGTAAAACTCTGCCACTTTAGTAAAATTAAAATTTTAAGAAGCACATGGTCCAAGTCAGTGTGTGTGGGGAGAGGGAGATGTGTATGTATTTTACATAAAATGGTAACACTTGTCTGAGCAAAAGCAATTACAGAAAACAGCCACTTTCCTGCACTGAAAAAGCCGTCAGAGGATTCTGTTTTAGAAGCCCCGTGAGGTTCGTGCGATTCAAGGAGGACTTTATATTGTGTACTCTTTTCCACATCAGGCCAGACACTTCCTATCTCATTCCCTCATCTCCAATTTTTAAAGAAATGTATTCTAAATCAAAAGAATCCTTTCGAGACAGTGGCCCCAAATCTGACCAAATAAACATGTTTCCAGCTCAAAACTTGGGCAATATTTTTTTTAGCAAGGCCAAGGGCTAGAGGAACTTGCGATTCTTCATACCGTTTTGCACCAATGACACATGTGTGTCAAAATAGTGCTTACTATAGCTGCCATTATTATTATCATTATTACTATAGAGATGGATCTGACTTCAATATGTAAACTATAAATAAAACCTAGTGTACATGTTCATTTTCCTAATTCTTCTTATTTCCTTTTCTTGCATAAGGCTTCAGTATTTAAGGATTCGTTTCCAAAAGTCGCAGATCTGGTATTGCACTCTATGCAGATCCATCCTACCCTAGCCAGCAAACCAGGTTTATCTGAGGGCAATGTATGCCAGAAGCTTCCCTGGGGCTACAGAGAAACAAGCACAGACAATAGCTGTCCTTCCTATTCCACAGCCTGTCACGTGTCCTCACAGAAGCTGGTGGCTACGGATGAGCAGTGGCACAGTCCTCTTCCGTTCAGGGGCCATGTAGTCATGCAATCAGTATCCAGACAAAAGAGATTGGTCAGGCCCTTCCCAAACTGTGGCAGAAACAGAATGAGGGAAAAGAGGCTAATATTGGAATCCCTTCTCTAACTGTACACTCCACTGGACAGAAACCACATAGTCACTTCTCAGTAAAGGTAAAAACCAAAGGAGATGGGACAGCCACAGAAAATAGCAACCATACATGGTCTTGGGAAATTTATGAACACCAAATACAAAGCCTTAAAAATAGAACGTGGACCTGAAGCAGAGTCTTTATATGAAGCACCCCACTCTTTTTTAAGATTTGACACAAAAATGAATATAAATTTCCAATAGACTTAATACTGTGGTGGCTGCAAAGCCATATCCGTGCTGGCAGAATGACAGAATCCACATAGCATCAGCACTGTCCTGTCTGCAGAAGCTTCCATGCCTAATGCTGTCTAAAGAATATATGGAACTCCTTCGGATGATGGAAGGACAGTGCTGAGAAATCAATCAAAAAGGAAATCCACAGTCCCCTCTCTCATTTGACTTAAGTAGTCTTCATTTTCGACATTAGTACATTTTTAAGATATGTCTTGTGAACCTCAAAGGACTGCAGAGCAGCCTCCATTCAAAGGGGATTTATCTCAGATTGAAAATGCTAGTATAATTTTGTGTCCATTTAAATTCACCTATTTCATATGTGCTTCAGGTCCACGTTCTGGGTACTGATGACATGGCAGTGCCATACATTGTTTGTATCTCCTCTTTTTTTTTTTTTTTTGTACGATTTAAAAGTCAAGTACATAAACAATACAGTGATGTTAAAGAGCACACAATGGGTAAAGACGGATGTGTTTCCGTGCATATAAAAATCTCCAGTTTTGTGGTAGTAGAAAAAGAGCAACAGCCCTGGCACCTGAGAAAGGAAAACCTGAGACCTTGAGAGGCCAGGAAGGGTGAGGGATGAATGCTGTCTCTGTGTGCTAGATCCAGGACTGCCACCTGGCAAGACAACCATGTGGGCTGCTGGGGCCAAGCAACAGCTGCAGTTGGCAATTTGACCTCCTCTGGCTGGGCATCCTCTTGCACATTCTGCGAAAACAGAAAAACTGAAATGAATATGGCCTGTCCTGAACTATTCTGCTGTGTCTGACACCATCAGTGGAAGCTTCTCAACATGGAGTCCTATCCCCACATGTGCACACAAATATAAATCAGCACAGCCTTTTTCCAATCTGACTGGTACCAACATATATGCTTCTGACATCCAAGCAGTCTTGAGCTATGCCTCATGAAGTGTTAGAGTTTGCAAATACTCAGTAACAATGCTCATAGAGCTTAATCAAAGTGATGGAATGTTGACTCTCATCAAGTTTAACAATAAATCCCTAACTGGGTTAACTTGTGATTTCTTGGGTTATATGTTGATGTCTGGGGAGAAAAGGGCCAGAGAACACTGTTTTATCGGGAACGTGGTTGTTTCTTTGTCTTTTTTTTTTTGACAATTAAACCAAAGATCTGTGTGTCAGTTTAAACTCCCTCGCATAGATCATAATGAATATTAACTTATATCCTAGCTGTCTGTATCCTGGGACTTAATCACAGATGACTGAATTTGGGATCCTAGGAGGCATGGTTGGGGTTAATGTTGCAAATTGGTGTCATCATACTGCTTAGAGTTCTGCCAACAGTAGCTTGGATCAACTGCTGTTGAAGACAAATTGAATGGATTTAGTCTTGGTCTCTTTCAGTCGGACTAATCAGCATGGCTGATGGACTGGCATATTCATGAGAAACATTTCTAGGAATGCACAGTGTAAGACCATGGAGTGGTTATTGTTGAAAGACTATCCACCATGAATCTTTCATACTTCTACATATCTTGCTGGGTGTGCCAGTAATGTAAGGTCATGACCACTCCCTGAACCAATTTTTAGCACTGTGCTTGCAGCAAGCAACCTTGAGCAATATGGTAATGTCTTCTCAGAGACAAAGAACAAGCTTGCTTGCTGCTTGCTAAAAAAGCAGTAAATTCCCCAAGCTCAGTGTTCCTTAGCTATGACATAATCCCACTGCATGCATAACTTCCCTGTGCACCCATTATATCACCCTGTGAAAATTAGGAGCAAAGGCAACTGAAGCAAATATGCCAATGTTCTTGCTTTGCAAAAATAAAATGCTTTGTCTCTGACCTAGGAGTCCTGCATCTTCAAAGAAACAATAAGATTATTAGCTTGTAAGAAGGTTAAGATCCAAATCCTGCCAAACCCCTTCTCTCCCACATTTATAAATATTGTAGTAAAGATTTGAATGCCTTTGAGAAAGATACGTTTCCCCAAACTGGTCTAGAATGGACTTTTTTTTTTTTTGAAGGATGTAATGTATAGCCCCATATGGGACTTATAATTTCTGATAAAATGCTAGAGCAATTTTCTGATTTACTTTAATGAAATAAACTCCTTCTGGGAAATTAGTGTTAACACACTCAAATGATTATTAATAATCTGAGGAACCTAATATTCAGTGCACAGACATTCAAAAATAGAATAATAATGAACCAGTCTTTTGATCATACTAATGATCTTTAATCAGACTTTTAAAAAAATCTAGTCTCCTACGAAATGTCTCTAACAAGGCTGATTATCTGAACTTGTTTCCTGAGGAACTTTCCTCTTGCAATAATTTGAAATAAAACTTTGACATGTGCTCATGATTATTTGACTTGAGTTCACTTTTCTACTTTCCAAAGCCTTTTGGATATGTCTTTTTTTTCTTTTTCCTTTTAGGTGTTTCATTATGGGGTGACTAGCCTTTGAGCTGGCTCAGCTCATTCAGATTATACAGTGAGTTACAGTGAGTTCAGCTGAGTGGAGACAGGCTGAGACTCCGAGTGGATATAACTATTTGGCAGACCCCACTGAGCAGAGTAAGGCCAGGATCTGAATGGGGAGGATAAGGGCCACAGAGAACAAAATTGTACCACATATTTAAGCAAAGAGAATATAGAGAATGTTGGGTTGGGGATGAGAAGAATGAAAAAAGGGGACAGAAAGGAGGGCCAAAACATTCATTCGTTCCTCCATTTCTTCATGCATTCATTCAGTAGAATGATGGAGCAGTAAGCTCCCTGAGTTTTCTTTTGCCTCATATAATTGACAACTGTGGGTCAGTCACTATTCTGTGCACTAAGAACAAACCCATGAACTAAATAAATAATACCTCTGGCCTCACAGAGCTTGTATTCTAATCAGAGATATGGGCAATGACCACATCGATACATAAGTCAACCATATAACTGCACGCGGAGGTTACTACCACCAGGGAAGTAGCTGGGGTGTTGGGATGGAGAGTTAGGAGGAGGTCTGTGGGGGGTCGCATTAGTCAGAGAGGCCAGCAGAAGTCAGAAGGCTTTTTCTACAGTCGTGCATTTGAGCTGAGAGATGAAAATGAGTCAGGTTGCTGAGGTGTAGGGGAAGAGCCTCTCACATGGATGAAAGAGTGAGACCAAATGTGGGAAAGGGTATGGCAAATTTAGAAAACTGAGAGGAGCTCAGTGTCGCTGTGGCACAGAGAGACAGGGAAGGAGAGCTAAGAGCTGAGACTGAGGGGTCAGCAGAGATTCAAATGATGCCTCGCCTTGTATATCACAACCCGGAGTTTGTATTTTACTGTAGGAGTTAATAGAAAACCACTGAAGCATTTTAGGCACGCAGAGACAGCTTTTGACTTATGCTTTAAACAATCCCTCTGGCTACCCATCAGGCTGCTGCTTCTCAAACTTTTAAGTGATAGAATTACCCGGGGCTCTTGGTAAAATGCAGACTTAAATTCAATCGATCTAAGGTGGATCCCGAGATTTTGCACAAGTTGCAATACTGCTGGTCCACATTTTGAGTAGCAGAGATGTAGGAAATAGACGTCTTTTAGAGAAAAAAGACCTGTTAGAAGGTAGCTTGGACCAGAAGAGTGTTTTTCAAATTCTGTTTAATGTTTTATGAAAGGATATTTATTCTAACTGTGTAGTGTACCCCGGTGTTTTCCAATCTTATTTTCTAATGACAAAATGCATAAACCTGCAGGTTAAAAGAAGAGAAAATTAAAACACGGAAAATGTTCACTTAGTAAAATGGAAACCACCTTAAAATAATAATATCCTTATCTGGTAAAGTGTTAGAAAATCAGCAGCCTCATATACTCCTATTGAAGTCATAGCTCAGTTACAAAATTCTTCAGGGAAATCAGACATTCAGTGTCATGTCTTTTCCCTTATCCAAGCAATTTCAATTACATTAAAGCTACAGCTTTAATGATGTTCATAAAAGCATTGTCTATAGTACTGGATGGTTGGAAATAATATCAAAAAGTGGTTAATTTAGGGTGAAATAAGTGATGGGAATTAAAGAGTGCACTTGTGATGAGCACGGGTGATGTATGAAACTGTTGAATCGCTATATTGTATACCTGAAACTAATATACCACTGCATGTTAACTAAAACTAGAATTATAATTAAATTAAATTAAAATTTTAGGGCGCCTGGGTGGCTCAGTGGGTTAAAGCCTCTGCCTTCGGCTCAGGTCATGATCCCAGGGTCCTCGGATCAAGCCCCGCATCCGGCTCTCTGCTCAGCGGGGAGCCTGCTTCCTCCTCTCTCTCTGCCTGCCTCTCTGACTACTTGTGATCTCCGTCAAATAAATAAATAAAATCTTAAAAAAAACCCAATAAATTAAATTAAATTTTTAAAAGAGGAAACAAAGTGATTATTTTAAAAAATACATCTATATAATGGAAACCCAGCCCTTAATATATGTTTCCTGTGTTTCCTGGGGCTGCCAGCCTGGCTCAGTCGGTGGAGCATGTGACTCTTGATCTCAGGATCATAAGTTCAAGCCCCACATTGAGCATAGAGATTACTTATTAAAAAAAATATATATGTTGGGACACCTGGGTGGCTCAGTGGGTTAAAGCCTCTGCCTTCGGCTTAGGTCATGATCCTGGAGTCCTGGGATTGAGCCCCGCATCGGGCTGTTTGCTCAGTGGGGAGCCTGCTTCCTTCCCTCTCTGCCTACTTGTGATCTCTGTCTGTGAAATAAATAAATAAAATCTTAATATATATATATATATATATATATATATATATATGTATATATATAGTATCTCACATGCATATATGTTTCCTGGCAGGGAAATACCTCCCTTATTACAATATTGAGAGAAAGAAGTGTGCTAATAAATACCAGGTACATTGTAAGTACCTTTCATAGAAAAATATAGCTGTATGTGTGCACTCACAAAAAATTGAAAAATAGTAATAGTTACCATTTTTATATCATGAAATTATGGGACTGTTCTATTTTGGAAGGGGGGTTTATATCTCCTAACTAATCTAAGGTTAACATGGAAGTTAAATAATAAAATTTTAAATTTAATTTAAATTTAAGACACATAACTCATTCCTTCAAATTCTAGATCCTACTTTGCATCTTTAGTGGAAGAAGCAATTGATAAGGGGTCAAACTGTCTCAGTTCTACCTTTACCTTCCATTTTGCTGTAAGTCATACTTTGAGTATGTCATGCAATGCCTATTGATCCTAATTCTTCCGTCTGTTAAATAAAGGGTATGGCTGAATCAGTATTTCCTAAAGTGTGATTGATACTAGAAATTTGTTAGGTAGTATATTTTTATTTGTTATATATAAATAACGTTGTTTTAATTTGTAATAAAAAATACGAGCACATCAAATACACGGTTTCACAGATGGCGTGAGTTAAAGCGAGCTACATTATTTTTATGTAGTTATTTTTAAAGTCTATTTAATATAAAAGTCAATTTAGTATTAAATTATTAAATAATGATATAAACTGTACATGGATATAGAAGATGTCATGAAGATTATAAACAAATGAGTAAAATGCTGCTGGTGAGGGTGCCACTTGGCAAAAATTGCTTCAAGGAATGACAGCCTGAACCACAAAAGAGTCTGCCCTCTTCCAGTGACAGCAGTGGAAGGCACTCTCTGGGTACCCAGGTCCAGGATCAGTATAATCTGCAGTGAGCAATGAAATTTCAGTAGCAACTAAAGGAAATTGAAGTCTATATAAATTCGGATTCATCACATAAGGGAGTTGGTATATTATCCTTCACCTCTGTTTGGAGTCAAAAATGATATGGAAAATTCCCTCTATAAATAAAGGCAACAGGTTCGCTCACACCCGCTTGTGTCAAGAGTTGTGCTCAGAGAGCACTGGACCACAAAAACAGAAGTAGATGGTCTAATTTTCAGGATGACAGGCTGGAATATGCAAAACTCTATACAATTTCTCCTTTCCAGGAAGTTCTTTAAAATTTCTGCCTGCCTGTTCTTTTCAGCTCGATTGAATTAAAGTTAAAGATGCACACCCTTTCCCAGAATCCTGCTTGAACCAATGGAAGTTGTATAATTAAGAATGGTGTGTGCTCTCTCCTAGGTACTCAGGAATGAAGGGTTCTATTCAAATGTATATGAGCTGCTCAACTGTGGTTAAATAGAACCACAGAAAAGATTTATTAATGGCTGATTATTTTTGCAAGAATAGAGTGTCTTTTCACAGTCCTCCCAGCTGAACCTGGTACTTCTAGCCACCCTTCCATAGCTTGCAGATTTATGGCAAAAACGACTAGGATCTGATCTTTTTGTTCATATCTCCAAAGCCCCAAAACTCACAGCACAGCTGCCAAAGAAAGTAGCAAATGAAACTCCCAAGGACTTCTCCATTTTCCTATCTTCAGACTTTAGAGGACTCAGCTTGGAGTCTGAGAGCTCTCAGACATACAAGCCTCATTTATCCTTCAGTTGTCACAGGAAGCAGAGAGAGTCCCAGAATTAGATCCATTTGCTTGGGCACATATTCACTCAGCTACTCCTGACCTCTGAAGAGATCATAAGGGAAGAGCACCATGTCAAGACCAAGTGCAGATTAGTTGGAGAGCTACACCTATTGTTTGTCCCCTAGACTGTTTTCTTTCCTTTTGTCTTTTATAAAATTCTTCAGCATTTATCATGTCAAGTTATAAATTGAATAATAAAAAAAGCATCCCTCCACCAAGGAAAACCTAGAGAGGACCTTTTCTCTTTTCTCAGTGCATGGTAATCGTCAGGAGCGTTGTCGTCGGGTAGGGGAGTCGGGAGCAGTGTCGCTGAGGTCGGTGTCCTTGTCGTCATCTCCTCTTTGTAAGAGACACCCTGACCAGTTGAGCCCCTGCATAGGAACCTACCTAGTGACACTGTAGCTCAGTACAGTGATCTTGTATCTGCTCATAAAGTCGTGTGGATCCGTCTTACAATTTACATTAAATACACTAGCAGTAGGGTGCCTGGGTGGCTCAGTCAGCTGTGCATCCAACTCTTGATCTCAGCTCAGGTCCTGGTCTCCAGGTTGTGAGTTCAAGCCCCATTTTGGATTCCACACTGGACATGGAGCCTACTTAAAAAAAAAACAAAACACTAGAAGCAAGAAATTGTGATTTTGTTGTGCATAACACCTATGAAACAAAAACAAAAACAAAAACAAACCCAAGAAAGCCATTACAGTCTGTTCAGATAATTGGATGGGATATGTGAAATAGAGGAAGACTCCCAGCCATCACCATAGGAAAATAACATAATCAATAGTAGAATGATGGAAACCTAAGCCTTAGTTTATATTTGATATTTTTTGTTATTTTTTTCTTAAATTATCTTCACTGTCTCATTCCATCTATGTCCACAAATAAACATTAGTTGAAAAATCATTTTCTGCTAATGCCATTATTTTAATTTAATTAATTGAATTGAATCCTTACAACTATGTGATGAGGTTATATGTTGTTATAGATAATGAAATATAGGTGCTCTAAGTTTAGTAATTTTGTCATCACATCATTTAGTAAGTGCAAATTTCAATGTCTATGTCTTTCATCAGCACATGAAACATGCCAGTTACAGAAAGCAAGCAAAGAAAATGCATACATTGGAAAATAAATTTAATAGTATATTCCTTTTAAAGAAAGTAAACACCATAGACCAATCTAGATTCACACTTCATTAGGGAAGGTCTTTTGGTATCTTCATTTGTCTGTTTTGTTCAGTACTCTACATTATAAATCTACAAAAACATCTGTTACTTATTGTGTGTTCAATAAATAATTGCATAACAAATAAAATCAATGTGTGTCTGTTAGATCAATTATGACCAAAATGAAAATGAAACTTTCTATTTTACCTTCACCTAGTCTTTTTTCCCTTGCTTTTGTTAGGGTCTGTGATCAAAGGAACGAGACCAACACAAAGCGAAAGTCAAACAAAGCTTTATTTCGTGCCAAGCATAGAAAATCAAACCAACTGGTCAGGGTGTCTCTTACAAAGAGGAGATGACGACAAGGACACCGACCTCAGCGACACTGCTCCCGACTCCCCTACCCGACGACAACGCTCCTGACGACTACCATGCTACCTGATGACGACACTACAACGACGCTACCCCATGACAACCCTTCCCCGGGACGCTGCTCCCAGCGATGCTGCTTCTCATGACCTGGATGCTCCCCACGACTACCCCCAACGACTACTACTACTACTCCCCTGCCTCACAGACTAACCTTTATAGAGGTGATTGAGTCTGGCCCACACACAGGTGGCCAATGAGGTTACAACACACAGAGAAAACTGCAACAGTCATGTTTGGTCAGCAATACAGGTGGCCAACTGAATTCCAATTCACCATAGCAAATACATGTGCGCCCCACTGACTGGATGTCTCTATCCGGTCTGGCCCGCCCCTGTATCGGGGTTTGCAAGTGAGTTCCTCTGGGAGGGGTGGAGTCAATCTAAGTTTATAACCAAATGGCTCCCTCTGGCTAACCAGGCCCCTACAGCTTCATGTCAGTCTCAGTTTCTGACCTATATTCTTTTCCTTCTCTCTAAAGAACTTTAAGTGTCTGTTGCAAAGCACGTCTAGCAGAAAAAAATTCCCTCAATTTTTGTTAGTCTGAGAAAGCCTTTATTTCTCATTCACTTTTGAAAGAAGATTTTACAGGGTATAGAATTCTAGGTTGGTGGGTTTTTTTCCTTCTCTCAGACTTTAAACATTTCACTTCCCTCTCTTCTTGCTTGTGTAGTTTCTGAAAGAAGTCAGATGTAATGCCTATATTTGTTCCTCTATAGGCAGGGGGTTTTTTGCCTTGGATTTTTTAGGGATTTGTTGTTGTGGGTGTTACCTTTGATTTTCTAAGTATGATAGAAATCACTATCTATGTAGATAGTGATATGCCTAAGTGTTGTTTATTTATTTATTTGTTTGTTTTTGTTTTTTTTTTTTTGGCATTTATCCTGCTTGGTGTTCTCTGAGTTCCCCAAATCTGTGTCTGACATTAAATGAGGAAAATAAGTAGCCATTACCGTTTCAATTATTTCTTCTTTTCCTCTCACTGTTCTTGTTTCTTCTTCTGATATTTCCTTTAGTAATATGTTACAACTTTTGTAGCTGTGACATGTCTTTAGGATACTCTGTTCTTTTTTTTTTTTTCCCAATCTTTGTTTTCTTTGCTTTTCAATTTTAGAGGTTTCTGTTGAGATACCGTCATGTTCAGAGATTTTTTTCTTCAGGTGCTTCTATTCTAAGTGCTTTTGATCTCTCACATTTCTTTTTGATTCTTTCTTGCAATTCCATCTCTGTTGAAATGGCTCATTTGTTTTTGCATGCTGTCTGCTTTATCCATTAGAGGGCTTAGTATATTAATTGTAGTTGTCTTAAACTCCTGGTCTTATAATTCCAACATCTCTGCCACATCTTATTGTTATGTTTCTCCAAAGTGTGCTTTTTGTTTTTTGGTCTGCCGTGTCATATTCCTTAATAGCCAGACAAGATGTACTGGGCAAAAGGATTTGTTGAAATAAACCTTTGGGAATGTGGTGGTGAGAGATGGGAAGAGGGGAAGCATCCATGGTCCTGCTAAAGGGAAGTGGAAGACTAAGCCTGTACTGGATTTTGAACTTCTCTAATTTTCTTTTTCTATTTCTTTCTCCCTCATTAGGAGGGACAAGATGGTTAAACTGGTCAGAGTTGGGTATTTCCTTTCCCCTAGGTTAGTTAGGCTCTGATAGGACCCCGACAGTTTAAGTACCTGTTAACTATTCCTCTGAGGGCAAGCCTTGTGAAGGAAGAATAGATTGCTCTAGTGCATTTCCAAGTAGTTCTTCCCCCACCCCTCTCTGCAGAGCATTAGGGGATTTTTCTCCAGTATATACTGTGGGTACCTGATTGAGCTGCTAGATGTAATCTCACAATATTGTGGGATTCCCCTATGACTGTGTGCCCTGGAGTTTTTAATTCTCAGACTTGTCCACACTAAGCCTCCAGCAATTCATCAATTACAGTTTGGGATTTCTTGTCCAGCACTGGTTCCCCATGCAGTTTATGCTCATGAGTCTTTGCTCCAATAAGCTGCAACTATGTTTCCACTGTCTGTCTCTCCAAAAGGGACAGCAATTTGTCCTGTGTTCTCCTCCTCTACATATCCAAGAACAGTTGTCAATTTTTCATCCTGTTCAACTCTTTACTTACTAGGACAAGTGGTAACTTTAAAATTCCTTATGTGCAGGGTTGCCTGGGTGGTGCAGTCGGTTCAATATCTGACTCTTGGTTTCAGACAGGTGTTGAAATCAGGGTTCTGAGGTCCAACCCTACATCGGGCTCTGCATTCACTGTGGAGTCTGCTTGAGATTCCATCTCCCTCTCCCTCTGCCCTTCCTGCTTGTCTCTCTCTCATAAACTAATCAACCAATCAAGCAATCTTAAAAATAAAAAAAAAAGCTCCTTACACACAGAACAAGAAACTGGAAGTCCCAAGTTTTTGTTTTTAATGACCTTTATTTTGACATAGTAGAACCTGTGAAGTATAGAAAATTAGATATATAAATAAGAAAAGACATAAAAATAAAATTATTCTTAGCACTCAGAGATTACCTTTTAAAATATCTTATTATATATTCTTCTCTTTCTTTCTCTCAGTTAATATCTACATTTCAAATAAAACAAATATTTATCTCATCTAACTCTCAAACCATATTTAAATTTCTCAAAGTCTCTCAAAAAAGAACATCGTAGCTAATTTGTGCAATCTAAGACTACCCTAGCATGAAGACATTCTGTCCCTTATGTTTATTTTCTAAAATACTATTAGTTGAAGAGCCTGGGACGGCTGCCCTGCTGTCTCAGAGTGACTGTGCCTGCCAGTATTATGTTGGCATAATAGTATGAGCAGAGACGTTCTCGGAAGGAGCAGCTGTAAAAGGCAATAAATGAGTTGGGGGTGCATCTGGAAAGGTGGCTTGATATGGAGCATGGATAAATTGGTAAAGCATATCTCTCCCCACAGAATACTTCCTCAGAACTTGAATAGCCATTAAGTGAGGGCTAAAATCTTTCAGGGGGAAGGAAGCTTAACAGATATTGTCCTCAGCCCCATCAACTTGTTGCTTTTCCACCTGGTTGACATTCTACTAGTCGCCAGACACCAGACAGAGCTGATCTGTCCCTTTAAAGCAAAATTATTATTTACTTCAACAGCAGTAATGCAATATGACAGTCTTACCTTTGGGAACAGCCAGATGTGGCAGTTAAATTTATTTGTTGAATGAAGATAACTTTATGCTTTGTAGACATCCCAGTTTAAGTTCAAAATAATATGCAAGAAAGAAGTATCAGCTCACTTGTGAAAGTATAAATGACATAAAAAAAAATGCTCTACTTCACCTCCTAAACTTCCTTTAACAACCTGCAGGTGCAGATTTGGGTACTGGCTGCAAGTGCCCAGGGAACACAGTGCGCTCACTCCACAGATGTAGAGGGCTGAATCGCTGAGCTGGATGGCTCTGATGTGCAGGGAGCTGTGCTTGGAGGTTGCATCCAGAGTCGCTGTGTACCTTCCATTGGACTTTCTGCCGTCATCATTAGCCATGACTATCAGAGAAGCAGGACCTCTCCCAGTGCCCTGCTTGTACCACCTTAAGCTGCTAAAGGGGGTCACTGAATAGATGCATTGAATCGTGCAGTTCTCCCCCTCCAAGATGACCAAGGATTGAGGGTTCTGTTCCACTTGGTCTTTGCCACTCACCCCTATCCAGAAAGCAAAGTGAGATTTAAGAAATAGAATATCCATTTGAATGCTTCTTAATCTGCCACTCTTCCTTCTCTCCACTGAATCCCAGGTAAACTATAAAATGACCCCATTTTCTTCCCTTCTCCTATCCCAATGCAATGCACTTTTGCTGAAAATCCTAAGAGAATGTTCCCTAAACATCCTGCGTCAACCTGGCTAAAACTCGGCAGTAACTTACAACAAAAATGGAGCCACAAAACCACCAACAGGGTTCTCAGATGCTTCTCCATCCTTCTTCTGCACAGGGCTGCCCCCAAAAGCTGACTCGTCTATTCAACATTTTTTAAACACTAAACAAAGAGATTCACAGGGTTTGTGATCAGCCAATCAGAGACAACACGCCCCTCCTACACACATTCTTTCTATAGGCAAGGCCGTTGAAAACACTGCCATCTTGCTGCTGTAGCTACAGTTCCTCAAAAGCCCTGATTAATCTTCTACTTTTTTTTAAAAGATTATTTATTTATTTACTTGACAGACAGAGATCACAAGTAGGCAGAGAAGCAGGCAGAGAGAGGGTGGGGGAAGCAAGCTCCCTGCTGAGCAGAGACACCCCCCCCCCCAATTTGGGGCTTGATCCCAGGACCCTGAGATCATGACCTGAGCGGAAGGCAGAGGTTTTAACCCACTGAGCCACCCAGGTGACCCACTCTGATTAACCTTCTTGCCAGGTTTTCTCCTTGCCATTTGCAATATAGTGTAGGATATAAGCCCTGATGTGTCTGTATAAGCACAGTAGACTAGTACTTAAAATATATGTTTGAACACTTCAGTCTGAATTCTGGCTATAGCGGATATTGGATCGAAGAGTTAAGCCTCAGCTTTCTTATCTAAGAATAAGTGTAGTAACAGTTCTTCGACAATTTTGGAAAGATTTAGAAGACACCATGCAGACCATCTCTTCCTACACAGAACCACTACACTGATTTAACAATGATATTAGTACCTTGGAGACAAATTCAGAATCCAGCTAAGAATTAA
Organism: Mustela erminea; assembly: GCF_009829155.1. NCBI lineage: Eukaryota > Metazoa > Chordata > Mammalia > Carnivora > Mustelidae > Mustela > Mustela erminea. The sequence continues at coordinate 73,890,494 of NC_045618.1, read as the reverse complement.
AAGCACCCCAGAGGAACACAAACTGAGAATAGCTACATTGATCCAGGTAAGAAGACCAGTTTCACTGAACCCAGGTCTGTCCTTCCACCCCATCAAGTTAGCTCAGTACCAAGACGATTGCCTGGGCCCGTGATTTCTTCCACGGAGAAGTAGGTGTTTGGAGAGTGGGGAGTAAGAATCAAGCACACACCTGGCTTCCAGCCTCTCGGGGCCCCCTCTGTGGGGCTGGGTTCTATTTTGCCTCATACCAGTGCAGAACCACAGGCAGAGCCCAATCTGTTAGGACAGCCGGGAACAAAAGGAAAGGAAAGGCATCATTCTACCACTGGTATGGTTTGCAAGATTGGGAATAGGTGCAGAACTAAGAGTTTACCCCCACAAGGAAGGGATGGAAGGGCAGGAGGCCTGATGCTTGGTAATTCCAACCACTCTCCATGAGCCAGTTTTTATCTTACCTCATACAGAGCACTGAAAGACAGAGCTTAAGCCTCTCAGTTAGCTATTTTTTATTTTTATTTTTTTTTTAAGATATGACCCCCAAAGGCACAGAAAATAAAAACAAGAATAAATGAGTGGGATTGCTGTTAGGTCCGTGGTCAAAGGAGCGAGACTGATACAAAGCGAAGGTCAAGCAAAGCTTTATTTCGCGCCAAGCATCAAATATCAAACTGACCATTTGGGGCCGCCTCTTACAGAGAAAGTGAGCGACTCCTAGCCTCACAGACTAACTTTTATAGAGCAAAAGCCATGTGGTTGAGCCTGGCCACCCACAGGTGGCCAATGAGATTGCAACACACAGAGAAAGCTGCACAGTCATGCTAGGTCACACACAGGTGGCCAGTTGAATTACAATTCACCCCATAGTAGCTATTTGAACGAGCCTATCAACTTGGTCAGAATTGGCGCCCAAAAGGCGCCCAAAAGTCAGGGCCCACACTCCTTGGTAGCTAGGGAGACAGTATGCCCACCCCACTGATTGGATGTCTCTACCTGGCCCGACTCATCCCTGCATTCTGTTATCGCCCCTTGACCTGACACACCCTTGTATTTGGGCTCTGTTATCAGGGACTGGTGGGCCACATGTTACTGGTTCCCTGGACTTGCTTTTAAGTAAGTTCCCCTGCGGGGGAGGGGGGGAGCAGGGTCAGTTTAAGTTTTACTGCATAAACAACAAAATCACTGTTTAACCGAGATAAAATCATTCTGGCTAAATAGACCCTTACATTGCATTGAATTAAACACTTCTGCATGACAAAGGAAATAGCCAAACTGAGTGAAAAGATAACATATGGGATTATAGAAAATATTTGTGAACCACACATCTGATAAGAGACTAACATCCAAAATATATAAAGAACGCAAGCAACTCAACAACAAGAAAACAAATAATTTAAAAATGGACAAAGAACCTACATAGAAATTTCTCCAAAGAAGACATACAAATGGCCAGCAGGTGTATAGAAAGGGGCTCAACATCACTAATCATCAGGGAAATGCAAATCATACCCACCATGAGATACCACTTCACACCTGTTAGAATAGCTATTGCCAAAAAGGCAAGAGATAACAAATGTTGGTGAGGATGTAGAAAACAGGGAGCCAGGTGTCTGGGTGATTCAGTCAAGTGTCTGCCTTCAGCTCAGGTCATGATCCCAGGGTCTTGGGATTGAGTCCCAAGTGGGACTCAGTGGGGCATCTGCTTCTCCCTCGCCCTCTGCCTGCAGCTCTCCCTGCTTGTGCTCTCTCTCTCTCTCTCTTTGTCAAATATATAAATAAAATCTTTTTTAAAAAGAAAGAAAGAAAACAGGGAGCCCTTGAGCACTGTTGGTGGTACAGTCACTATGGAAAACAGTATGGAAGTCCCACAAAAAGTTAAAAGCAGAACAACCATACAATCCAGCTATCCCATTTCTGGGTATAAATCCAAAAGAAATGAAATCAGTAACTCAAAAAGATATCTGTGCTCCCATGTTCACTGCAGCATTATTCACAACAGCCAAGGTATGGAGAACAACCTACATGTCCACCAACAGATGAAATCCTGCCAGTTGTGACAACAAGGATGTACCTGAAGAACACAGTAAATGAAATAAGCCAAATACAGAAAGAAAAATATTGCATGAATCAAGTTGTATGAGGAATCTTAAAAAGTTAAACTCACAGAAATAGAGAGTAGAATGGTGGTGTTAAGGTGGTTTGGGTGTGGGGAAAAATGGGGAGATGTATGTCAAAGGATGAAATAAAGTTTCAGTCATGCCAGGTGAGTAAGTTCTGAAGACCGAATATCTGAGATATTAGGATATTAGTTAGGGTATAGTTAATAGTACTGCATACTTGGAATTCGCTAAGAAAATAGACAGACCGTAAGTGTTCTTATCACACACACACACACACACACACACACAATAGTAACTATGTGAGATAGTGGATATGTTAATTAGCTTTGTTGTGGTAATCCTTTCATAATGTATACATACATCAAAACATTATGTGGGACACCCTAAATATAGACAATTTTTATTGTCTATATTTGGACAATTTAGAAAATTTTATTGTCTATATTTAGACAATTTAGATAATATATATGCCTATATATAGGCAACTTTACATCAGAAAAGCTGGAAAAATTTTTAAACAAAAGAGAAAATGCATATAAAGTGCCTACAGCAGGGAATAGTTTATTCCCTTAACTAAAATATAAACTCCTTAGGATATCTGTTCTATTCTCTACTATACCGTCAGTTTGTAACAATGGGCACATAACAAGGTTTCCTTGTATTTTTTGCTCTAGTACTGATGGTGGTATTTTTTATTACTCATTTGTAACTCAACAATTTTTTTTGTAGACCTACTGTTTGTCAGGTATGCTTGTACATGTTGAGAATAAGCAAAGACTCTGCTCTCATGGAATTACAATCTAGTAAGAGGAAAGGCAGAATATTTGAGCATAGATACTGGTAAACTGTAAGTTTAGAAGCTTGTGAAAATTATCTTCTTATTGCTTCTATTTTTTTCAATGAATAGTTGAGGGTGTATATATATATATGAGGTTTCATTGCAAGTTTGAGATATAGTACACACAGTGGCTGAATGCAAAAGATGGAAAGAAATAGACCATGCAAACCCTTAAAAAAAAAAAACCTGGCATACTGAATGCATAGAAAACAAACTAGGCTTTAGAAATAGAATTATTGGAGGTAAAGAAGGTGTGATGGTTAATTTCATGTGTCTACTTGACTAGGTCATGCAGATATTTTCCAACATCAGTTTAGAAGTCACTATGAATGTTTTTTCATTTTTGTTTTGTTTTGTTCTCTTTCAAGAGCTGTAGGCAGAAGGAGAGGGAGAAAGAGAATCCCAAGCAGGCTCCACACCACATGGCGCTCCATCCCATGACCCCGAGATCATGACCGGAGCTGAAAGCAAGAGTCATATGTTTAACCAACTGAGACAGTATGTTTTACCAACTGAGACACCAAGGCACCCATGAAGATATTTTCTAGATGAGATTAATATTTAAGTCAATAGACTGAGTAAGGCAGATTACCCTCTATAACATGAGTGGGTCTCATCCTACCAGTTGAAGATCTTATGAAAAAAATGAGAGGTCCTGGAGGTAGAAGGAATTCTGCCTCCAGACTGCCTTTGGGCACAAGCTGCAACATCAACTCTTCCCTGGGTCTCTAGCCTGCCCACCTGCCCTATAGAATTGGACTTGCCAGTCTCCACAATCACATGAACCAATTCCTAAAATCTCTGTCTCTCTGTGTCTGTCTCTCTCTTTACACACACACAGCCTCACACACACACCCTGTTGATATTATTGATTCTGTCTCTCTGGAGAACTCTAATACAGAAAGTATTTTTAAAAATTAATGAAGAAATTTCATATTCAAAAAAATCAGTCTTAAATTTGTATACCCCTAAGTAATACAGATGGTGTGTTTGTGTTGTCTACTTTTGTGAAATTTGTTGGATTTCACAGTAAAATGATTTTTAATAAAAAGTATCGATGGCAAAGATATTGTAGCCCCAAGAAATGGTTGATCCCTCAGAGAAACTCACTTCAAGGAAGAACTAAAACACAGAATTGGTCCAGCAAACTCGGGAGGGAGAAAGCTGAGGAAAGAGAGGAGAGGATAGAGGGAGAAAGAGAGAGTCTCAGACAATAGAACATTCCATACTCATTCTGCTTAAAATAAAGGCACTCTGTTTGAAATAAAATGTACTTTGAACAGCACCCTCAAGAGAGGCAATGACCGTTACTACAATGGATTTTCATAAACTTCATCAAGAAGCATATACAGTAATAGAAGAAAAGTTAGGAAATTTCCTGCAAAACAGTGACAGGATCCAAAACACTGAGGCAGCATCAGCTTTCAAAGCATTTCAAGTAGCTGGGACTCTTCTGAACTCCAAAACCAAGTCTTGGTTATTTAATTCCTCTGCTTAAAGAAGGACACAAGAGCTACAAAGTTGTACTTACTCTTCAAACTTGGCTGTCTACTTCCCATTCTTGGGTGAATCGCTTGTGAGCATGGCATCAGGTACTTTGGGTCCTTGCAATCCAAAATGACTGGCAGAGTCAGAAGAACCAGTGATTGGTTCACATGGCCTGAAAGGATCTCTCACTACACATCTTGTCAAGTCATGGGCTGGGTTTACCTCTCCCTCCTTCTCTAATCGCATTGCTTCCATTCACAACATCTTCTCTGTATTAAGTTCTAGAATGGGCTCCAGGCTGAATGGACATATATATTCTTTACATATTCTGTAAGCTATTGGAAGCACCAAAATATTCAAGTATAATTTTGGATGAAAACACCGTGGCTATGTTGAAAACCTTAATAAGGAAAAATTTATAAGTGGAAAAAACCCCAAAGAGAACATTTAACATCAATGAAGAATAATTAGTCATTCAAGAGTGGATGTTGAGCCTGGTTAGTTGCTTCAAACTAAACAAACAAAATTAAGGGAAAGAGAAAGCCTTGAACCTCAAGCTTACATCTTATACTCACACATCCAAGTGAGAGATTTAAAAATAAAAATAATTTGGGAGAAACTAAAGAAAAAATGAGATAAAATGTTACCATTTTATGAAACAAGATGGGATAGGGAGGGAGATAAACCATAAGAGACTCTTGATCTCAGGAAACAAACTGTCGGTTGCTGAGGGTGGCATGGGGGAGGGAGAGGGTGGCTGGGTTATGGACATTGGGGAGGGTATGTGCTATGGTGAGTGCTGTGAAGTGTGTAAACCTGGCGATTCACAGACCTGTACCCCTGGGGCTAATAATACATTATAAGTTAATTTTTAAAAGAAGGAAAAAAAAGTTACCATTTTAGAGTGCTAAGGATTATTAAGCAGCATGCAATGACTCAGAATCCATTAAAAATTCATTAAATTTACTATATACTATTTTAAGGGGATTTTAAGAACAATTTTATTATTATTTTATACAGTTGATGTGCTAAAGAAAATTGACATTCTGTCTTTACTGGGGAATCATATGCTAATTCTCTGAGAGATGAATTTACATATGAAAAAAGATAAGTAATGGATGTAAAAAATAATCAGGTAGCTTAATATTCTTTATTTTAGTGTACCAAGTACTATACACTATTTTTTAAAATTCTGGGTAGCAAGAAAACCCCAGAAAGTCAAAAGGATAATAATAAACATTTTTAAAAAGGCACATATATATGACAGTCATATTACAATTTTCTTAACACAGACAATGTTCCTTAAAATATGTTTATTTAAAAGACAGTAACATAACTGGAAATAGGCAGATATATATGTGGACAATTTGTACAGAAAAAATGTAAACAGCTTTTAAATACACGAGATGAAACTCCATCACATACATAATTAAAGAAACTATTAATAATAAGGGAAGCCTAACTGACAAACAAAAGTTGAAAATCTCAGTAATACACAAGGCGTGGGGAAATATGTTTTCTGCCCAATCACCATTATTAGCAGTACATATTACTAAAACTTATCTAGAAGACAATTTGGTTGAAACATACGGACTATTATGAATATGTGCCTTTCCTGAGTAGTATTTTATTTTCTCTGAAGTGAATAATTAATCATTATATTTTTCTGTTTTAATTATTTTGCCTTTCTCATTTTTTAAAGATTTTGTTTATTTATTTAAGAGAGACAGGACATGCATACCCAAGTGCAGGAGCATGAGCAGGGGGAAGGGCAGAGGGAAAGGGAGAAGCCGGCTCCCCGAGGAGCAGGGAGCCCCATACCTGCTTCCATCCCAGGACCCTGAGATCATAACCTGCGCCAAAGGCAGAGGCTCGTCTGACTGAACCACCCAGGTGCTCCTAGACCTTTGGACTTTTTATGTGCAGTTCTTCAGTTCTTAATGACTACCTTCCATCTTTTGCAGGGTTTGAAAAGTGATCATTGGTTATTATATAGGCTCTGTAAATAGCCTGGGTTGTCTATTACTTACATATTTTCTCTTCAGTCCTCCTAAGATCTTCCAAATGTCCCCAAAACACCCACAGACACACACAGACACACACACACACACACACAGTACTTGCCATAATTATTAAAATGTAATTGATGCCTCCTATTCCTAACCCATTCCAGAGGATGCACCATACATTAAGATGCTTCTCGCCTAAGTTCTACTTGGTTTCTTTTTTATTTGGTCTGCTGAGCAAGTTTGCATACACCTCACCCTCTAAAGTTTTTCTAACATCACTGTCCACTGTCATTTTTTGTCTGTTCTCTTTATAATTTCCTTACCACATTTTTAACAGGGCTTCAGGGGTATAGAGACAAGTGTGTATGGTGCAACTTTCCTTGGCACTGAAAAACCACTTCACTCAAGGCCTACTTGTTAGAAGGTTAACGATCCATGTACTTGCCGAGAATAAAAGGAAGGACACAGTGGGTGATTTAGATATGAGCCAACTCCTCAATTCTGTTTCTAACCTACCCCTTCATGTTGAATATCAGCCTGTGTCTCCCACCTGATTTACTAGAAAAGAAAGCAGGGCAGAGGTTCCTGGTCTCTCTTTTCCTTGCTCAGGTACACGTGTTTTTCCTCCTTTGTTCCCTTCTCTTCTTTCTCTACTAAAACCTGGTATGGGGCTGAAGCTCTCGCATCACCTCTCCTGCCACACTCTGTCAGGAAGACACTGGGCAGAGGCCACCTTCTCAGGCACATTGTGTGTCTCTAAAAGTGTCATAGACACAGCAACACCCACCAGGGTGCCATGAACAACTTGTGGGGCTGGATGTTCACTGCAAGGATGAGCAAGAGACCACTTCATTGTTATGTGATTCTACCTTGAAATTACTTATGCTCTGGCTGAGGAACTCTTGGCATCAAACTGTTCTCAATGTCACTAAGGAACAGCTGGGGTTGGGGAATGTTACTTCTGGTTCCTGTGCTCTAGTTGTTTGCATGATTTTTGTTCCAACCACACACTGAGGGACAAACAACAACAGACTCTGCTGAAACCAGAATGGACCAGTCAGAGACGCTCAGCATCCAGGACTCTGTTCTGCTCAGAGTTTGTGCTCAGCTCCCCCTGCAGTCCCCATCACTGTGTCATACATGGCACAGTAGTACACAGCTGCATCTGAGGCTTGCACTGAGTCTTTCTCCAAGTGGAAGGATTTGGAATCTTTGTTGTAGGTGGCTTCAAATCCTTTGTTGCTTCCCTTCTCCTTGTCCCTCAAGGCTTTCAGGAGGAGCTCTAGACCTTCTCCTGGATACTGGACATACCAGAAAAGAGTGGGGGACCATGATGTTGAAAAAGTACAGTTTATGGTCAGTGAAGCCTCTTCTGAGAGGGTCACTTGGCTCTCTGTCTGAGTCACTGAGTCTCCATGTGTTTGTCCTGAGGAAAAAGAAAAGAGAATTGTGTCACCTTGTGCATAAAGCTCTTGGAGAAATGACAGTTAAACAATTTGCTGACACAATGGAAGAAAGAATCCCAAATTTTAGGAGACATTTTACTTACCAAGCATTAAGAGTACCACAGTCACGAAGCCTGGAGAACACTTCATCTCTGGAGTGTCACCTAAATAATGTTCTCCAACAAGAAATGTTGGAGTGACAGAGAAATGATCAGTGGAAGCCCACATTTCTCACAGGAAATGTGATTGTGGTAGGAAGCTGCACCCTCTGGTGGACAGGGACTGAAATATGTGCATGTTGGCCAGAATCCTCCCCAAGTCAGCCATCTGTTTCATCCCTGACTTGATGAGGCATGCCGGGCTTCAGGTGGCCCTTGGAAGTCTGAACAATAGCAATCCTGACCTCTCAGGTCTGTTTTGTTCTTAGGACACTGCCTGATATGGAAATTCTTTAACACAGCATCCCAGAGAATCTCTGTAGCTGGGAGGGTAACAAACTTCTTAAAGCATCTTACTATAGTACTTCATATACTCATGGGTCCATGTGGACCAGCCCCAAACCCACTGACTGCCAGAAATGGGGTTTGAGTTGAGTATGGAAAAAGTAATTAGAAGTCAAGTCTTTGCTGAGTGATTCTGTATTCGTTTGTGTCTGTTTTGTTTTGGCACTGTGCTCCAATATTTAGAACAGTGACTATCATTTTTTTTTTAAGCACTCCCTAAATATATGTTAAATTTAAAAAAATGAACAAACGCCCTTTACCTGAAACACTGTATTACTTGGTCATAAAAATTAGCAATTTAAGGAATACTATCTTTTTAATATATGTTTTTCAGAATAAAAGTCACACTATTTTATAGGTAACCATTTTAATAGTCAAATATTTATTTTCAGAATCATAAACAAATGGAAAATATCAATTGTATTCAGAAGAGAGATCACAAATGACGTTGTCAAATACCTATAGAATGATGCGAGATTCTTCTTTTTTTAAAGATTTATTTTTTTTTTATGTTTGAGAGTATGAGAGCAAGGGATGGGCAGAGGGGCGGAGGGAGAGGGAAAACACTCCCCAGGCTGAGCACAGAGTCTAACATGAGGATCAGCCTCACAAAACTGAGATAACTACTAGAGCCAAACCAAGGGCTGGATGCTTAATTGACTGATCTGAGATTCTTATCTTATACTCTCACAGTTTCGTTGACTCTAGCATGAGATGAATAGTGTATGTGAATCAGGTAACAAATACTAATGTTATACTCCTTTTTTTAAAGAAAAAATATTTGATTTATTTATTTGAGAGAGAGAGAGAGCACAAGCTGGCAGGGGGAGTGGGGCAGAGGGATAAGCAGACTCTCTGCTGAGCAGGGATTCCCAACATGGGGCTCCATCCCAGGACTCAGATCATGACCTGACCCAAAGGCAGATGCTTAACTGACTGAGCCACCCAGGGGCCTCACTAATGCTGTATACCTTTAACAGGTTTTAGCCTCAAGGATGCATTCTATTACCACCTATCTACCACATTCTGTTGCCAAATGCTAATCAAAAAAATTTTCCTCATGAGCTAAGAAATCTGAATTATCAGCATAAAGTTCTGGAAAGGAACACATCTTCTGTAAAGCCCTACAAACATTTATCTCTAGAAACAGAGATGGAAGCTTAGTTCAAGCTGTTTCCTAGACGCAACTCTCCACACAATCAGATCAAAGAACTTCATGAGTCCAGAGCTAACATGGGAAGTTTTCCAGATGCAGAGTGAAATAAGAAATTCAGGTCTGGATATTTCTTGGGTTCACATGTTCCTTCTCTTCCCTTCCACCTTCCAATCACATTATCAGAAACTGCCTAAAATCTATGTTAAAAAGAAATTTGGGACAAGTAGCTGCAAACTTGTATTCAGACATGTAGACAGAATACCAAATAAGTTGGAATGATGCTGGATTGAAAATAAGCAGTCTAGCACATGGTTGCGGAAAGTCATTACCTATAACTCCTAGTAAAAAAAACATATTTCTAGGCCACTGAAAATGTACAAGAGAAATATTTTGCCTTTTGGTTCACATAAAAGAATTGTACAGCATTGAGGGAAGATATGCATAGTAAATTTGGATGTTTAATGGCTTTAATATTGGGTAATTTTTGTAAAAAAAATAAACTGTGCCAATTTGAAGTGAACAATTCTATAAGATTTGACATATGAGGCCCTCAACACAGTTGAGATAATGAACATATGCATCACCCCAACTGTTCCCTCATGTCTCTTTGTAATCTTTCTCTCAACACTCACCCCCCCCCCCATTTCTAGGTAATATTTCTGCATGAATTTGTCTGCATATTTTTAATTTTGTAGAAATTCTGTATTGTACTCTTCTGTATGGATTCTTTTCAACATAATTATTTTGATATTTTTTTTCATTGATCATAATTATCAAGAGTTTGTTTCTTTCTGTTGCTGTGGTGTATCCCATCATGTGCGTAAAAAACAATTTGTCTATTCACCTGTTGCTGACCATATCCCATTAGTCCCAGAGGGGCTCTTACAAATAGAGTTGCCTTGAATATATGTGTATAAGACTTTTTTATAGACATATGCTTTCATTTTTCTTGCTCCATATATGGGAGTCCAATGGCCGGGTCATATGGTACGTATACAATTGGCTTCGGAAACCAATTTGTTCTAGTAGCTATTTTGTAGAGTCCCTTGCATTTTCTGCTCAGACAATTATTCTGCCTATTAATAAAGACAAGTTCACGTCTTCCTTTCCAAACTATATGGCTCTTGTTTCTTCCACGTGTCTTATTGCATTGGCTGGAACCTCTACTTCAATATTAGACATAAGTGAAAATGAAAATTCTTTCCTTACATCCCAAATTAAGGAGAAACATTTAAGCTTTCACCATCAAGTATGACATTTGATGCAAACTTTTTGTGGAGCCCTTTTTAAAGGTGAGGATTCCCTTCCATTCTATCTAATTCACTGGGACTTTCTCTCAGGTTCAGATCAGGACTTTGTTAAGATCCCTCCTAAATTGCTCATCAGTTATTTGTCAAAGTCTTTGGATACATAACTGTCAAATTTGTCACAACAAAATATTTAAAAAGATATCACTTTTCCATTTTATAAATAATGAAACAAAGCTCAAAATGATCAGGAAGTTTCATGGCAGAGCTAATAGTTTAGAACACAAAGCTCAATGATAGCAAAAACCTGTTCCCTATTTTTGCTACTTTGATTGTCATCAGAGAAAAATTGAGAGAGAGACTATATGGTAGTAAAATGACTTCTTCCCAGCTTTTGAAATATTTTAAGTCACACCTTAGCAGGATCTTTATTTATGCAAATGAAACTAATACAGGAGAATTAAATAATGACAAGTTTAACTCTTTCACCAAAAGAAGAAAGAAAACCTAGAACAATGGGTACCCAAACTTATATTCAGGAACTAACCAGTGGCTAGTGGCTTCACCATTCCATCCAGACCAAATATTAGACACCTGATTTAAACAATGCCCTGAAGCAAGAGTGACAAACTCTTCTAGGGTTTTGTGAGTCACTGATACACTAGAGCTCCATTCATGATTAGTGATCACTCTCTTTCTCTGTTCCTTGAAACTTGCTTGTGATAAGGCAGTCTAGAACATTGTTGTTCCGATTAATAAGTATAAATGTTTCTGAAAAATTGTGAAATAGAATGGCCTTATAATCCAGAAATTCAACTGTTATCATGCACTGAAATAAAGTTCTCAGACACCAGTCTGAGAAGCCATGCAGCACTGCCTTTGCAAGGGAGAGCAGCAGCAGCTGAATCCTGCATATAGCTTTTATTTGTTTTTTAATTAAAAAAAAAAGACTCCTCAAAACATGGGAAAGGATTAAAATGGGATGGCAGATACTTGAAGCAGGCTTGTACTCCCTCCTACATGTAGGAACACAGCCAGTCAGTCATGGGGTAAGGGAGGAGCTGAATGTTTGGGCTAGCAATCGCCAGGTGCAGAAAGGGGGTGCTGAAGGTGGAATTCTTTCATACCTCCTAACTTATGCTCTGTCCTTGGGGATCTTATCCTACTCCTACTGGACTATTGCCTTCAATATTTCGAGAGCTGGAATGCCGTTGACGTTTCAGCTGCTTCCACAGTCACTCCTTAGGGCTTACAATATATTTTCTAAGAACACCTCCACATTCAACTTTAAGATTCTACTAAAAAATGGCAAGAATTTGGCTATATACCCACAATATTGAAATGTTTATGGACTCCTATTTCTACCAAAAGGTGGATGCAACCTTAAAGTCCATCCACAAGTAAATGTACATAAACAAAATGTGCTATGTACATACACTGGAATATTATTCAACCTTAAAATGGAAAGAAATCCTCACACACACTGCAACAGAGGTGAATGTTGAGACATTATGTCAAATAAAGTGTCATAAAATGACCAGCATTGCATAATTCCACTTCTAGAGGGGTTACAGCTTAGTGGTAGGGCATTTGCAGTCAAATGCTCTACCACTGAGCTATACCCCCAAGTGGTAGGGCATTTGACTGCATAATTCTACTTCTATGAGGTACTTAAAGTAGTCAAACTCATGGGAAGAAAAAGCAGAATGATAGTTCTCAAGAACTGGAGGAATGAAGTAATGGAGACTGATTGTTTAATGAGTGCAAATATTTAATTTTTCAAGAGGAAAGAATTCTGGAAATGGATGGTATTGCTAGTTGAACAACAATGTAAATGTATTTAATACCACTGAAATGTACACTCAAAAATTTTTTAAATGGTAAAATATATGTTAAAATGGTAAAAGTTTGCAATTAAAAACATTTGAAGAGATTCTAGTTAAGATTTCTAGTTTACTCATCTGCCTTTCTAGCAAATATAAGAGGGTGTTAGAATGTACAACTAATTATCAACCATCCATTACCATCTGAATTTTAAGGCACTGGGCAAATAGGGTTAGAGATAGAAGGAGGATAATGGAGAGAATGAGGATTTTGGAGAGTAGAGCACTGTTCAAACAAGGAGGGCTCAGAGGTGTGCAAACTGAGCCACATGTTGACAAGAAGTACTTTTGAAGAAGTGTTCAAGTGAAGGGCAGGAACAGATAAAGGGGAAAATTCACACTCTGCTCCTTCACTGTGTCCTCCTAAGAGTCCCTAATTATGATCATTTGTGGATCAATCTGGGGAGATGCACTAAACCTCCATGATGCAAACTGAGCACATCTATGCTAGAGGTGTTAGTAAGATGGAATGAACACTAGTACAAACTACCTTACAGAGCAGGCTCATTAGAAACTAAATGTGAATACGATAACTCATGGCAAACAAACCTAATTTTAAACTAAATCATTAAATGGCACAAAATATCAGGATATAAAACAAAAAAGGAAAATCACAGAAACATTCACGACCTTTCTTATTCAAGAGATACCCGTAACATAATATATACTCAATAAATATGTACTGAACAAATATGTCCTGAACAAGTAAATATGTACTGAAAAATCCAATAATTTGCACACATTATTACTGATTTTTGAGTCAAATATTTCTAAATTTCCTTAGCCAATTCTTCTAGCTAAATCTAGCTAAATAAAATTATTTTTCATGACTAGTCTTCAAAAAACAATTTCAACACAAATTTTCAGGGATTAGGAAGTGTTTGATGCAGATAACTCTTACCCAGAGTGGTATTTTCTTAGAGTGAATTTCTCCCTCTACTCCTGTACTTGTGCCACTTCCTGTCTGGGATGACCATTTCCCCCTGCCTTGGGCCCAACACAGGGGAAGCATCAACAAGAGCCCTGGGGTTTGTGTATACCTCCCTCCATCACTCCCCTCACTGTGGCCTCCCTCAGTGCACAGAAATACACCGCAGAGTCCTCCAGCTGTGAAGCTGAGATGACAAGTTGGATGAAATTTCCTGTCTTCTGAAAATTCAGTGAGTAGCGACCTTCGGTGGCATTTTGCTGGTTGTAAGAATCCTGACGAATAAGGAAAACCATTGCCCCACTGCTGCGCTGCTTGTACCATAAAAGACTATAACTTGGATCATTGGTGTTATATGTGCATTCCAGAGTGACACTCCCCTTCTCCTGCACTAACATTGCTGGTTGGGCTTGAGTTATCTTCTGGGCAATACTGGATCCTGAAGAAAAAAACAATAACAACAAACAAACACAGAATCAGAGACTTCTGGAATATGTGATTTAGCACAAAGAACTTCTATTTTACACACTGTCATCCCTCCTTCCCAAGGTTCCCGCCAGATCCTGCCTATCTCTCCTGATTTTAGGTCATAGAGAAGACACGTTCCCACAGGGACCATCCTTACCTAGCCACACGGAAGTCATGACCACCTTGAGAAGGTTGGAGAGCAACATGTTTGAGTTTTCCCACAAGAGGAAAATGTCTTCTTCTTCTTCTTCAGCTTCAGGGCTCAGCACTGGGGGGGATCCTGACAGGGTGAGGGAAGGATTGCTGGTTATGTGCCGCTGTGGCCCCAGAACAGGAAATAGGGGCTTCCTGGTATAGCAAGTGTGTGGGTCATGTTACACTTCTCTATGTCCCAGTGAGAGTCTCAAAACCCCAAATTCTTTTGTATTAAGCAACTTTAATTGAAAACCTTACATCTGAAAATAGACATGAGTAAAATTTATATTGAAATGAGGATTTGAGGATTGATGGTTTAACTAACTGTGATGTTCATTCATCACATCTGCGATAAAGTGGGGGGATGGCACTTACTGAAAACATGACAGATAAGGCTCACTTTGGGAGCACACATACTAAAATTAGAATGATACAGAGAAAATTAGCATGGCCTGTGTGCAAGAATGACATGCAAATTCATGAAGCATTCCATAATTTTTAAATACTACATATAATGAATTATGGAAGCAATGAAGATGTAAGAATCATGATGAAAAAATGTAAGAATCTTGTATGTCTACACTATATGATTTCACCCATGGTAGAGATAAATCACTTTATAAGAAGGCAGGGTTTAGACATTCACTGTAGCTCTTTCAATGTACCTATTGTTATGTCAGTGTTCCTCCTCACTACTCATGTCTGTTCAGATGCCTATGTTGGAGCCAAAAGCAGAAATATCTAATTACTCTTGCTGAAGAGTTCAGGCTGCTGCCCTCAGGCAATAGATCCTGTCACCGAGGTCTTCTCCTCACTGTTTAGTTTCCACAGCTCAGCTCTGATCAGAAAGGCCAGAATAGACACCAGAATTTGGTCATTAGGTTATCAATCCTTTGAATCTATTTTTTTCCCTTACCTCATTTGAACACAATAACCTCCCATGTTTTGTATGCTCAGTTCTGAGCACCCAGTGTGACCTCTCAACCTTCTTATATACCTTCTCTCCTCCAATACCCTCAACACACGTGCACACAACCACATCTGTGCACACACATGTACCAACATGGGAAATGCCATCTTCCTCAATTATCTAAAAACATGTGGTGCTTCTTTTCTCTGACCCTTTCCAGAGGGCACAACACATACTGAGGTGCTTCCACAGTAGGCCCAGGTTTCTTCTTATCTAGTCTTTCATGCCAGTTTCCCTTTCTCCATATATATCTTATTTCCTAAAATTGGTTGGTGTCCCTGTCTGCTAATAGCTTTTCTCATATTTCTATTTGTGTCTATGGCTTTCTGCCCTTTGGGATGTCTTTACTAAAAATTTTAAAGAGTATTAGAGAGGCGCCTGGGTGGCTCGGTCAGTTAAGCTTCTGACTTCAACTCAGGATATGGTCTCAGTGTCCTGGGATTGAACCATGCCTCCTGCTCCCTGCTAAGTGGGAAGTCTGTTTCTCCCTCTCCATTTGCCCTCCCCCACTGCTTGTGTTCATGCACGCTCTTTCTCAAAAAAATAAAATCCTTAAAAAAAAGAGCATTGAAGTGCTCCACATCACTTGGCATCAGGGAAATACAAATCAAAACGACAATGAGATATCACCTCATACCAATCAGAATGGCTAAAATTAAGAAGTCAGGAAATGACAAATGCTGGCGAGGATGCGGAGAAAGAGGAACCCTCCTACACTGTTGGTGGGAATGCAAGCTGGTGCAACCACTCTGGAAAACAGCATGGAGGTTCCTCAAAATGTTGAAAATAGAACTACCCTATGACCCAGCAATTGCACTACTGGGTATTTACCCTAAAGACACAAACGTAGTGATCCGAAGGGGCACATGCACCCGAATGTTTATAGCAGCAATGTCCACAATAGCCAAACTATGGAAAGAACCTAAATGTCCATCAACAGATGAATGGATCAAGAAGATGTGGTATATATACACAATGGAATACTATGCAGCTATCAAAAGAAATGAAATCTTGCCATTTGCGACGACGTGGATGGAACTAGAGGGTATCATGCTCAGCGAAATAAGTCAGTTGGAGAAAGACAACTATCATATGATCTCCCTGATATGAGGAAGTAGAGAAGCAACATGGGGGGTTAAGGGGGTAGGAGAAGAATAAATGAAACAAGATGGGATTGGGAGGGAGACAAATCATAAGTGACTCAATCTCACAAAACAAACTGAGGGTTGCTGGGGGGAGGGGGGTTGGGAGAGGGGGGTGAGGTTATGGACACTGGGGAGGGTATGTGCTATGGGGAGTGCTGTGAAATGTGTAAACCTGGCAATTCACAGACCTGTACCCCTGGGGATAAAAATATATTATATGTTTATAAAAAATTTTAAAAATGGTAAAAAAACAAAAACAAAAACAAAACAAAAACAACAAAAAAAGAGCATTAGAGAAATCAAGAGATAAATATATATATTATTAATCTACCAATGGTTTTTTTTTTTTTAGAGATTTTACCTTTACGTAATCTTTACACTCAACATGGGCTCGAACATAAAACCTTCAGACTCAGAGTCCCAGCTCTATCCACAGAGCCAGCCAGGCACCCCTAGTCTACTGTGTTTATCCAAATGTCTGAGAAAACACTTACTAAATATCTTTCAAATTGTTTAAACTATATTTTTACATGCATTTATATTTATACAGGTTGCAAAATAAAAATTATATTTTAAACCAATTAAATAAAGATATTTTAAATGAAGAATATATAAGTAACATAATAGTGAATGTATCAATATTTTGATCATAACTCATTCATAAAATCTGCAGATAAGTAGATAATAATTAAAGAAGATTGCAGCAATATTAACAAAGTCTTGCACTGCAACACAGACATTGCTTTTGACATGATTCTTACCGAACTGCACTGACTCCCATACGTTCTCCCAATCCCATGACTTGTGGCTCTCTGTGAGAGGTTGCAAAACAGGAGTTAGGGAAATCTATAGGAGTTTCCTCCCAGTATCACCTAACTATTGATATTTTTAGGAGACATCAGTGCAAGAGCGTTTTCTCTCACCGTATTTTCTGGGCACTGAGAACAATCTCTCTTGAGCTCTTACTGTCAGAAAGCCAGCTGATCTATTTAACTGGTCAGGACATGAGCCACATCCTCCATTCTGTTTCTGCTCCCTACCCTTTCATGTTGAATATCAGCTTGTACCCCACCCCCCGGCTGATTTACTAGAAAAGAAAGCAGGGCAGAGGTCCCTGGTCTCTCTTTTCCTTGCTCAGGTGCATGTGTTTTTCCTCCTTTGTTCCCTTCCCTTCTTTCTCTACTAAAACCTGGTTTGGAGCTGAAGCTCTCGCATCACCTCTCCTGCCACACTTTGTCAGGAAGACACTGCGCAGAGGCCACCTTCTCAGGCACACTGTGTGTCTCTAAAAGTGTATAGACACAGCAACATCCACCAGGGTGCCATGAACAACTTGTGGGGCTGGACGTTCACTGCAAGGATGAGCAAGAGACCACTTCATTGTTATGCGGCTTTACCTTGAAATTACTTATGCTCTGGCTGAGGAACTCTTGGCATCAAACTGTTCTCAATGTCACTAAGGAACAGCTGGGGTTGGGGAATGTTACTTCTGGTTCCTATGCTCTAGTCATTTGTATGATTTTTGTATCAACCAGACACTGAAGGACAAACAACAGATTGTGCTGGAACCAGAGTGGATCAGGCAGAGACACTCAGCATCCAGGCCCCTGTTCTGCTCAGAGTTTGTGCTCAGCTCCCCCTGCAGTCCTCATCACTGTGTCGTACATGGCACAATAGTACACAGCTGAATCTGAGGCTTGCACTGAGCCTTTCTCCAAGTGGAAGGATTTGGAATCTTTGTTGTAGGTGGCTTCAAATCCTTTGTTGCTTCCCTTCTCCTTGTCCCTCAGGGCTTTCAGGAGGAGCTCTAGACCTTCTCCTGGATACTGGACATACCAGAAGAGATTTGGATACCCAGTTGCTGAATAGGTACAGTTTATAGTCAGGGAAGTCTCTTCTGAGAGGGTCACTTGGCCTTCTGTCTGAGTCACTGAGTCTCCATGTGTTTGTCCTGAGGAAAAAGAAAAGAAAACTGTGTCACCTTGGGCATAAAGCTCTTGGATAAAAGTATACTTAAAACTTTTTCCTGACATCATGGAAAAAGGAATCCAAATTTTAAGAGGCATTTTACTTACCAAGCAATAGGAGTACCACAGTCACGAAGCCTGGAGAACACTTCATCTCTGGAGCATCGCCTAAACAATATTTTTCATTCTTCACATGAAGAAATGTTGAAATGACAGAAATGATCAGTGGAAGCCCACATTTCACACAGGAAATGTGATTGTGGTAGGAAGCTGCACCCCCTGGTGGACAGGGACTAAAATGTGGGCGTGTTGGCCAGAGTCCGTTAAAACACTGAGACAAAAACAGACTGGTCAAGAAATTACTACTACAGACCCCTTTATAAAATCCAAACCTTGGAGAAGTAACATTAATTCAAGTAGCAGAATTACTGAACATCTCATTTATATCTCATTTTACAAAAAATAATGTTGTCAGTGTTGGTCAATATGTTTTTAATGTTGGTCACAACTTTCAAATACTATAAAGAAGATGACATTCCTTTTTTGTGTTAAAGATTTTATTTATTTTTGAGAGAGAGAGCAGAGGAGGGGGGGCAGACTTTCCATTGAGCAGGGTGCCTGATGATCCAGGACCCTGGGATCATGATCTGAGCCGAAGGCAGACGCTTAACCAAGTGAGCCACCCAGGCACCCAACAATGAGGTTTTTTAACTTCCTAATTTTTCTTAACCCTTTCACGTATCTCCTGCATCCTATTAGAAATGCACAGCAAATACATGAATATTTGATGAATTCATGTAATTCAAATTAGTTTTGTAGAAAGACAAATCTCACAGTAAAAAAGACAAGGTAGAAGCTAAGAAAAAAAGCTTGAGTAAGTTATCTGAATATACATTTCCAAGTAAGAGTATATGTAAGCACCTCTTTTTTATTTATTCTTTTAAAATATTTTGCTTATTTATTTGTCAGAGGGAGGGAGAAAGCACAAGCAGGCAGAGGCAGAGAGAGAAGCAGGCTTTCCACTGAGCAAGGAGTCCAATGCGGGACTCAATCCCAGGACCCTGGGAATCGTGACCAGAGCCGAAGGCAGCCACTTAACACATTGAGCCATCCACGCATCCCTGTAACCATCTCTTTAAAAACAGAAAGACAAAACCATGAGAAAGTTCAATAATACCATCTTAATTACAGAAAGTTTGCACCAAGCACCTGGGTGGCTCAGTTGGTTAAGCGAATGCCTTCTGCGCAGTCATGATCTTGGAGTCCTGGGATCGAGTCCCACATCATGCTTCCTGCTCAGCTGGGAGTCTGCCACTCCCTCTGACTCTCCCCCTGCTTGTACTCTCTTTCTCCCTCATTCTCTCTCTCAAATAAAAAATAAATAAAAATTAAATTAAAAAAATAGAATGTGGCACTAAATTTTGTAAAGAATCACTATGAATGATTGATTTGATAATCCATGAGAACAAAATGTATCAAAGCCAGAACAGCTGCCTGGTGCATTAATCCAAGTGATCTCCAATGAACATTTGCTACAATCCACCAGAAACAACACTTCACACTGGGAATATACTGGTTGCAACATTAAACAAACACTAGTGGCAGACTTCTAGGATGGCAGACAATGGGGCTAATCATGCTTTTCTGGGAGTCAATGAAATCCCATAAAATCTGGAATGTGGAATATGCTCTGAAATACCGTCCTAAGGAAACATTTGAGTATCTCCAAAGCTATATAACACAGCTGCATTCCTTCCATGAGCTATGAGTGTGGACGGGTAATAGTATTTTATTTCCTACATGGATTGGCCCACCTTCTTGCCTGAAAACCACAGCAATCACAAGAGCCAAATATCAACTGGATTTTGTGTTTACTGCCTATGCCATTTCAATTACTCTCCAGAGGGCAGAGCAAATTTCTCTGGGAAAGTTAGGTAAAGTTAGGACTCACATAGAAACTTCTCTTCTCCTATCACACACCGATCCTGTGGAAAAGTGGAAACAACAAATGGAATATTAAAACTGAAATGAGTTACTATAACAGTTACCCTTGAACTACTGTGGTCTGGTACAGCCTTAGCCCTCATGGCTTTGTTTCCCCCTTACAAAGTCCTAGGCTGTCTCACTTTTAACTGTTCACTGTAGCCCACATAACTCAGATGTCCCAACCCATACACATTCTAACCTTCACAAACTATAGAACTAGATAAGTAAACCCTTGACACTCTTCCTTACATCACAGGTACAGACTGCTCTGTGGCCATTCATTTCATCACCATTACATGACCTAAACCTTTGGTGCTCTGAACAAAATCCCAGAAAAAGATTGCCATTGAGATGTATGAAATGAGCTTATAAGTACAATTTATTACCAGTTTGGCAGATAAAGTATGAGAAATGAATCCTTGCTTACATGTTTATCAATTATATGACATTGTGCATCCTTCACTGACAAGAATTGAAAAAGTTACTCATATTAGAGATCTTAAACTGAGGTCCCCCAGAGAATCAACAGAAAGAGATAGTCCACAGATGAGTGTATAAGCAAGAGCCTTGAAATAAGCTGGTAATTGCTTAACGCAGATTTCCACCTAGGCCATTAGAAGAGATGGAATCTAAGAATTCTCCTAGATGTTTGGTACCACCAATTTTAATACTTTGCTTCTTTTGAGGTTATTTTTATACTTTTATAGGTACTTTCCCACTTTAATGGTAAAATGTTACATATTTCTGATTATCTTGACTTTGTTCTTTTACTAATAAAATAACTTGCACGTGTATAGCCTTTACCTGAGACAATACATATCCACCCTAGTGTTATAGTTCAGCTCTGTACAGACATTGCTAGTGTAACAAAGATTAAGAATTATTGCAAGGGTGCCTGGGTGGCACAGCTGGTTAAGCACTGGATTCTCGGTTTCATCACAAGTCTTGATCTCAAGATTGTGAGATTGAGCCCTGTGTTGCGCTCCATGCTCAGCAGACAGACCGCGTGAGATTCTCTCTCCCTCTTCTTGTGCTCCTCTCACTTGTGCTCTCTCTCTAAAATAGATAAATTAACTTAAAAAAAAATCATTTGCTGTGTTATCTCAAATGAATTCCTGGGAAAAACAAGTAATAACCATACCCTAATTGGTACTGTTAGAGTGAATTTTAACCGATTAAATTGCTCATACAATGTGAAAAAGTATCTATTGATAAAAATTTAAGATGAAGTTTGTACAATAAGACTTGTGTACAAAATGTGACTCATCTCGATTATGAGTTGACCCAAACTTCAACACCATCTCTGCATTATCACTTGCCAAATACATTCTATAGAATTATAAATCAAGTCTCTAAAGAAATTCAAAACACTTGAAATGATGAGCTTATTCTGATCAAAATAACTTCAAAGTTCAAAACCTCAGGGGTAGGAAACACTGAGAGTAGTGACAAGGGTAAGGTTATGCATGTGCCTGTAGCACGTGCTTCCTCCCACCACGACACATAGTTCTCAAAAGCTCATGTATTGTATGCTCTCATCATTATGACATTTTAAAACACAAAAATAAGAATAGACCAATGTTTGCAAGGAGTGGGGAATATGGAATTGTGTAAAGGTAAGAGAATAGCACAAGGGAGTTTTGGAGACCAAAGAAATTATTCTGTACAGTGATTGTATGATGGTTACATGATGTATACAATGTATTAAAATTCAAAATTCACAAGAACATACACCAAAAATGTGAATTTTCTATATACTTATTTTCAAATAAAAAATTTAGGGGCAACTGGGTTGCTCAGTTGGTTAAAGTTCTTCTGAGAGGTCAGGTCATAATCCTGGGGTCCTGAGATCCAGCCCTGCATCTGGATCCCTATTCAGCCAGGAATTTGCTTCTCTTTCTCCCACTGCCCCCCCAAACCCACCATTCCTGCCCACGCCCTCAGTCTCACTCTCTTTCAAATAAATAAAATCTTTTAAAAATTCACTTGAGGTATTATAAATAAATAAATAAAAATTTCAACGCTGACATCAAAATGGCAAAATAGAAATTTTCTACCATCTCTGCCACCCCTCCCCAACCACCCCCCTCCACCAATTTTCACAGTCATACAATAAACTAAAAGAAAGTGCCTATTAAGAAGTCCCGCAAAGAAGACACAGCAGTTGTGGAACAAAACGAATTTGAGATTGGATACATTGAGGAGAGGATGAAAACAATTCCACTTTACCTCCATCACCCCAGCCCATGTGACTCAGTCCCGAGCCAAGAGGAACTTTCCAGTCTGTGATTTCCCCATAGAGGGACGTGAGAACATGTGAGTGAACACATGACCCCCCAGCTCTGGAGGATGCTCTCAAAGAGGAACCTCTTTCTAGCCCCATCCAGAACACTGAGCTGTACTGCTCACTTGGGGGTGGGGTCCTCCCAGCAGAACAGCACTCAGGGCTCTTGGAGGGCAGTAAAACAACATGGGCCCTCCAAACCATGGCACAGCCTTCATTAGGAATCTGCCCATGACCCACTGGAGATGGCCTGCCTAGACCCCCACAAGTGGTCCATGAGCACGCACAACACTCAGTCTCTTACCCACACATCATCCCACCCTGTGGCTTCCCACCAGTGCACACAGGATGAAAGAGCAGTGAGCTTTTGTAGGTGGCTAGTGAGCATGCGCAGAGAGTAGACCCACTCTCCCGGATTGGGAGAAATCACGCAAATTCAGTCAGCACCGTCCTAGAGAAAGGAAACAAAAGGGAGACTCTTGGCACCCAGTTTGGCTTCACAGGATTCAGAGAAGTCCTAAAAGTTTGTACTACCTTGTCCCAGGATGTAGGAAACAAATACACCAAATATGATGAAGGTTTAAACTGGGATGTGTCTGGATCTGAGACTCAGTGCACACTCAGGCTAAAACACTTATTTTCTTCCACTGCATCAATTCTCACCTCAGTCTGATCAAGCATTCAAACCTGTAGGAACTGCACCCTCTGTCTTGCTTCTAATTGATTTAAGAGGAAACGAATGAATAATATAGAAGCATGCTTCCTTCTGACTCCATTATCAGGCTTGGAGGAAAGGCACCGATCAGAAGTCGTCTTCCTTCTACTGCACAAGAGTTGGCGGTATAAGGGGGAATCAAGCCCCTTGACGTGTTCTAACCTCCTCTGTTCAGCTGTTTTAAACTGAATTTAATCCGAACACTTCCCCAGTAAAAACAAGCCATTAGCAAATATCTAACAACCATAACTCAGCCAAGAGAAACCATTCCCACTGTGCCAATTGCCAATTATATCCATCGTTAGTTAGGAAGACTTCAAGGGACCTAGAAAGGAGCCTCCCTTGAGCAGGGGTGGGAGATTGAGAGAATTAAATACTTACACAACTTCTTTCCTTTGACTTCTTCAAGATCCTAGAGAAATAACTTTTTTTTTTTTAAAGGATGGTTGTAGTTAGTAATGTTTAACTCAGTCAACGGGAGCACGTGGCAGGGAGGTTGATATCACATTATCTCTACATCCGCCATTAGTCCAAATGCCTTTGTGCAATTTACTAGTAATAGTAAGGTGGCTGGTACATGCATATAAAATTTTCCCATATATCTCAGAAGGAAGAGTTTCACTATAATGATGACAAAAAACTACAAGTCCAAGAATAAATTGAATTATCTTCAAACAACTGAGCATTATTAGGAAAGAGACACATATAAGTAGAAATAAACAGTATATTGTAAAAACAATCAAATACTCAGATATAGAATAAGGACATTTCTTTTCACAAATCAATTTAATTCAATCATAAGGCTTAAATTAAAATTATGAGTAAGTAGCAGAATTCTCCTTCCCGTCTTTCTTTAACATCTACTTATAATTAATTATGTGAAAAAGTTTGTGATACTTAATGAAAATATACCAGTGAATGAAATACAAAATTCTGTCTCCTAGATTCTATGAGAGGGTGATTGTGAACAGAGACTGACAAAATTTTATAAACAAGACTAGATTTCTGAGTTTTATCTGAAGCACACATTGTCAAATCTCTCCCTATCTTAATTTCCCTTAAACACACAAACAATACATAGCATCCCTGAGCTCTAAAGGAAAACCCATGACACAAGAAGAAAGTGATCAAAGCACATAGAAATTTTTGGCAGTCAACTTTTGCCTTAAATATAGATGAACTTTTGCCCTAAATATAGATGAACAAAATTAATATGAAACTACAATGAATGAAAATACCTCACAGAGATATTTTAAAGCAATGTTAAATGAAAACTTAAAAAAAAAAAAAGACCTTTGAGGGAGAGAATTGATGAAGTGGGGAATGCTCAGATCAAAATACATAAAGTGAAAAAATCGTGAATGTAATTCTAATAAATATTGTAGAGACTAAAGGGAATATTAGCAATATTATCTGATTACAGAATTATCATTTTCATATTTCTACTTTCCATATTTCTATATTTGGCATGTAATGTTTTAGAATCAGAAAAGTAATAAATGCCACCTATGAAACACAATATTAAGTGCCCATCCATAATAAGGACTGTATTACTGGTTCTTTGTAGGAGAGGGATCTGAATAGCAAATGTAAAGACATTTTTAAAACCTGAATTTCAAAATAAAACATTACTAAGTCCATTCAAGAATACATTAAAAAACAGTCATCCACCAAAATGTTCTAAACTTGTCTGGGTCATCTCCATCTTAATAGTCTTACTACATTCTTTTAATGTCTAACATATTAGATTCCACCTACAGACGAACAACAGCACAAAAGCTATCCTTGAAGGTCTGTGTTAAAGGACACGGGGCTGCCCCAGTCCCAGGTTTGAGTGCAGGCAGCAGGTGCCTGGGAAGCAATGTGTGCTTGCTGCGCAGAAGTACACAGCTGAGTCTTCAGGCTGGGTGTCTCTGATGTGCAGGGAGAGATGTTTGGCCGTCTTATTCAATGAAACAGTGAGTCTTTGGTCTTCTTTTGTGGTCATGCTTGAAAAAATGTCTATAAGGAGCTGGGGACCTTTTCCAAGTTCTTGCTTATACCAAGGGAGGTAACTTGAGGTACTGTCTGAATAACTGCAGTTGATAACAGAGCTGCTTCCCTCCTGGACACTCAGGGTAGAAGGATGCTGCTCCACATTCTCTCCCTGGCTGAACCCTGTGCAGAAAGAAAAGGTCAGAGAAAAGAGGAGAGATTCCAGGTTATTGTGCTTCAGAATGCTCTTTTTCTACGCTAATGGGAGGAAACCTGAGTAAAGCCAATCTTGAGTTCTGAAGAATATCCACTAATATACTCTGAACTCACAGTTCAGCTGCAGACACGAGAACATGATTAAAGCTCCCATGGATGTCTTCATGGTTCCTCCCAGTTAAGCTCAGGTTCAGAATTGTAGCCTCCAGCCAGCTCAGCACCTTCTCTTATCAGGCTGTCCCTTCTTTCCTCTAACAGAGTACTTTCCCACATTGTGTACCAGCCAATAAGAAAAAGACTCTGCTTCTGCCATAGTCTAGTCCATCAGATGCACTTAAATGAACCCTCCACATGTTCTGCATCAGCACAGGTGCACTGCCGTCTTGTGGTCACATCTCTACTGAACTCGCTGGGGAAATGCTCTTCTCTTAGCCTGTGCCTCTGAGGGACTCCCATGTATCAAGGCAGCAATCAGTCAAGCAAATTAAATCTTAGGTCAGGGATGAAGGGCACAGTGAGAACGTGGAGATCAAGGTTTATGCCTCTGTGCATTACTGAGTTACTGTTTATAAGTTGGAAAGCTATAGATGTTATTGCTATTTATTCCATGATAGGTCTGGTGCACACGTTTGAAATCAGGAGGGAATCATTATTCACTCTCTTAAAAAAGATATTAGAGAAACTTTCCTTTCTGCCAAATCTATCATTCTCATTTGTGACAAAGAAAACTCTTTGTAAAAGGAACATGTAACCCAAAGCTTAGAATAAGAGAGAGAAGATCATATGATATTTCAAATGTTTCTGATCTCAGGATGTGTTTCGCCTAGCTGGTCTTGCCCATGACCTTGCTTTTTTCAGAGGATTGACAGTACCAATAGTCAAAATGTAGGCTATTCTCTTACTTGAGATGACTATAACAAAAAGTAAAGGACTAAATCTAAGTGATAAGCAGTGGGGATAACTTCCATCAGTTATTAATATTTCAACTACAGGAAAGATTGCAGTAATTTACATAAATAAATCTGATATGCTTTAAGAAATCTATTTGAATGCTATGTGTTTTATATTCTGGAAAGTACTGAAAGACACAGTAGAAATTCTGATGAAACCTCAACCTGCGAACTCAGAAAATACAACCACATGTAAGTTTATCCTTGAGGTGATTTCCTTTTCTCAAATCAAAATAGATGGCATGTCCTCCAATGCAATTACTGACTCATGGCCTCAGGACAATTTCCTCTTGAGTATTAGCCATTTACCCTGTCATGCTTCCCAGTTCCTGCCCCGCACGCTTCACATTCCATGCGCCATCATATTTCCCCTAAACGCTACTACAGTGTTTGATAAAGCTCACTGGCCCTGTGAGTATCGAGAAATCTCTCTCTCTGCTAAAGCCCCTTTCACATTCACATTAATTATCTGGAAATTTCTGATGA
Source organism: Mustela erminea (assembly GCF_009829155.1). Taxonomy (NCBI): domain Eukaryota; kingdom Metazoa; phylum Chordata; class Mammalia; order Carnivora; family Mustelidae; genus Mustela; species Mustela erminea. Next base: position 73,863,524 of record NC_045618.1, on the reverse strand, counting down.
CCTCTGTGACAATAAATCCAGGCAATCACAAATATTCCCTGTGCTCTGGGGATGGTACCAACAAGAAACTTGTCCTAAAGAAATGATGAGGAGAAATGATCTCTGGGAAAACAAGACAACCTCATTTTCAAAAGAAGCCCCTTTCCTCTAATTCCTACTCATGGATCCTCTTAAATGACAAAGAATAAACTCATCTTCCTTCCATCTTTCTCACCTTGAAAGCTTTAAAGATAGCTATGGTGAAGAATATCAATCAACTCAATATATAAATATACGTGTATATATGAAATTGTTTTTATGTTTGGAAAATTTCTTGATTCAGAGCATCTTCCATTCTTTCACCCATTCCCCATAAAATAAGCATGCTCAAACACTTTCTGGGCAAATTTTCCTCTTCTCAGAGACCAAAAAGGCAATATTTGCACTTTTGAGGTGTGACACTAACAACAAATATAATGGTCTGAATATGACCATTCATATGAACGACTCTTCCATGAATAAACTATTGCAGAGAAACAGCCATTCCTGGAGCAAAATTTCCAGCTCCATGATGATTTCATAGAATATTGTTTTCCTTTTGTTAAAGTGCTGGCCTAGAAAACCTTCACCTACCATCTTCGTGGACTTCCAGCTGCACAAGTCTTCCAATTCCAATGGTCATTTTGCAGACAATGTGTGAATTATACTCATTATACTCAAACTGCCTTCAAGGGATTTCCACCTGGGATGATAAATATATTTGCTATTTTGGGGAAAGTCCTTAGAAATACTTGTTGGTGTTCACATGACACCATCACCTCTGGCTTTCTCCCACAGTAACAGTGAGTGATGCACGAATTTGCTGGTGGAATCAAAGTAGCTCAGCCAGAGTGTCTTTCCTGCCCAAGGTCTCAGACATTTACACAAAGTGGAACTCTTCGTTTAGGGTTTCAAAATGATAGGACCATGTCTTTATCAGACCAAAACTGCAGAGATCTGGGCTTGCATTAAACACATTCTCTTTACACAGCAGGATGGTCCTACAGCAAGAGAGAGAATGTTTTAAAGGAAGTAGGAAACCTACTTTCTTTCTCACCCAGATCATTTACTACATAATTGTTCCATGCTGTCATCTAGAATACAGTCTCTATTTTGTAAAACAAAGTTGGACAAAAGGATTTCTAAGGGCTTTTCCATCTCTAAGTTCTTTTTATACTGTATAACAAAACAAATATTTATTGAATACTGATTGTGTGCTATGTGGACTAGTGTCAGAGTGGGAGAAGTTGCCTGCATCATGGAACCCCAATACCATTTTCACAATATCATGTAATCTAATGGATCTGAGGTTGATCCTAACCCACCCTGAGGCCTCTTCAGAATATAGACACAATTCTCAGGACGAGATCCTATTTGGGTTTTTCTTTCTTCTATGAGATCAATAATGTATCAAGGAGAACTAAAGCCAAATTAACATGGGGAAAAAATGGGTCTTCATTCACTGAGTGGAAAGTCCTTCATAGGCAGTGAGACCAGGGGGCTCCATGGCTGAGCCATGGGTAAGTAGGATGTTCTTCTGGAGTCATATTTCTTCTATTTATCTATTACATTTAATTGTATGTATTGTATGAAAAAAAGAAAAACAAATTAGGCAAGGTGGATGAACTTACTAATATGGAAAGTGGGAAGCACTTTCTAAAACAGTCTAATTGCTTGCTGGATTCTGACTTTCTCCTTAAAACTTCAGTTTGGATGTTTAAAATTTCTAGCCATGGATACCTATACAGTTTTTGAGATCATTTCAAAATGAAAATGTAGGATCTTTATTCAAAAAACAGGGAAAATGTGTCACTAGGTAATGTTTCTAAGGGACCATTTTTCTAAAATGCTTTAACTCTTCATACATAGTAGTTTCATGTCTCTCAATTTAATTTTTTAAAGACTTTCTTATTTTCAAACACTTCAACTAAGTTCAAAGATAATGAGGCAGACATATTGAGGTATCCAGTGCATTTCCTGCCCCCATACAGGTACAGACTCCCATTGTCAACTTCTCCAGGACACCTTTTACAATGGATGAGCCTTCACTGCTTCATCCTAACACTCAAAGCCCACAGTTTTTCTAGGGTTCACTCCAGCTGTTGTACATTCTGTGGGTATGAACAAGTGTATAAGGAATGTATCCACCATTATACTATTATAGAGACTAGGCTCAATACACTATTCTCTGTGCTCTTTATCCCTGCTGCTCCCCTCAAACTTTGGCATCTTTTTTTCCCTCCTAGTTTTCCTTTTTCCAGAATGTCATAGGATCAGAATCATACCCTATGTAGTCTTTTCAGATGGGCTGTATTCACTTACTAAAATGCATATGAAGTTGCCCTATGGCTTCACAGCTCCTTTTTTTTTTTTTTTGAAGCAGCAAATCATATTCCACTATTTGGATGTACCACTATTTATTTATTCATTCACTTATTGAAAGACATGCAACTTACCTCAAGGTTTCGGCAATTATGAATAAAATTGCTATAAAACACCTGTGTACAAGTTTGTGTGGACATAACTTTTAAAACCCTTTGGGAAAATACTCAGGAAAGTCATTGCTGCATCAAATGGTAAGAGTATGTTTAGTCCCGTAAGAAACTGCAAACTGCTTTCTTGAAATGTCCAGGTATACACTTTCAATCTGTAGTAATTTCCCAATAATATTTACTGTACCCTTTGATGCATGTCAAAACCCCAGCTAATCCAAAGCAGGCACAGACACCACAGGTGACCCTGCCAACTGCTCAGCTCACATACAGCCTGCTGTGACCCAGAACCTGAGCCTGCATGTGTTCCCACCTATGTCCTGCTGTCCATGTACCTCTCTGCTCAGGCACTTGTTCCTCCCACTTATTGGACTCACTTATAAAAGACAAGCATAAAGGTAAAACTGGTATTAATTTCAAGACAGTGAGGGCACAGCATCAAACCAAGGTCAGGGTTCCTTGGAAGAGTGGAGGGCTGTGTAACTTTATAGGTCCCATGCTCAAGAAACTGAGTTTCCTCCCAGCTTCAGGGAGTCTGCCCATTTACCTCCATCTGAATTTTCAGGGGCATATGCCTTCCTATCAATGCCCTTTTCTCAACATAAAAGCCACTGCAGGCTGGAATTCAGTTTGTGCTGGAATCTTTACACATGTAAGTTTCGACTTTGTATTTCGACTTTGTATTTGAGGTCTGGCTGCAACAGACCTCAAATACAAAGACAGACAGACAGGGATCTTTTAGGGAAGTCCTGGAAGCTGTTTGCTTCCCTTCCCCACCTAGGAATGATGTTACAAAATCACGAGTAATAGATTCATTTAAAATGCAAGGAAGAGCAATAGATTTTCATGGAACAGAATGAAAATTTCCATGAGCTCTTCTTCACAAGGTGCTATTTAGAATTACTCAAATAGATACTTTTGTCAGTGATGTATGTCAATACATTGTACAAATCATTTAGATTTTATTATTCTGTAGGGTCTTCTATACCAGGTTCTCAGAGAATAAGCTCTAATGTCACCTCAAATTCACTAATTTTGAAATAATATGATCTCAACAATGTAGCTTATGCTCTAGAATCCTCCCTTTATTCATGCATAAAAGTAAAGTACTTATTCACAGAGTATTATCTTACTGAAAAAGAAAATATATGTTATAAGTAGAGTGCCCAACCCTCAATAAAATTATTTTATTGTATTTGTGTTTCCAGGAGTAAAAAGCTGAATACAGACTTTAGAAAACATTGTGCATATTCTCTTTACATTTCTTTGAAAAAGAACCACCCACAGATAACTAAAAAACTTAGTCATCTCTTTGTTTGCTGATGACCACTGAGTTTTTTGAGCATTTTCCATTTGACTACTTACAGATACTTTATATGCTAGCTGCTAGGACATCTGTTTTCCCAGGGTACTGGATATGGGCATTTCTATCACTTGCTCCAGTGACTCCATGGTAGAGGTTTTTACCTGCAAAGGGCTTTCTGGGAGGAAAAAGGGCAAGTGAGTGAAATGAAAGCCCTGATGGGTCTAATTTTAGGAGAGGAAAAAAAGGTGCCCTAACATAAATCTGAAAGTCTGAAAATGTGCAAAGCCTGCTCTGGGGGCAAATGTACAACCCAGGGAAGGGTGGGGCCTACAGGCACAGCTGCAGTTTGGGTGCAGGCTGCAGATCACCAAGATGCACTGTGCCTCCACTGCACACAGGTAGGTGGCTGAGTCTTCCAGTTGGGAGGCCCCGATGTGGAGGGTGCTGGACCGATCCTTAGTATTCACTGTGCAGTTTAACCTTCCACTCTGCTTCATCCCTGAAACTATGTAAAACAGCCGGGTGAGACTGCCGCCCCCGGGGTTCTGTCGGAACCACTGCACATTGTTCACTGCATTAGAGAAATTGCACTTGAGAGTAGAGCTGGCTCCCTCCTGGAGGCTCTGGTGTGAAGGGCTCTGCTCCACCGTCATCACTCTCACCCCTGTGTGGAAAGAGAAGGACAAGCACAAGTGATGTCACTGGGGAGTCACTGGTGCTATTTTCAAACCTGTAAAATAAATATCCCTAGACACACCACTGAAAATGTAAGACCCTCTAGGAGCTCAGTGTCAGCACCCCCACCCCCAATGTGGGCTGTGCATTGCTCCCCAGCCCCATCTGGAACACCCTACTCACAGCAAACCTGGAGCCATAGGAGCCCCAGCAGAGCTCCCCAATATCTCCTCATGATTTCTTGTCTAGTTGTTGAATTACTGACAATGCTACTGTGCTGGGTGTAGTCTTGGATTCAGAGAAATTGTGTTCTTACACTCAATCCTTTCCACCAGTATCACTGAGCACCAATCACACCTCAGCTCTGTCATTCACTGAACTCGAGACTCCACCCACAGTGGCCCAGTGACACTCATTAACAATCTCTCTAAAATTGTGATTTTTACAGTGCAGTGAGGTACAGACAATATTTCCAATATAGGAAGATATAAGAGGTTTCTTTCTTAAACACTCATATAAGAAATTTGTGGGTTAGTGTATGAGGAAAGGCGAATGATTCTTCTAGAAGAGTCAGTGTCTCAGTGGGTTGCACTAAAGATTGAGGAATCATGGGGAAGAGTGACTCCATTCCCCAAACTTCACAGTTTGACAGACAAGCTGAGAGTTTGGTTATATAAAAATGCTAATAAGAGAAAACTATCAATAGCATGCATTGTGTATTGCAGAAGTAGCTACAAATTCTCGAAATCAGGAGAGTTCTAGAAACCAAGACAGATAGTCACCATCTGCATAGAGTATTATTCCAACCAGAATTTGTTGTGAAAAGTAAAATACCTGCATGATGTCCCTTCTGATTTAATTTCTACCTCTCCACCTCTCCATTGCCATTAACTAGCGGACACTCTGTTTACATACATAGCTGAGTCTGGCCAGGCCATACATTGCTGGTCACGGGCAATATTGTCTTCTCCCTTTCTTTCTCTTATTTATTGTCCCTTATTTTTTCCTTTCTTCTCTTCATTCTTGTTCCCTCCATTCTCAGCAGAGATACATGAAAAGGTAGGGTTTCTGAGGTATTGAAATAATTTCAGGGTCAGTAAGTTTAGGGGATTTTATTGATACTGACAACAGGTAATGGGACGTTTTCTGTTGCGTTTCCATGGTCACAATGCCCAGAAATAATCCTATCTTGTCACCTATGCTCCAAGAATTATCTGTATAATGGATTTCTAGAGACATGGCCTCCAGATGTGTGAAGCTGATATAGAATGGCAAAACTGAAAACCTGAGATGAACTTTACACAAACTCTGTCCATCCCTGCCTCCCCTGACTTTGCTGTCTATAATTGGACTGGCTTATATGATTTCTGTTCTCCCTTTAATGGCTCAACCTTGGACCATCAGAAAGTCTTTGTTGGGTGTGGCGTAAACAATGAATTTTGGAGCACAAAAAAAAAAAGATTAAAAAAAAAAAAGTCTTTGTTTCTGGTAAAACCTAGAGTGCCCCCTAGAGGACTGAAACGGTCAGCAAAAACACTTCAGACCGTAACTCCACAGAAAGAACCTCCCAGCTCTTTCCATTCCAAATTTCCTGATGAAGGAAATGGAGATGATCAGAAAAGAAAATAACTGCTTAGTTTGAATGGGGGATTACCAGTGAGCCAAATCCTACTTTTAAAATGGAATTGCATGGAAATTGATATCAGGAAATAATTTGGTAAATCTCATCTTGTGCTTTTATTTGATTTCTTTAACTTAGTTCAAAAGAAATCCACATTCATTGAGCTTTTTGTTTCACTGGGGTAATTTCCTAGATATTTATAATATCTAAACGTGTGATGGAATATTATTCAGCCACAAAAAGAATGAAATCTTGCCATTTGTAATGACATGGATTAAGCTAGAGAGTATAGCACTGAAGGAATAAGTAAGTCAGAGAAAACAAATACCATATGATTTCACTCATGTGGAATTTAAGAAACAAACCAGACAGGCAAAGGAAAAATATATAATAGAGAGCGATAAATCAAGAAACAGACTCTTTTTTTTTTTTTAAGATTTCATTTATTTATTTGACAGAGAGAGATCACAAGTAGGCAGAGAGGCAGGCAGAGAGAGAGAGAGAGAGGAGGAAGCAGGCTCCATGGCGAGCAGAGAGCCCGATGTGGGACTCGATCCCAGGATCCTGAGATCATGACCTGAGCCAAAGGCAGCGGCTTAACCCACTGAGCCACCCAGGTGCCCCCAAGAAACAGACTCTTAATTAAAGAGAAGAAACTGATGGTTACCAGAGGGAGAGGACTGGGGGATGGGTTCCATAGGTGGGGGAGTGAAGGCATGCCCTTGTCGTGATGAGTATCAGGCGTTCTGTGGAAGTGTTGAATCATTATATTGTACAGATGAAACTAATATAACATTGTACCTTAAGTAACTGAAAAGAAAATAAAAATAAATAAATATATAAAATTAGAAAACGTACTAGTTTACAGTCTGTGAGGAAAGGCAAAAATATACATTATTATAGAGTCAAAGGGTAGGACCATAAGAGGAGGAAACTAAAAACTACCTGATCTGAGAGGAGGAACAAATACATTTTCATTAGGTCCTTGGACAAAATCTTGCAAAAATCTAGGAGAGAATATGGATAAGCCTTTATGATGGCTTTTATGATTTTTATTACTTTTAATAATAGGAGGAACTTGTGCATATATGAATTATTAAAAGTAATAAAACATTACCTATAGACTAAAATCCCTTTTGACTACCTTTTTCAATTCTGACCCTTAGATCACTGATTACCGTAATACTTTCTTCATCTTTACAATTTGGAGTTGATAATTCCAGATGTTTACTAGATTTGAATCAACAGAAAATATATAGTATTTTACTTAGACTTTATTATAATGTAAGCATACATTTAAGGTATACTATTCTGTAACTTGTTTTATAAACTCAGTAGTAAATCTTGTAGGTCTTATTATATTAACCCATATACATCCTTTGTTCCATTATATTCTATATAGTGTACATATTTTTATAATCCTTTCCTCTATTGATTAAAGGCTACAATGATTTATTTAATCTAGGAAATACTACACTACAATAAAGCTTATTAAGCATTCCTCACATGAGCACATGTTTTTTTTAGGAACAGAGACTAGGAGGAAATGAAGGAATAAGCCCTGAGGCTGGCAGGTGAAAATTACTCCAGGTGGAGGAAATTCAGGGACAAAGGGCTTGAAGAAGAATGAAGAGAATTCATGTTCTGATTATTGTGTTAGAAGATTTTCATTTTCTATTTTTTTCTTAATGTGCATTAAAACTGGAGTTTATCAGCTCATTTGATAAACTCTTTCTTAAATTTTGTCCTGATACAGAGGTAGTATATAGTTTGCTCTAACCATTCACTGAGGTTTTCCAAATATAGCAAATCAGCAAGAGAAAAAGCACACCCAAGGAGAAGCAGTGGTATGTATATACAAGGAAAAACTATTACAGAACAAAATTAAACATAGAAAAAATGTAAACATCTGCACACACACCCCCACACACAATTTGAGAATATTGTCAATAATATGGAAGCACATTTTGCTTTTTTCAAATCAGCAGAGAAAAAGTGAAAGTTCTGTCAATGCAACAGAAGGGAAAATAAATGAAAAAGGCAAAAGCATATGGAACAAAACCAAAATATTAGAAACAAGTTCAAATATTCAGTAATCAGAACATAGATTAAAAAGAAATTATTCTTCATGTGAGAGAGATTGTATGATAATTGTGAATCAAAAATTTTTAAATATTTTATTTATTTATTTGACAGAGAGAGAGCGCACAAGTAGGCAGAGTGGCAGGCAGAGGGAGAAGCAGGCTCCCACTGAGCAGGGAGCCTGGTGGCAGGGCTTGATCCAAACAACCCGGGATCACAACCTGAGCCGAAGGCAGCTGTTTAACTGACTGAGTGACCCAGATGCCCCAAATTGAATCAAAATTTAAAACCATTTCTCCATATTGCTTAAGAAGCAAACCTGAGAGCAAACAACTAACAAACATGAGCAGATAGGATGATATTTTCCTGCTGTCCCAGCGTGCATATTCTGAAGTCCTCTCCTCATCTACTAAACCCACTACACCCAAAGAAAGAACCCAAAGAACTGTCAGTTCTGCCCAAGAGACAGTCAAAAGGCACCTAAGAGAAGACCTAGCTAGCAAACTAATTAGCCCTTACAAAGAGAAGATCTAAGAAAAAACAACAAAGTCTAAAAAAACAAACAAAACTAAAAAAGTCAGCATAAGAAGGAAAACAATCAACAGCATCAAAAGTCATCCTACAGAGTTGGAGAAAATATTTGCAAACTACATACATGATAAGGGTTTAATATCCAAACAATATAATAACTCCTACAATAATAGTTTTTAAGAAAACTAATTAGCCAATTAAAAATGGTCTAAGGACTAGAATAGACGTTTCTTTAAAGAAGACATTCGAATAGCCAACAAGTGTGTGAGTGAATACCCAATGTCACTGATTATCAGGAAAATGCAATCAAAGCTGCAGTGAAATATCACCTCCCTCAGTCATGCAATTATGTAAAAAAGGACCACCCTATTTGGTACTTCAGTATTTAAAATGGTATTAGCCACAACTTAAACATGGGAGGAAAAAATACTTACTATAAACGTGTAATTTTGTTCCTTTTAATGATGTCTATCTCAATGTATTTGCCTCTACATTTACAATAAATTCTTTTATATCATTCATAGTTTATATTTTTTTAAAAAAATTGATGGCTATTATCAGAAACACAAAATTCAGGTGTTGCCGAGGATGTGAAGAGACTGGAACACTTGCACACCGTTGGTGGGAATGCACAATGCTGCAACCATGGAAAACAATATGAGAGGTTGTGAAAAAGTTAAAAAGAGAACCACCGTATAATCCAGTAATCCCACTTCTGAGGACATATCAAAAAGAATTTCAATCAGGATCTTGAAGAGATATTAAGCACTCCTTTTTTCATTGCCAACACTTCCCAATAGCCAAGATGGGGAAACAACATCAATGCCCAAAGACAGAAGAATGGATAAAGAAAATGTGGTGTATATACAGAAGTAGTGTACTACCCTGCCTTAAGAGGAAAAAGAAAAAGGAAATCTGACAATATGAAGCCATATGGATGAATCTTGAGGACATTATGGTAACTGAAATAAGCCAGTAGCAGTAAAACAAATAGTGGATGATTCCACCTAAATGTGGTATCTGTGATAGTCAAATTCATAGAATGAAAGAGTGAATAAAAATTTGGTTGCCATGAGCTCTGGCTATTGGGTAATGGAGAATTACTAATCTAGCATATGAAAGAATACAGAGTTGCTGTACAACATTGTACCCACACCAACAATCATGTATTGTATACCTAAATTTTAAGAGGCTAAATCTCATGGTAAGTGTTCTTTGCATGATACAAATTAAATTTTAAAAAAAGTAAGAAACCACAGGTATCAAAATGGTCAAAATCCAAAACACTGATACCACAAATGCTGGTGTCAAAAATTCAGAAATAGCCTAGGTCAATCCAATGACTTACACCAAGGTGTTAATTAGTAAAAGCGTCACGCACACACCAAAAAGACAGTTCATGAAGTGGGAACACTCAAACCAAAACATGGAATGAGGCTCAGGAGTATATTGTTAGAAAGCAATTTGTATAGTGAGGACACCAGGAGTCTATCTTCTTCCTGGTGATTAGTTGTATCAGAGTTGCTGTAAATTATATCCGAAATTAGTCAGGGGGTACCTCACGTCAAACCTGGGAAACAGTTCAAGTTTTGCTTATGATTTCCAGAGGCAGAGCAAAAAATGATGCAGGTAAAGTTAATTCAACAAAATAAACTAAATTAAGCTTTATTTGTAGGACTAAGCTGATTTGGGAAGTAATCTTTGCCCAGGGAACTTTCAAGGCTGCTCAGTTTGGTTTTTATTTTAACATGGACAAGGATGTCCAGCAACAAGAAACTTCATTTGTGGCTGACGGGAATGCACAATGGTACAGCCTACTTGGAACACAAGCATAGAAGGTTCTTACATAGCTAATCACACTCCTACCATATCATCTAGCAATGACAATCTTTAGTGTTTCCCAAATGGCTGGAGAACTTCTGTCTACAAAAACTTGCACAAAAATATTTGTAGCAGCTTTATTTATTATTGGCAAAACATGAAAGCAACCAAGATGTCATCAGTAAAAGAAAGGGTAAGCAAACTATAGCACAGCTAGATAAGGGAATCTTATTCAGTTCTGAAAAGAAATGAGCCATCAAACCATGGGAAGACGTGGAGGAAAATTACATGCATATTTCTAAGTGAAAGAAGCCAATCTGCAAAGGTTGCATTCTGTTTGATATCCACTATATGACATTCTGGAAAAGGTAAAATATCGGTGGTTGTCAGAGATTACAGGGAGGAAGGGAAGAATTTCTTTAAGAAAAGGAAAGTTGAGGGGCACCTGGGTGGCTCAGTGGGTTAAGCCTCTGCCTCCGGCTCAGGTCATGATCCCAGGGTCCTGGGATCGAGCCCCACATCAGGCTCTCTGCTCTGCAGGGAGCCTGCTTCCTCCTCTCTCTCTGCCTGCCTCTCTGCCTACTTGTGATCTCTGTCAGATAAATAAAGAAAAAATCTTTAAAAAAAAAAAAAAGAAAGAAAAGGAAAGTTGAACTGGTGAGCAAAATTTAAAAAGCTTAGTAATACACAAGATGTGTGGAAAGTTTTTATGTACTCTTCTCAATTCCTCAAAGACCAACTTGCAATCTTGTGCTGAGATTAGAAGTGATCATTGCTTCTTATAAAGGGCTGTGTATTGCATGGTTGTTCTGTGACTTAAAATTTTCTCACGTGGCTCACGTAGTTTATTCCCTCCACCCCAATACCTTCAACACACACACACACACACACACACACACACACACACACATATGTACACACCCACTCACGTAGGCGGCACCATCTTCCTCAATTATCCAAAAATGTGTGGTACTTCTTTTCCCTGACCCTTTCCAGGAGGCAGAGCAAACACTGAGGTGCTTCCACAGGAGGCCTGGGTTTCTCCTTATCTAGTCTTTCATGCAAGTTTGCTTTTCTCCATAAACAGCTCATTTTCTAAAGCTGGTTGACTTTGCTGCCTGCTGATAGCTTCTGTCCTGTTTCTCTCTGTGTTTGCAGCTTTCTGCCCTTTAAGATGTCTTTACTATCTTTTTAATAGAGCTTTAGAAAAATCAAGAGGTAAACATGCATTATTAGTCTACCATGGTTTTTTGAAAAAGATTTTATTTCTAAGTAGTCTCAACACTCAACATGGGTCTCAAACTTACAACCACAAGATCCAGAGTTGCAGCTCTGCCTTCTGAACCAGCCTGCACCCCTAGTCTGCCATTATATCCCAGTGTCAGAGAAAAATTCTTATTATATATTCTTTTCAATTGTTTGAAGTACATTTTGACATGCATTTATATTTATAGAAGTTTTTAAAAAGTTTATATTTTAAACCATTTAAACAAAAAATTAATTTAAACCAAGAATATATACTAATATATATATAAATATATTAATATTTTGATCATAGCTCATTCATTAAATCTACTGAAGTGGATAATAATTAAAGATTACAGGGCACCTGGGGGGCTCAGATGGTTAAGCGACTCACTTTCGCTTTCGGCTCAGGTCATGATCTCAGGATTATGAAATCAAGCCCCATGTTAGGTTCCCTGTTCAGTGAGGAGTCTGCTTGAGATTTTCATTCCTTCTCCCTCACCCCCTCCACCCAAGCCTCTGGCTATCTTTTACTCTTGCTCTAAAATAAATAAATAAATTCTTAAAAATATTTAAAAATTTTTTTAAATAAAATAAATAATATTTTAAAAATAAAGAATATTGCAACATTTTTGGCAAAGTATTGTACTGCAATACATACACTGTTTTTCTATTATTCATTACATAACTTCACTGACTCCTAAACATTTACCCAATCCCATGATTATGGCCCTCTGGGAGAGGGTGCAAAACAGGAGTTAGAGAAATCTAAAGGATTTCCTTCCCAGTGTCACCTACCCATCTATACTGCTAGGAAACTTCAGTGCAAGAGCATTTTCTCTCACACTTCTCACATGGGTACTAAGAAGGATCTCACTTGAGTTCTTACTGTCAGAAAGTCAACTAATCTATTTAACTGGCCAGATCAGGAGCCACTTCCTCCATTCTGTTTCTGTACCCACCGCTTCATTTTGAATATCAGCCTGAGTCTGTCACCTGATTTACTAGAGGAGAAAGCAGGGCAGAGGTCTCTGCCTTCTATTTTCCTTGCTCAGGTTCACGTGTTCCTCCTCTTTTCCTCCCTTCCCTTCCTTCTCTAATAAATCCTGGTTTGGGGCTGAAGCTCTCCCATCACCTCTCCTGCCATATTCTGTCAGGAAGACATTAGGCATCACCACCTTCTCAGGCATACCATGTCTCTCTAAAAGAGTCATAGACACAACAACACACATCAGGGTGCCATGAACAACTTGTGGGGCTGAATTCTCACTGCAAGGATGAGCAAAAGACCACTTCATTGTTATGTGGTTTTACCTTGAAATTACTTATGCTCTGGCTGAGGAACTCTTGGCATCAAGCTGTTCTCAATGTCACTAAGGAACAGCTGGGGTTGGGGAATGTTACTTCTGGTTCTTGTGCTCTAGCTGTTTGTATGATTTTTGTTCCAACCACACACTGAGGGACAAACAACCACAGACTCTGCTAAAACCAGAATGGACCAGTCAGAGATGCTCAGCATCCAGGACCCTGTTCTGCTCAGAGTTTGCGCTCAGCTCCCCCTACAGTCCCCGTCACTGTGTCATTCATGGCACAGTAGTACACAGCTGAATCTGAGGCTTGCACCGAGCCTTTCTCCAAATGGAAGGATTTGGATTTGCTGTTGAAGGTGGCTTCAAAACCTTTGTTGTGTTTCGTCTCTTTGTCCTTCAAGGCTTTCAGGAGGAGCTCTAGACCTTCTCCTGGATATTGGACATACCAAAAAACAGTGGGGGACCATGTTGTTGAAAAAGTACAGTTTATAGTCAGGGAAGCTTCTTCTGAGAGGGTCATTTGACCCTCAGTCTGAGTCACTGAGTCTCCATATGTTTGTCCTGAGGAAAAAGAAAAGATATCTGTGTCACCTTGGGCATAAAGTTCTTGGATAAAATTATGGTTAAAGGTTTTCCTGACACAATGGAAGAAAGAATTCAAATTTTAAGAGGCATTGTACTTACCAAGCATTAGGACTACCACAGTCACGAAGCCTGGAGAACACTTCATCTCTGGAACGTCACCTAAAAAAATGTTCCTCATTCTTACCATGAAGAAAGGTTGGAGTGACAGAGAAATGATCCGTGGAAGCCCACATTTCACAAAGGAAATGCGACTGTGGTAGGAAGCTGCACCCTCTGGTGGACAGAGACTGAAATGCGTGCATGTTGGCCAGAATCCTCCCCAAGTCAGCCATCTGTTTAACCCTGACTTCATGAGGCACATGCCGGGCTTCAGGTGGCCCTTGGAAGTCTGAACAACAGCAATCCTGACTTCTCAGGTCTATTTTCTTCTTAAGAAACAGCACCCCAGGGAATTTCTGTAGCTGGAGGATAGCAATCTTCTAAAGCATTTTACTTCATATTCTCATGTGTCCATGTGGGCGGGCCTATAACCTACTGACTGTCAGGAAAGGAGTTGGAGTTGAATATGGAAAAGGTAATAGGAAACCAGGTTCTTTGCTGAGTGATTCTGTGTTTTTGGCACTGTACCACAATATTTAGAACTGTGACTGTAATTTTAAAAGCACTCCCTGAATATTTGTTAAATTAAACAAAAATGAACAAATGGCCTTTACTTGAAACACCATATTACTTGGTCATAAAAGTTAACAATTGTAAGGAATACTATCTTTTTAATGAAAGTTTTCCAGAGTAAAAGTCATACTATTTTATAGTCAATAATTTTAATAGTTGAATATTCTGGAAAATCAGAATCATTCAATAATGAAATATATGAATTCTAGATAGAAGAAACATCATAAGTGAAGTTGAATCCCACAAGATGATCTCAGATTCTTTTTAAAAAATATAGTTTTGTATTTATTGAGGGAGAGAGAGAGGAAAGAAAGAGGGGAGGGCCCAAGACAGAGGGAGAGGGAAAGCAGACACCATGCCAAGATTTCAGTCTGATGCAGGACTCAATCTCAAGACCCTGAGATCATACTTGAGCCAAAAACCAAGAGTTGGGGGGCACCTGGGTGCCTTCGTTGATCCAGCAATCCACATCCGGTATATACTCAAAAATTGAAATATTTGGCTATATACCCAGAATATTGAGATGTTTATGAATTCCTGTTTCTACCAAAAGGTAGAAGTAACCCAAAAGTATATCAACAGATAGGAACAAATAAACAAAATGTGGTATGACATACACTGGAATATTATTCAGCCTTAAAAGGAAAGAAATTCTGTCATGTGATTCAACAAGAAAGAACCCTGCAGTCATTACGTTAAATGAAATGTCACAAAATGACCAATACTGCATAATTCCACCTCCATGAGTTATCTAAAGCAGTCAAACTCATGGCAAGAGAAAGCAGAATGGCAGTTTCCAGGGACTGGAAGGATGGAGTAATGGAGAGTTATTGTTTAATGAGCACAAATATCCAGTTTTTAAAGATGGAAAGAATCCCAGAAATCAATGGTGGTGCTGGTTGAACAACAATGTCAATGTATTTAATACTACTGATTTGTACACTTGAAAATTGTTAAAATGGTAAATAGTAGGTTAAAATGGTAAAAGTTTGTGATTAAAAAAGTTTGAAGAGTTTCTTGATAAGATTTCTATTTTACTCATATGCCTTCTAAGTAAATATAAGAGGGTGTTACAATGCAAGACCAATGATCAACCATCCATTACTGTCCAAATTTTAAGGCACTGCAGGAATGGGGTTAGAGGTGGAAGGAGGGAAATGGAAAGAATGAGGATTTGGGAGTGTGAAACACTGTTCAAACCCCAGGGTTTGGAAGTGTGCAAACTGAGCCACATGTTGGCAAAAAGTGCTTTTGAAGAAGTGTTGAAGTCAAGGGCAGGGACAGACAAAGAGAAAAATTCATACTCTGCTCCTTCTCAGTGTCCCCCTAAGAGTCCCTAATTATGATCATTTGTGGATAAGACTGGTGAGAAGCAGGTAAACCTCCAGTGTGCAAACTGAGCACACCTATGCTAGAGTTGTTAATAAGATGGAACGAACAGAGAAGAGGGCCTTTAGTCTCCTTAGGAGGATAGCATATTGCTGGTTCTAAGAACCCTGATGAATAGGAATGTCATCACTCCACAGCTGGGCTACTTCTACCACCATAGACTATCACTTAGATCACTAGGGTCATATGTGCTTTTCAGAATGTTAGCCCCCTTCTCTAGCACTAACTTCGCTGGTTGGGCTCGAGCTACCTTCTGGACAATACTGGATCCTGAAGGAAAAAACATGGAATTAGGGGTGTCAGAATAAGTGATGTGGCACAAAGAAATTGTAGTTTACATGTTATTATCCCTCCTTCCCACAACACCCACAAGACACTGCCCATCACCCTGTTTTAGGACATAGAGGAGGAACATTCGAACAAGGGTTCTCCCCACCTAGCCGCATGGAAACCACAAACACCTTGAGAAGGCTGGGGAGCAACATGTTTGAGTTCTCCTCCTCCTCCTTCCGCTCCCACTCCTCCCCCTCCCCCTCCTCCCACCCCCTCTCCTCCTCCTCTTCTAGCTTCTCCTCCCCCTTCTCCCCCTCCTCCCCCTTCTCCCCCTCCTTTTCTCCCTCCCCCTCCTTCCCCCCCCCTCCCCCTTCCCCTCCTCTTTCCCCTCCTCTTCCTCCTCCTTCTCCTTCTCCTTATTCTTCTGTATCAGAGTTTGGCATTGTGAGGGGAGCCTGACAAGGTGAGGGAAGGACTGCTGTGTATGTGCTGCTGTGGCCCCAAAACAGGAAACAGGGTATCTTGGTGTACCAAGTTGTGTGGGTCATGTCATAGTTCTTAATGTGCCAGGGAAAGTCTCACTACCCAACATCCTTTTTGCATTATACAACCCTTAACTTGGAAACAATTACATCTGAAAATCAGATTTTATATTGAAATGAAGATTGATGGTTTAACCTACTATGATATGTACATTCATTGCATCTGTGATGAAAGTAGTTGGGTGGCACCTACATGAAAATACTTCATGTAATGGATTATGAAAACAACATAGGATTAGGAATGATGTATCCTCACACTATGTATACTGCTCTTTTATCTAAGGTAGAAATACATCACATGACAAGAAGGCAGTGTTTAGACATTCACTGCAGCTCTTTCAGTGTATCTATTGTTATGCCAGTGTTCCTCCTCACTACCCATGTCTCTACAGATAACTATGTACAGACCCAAAAGCAGAAAAATCTAATCATTCTTTGTTGAAGGGTTCAGGTTGCAGCCCTCAGACAATAGATCCTGTCACCGAGGTCTTCTCTTTACTGTTTAGTTTCCACGGCTCAGCTGTGTTCAGAAAGGCCAGAATAGACACCAGAGTTTGGTAACTATGTTATCAATCCTTTAACTTTACATTTTGCCCTTACCTCAGTTGAACCACAGTAAGCTTCCATGCTTTGTGTGCTCAGTTCTGAAGTGAATATGCACTAGGTGACCCCATATACCTCCATAGGACTCTTGATGATATAATAAGTGATTGTAATAAAACTTTCCCTGTGTATGTATTAAAAGTAAGGCTGTGCCCCAAGGATATTCCTCCACATCATGGCAAACAGCGAAGAACCATTGCCTATCATTGTCTGTCTCTTGATAAAGTAGCCAAAGCTTAACATCTTTGCCTCAAAATCATTGTAGCCTCAGGCAAATTGGTTGAAGCATCTTCAGAACTTGCATTGCATATGTCTGCATGAAATATGATGGAACCACATACAGGCAAACTGGCCTCCTCTCTAAGGGATAGACTATAACTATCTAAAAACACCCAACATTTTCCTACCAGCTGGGTGAATAAGTGTGAAATATTCATTACTCCTCCCATTATTCAACTCTAATAGATTTCTCAGTGTAGGGAATCTCATGATTTTGCTTCTGTCATTCAAGAAGTGTCCATGTCCAGGACAGACGTTTTAAACACTCTCAGACCAAATTCTGAGTTAATAGATTTTTAATAATCTTATCTTAAATATTGAAATAGACAATACCAGACTGATCATGCAATTACTACTCTGGACTTCCTTTTAAAATCCAATCACTTACCAGAAGTAAAATTAATTCAAGTGGTTAAATTGGTGAATATCTCTTGGCCATGCCAATTGACAAAAAATGATGTAGTCAGTGTCAGTCAATACGTTTTTAATGTAGTTCACAGCTACTAGTGTCTGGTACATGTTAACCTTATCCCAGGTGGCCCTGCATCCTACCCTCACAATGTCCTATGCTGTCTTACCATAAATTTCTCACTGTAGCCCACATAACTCAGATGTCCCAACCCATACTTATTCCAGCATCACAAACTAAAATAGATAAGAAAGCCCATGGTCCTTTACTTTTATTCAGACACAGATTTCTCTCCTGGCCTTTCATTTATTCACCTTTACAAGATCTTAACCTTTGGTGCTCTGAACAAAATCCCAGAACAAGTTGCCATTGAGATCAGTGAAATGATCTTATTAGGTGCTACTTATTATCTGTTCAGCAAATAAAGTATAAGAAATGGATCCTTGGTTGCATGTTTACTAACTAGTATGACATCATGCACCCTTCACTGACAAGAACTGAAAAATTTATTCATATTAGAGATCTTAAACTCTAAGAGTTTAAGAGGTTGTCTAGAGTTTAGAGTTTAGAGGTTGTCTAGAGAATCATAAGAAGCCAGAGATGAGTGTATATGGAAGATCCAGCCTGTGAATCCCCCACGGAGGGAAGTAAGAACATGCGAGTGACATCTGTCTCCCCAGCCTCTGGAGGATGCTGCCAAAGAGAACCATCGTCTAGACCCATCCAGAATACTGAGGTGCACTGCTCACTGGGGAGTGGGGTGCTCCCAGCAGAACAGCACCCAGGGCTCTTGAGGGGTAGCACCCAGCATGTACCCTACAAACCATGGCACAGCCTTCATTAGGAATCTGCCCGTGGCCCACTGGAGATGGCCTGCCTACAGACCCCCACAAATGGTCCATGAGCACGCACAACACTCAGTCCCTCACCCACACATCATCCCATCCTGTGGCCTTCCACCAGTGCACACAGGGGGCAACAGCAGTGAGCTTTTGTAAGCAGCTGCTGTGCATGCACAGAGAGTAGGCCCACTCTCCCGGATTGGGAGAAATCACACAAATTCAGTCAGCACCGTCCTAGAGAAAGGAAACAAAAAGGAGACTCTTGGCACCCAATCTGGCTTCACAGGATCAAGAGAAGGCCTAAAAGTTTGTACTACCTTGTCCCAGGACGTAAGAAACAAATACACCAAACATGATGAAGGTTTAAACCTGAATGTGTCTGGGTCTGAGACTCAGAGCACACTCAGGCTAAAACACTTGTTTTCTTCCACTGCATCAATTCTCACCTCAGTCTGATCAAGCATTCAAACCTGTAGGAACTGCACCCTCTGTCTTGCTTCTAATTGATTTAAGAAGAAACAAATGAATAATATAGAAGCCTGCCTCCTTCTGACTCCATTATCAGGCTTGGAGGAAAGGCTCCAATCAGAAGTCGTCTTCCTTCTACTGCACAGGAGTTGGCAGTATAAGGGGGAAGGAATCAAGCCCATTGACGTGCTGGGCACAGTTTTGACCTCCTTTGGTCAGATGTGATAAGCTGAATTTAATCTGGGGACTTCCCCAGTAAGAGAAAGCCAGTTACTAAATACCTAGCAACCATAACTCAGCTAAAAGGAACCACTGTCACCTTACCAATTACCAATTATATACATCGTTAGTTAGGAAGACTTGAGGGACCTTGAAAGGACCCTGCCCTTGAGCAGGGGTGGGGGTAGGAATGACAGAATTAAATATTTACTCAGTTTGTTTTATTCCATTGATTTCTTTGCAACACTAGAGAAATGATTTTTTTAAATATATGTAACGGTTAGTAATGTTTAATTCAGTCGAACATGAACATGTGGAGGGAGGTTGGTAGCACGTCATCTCTACATTAGCCATTAGTCCAAATGCCTTTGTGCAATCTACTAATAGTAAGGCGGTTGACACATGCATACAAAAATTTTCCCATATATCTCAGAAATAAAGGCTCTTATTATGATAACAAAAACTTACAAGTTCAAGAATAAATTGAATAATCTTCTAACAGCAGAACATCATTAAGAGAGATATAAAAATGGAAAGAAATACTATGTACTCAAACAATCAAATAATCACATACACTTTAAAGACTTTTATTTTTGCAAATTAATTTATAAATATAATTCAAACAGAAAGCTTAGCTTAAAATTATGAGTCAGTAACAGAATTGTCCTTTCCTTCTTTTGTTATCATCTATTGATAATCATGTGGAAAAATTTTCCTAGGTACTGAAAATATAGAAATGTATGAAATACAAAATTCTGTGTCCTAAATTGTATGAGAGAATTATTGTGAACAGATACATACAGAATTGTGTAAATGAGAACAGATTTCTGAGCTTTATCTGAAGCTCACATTGTCAGATCACTATCTAATTCCCTTTATACACTCAAATAGTACTTACTAGCTGTGTGCTTGGAAAAACTGGGGCACAATTTTTGAATAAGACATTAATCAAAGCACATAGAAATGGTGGTCAGGGGTGCCTGGGTGGTTCAGTAAACCAGGCAACTGACTTCAGGTTGTGTCATGATATCAGGTTCCCAGGATCCTGCTCCAAGCTGAGAGAGGAATCTGCTTCTCCCTTTCCCTGTGCCCCTCCTTCGACTCATATTTGCACTCTATTTTTTTCTCTCTCTCAAATAAACACATAAAATCTTTTTAAGAAAAAGAAATGGCTGTCAAATATTGCCCCAAATACAGAGGAACAAAATTGATTTGAAGGTGTAATTAATTAAAATATACCACAGAGCTATATTAAAGCACATGTTAAATGAAAACTTAAAAAAGTAGTTTTAAAAAAAGCAGATGTTTGAGGGAAAGACTTGATGAAGTGTGGAATAATCAAATCAAAACACATAAAGTGAAAAAAATCATGATCCTAATTATAATAAGAATTATATTAGCAATATTATGTGATTACAAAATTATCACTTTCATATTTGTACTTTATGTATTTCTCTATTTGACATGTAATGTTTTAGAATTGAAAAATTATAAATTTTGCTTTGAAACACAGTATTAAGTAGCCATCCATAATAAGGACTGTATTACTGGTTATTTGTAGGAGAGGAGTCTGAATAGCAAATATGAAGTCATCCTGAAAACTTGAATTTCAAAATAAAACATTATTAAATCACTTCAAGAATCCAAAAACAAGAATCATCCAACAAAATGTTTTCACCCTGTTTGGGTCATCTCTATCTTAATAGTCTAACATGTTAGCTTCCACCTACAGACAAACAACAGCACAAAACCTATCCTTGAAGGTCTGTCTAAGGCTGCCCCAATCCCAGGTTTGAGTGTAGGCAGCAGGTGCGTGGGAAGCAATGTGTGCTTGCTGCACAGAAGTACACAGCTGAGTCTTCAGGATGGGTGTCTCTGATGCACAGGGAGAAATGTTTGGCCGTCTCATTCAATGAGAGAGTGAGTCTTTGGTCTTCTTTTGTGGCCACAGTTGAATGAATGTATGTAAGGAGCAGGGGACCTTTTCCAGGTTCTTGCTTATACCAGGGGAAGTAGTCTGAGGTACTGTCTGAATAACTGCAGTTGATAACAGAGCTGCTTCCCTCCTGGACACTCAGGGTAGGAGAATGCTGCTCCACATTCTCTCCCTGGCTGAACCCTGTGCAGAAAGAAAAGGTTAGAGAAAGGAGAAGAGATTCCAGGTTATTGTGCTTCAGAATGCTCTTTTTCAACACTAAGTGGAGGAAACCTGAGTAAAGCCAGTCTTGAGTTCTGAAGAATATCCACTAATATACTCTGAACTCACAGTTCAGCTGCAGCCACGGGAACAAGATAAAAGTTCCCATGGATGACTTCATGGTTCCTCCCAGGTAGGTTCAGAATTGTAGCCTCCAGCCAGCTCAGCACCTTCTCTTATCAGGCTGTCCCTTCTTTTCTCTAACAGAGTAACTTCCCACATTGTTACCAGCCAATAAGAAAAAGGATCTGCTTCTGCCATAGTCTAGTCCATCAGATGCACTAAAATGAACCCTCCATGTATTCTGCATCAGCACAGGTCAACTGCCATCTTGTGGTCACATCTCTATGAATTTGCTGGGGAAATGTTCTCTTAGCCTGTGCCTCTGATGGACTCACATGCATTAAGGCAGCAATCGTTCAAGGAAATTATATCTTAGATCAGGGATGAACTGTACAGTAAGAACATGGAGATCAGGGTTTACATGCCTGCACACTGCTGAGTCACTGTTAGTAATTTGGAAAGAGGTAGATGCTATTGCTATTTATTCAGTGATGGGCCTGGTGTCCATGTTTGAACTCAGGAAAAAATCAAGATTCAGTCTCTTAAACAAAGAAAATGGAAACCCTTCCCTTTCTGCCAAACCTATTGTCCTCATTTGTCTGTTACAGAGAAAAACCATTTGTAAAAGGAACATAGAAGCCAAAGATTAGAGTAAGAGAGAGAAGGTCATTTGATATTTCAAATGCCTCTTTCTTCAGACTATTCCTTCTCTGGTCTTGCTCCAGACCTTGCGATTCCCAGAGAGTTGACTGTACCAACAGTCAAAATGTTTAATGTCAAAGAGGAAGTGAGGAAACCCACTTTCTTTCTCGCCTCACTCATTCAATACCTAATTGTTTCTTACTGTTATCTTGGTTACAGTCTCTGATGTGTAAATGAAGTTGGACTCAAGAATTTCTAAGAGCACTTCCAGCATTAAATTTCTTTTGTACTATATAACAAAACAAATATTTGTTGATGACTGGTGGTGTGCACTGTGGACAAGTGTCATTGTGGGTGAAATTACCTGCATCATGGAACTCCAAGACTATTTTCACAGCCACAGGTGACCGAGTATGTCTGAGGTTGATCTTAGCCAATGGCAGAGGCATCTTCAGAAGCAGAGATACGATCCTCAGAATGAAATCCTATCAGGATTTTCATTTCTTCTAGAAGATCAATAATGTATCAAGGAGAGTTAAATCCATATGAAAATGTAATAAAATGGGATTTATTCACTGAGTGAAAGTTCTTCACAGGCAGTGAGATCAGGGGGATTCATGGCTGAGGCATGTGAAGGCAGGATATTCTTCTGGAGATGTATCTCATATATATATGATATATATATATCATATATATATATGCACACACACACACACACACACACACACATATATATATATAAAACATATAATTTATATATCCTACAGAAGAAAGAAAGAATGTTGGCAGTTGAGGCAACCTAGAGGGGGTAAATGAGCTTACTAATACAGAAAGAGAGAAGTACTTTTTTTTTAATTTTTCATTTTTTATAAACATATATTTTTATCCCCAGGGGTACAGGTCTGTGAATCGCCAGGTTTACACACTTCGCAGCACTCACCAAAGCACATACTCTCCCCGATGTCCATAACCCCACCCCCTTCTCCCAACCCCCCTCCCCCCAGCAACCCTCAGTTTGTTTTGTGAGATTAAGAGTCACTTATGGTTTGGCTCCCTCCCAATCCCATCTTGTTTCATTTATTCTTCTCCTACCCACTTAAGCCCCCATGTTGCATCACCACTTCCTCATATCAGGGAGATCATATGATAGTTGTCTTTCTCTGCTTGACTTATTTGGCTAAGCATGATACGCTCTAGTTCCATCCATGTTGTCGCAAATGGCAAGATTTCATTTCTTTTGATGGCTGCATGGTATTCCATTGTGTATATATACCACATCTTCTTTTTTTTTTTTTTTAAAGATTTTATTTATTTATTTGACAGAGAGAAATTACAAGTACACTGAGAGGCAGGCAGAGAGAGAGAGAGAAGGAAGCAGGCTCCCTGCTGAGCAGAGAGCCCGATGCGGGACTCGATCCCAGGACCCTGAGATCATGACCTGAGCCGAAGGCAGCGGCTTAACCCACTGAGCCACCCAGGCGCCCCGTCACATCTTCTTGATCCATTCATCTGTTGATGGACATGTAGGTTCTTTCCATAGTTTGGCTATTGTGGACATTGCTGCTATAAACATTCAGGTGCACGTGCACCTTCGGATCACTACGTTTCTATCTTTAGGGTAAATACCCAGTAGTGCAATTACTGGGTCATAGGGTAGTTCTATTTTCAATATTTTGAGGAACCTCCATGCTGTTTTCCAGAGTGGCTGCACCAGCTTGCATTCCCACCAACAGTGTAGGAGGGTTCCCCTTTCTCGGCATCCTCGCCAGCATCTGTCATTTCCTGACTTGTTGATTTTAGCCATTCTGAATGGTGTGAGGTGATATCTCATTGTGGTTTTGATTTGTATTTCCCTGATGCCGAGTGATATGGAGCACTTTTTCATGTGTCTGTTGGCCATCTGGATGTCTTCTTTGCAGAAATGTCTGTTCATGTCCTCTGCCCATTTCTTGATTGGATTATTTGTTCTTTGGGTGTTGAGTTTGCTAAGTTCTTTATAGATTCTGGACACTAGTCCTTTATCTGATATGTCATTTGCAAATATCTTCTCCCATTCTGTCAGTTGTCTTTTGATTTTGTTAACTGTTTCCTTTGCTGTGCAAAAGCTTTTGATCTTGATGAAATCCCAATAGTTCATTTTTGCCCTTGCTTCCCTTGCCTTTGGTGATGTTCCTAGGAAGATGTTGCTGCGGCTGAGGTCGAAGAGGTTGCTTGCTGCCTGTGTTCTCCTCAAGGATTTTTTGAGAAAATTTCTCACATTGAAGTCCTTCAAAAAATTTCTCACATTGAGGTCCTTCATCCATTTTGAGTCTATTTTTGTGTGTGGTGTAAGGAAATGGTCCAATTTCATTTTTCTGCATGTGGCTGTCCAATTTTCCCAATACCATTTATTGAAGAGGCTGTCTTTTTTCCATTGGACTTTCTTTCCTGCTTTTTCGAAGATTAGTTGACCATAGAGTTGAGGGTCTATTTCTGGGCTCTCTATTCTGTTCCATTGATCTATGTGTCTGTTTTTGTGCCAGTACCATGCTGTCTTGATGACGACAGCTTTGTAATAGAGCTTGAAGTCCGGAATTGTGATGCCACCAACGTTGGCTTTCTTTTTCAATATCCCTTTGGCTATTCGAGGTCTTTTCTGGTTCCATATAAATTTTAGCATTATTTGTTCCATTTCTTTGAAAAAGATGGATGGTACTTTGATAGGAATTGCACTAAATGTGTAGATTGCTTAAGGTAGCATAGACATTTTCACAATATTTATTCTTCCAATCCATGAGCATGGAACATTTTCCCATTTCTTTGTGTCTTCCTCAATTTCTTTCATGAGTACTTTATAGTTTTCTGAGTATAGATTCTGTGCCTCTTTGGTTAGGTTTATTCCTAGGTATCTTATGGTTTTGGGTGCAATTGTAAATAGGATTGACTCCTTAATTTCTCTTTCTTCTGTCTTGTTGTTGGTGTAGAGAAATGCAACTGATTTCTGTGCATTGATTTTATATCCTGACACTTTACTGAATTCCTGTACAAGTTCTAGTAGTTTTGGAGTGGAGTCTTGGGTTTTCCACATATAGTATCATATCATCCGCGAAGAGTGATAATTTGACTTCTTCTTTGCCGATTTGGATGCCTTTAATTTCCTTTTGTTGTCTGATTGCTGAGGCTAGGACTTCTAGTACTATGTTGAATAGCAGTGGTGATAATGGACATCCCTGCCCTGTTCCTGACCTTAGCGGAAAAGCTTTCAGTTTTTCTCCATTGAGAATGATATTTGCGGTGGGTTTTTCATAGATGGCTTTGATGATATTGAGGTATGTGCCTTCTATTCCTACACTTGAAGAGTTTTGATCAGGAAGGGATGCTGTACTTTGTCAAATGCTTTTTCAGCATCTATTGAGAGTATCATATGGTTCTTGTTCTTTCTTTTATTGATGTGTTGTATCACATTGACTGATTTGCAGATGTTGAACCAACGTTGCAGCCCTGGAATAAATCCCACTTGGTCGTGGTGAATAATCCTTTTAATGTACTGTTGAATCCTATTGACTAGTATTTTGGTGAGAATTTTCGCATCTGTGTTCATCAAGGATATTGGTCTATAGCTGTCTTTTTTGATGGGATCCTTGTCTGGTTTTGGGATCAAGGTGATGCTGGCCTCATAAAATGAGTTCAGAAGTTTTCCTTCCATTTCTATTTTTTGGAACAGTTTCAGGAGAATAGGAATTAGTTCGTCTCTAAATGTTTGGTAGAATTCCCCCGGGAAGCCGTCTGGCCCTGGGCTTTTGTTTGTTTGGAGATTTTTAATGACTGTTTCAATCTCCTTACTGGTTATGGGTCTGTTCAGGCTTTCTATTTCTTCCTGGTTCAGTTGTGGTAGTTTATATGTTTCTAGGAATGCATCCCTTTCTTCCAGATTGTCAAATTTGTTGGCGTAGAGTTGCTCATAGTATGTTCTTATAATAGTTTGTATTTCTTTGGTGTTAGTTGTGATCTCTCCTCTTTCATTCATGATTTTATTTATTTGGGTCCTTTCTCTTTTCTTTTTGATAAGTCTGGCCAGGGGTTTATCAATCTTATTAATTCTTTCAAAGAAGCAGCTCCTAGTTTCGTTGATTTGTTCTATTGTTTTTTTGGTTTCTATTGAGAGAAGTACTTTTTAAGACAGCTTAATTTCTTTTTGGATTCTGGCTTTCTCCTTGAAACTTTACTTTGGAGTTTCCTTCTTTCCAGCCATGGATATCTACACAATTTTTGAGATCATTCCAAAATGAAAACTTGGGAACATCTTTCAAAAAGCAAGGAAGAATTCTCATTAGGTAATGTTTCTAGAGGAATCATGTATCAAAAATGTTTTAACTCTTCATACTTATTAGTTTCATGTCTCTCAATTTAATTTTTTAAGGACTCTCTTATTTTCAACCATTTCAACTAGGTTCAAAGAAAAACAGCTGATGTACTGGGTATCCGATGCAACTCCTGCCCCCACACAGGTATAGCCTCTCCTATTATCAACCTCCCCTGGACAATTTTCACAGTGAAGGAGCTGCCAGATCATATCATCCAAAGCCCAGAGTTTATCTAGGGTTCACTCCAGCTATTGTGCATTCTATGGGTGTGAACAAATGTAAGTATGTATCCACCATTATCGTATCACAGAGACTAGGCTCACTACACTAAGTATTCTCTGTGCTCTTCATCCCTGCTGCTCCCCTCAACCTTTGACAACCACAATCTTTTACTCCCTCCTTAGTTTTGCCTTTTCTAAAAAGTCATAGGATCAGAATCATACCCTACCTAGCCTTTGCAGATCAGCTGTATTCACTTAGTAAAATGCATACAGGTTTCCCCTATGTCTTCATGGCTTCATGGCTCATTTCTTTTTAGCAGCAAATCATATTCCATTGTTTGGATGTACCACCATTTATTTATTCATTCACTTATTGAAAGACATGCAACTTACCTCAAGGTTTTGGAAATTACGAATAAAATTGCTATAAAACACCTGTGTACAAATTTGTGTGGACATAATTTTTAAAACCCTTTGGGAAAATAATCAGGAAATTCATTGTTGCATCATACGGTAAGAATATGTTTAGTCCCATAAGAAACTGCCAAACTGCTTTCTTGAAATGTCTAGGCATACACTTTCAATCTGTAGTAATTTCCCAACATAATTTACTACACCCTTGGCTGTATGTCAAAGCCCCAGCTAGTCCAAAGCAGGCACAGACACCACAGGTGGTCCCATCAACTGCTCAGGTCACACACAGCCTGCTGTGACCCAAAAGCTGAGCCTGCATGTGTTCCCGCCTGTGTCCTGGTGCCGCATGTACCTCTCTGCTCAGGCACTTGTTCCTCCCACTTATAGGACTCACTTATAAAAGGCAAGCATAAAGTTAAAACTAGTATTAATTTCAAGACAGGGCACAGCATCAAAAGTCAGGGTTCCTTGGGAGATTTGGGGGGCTGTGTAACTGCACAGGTCCCATGCTCAAGAAACTGAGTTTCCTCCCAGCTTCAGGGAATCTGCCCATTTACCTTCATCTGAATTTTCAGGGGCACAGGCTTTCCTGTCAATGCCCTTTTCTCAACATAGAAGCCAGTGCAGGCTGGAATCCCATTTTTACTGGAATCTTTCTGCATGTATTTCATGCAGTCTTTGTCTCTGGTTACAAGAGGGAAGGATTCTTTTATGGTAATCCTGAAAGCTGTCTTCTCCCTTCCCCAGACTGGGAATAATGTTATAAAATCATGAGGAATAAATTCATGCAAAATGCAAGGAAGAGCATGATTTTCATGGAGTGGAATGAAAATTCTCATAAACTCGTCCACACAAGGTGCTATTTAGAAATGACTTAAATACTTCTGTCAGTGATATGTTAACATATTGTAAAACTGATCAATGGAAATCATTAAGATTTTGTGATTCTAAAGTGTCTTCTATATCAGATACTCAGAGGATAAGCTCTTATATCACCTCAGATTCACTAACTTTCGGAATAATAAGAGCTCCACTAAAGCACTTACGCTCTAAAATCCTCATTGATTCTTGCATGAAATAAAAGTTCTTATTCACAGGGTTTACCTTACTAAAATAAAAAATATATGCAATTAGATAAATAGAGTGCCTGACCCTCAATAAAATTATTTTATTTTATTTTATTTGTATTTTCAAGGGGAAAATGGTGAATACAGACTGGAGAAAACATTACACATGTTCTCATTACTATCCTTTGATAGTAAAACATTTACAGGTAACTAAAAATTTTAGTCAACTCTCTCTATTTTTGATGACCATCTATTTTTTCAAGCCTTTTCCATTTGGCTATTTTCAAATAATTTATATGCTAGCTGCCAGGACATCTGTCTTCCCAGGGTACTGGATATGGGCATCTCTGTCACTTGCTCCAAAGGTTCCATGGTAGAACTTTTTACCTACAAAGGGCTTTTTGGAAGAAAAAGGGCAGGAAAAGCAAGTGAATTGAGAGCACTGGTAGTTCTAATTTAGAAGGGAAAAAAGTGCTGTAACTTAAGTCTAAAAATATGCGAAGGCTGCTATGGAGGCAAATGCCAGCCCCAGGGAGAGGCGGGGGCTGCAGGTGCAGCTGCAGTTTGGGTGCAGGCTGCAGATCACCGGGGAGCACTGTGCCTCCCCCGCACACAGGTAGGTGGCTGAGTCTTCCAGTCGGGAGGCCGTGATGTGGAGGGTGCTAGACTGTTCCTTAGTATTCACTGTGCAGGTTAACCTTCCACTCTGCTTCATCCCCGAAAATATGTAAAACAATGAGGTGAAGCCGCCGCCCCCAGGATTCTGTCGGAACCACTGCACTCTGTTCACTGTGCTAGAAAAATTGCACTTGAGAGTAGAGTTGGCTCCCTCCTGGAGGCTCAGGTCTGAAGGATTCTGCTCCACCGTCATCCCTCTCACCCCTGTGTGAAAAGGGAAAAACACAAACGATATGACTGGGGAGTCAGCGGTGCCATTTTCAAACCTGTAAAATATTCAAAGAACCAATCCCAATGATGTAGGGCCTTCCAGGAGTTCTCTGTCCGCTCACTCCCCTCACCACTGGGCTGTGGACTCCTCCCAATACCCATAAGGAATGCAACTCACAGCAAACATGGACCCACAGAAGCCCCAGCAGAGCTCCCCAGTCTGTCTTCATGTTTCTTTTTCAGTGGCTGTATTAGGAACACTCCAGTCTGCAGAGTGTAGAAAAATTGTGTTCTTACCCTCAATCGCTTCCAACAGAACCACTGAGCACCAATCACACCTCAGCTCTGTCATTCACAGAACTCCAGACTCCACCCACAGTGACCCAGTAGCAGTGCACAGTAATCTCTCCAAAAGTATGCTTGCCAGCAAGGCAGAGAGGTAGGTGCCAAATTTCCAATAAAGGAAGATATAAGGGATTTTCCTGAAAACACTTTATGTAAGATTTATGGGTTAGCATGTGAGGAAAGCTAAATGATCCTTCTAGAAGTGTCAATGTCCCAAAGGAGGTTACATAGAACCTTGAAGACTCATAGGGAAGAGACACTCCATTCCCCAAATTGCATACTTAGACAATGTGAGAATTCAGCTATGTATAAATACTGATAAAGGAAAACTATCTGGTAGCATGCATTGTGCACTGCAGAAGTAACTACAATTTCTTGAAGTCGGGAGAGTTCTATAAACCAAAACAGGCAGCCAACATCTGCATAAAAAATTATTCCAACCAGAATTTTGTTGGTGAAAAATACATTTCTGCATAATGCCCCCTTTGATTTAATTTCCACCTCTCCACCTCTCCTGTGCTACTGGTGGATA
Source organism: Mustela erminea (assembly GCF_009829155.1). NCBI lineage: Eukaryota > Metazoa > Chordata > Mammalia > Carnivora > Mustelidae > Mustela > Mustela erminea. Next base: position 73,833,430 of record NC_045618.1, on the reverse strand, counting down.
CTCTTTCACCCACATAGCTGAGGCGGGCCAAGTCACATTTTGCTGGTCAAAGTCAATATTGATCTCTTCCTTTCCTTCTATTTTTGTTCCTTTTTTTTTTTTTCTTTTTTCTTGTTCCCTCCACTCTGAGCAGAGGTATATAAAAAGGTAGGATATTGGGGATTTTGAAATAATTTCAATGCCAGTAGGTTTAGGGGCTTTTATTCATAACAACTGATACCAGGTAAAAGAATGTTTTCTGTCTCATTTCCTTGGTCACAAGGTCCAGAACTATCCCTATCCTGTCACCTGTCTCTAAGAATTATCTCTATAATGGATTTCTAGAGATATGGCCTACAGATGTCTGAAGTTGATATGCAATGGCAGAACTGAAAACCTTAGATGAGCTTTACACAAACCTGGTCCCACTCTCTCCCCACCTTTCCTATCTATAATTGGACTGGCTCACATGATTTCTGTTCTCTCTTTAATTGTTCAAGCTTGGACCACCAGGAAGTTTTTGCTTCTTGTTAGGCCTAGAGTGCCCCCTAGAGGACTGAAGGGGTCAACTAAGATGCCTTCCGACCAAGCAACTCCTCGGACACAGATCCCCAGGCCTATTCATTCCAATCTTCCTGATGAAGGAAATGCAGATGGTCAGAATTGAAGATTATTCCTTAGATTGAATGTGGCTTACAAGTAAACCTAAACCTACTTTTAAAGTGGAATTTTAAAGAAAATTATATCAGAAAATAATTAGGTAAATCTCATTTTGTGCTATTTATTTGATTTCTTTACTGCAGTTCAAAAGAAATCCACAAATATTCATTGAACTTTTAGTTTCATTGGGGTAGTTTACTAGAATTCAAAATATGTGAAGAGTAATGAAATATTACTCAGCCATATAAAAGAATGAAATTTTGCCACTTGCAATAACATGGTCAGAGCTAAAGAGTATAATAATGAGGGGAAAATGAGGAAAATAATGTAGCTGGAGGAAGACCAGTACCATATGATTTCACTCCTGTGGAATTTAAGAAACAAGCCAAACAAGATCAAGGGAAAAAATAAGACAGAGTGAGATAAAGGAAGAACAGACTCTTAACTAAACAGAACACACTGATGGTTACCAGAAGGGAGAGGGCTGGGGATTGGTTAAATAGGTGAGGAGATGAAGAAGTGCCTTTGTCCTGATGAGCACCAGGTGATCTGTGGAAGTGCTGAAAGAAAACAGCCAAGAAAGGTGAGCAGATAGGATGGGACTTTCCTGCTGCTTCCGTGTGGAAAGACTAAAGCCCTTCCTTCAACTGCTAAACCCACCACACCCACAGGAGCGATCCCAAGGAAGGTCAGTCTTGTGGAATCAGTCAAAGCTACCTAAGAGAACACCTCATTAGTGAACTAAGGTTACTGCTGCAAAGGAAAGATCTAAAGAAGAAAAGAAGAGATTCAAACATTTAATATTCCAGTAGAAAAGAGAACAGAAGAGAGAAAACTGGGAGAGATGAAATATCAAGAGTAAATTGAGATTTGCAGAAAAGGATGAAAGTGAAATTAAGCAAATTTCACATCTTGATAGAGCACAGGATAAAAACAAGTGTGAGTAACAGCCTCTACACATTCTTCAGTGGTCCCCCATATATCCATTCTTTCACAACTGGGAATGCTTTAAGAGCTATTGAAAGCACACATTGCTAATGCCTCTAAAAGCCCATTAAGAGAAGTTGAGAAACCATCATCAAAACTGTCTATAATCATTCTCCGCATGAGAAATCAGGTGCAAATTTCAATCAAGGGAGACCTTTGACTGTCTTGTTTATGCATATCACATTTATTTAATAGGGAGACAATTTTAGTATCTTATTAAATGAAATGTATCACAAAACACAATCTTGGAGTCATAACTACACATAAAAATATCTTAATCATTTTAACAGTTTATCTTTTAAATGCATGTTTTAATGCATTGCTTCCTAAATTAAAGTGTTCCTTTGTCTTAGATATTCTCCCCTAGGAATTCTATTAGATCTAATATCCTAACAGAAGATTCCCACTAAATAACCTAATTTACAGATCAAGGAACTAAGAAAAGAATAAAGTAAGTTCCAAGTCTAGAGAAGGAAGGAAATAACAAAAATTACAGCAGAAATAGCAAAACAATAGAAAAAGTCACAAACTAAGAGATTTTTTTTTTTGTAGTTTATAAAGAGAGTACGTGCAAGCTGGGGGAGGGAGAGGGAGAGAGAATATTAAACAGGCTCCACATTCAGTCCAGAGCCTGACACAAGGATCAGTCTTACAATCCTGAGGTCATGACCTGAACCTAGATCAAGAGTCGAATGCTTAACCCACTGAGCCACCCAGGCAACCCTAAAAGTTATTTTTCTGGAAAGAAAACATAGGAGAGAAGTTCCACAATATGGTTTTAGCAGTGATCAATGATGTGACATCAAAAGCAAAGGGAACAGAAGCAAAAACTAACAAGAAGGACCACATCAAACTCAGTACAACAAAGGAAACAGTCAGCAGCATCAAAAGTCATCCTACAGAGTGGAAGAAAATATTTGAAAACTACATATATATGATAAGTGGCTAATATCCAAATGATAAAAGGAACTCCTATAATAATAGTTTAAAAATACTAATAAGCCAACTTTTAAAAATGGTCTAAGGACTAGGTAGACATTTCTTCAAAGAAGATACTCAAATTGCCAACAAGTATGTGAGAAAATACTCAATGTCACTAATGATCAGGAATATATGAATCAAAGTCCCAGTGAAATATCACCTCACAGAGTCATATAAATATGTAAAAATGGGCCATTCCATTATATATTTCAGTATATAATGTTGATACTAGCCACAACCTAAAGGTGGCAAAAAAAAGCACATACTTTAAACATGTGTAATTTTCTACTCCCTTTTAATGATGACTATCTCAATGTATTTGCCACTACATTTGCAACAAATTTTTATATCATCCATATGTTATACATTACATACACTGAATGTACATACATACAATGAAGACTATTATCAAAAATAGAAAACAACAGTGTTGTCAGGGATGTGAAGAGATTGGAACACTTGTGCATTCTTGGTGGGAATGCACAATGCTCTAACCATGGAAAACAATATAGGGGTTCTTCAAAAGTTGAAAACAGAACTAACATATGATCCAGTAATCCCACTCCTGGGTATGTAATAATAAGAACTGAAATCAGGGGACACCTCTGTGACTCAGTCAGCTAGATGTTTGCCTTTGACTCAGGTCATGATCCCAGGATCCCTACTCAGTGGGGGGTCTACTTCTCCCCATGCCTGCTCCTCCCCCTGCTGTACTCTCCTCCTTTCTCTGACAATAAATAAATAAATAAATAAATAAATAAATAAAATCTTTTAAAAATAATTGAAATCAGAATCTCAAAGAGTTATTAAGCACTCCTATGCTCATTGCAGCACTGTTCACAGTAGCCAAGATAGGGAAACAACTTGAATGCCCAACAACAGATGACTGGATAAAGAAAGTGTGCTATATACATAAACGGAGTACTGTTCAGCCTTAAAAAGAAAAAAGAAAAGAAAATCCTACAATATGCAACCACATGGATGAATCTTGAGGATATTATGGTAACTGAAATAAGCCAGTCACAGGAAGACAAATAGTATGTGATTCCACTCTTAATGTGGTATCTAAAATATTCAAATTTATAGAACCAAAGAGTGAATCAAAGAAAAGGTTGCCATAGGCTCTGCATACAGGGTAAGAGGGAGATACTAATGCAGCATATGAGAGATTACAGAGTTATTGTACAACATTGTGCTCATAGCCAACAATCCCATATTGTACACTTAAAATTTCAAAAGGCTATATCTCATGGTAAGTGTTTGCTACACAATACAAATTATATTAAAAAAAAAAAAAAAAAAGACAGCGCAGTCTCACCTGTTAGAATGGCCAAAATCCAAAATACTACCACCAGCAAATGCTGGTGTCAGAAACTCAAAAATAGCCCAGGTCAATCCAATGAATTTCACCAAAGTAGTAATTAATAATAAAAGTGTCATGTGCACATCTGAAAAGACAGTTCATGAAGTGGGAACACTCAAACCAAAATATGGAATGAGGCTCAGGGGTATATTGCTAGAAAGCAGTTGATATAGTGAGGAGTCTGGGAGTGTCTACTCTTCACAGGCAGCATTGGTTATATATCAGAATTCCTGTAAACGATATCAGAAGATGCTCAGTGGACACCAAATACCAAACTTGGGAAATAGTTCAAGTTTCACTTACGATTTCCAAAGGTACAGCAAAAAATGATTCAGGTCAAGGTAGTCTGCCCAAATAAATTAAATTAAGCTTTATTTGAAGGATTTAATTGATTTTGAAGTGATCTTTGCCCAGGGAATTTTCAAGGTTGATCTGGTTTTTTGTTGTTGTTGTTTTGTTTTGTTTTGTTTGTTTGTTTGTTTTTTGTTTTTAATTTAATACCAGGAAGGATGTCCAGCAACAGGATACCTCATACGTGACTGACAGGAATGCACAATGGTACCACCACACTGGAACACTACCAGTATCTTACTCAGTTAAACAGACTTCTACCAAATGATCGAGCAATGGCAGTCTTACATGTTTACCAAAATGGTTGGAAAACTCTTGCTTACACAAAAACTTGCACACAAATATTTATAGCAGCCTTATTTATAATTGCCAAAAGATGGAAGCAATCAAGATGTCCTTCAGTAGAAGAAAGGGTAAATAAACTATGGCATATCCAGATAAAGGAGACTTCTTTTTTCTCAAAGTTGTATTTTAAAAAAATTTTTATTTAAAGTCAATTTAATTAACATATACTGTATTATTCGTCTCAGAGATAGAATTCAGTAATTTATCAGTTGCGTATAATACCCAGTGTTCATTATTTCAAGTGCTTCCTTAGTGCCCATCACCCAGTTCTGCCTCAACCCACCACCTCCCCTCCAGCAACCCTCAGTGTGTTCCCTGTAGTTAGGAGTCTCTTAGAGTTTGCCTCCCTCTCACTTTATTTTTCCTTCCCTTCCACTATTTTCGTCTGTTTTATTTCTTAAATTCCACATATGAGTGAAATCATATGTTTTTTGTCTTTATCTGACTGACTTGTTTCATTTAGCATAATACCCTCTAGTTCCCTCTACATCAATGCAAATCAGTAAGATTTCATTCTTTTTTATGGCTTAGTAATATTCGTGTGTGTGTGCGTGCGTGCGCACACACACAAGTGCCACATCTTCTTTATCCATTCACCTGTCCATGGATATCTGGGATCTTTCCACAGTTTAGCTATTGTGGACCTTGCTATTATAATGGTGGGGTACAGGTGCCCCTACGAATCACTATGTTTGTATCTTTTGGATAAATACCTAGTAAAGTAATTGCTGGGTCATAAGATAACTCTATTTTTAACTTTTTGAGGAAACTCCATACTGTTTCCAGAGTGGCTGCAACAGTTTGCATTCCCACAACAACTTAAGAGGATATCCCTTTCTCTGCATCTTCACCAACATCTGCTGTTTTGACTTGTTAATTTTAGCCATTCTGACTGATGTGAGGTGGTGTCTCATTGTGCTTGTTTTTAAAAAATTATCATATAATGTATTATTTGTTTCAGGGGTACATACAAGTCTTACACAATTCACAGCACTCACCAGAGCACAACCCTCCCCAATGTCCATCACCTAGCCACCCTATCCTCCCCTCACCCCCCAGCAACCCTCACTTTGTTTCCTGAAATTAAGAGTCTCTTATTATTTGTCTCTCTCCCCAGTCCTATCTTGTTTCATTTTTTCCCTCCCTTCCCCCCATGATGCCCACCCTGCTTCTAAAACTCCTTATATCAGAGAGATATGATAATTGTCTTTCTTTGATTGACTTATTTTGCTTAGCATAATACGCTCTAGTTCCATTTATGTTGTTGCAAATGGCATGGTTTCATTTTTGATGGCTGCATAATATTCCATTTTGTGTGTGTGTGTGTGTGTGTGTGTGTGTGTGTGTGTGTGTGTGACATCTTCATCCATTCTTCTGTTGATGGACTTTTAAGTTCTTTCCATAGTTTGTCTTTTTATAGTTTGGCTATTGTGGACATTGCTCCTGTAAACATTGGGGTGCACATGCCCCTTCAGATCATTACATTTGTATCCTTAGGGTAAATACCCAGTAATGCGATTGCTGGGTTGTAGGGTAGCTCTATTTTCAACTTTTTGAGGAACCCCCATATTGTTTTCCAAAGTGGCTACACCAGCTTGCATTCCCATCAAGAGAGTGGGAGGGTTCCCCTTTCTCCGCATCCTCGCCAACATCTGTCATTTCCTGACTCGTTAATTTTAGCCATTTTGACTGGTGTGAGGTGGTATCTCACTGTGGTTTTGATTTGTATTTCCCTGATGCCAAGTGATGTTCAGCATTTTTTTCGTGTGTCTGTTGGCTATTTGTGTGTCTTTTTTGGAGAAATGTCCATTCGTCTGTCCATTTCTTGACGGTATTTTTTGTGTTTTTTTGGGGTGTTTAGTTTGAAAAGTTCTTTATAGATCAGATAAAAAAATCTTATTCAGTGCTAAAAAGAAATGAATTATCAAGCAATGGATAGACATGAAGGAAACTTACATGCATATTTCTAAGTGAAAGAGGCCCATCTGAAAAGGCTGCATTCTCATATGTGAAAATGTGACATTCTGGAAAAGGCAAAAGTATGGAGACAGTAAGAAGATCAGTGTTTGCCAGGGGATAGAGGGAGGAACTGAATAACTTATTTAAGGAAGGAAAGTTGAACTGGTGATCAAAAATTAAAACGCTTACTAATACACAGATTTGGGGGAATTTATATATGTGCTCCTCTCAGTTCCTCAAAGAGCAACGTCCAGTTTCCTGCTAGGTTAAGAAAGTGATCATTGCTTCTTATAATGGGCTATGGATGGATGGCTATTCTGTGAGTTATAAGTTTTCTCACTCAGTCCACTTACTTTACTTTGTTCACCCCACTACCCTCAACACATGCACACAGGCACACAGAGCACACAAACGCAAGCACACATCAATGCTGGCAACACCATCTTCCTCAAATATCAAAAATTCTGTGGTGCTTCTTTTTCCTGACTCTTTCTGGAGGGCACAGCACACAATTAATTTCTTCTACACTAGGCCTGGTTTTCTTCTTCAGCTAGTCTTTCATGCAAGTTTGCTTTCTCCATATACAACACATTTTCTAGAATTGGATGATGTCACCCTCTGCTAGTAGCTTCTTTCCTTGTTTCACTTTACGTTTGTGGCTTCCTGCCCTTTGCCATGTCTTTACTATCTTTTTAATAGAATTTTAGACAAATCAATAGATGAGCAATAATCTACCATGATTTTTTTTTTAAAAAAAGACTTTAAGTAATCTCATAACATGCTGTGGGGCTAGAACTTACAACCTTGAGATCAAGAGTTGCAGTTCTACTGATTGATCCAGCCAGGCATCCCTAGTCTACATTGTTTATCCAAATGTCAGGGAAATTATTATATACCTTTTTGAATTGTTTAAAGTACATATTGACATGCATTTATATTTCTAGAGCTTTGAAAAAATTTATATTTTAAAGAATTAAATAAAAATTAATTTAAACCAAGAATATATCATTACTATATAAAGAAATGTATTAATATTTTGGTCATGGCTTATTCATAAAATATACTGATGAGGAGATAATAATGTAAAGATCCAAGGGCAACTGCCTGGCACAGTTGGCTAAGCAACTGACTATTATCTAAGTGACTGACTATTAGTTTTGGCTCAGGTCATATCTCAGGATGGTGAGATCAGCCCTTTGTCTGGCTCCAGGCTGAGCTCAGAATCTGCTTCAGATCAATTTCTCACTCTCTGCCTTCCCCCCACCTCACCCCGCCCCCCGTCAATCTCCCTAGCTCTCTATGTTAAATAAATAATCTTAAAAATATTTTAAAAACAAGGAAGATTGCAACATTACTGGCCAATCTGGCAGTGTAATATGGACATTGTGTTTTCTATTATTCCTTGCAAAACTTCACTTACTCCCATGCATTCTCCAATCCCATGATTTGTGGCGCTCTGTGAGAGGTTCCAAAGCAGGTGTTAGAGAAATCTATAGGATTTCCCTCTCGGTGTCACTTATCTCTCTATATTTTTAGGAAACATGAGTGCAAGAGCATTTTCTCTCACCATATTTCCTGGGTACTGAGAACAATCTCACTTGAGTTCTTACGGTCAGAAAGCCAACTGATCTATTTACCTGGCCAGGACTTAGGCCAATTCCTCCACTCTGTTTCTGTCCCCACCCTTCCATGTTGAATATCAGCTTGTGTCTATCACCTGATTTACTAGGAAAACAAAAACAAAAACAAAAAAACAGGGCAGAGGTCCTTGGCCTCTTTTCCTTGCTCAGGTACATGTGTTTCTCCACCTTCCTTCCCTTCCCTTCTTTCTCTACTAAAACCTGGTTTGGGGCTGATCATCTCCATCACCTCTCCTGCTATACTCTGTCAGGAAGATACTAGGCAGAGGCCACCTTCTCAGGCACACTGTGTGTCTCTAAAAGTGTCATAGACACAGTAATACCCACCAGGATGCCATGAAAAACTTGTGGGGCTGGACCTTCACTGCAAGGATGAGCACATGACCACTTTATTGTATGTGGTTTTACCTTAAATGAGTTACATACACCCTGGTTGAGGAACTCTTGGCATCAAACTATACTCAATGTTCCTAAGGAACAGCTGGGGTTGGGGAATGTTACTTCTGTTTCCTATGCTCTAGTTACTTGTATGATTTTATACCAATCAGACACTGAGGGACAAACAACAACAGACTGTTGCTGGAGCCAGAGTGGATCAGGTAAAGACACTCAGCACCCAGGACCCTGTTCTGCTCAGTTTGTGCTCAGCTCCCCCTGCAGTCCCTGTCACTGTGTCACTCATCGCACAGTAGTACACAGCTGAATCTGATGCTTGCACGGAGCCTTTCTCCAAGTGGAAGGATTTGGATTTGCTGTCCAAGGTAACTTCAAAACCTTTGCTGCTTTTCTTCTCCTGGTCTCTCGAGGAGCTCAAGAGGAGCTGTAGACCTTTACTGGGATACTGGACATACCAGAAAAGAGTGGGAAACACAGTTGTTGAATAAGTGCAGTTCACAGTCAGGGAAGCCTCTTCTAAGAGGGTCACTTGGACTTCCGTCTGAGTCACCGAGTCTCCCTGGGTTTGTCCTGGAAAAAGAAAAGAGACCTGTCACCTTGTGTATAAAGCTGTTTGATAAAATTATAGTTAAAGGTTTTCTGATACAATGGAAGAAAAAAATCCAAATTTGTTAAGAGGCATTTTACTTACCAAACATAAAGAGTACCACAATCACGAAGCCTGGAGAACACTTCATCTCTGGAGCGTCACCTAAAAAATGTTCCTCATTCTTACCATGAAGAAATGTTGGAGTGACAGAAAAATGATCAGTGGAAGCCCACATTTCACACAGGAAATGTGATTGTGGTAGGAAGCTGCACCCCCTGGTGGACAGGGACTAAAATGCATGCATGTTGGCCAGAATCCTCCCCAAGTCAGACATCTGTTTCAACCCTGACTTGATGAGGCACATGTCAGTCTTCAGGTGGCCCTGGGAAGTCTGAACAATAGCAATCCTGACTTTTCAGGTCTATTTTGTTCTTAAGACACTGACTGATATGGAAGTTCTTTAACATAGCATCCTAGGGCATTTCTGAAACAGGGAGGGTAATAAACTTCTTAAAGCATCTTACTACAGTACTTCATATTCTCATGTGTCTATGTGGACCAGCCCCAAACCCACTGACTGCCAGGAAAGGGGTTGAGGTTGAACACAGAGAAAGGAATAGTAAGTCAAGTCATTGCTTAGTGGTTCTGTGTTTTTTGGCACTGTGCCCCAACATTTAGAACTGTGATTATCATTTTTTAAGTATTCACTGAATAATTTTCACATTAAACAAAAAAAAAAGAACAAATGGCCTTTACTTGATATATACCATATTTGTTTGTTTCTAAATTATTAGCAATTGCTAATATAATTAAATACTATTTTTAATAAAGCTTTCAGAAGAAATGTCACACTATTTCATAGGCAGGCATTTATTAATCAAGTATTCCTGACTTTCAGAATTATTAAAAGGTAAAAAACAGGAATTCTAGACAAAAGAAACACCATACATGAAGTTGTCAATGATCTGAGACTGAATGATCTGAGATTCTAATATTGTCACTGTTTTAGTGACTCCAACATAAGGTGACTATTGCATATGAATCAAGCAACAAATACTCACGGTATATATACTCTTAACAGGTTTTAGCTCAAAGATGCTTATTATCATCCATATGTCACATTTGGTTGCTAAGCATTAATCAAATAATTTTTCACACAAGGTAAGAAATCAGGATTATCAGCATAAAGTTCTGGAGAGGGACACATCTTCTATAAAGCCCTGTAACAGTTATCTCTAGACACATACAGAAACAGCTCAGGCTATTTCCTGGAGGCATCTCTGCACAGATTTAATGAGTCTGATCCAGCATGGGAACACTTACCCAGATGGAGAGTGAGGTAAGAAATTCAGTCCTGGGTACTATTTGGGTTCATGTATCCTTTTTTCCGTCCACCTTCCAAATCACATTGTCAGAACCTGCCTCAAAATTATGCTAGAAAAGAATTTGGGACAAGCCACTACAAACTTCTATTGAGATATGCAGAGACAATGCTAAATATGTTGGGATGATGCTGGTTGAAAATAAACATTGTAGCTCATGATGCAGAAAGTCATTATCTAGAATTTAAAAGAAAGCATTTCATGCCAATGAAATCCTACAGGAGAAATATTTTCCATTTTGTGTCACACAAGAAGACTTGCACATTTAGGGAGGATAGTACTTGGTAGATTTTAGATATTTAATGGCTTTATTTATACATAATTTGTATAACAATGAACTACCAAATTAAAGTGAACAATTCTTTTTTTTTTTAAGGAAGACTTTTGCTTTTATTTTTAAAAAGATTTTTATTTATTTATTTGACAGAGAGAGACACAATGAGAGAAGGAACACAAGTCGGGGGAGCTGTAGAGGGAGAGGGAGAAGCAGGCTTCCCACCCAGAAGGGAGCCAGATGCAGGGCTCCATCCCAGGATCCTGGGATCATGACCCGAGCTGAAGGCAGATGCTTAATGACTGAGCCACCCAGGCTCCCCATAAAGTGAATAATTCTATAAGATTTGACATATATATTTATCTGTGAAGCTATCACCACAATGGAGATAATGAACATATGCATTACCCCAAAAGTTTCCTCATGTTTCTTTGTAATCCTCTCAACCTTCTCCTACCCCCATTTAAAGCCAACACTTCTGTCACGAATTAGTTTGGGTATTTTATAATTTTATGAAATGAGATCATATGTGTTCTTTCGTCTGGCTTCTTCTCAACCTAATTATTTTAAAAATTCTCATTGATCATTATTATCAGGACTTTTTTTTTTCTGTGTGGTGTCACATCATGTGCCTACAAAATAATTTGTCTATTCCCCTCTTGCTAACCATATTGGTTAGTCCCAGTGGAGCTTTTACAAATAAAATTGCTGTGAACATTTGTATATAATATTTTTATAGAAATATGCTTTCCTATATTTTGGGTCCATATCTGGGAGTAGAATGGCTGGATCATATACTAGTTACATTTTTGACTTTGTTAAACCAATTTATTCTAGTAGCTGTTTTGTATATTCTCTTCCATTTTCTGCTCAGAGAGCCAGTTATGCTGGCTGTTAATAAAGATAATTTCACTTCTTCCTTTCCAAACTCTATAGTTTTTGTTTGTTTCATGTGTTTTATTGCATTATCTGGAATACTACTTCAGTATTAAATACAGGTGGTGAAAGCCAAAAATCTTCCCTTATTTGTGAAATTAAGGAAAAATCACTTAGGCTTTCACCCTCAAGTATGGCATTTGATGTAGGTCTTTTGTTAGCCCTTTTTCAAGGTGAGGAAATTTCCTTCAATTCTATATAATATAGTGGAAGCTTGAATTATGAATGGATCTGGATTTTTTCAAATGCTTTCTCTGTACCTATTGAGATACCCTCCTAAATTGCTCATCTCCTACTTCACAATCTCTTGGATATATTATTAATAAATTGTCACAACAAAATACTAAAGACTATACCGCTTCTCATTTTACAAAGAATGAAACAAAGTTCAAAAGGATCAGAAAGTTCACAGCAGAGCTAATGGATTACAACACAGAGCTGGGATAGCAAAAGCCTGTTCCCTGTTTTTGTTATTATAGATGGTTACCAGAGAAAAACTGAAAGAGAGACTAGAGGGTAGCAAAATGACTTCTTCCCAAGTTTTGAAATATTTTTAAGACAGTCTTTTACTGGTACTTTCTTTATACAAATAGAACTACTAAAGAAAAATTAAGTAATTGTAAGTTTGGATCTTTACCAAAATAAGAAAGAAAACGTATTATAATGGATGCCCAAACTGCTATTCAGGAGCTGATCACTGGAGAGTGGCTTCATCATTCCATTCAGAGTGCTTCCTAGACACCTGATTTAAGCAATGCACTGTGGCAAGAGTGACAAACTCTTTCAGAATTTTGTGACTCACCCAAATATTGGAGTTCTATTCATGACTAGTGATCACTCTTTTTCTCTTGTCCTTGAAACTTGCTTTTGAAAACAAAGTCTAGAGGATAGGTGTTCCAGTTAACTACTACAAATGTTTCCCAAAAACTTTTAAATGGAATAACCTTATGATCCAGCTATTCACTTTTGATATATATTCAAAATTGGATGGAATTTGGCTTTATTTAACGAAAGTATTGAGATGTTTATGAATTCTGATTTCCACCAAAAGGCAAAAACAACCCAAAAGACCATCCACAGATGGTTGTGGATAAACAAAATGTGCATACAGTGGTGTATTATTCAACATTGAAAAGGAAATAAATTCTGTCACATGCCACAACACGGATAAACCCTGAGGACGTTATGTCAAAAAAAGTGTAAGTCACAAAATGACCAATACTGCATAATTCCACTTCTATGAGATACCTAAAGTAGTCAAACTCATGGGAAGAGAGCAGAATGGTAGTTCCCAAGGACTGGAAGGATGGAGTAATGGAGACTTATTGTTGATGAGTACAAATATTCAGCTTCTCAAGATGAAAACAACTCTGAAAATGGATGGTGGTGCTGGTTGAACACAATGTAAATGTGTTTACCAGTAATTGTACAATTAAAAATTGTTAAAATGGTAAATTTAATATTTTTTAAAATGGTAAATTTTTGTAATTAATACATCTTAAGAGATTCTTGTTAAGATTTCTGCTCCACACATCTACCTTCAAATCAAATATTAGAGGGTGCTAGAATGTGAGACCAATTATTAATCGATTACCATTCAAATTATAAGACACTGGGCAAATGGGGTTAGAGGTGGAAGGAGGGAAATGGAGAGAATGATGATTTTGGAGTGTGAAACACTGTTCAAACCAGCAGTGTTTGGAAGTGTGCTGACTGAGCCACATACTGGCAAAAAGTGCTTTTGAAGGATTGTTGAAGTGAAGGGCAGGAACAGACAAAGAGGAAAATTCACACTACTCCTTCACAGTGTTCCCTTTAGAGCTCCTAGTTATGAGCATTAGTGGGTAAGACTGGTGAGAAGAAGCAGGTAAACCTCCAGTGCGCAAACTGAGCACACCTATGCTAGAGGTGTTAATAAGATGGAATGGAAAAAAAAAAGATGGAATGAGAACTAGTACAAACTAAGTCATAGAGCAGGCCCCTTAGAAACTAAATGAAGGGGGGCGGGAATCAGATGGGAAGATGAACCATGAGACATTATGGACTCCAGGGATCAAACTTAGGGTTTCAGAGGGGAGGCAGTGGGGGATGCATAAGCCTGGTGATGGGTATTAAGGAGGGCACGGATTGCATGGAGCACTGGGTGTTATAAGCAAACAATGAATCATGAAACACTACATCAAAAACTAATGATGTACTGTATGGCGACGAACGTAACATAATAAAAAATTTTTTAAATTTATTTTTTATTTATTTTCAGCATAACAGTATTCATTATTTTTTCACCACACCCAGTGCTCCATGCAATCCGTGCTCTCTATAATACCCACCACCTGGTACCCCAAACTTCCACCCATCCGCCAATTCAAACCCCTCAGATTGTTTTTAGAGTCCATAAGACTCTCATGGTTCACCTCCCCTTCCAATTTCCCCCAACTCCCTTCTCTAACTTCCCATGTCCTCCATCCTATTTGTTATGCTCCACAAATAAGTGAAACCATATGATAATTGACTCTCACTGCTTGACTGATTTCACTCAGCATAATCTCTTCCAGTCCTGTCCATGTTGCTACAAAAGTTGGGCATTCATCCTTTCTGATGGAGGCGTAATACTCCATAGTGTATATGGACCACATCTTCCTTATCCATTCATCCGTTGAAGGGCATCTTGGTTCTTTCCACAGTTTGGTGACCATGGCCATTGCTGCTATAAACATTGGGGTACAGAAGGACCTTCTTTTCACTACATCTGTATCTTTGGGGTAAATACCCAGGAGTGCAATTGCAGGGTCATAGGGAAGTTCTATTTTTAATTTTTTGAGGAATCTCCACACTGTTCTCCAAAGAGGCTGCACCAACTTGCATTCCCACCAACAGTGTAAGAGGGTTCCCCTTTCTCTGCATCCCCTCCAACACATGTTGTTTCCTGTCTTGTTAATTTTGGCCGTTCTAACTGGTGTAAGGTGATATCTCAATGTGGTTTTTATTTGAATCTCCCTGATGGCTAGTGATGATGAACATTTTTTCATGTGTCTGATAGCCATTTGTATGTCTTCATTAGAGAAGTCTCTGTTCATATCTTCTGCCCATTTTTTGATATGCTTGTCTGTTTTGTGTGTGTTGAGTTTGAGGAGTTCATCATAGATCCTGGATATCAACCTTTTGTCTGCACTGTCATTCGCAAATATCTTCTCCCATTCCGTGGGTTGCCTCTTTGTTTTGTTGACTGTTTCCTTTGCTGTGCAGAAGCTTTTGATTTTTATGACGCCGCAAAAGTTCATTTTCGCTTTTGTTTCCTTTGCCTTTGGAGACATATCTTGAAAGAAGTTGCTGTGGCTGATATCGGAGAGATTACTGCCTATGTTCTCCTCTAGGATTCTGATGGATTCCTGTCTCACGTTGAGGTCTTTTATCCATTTTGAGTTTATCTTTGTGTACTGTGTAAGAGAATGGTCGAGTTTCGTTCTTCTACATATAGCTGCCCAATTTTCCCAGCACCATTTATTGAAGAGACTGTCTTTTTCCACTGTATATTTTTTCCTGCTTTGTCGAGATTACTCTCAACTCTATGGGCCAAAAATTTTTTAAATAAAACAAGCTGGGGTGGCTCAGTTGGTTAAGCCACTGCTTTCAGCTCCGGTCATGATCCTGGAGTCCCGGCATCAAATCCCACATCAGGCTCCCAGCTCTGCAGGGAATCTGCTTCTCCCTCTGACCTTCTTCCCTCTCACGTTCTCTCTCACTCTCTCTCAAATAAATAAATAAAATCTTTAAAACAGATAAAAAAATAAAACAAGCCAAGCTGACATGCAAAAACCAAAAAAAAAAAAAAGGGGAAAAAAACAGAAAAGAAGAGAAAAGAAAGAAAGAAAGGAAAAGAAACTAAATGTGAGTAGAGATGACTCACAGTAAAATAGCCTAATTAAATTATATCATTCAGTGGTATAAAATGGCATGAAATAAAACAGAAAAAGGAAAACTGGAGACATTTCTCAGCCTTTCTGATTCTAAAGAAGGTCTGTACCTTAATACATACTCAATAACTACATACTGAACAAATTTGATCTGGAAATCTAACAACTCACATACAATATTACTCATTTTTGAGTCAAATCTTTCTAAACTTTCTTAGCCAATTCTTCTAGCTGAATCTAATTGCAAAATGGTAATTTGTTTATTGTGCAAATTCTAGTCACCAATAAATAATTTCAACACAAATTTCAGGGGTAATGATATTGTTGATGCATGGTAACTCTTATCTAGAGAGGTATCTTCTCAGAGTGAGTTTTTCCCTTTAAGCCTAAACCTTGCCACTTCCTGTCTGGGATGGCAATTCCCTGCCTTGGACCCTATAAAAGGGAGAGACATCAGCAAGAGCCCTCGAGTTTGAGCACACCTCCCTCCATCATGCCTCTTCTTGTGGGCTCCCTCAGTTTACAAAAATAGACTGTGGAGTTCTCCAGTTATGAATCTGAGTTGACAAGTTGGATGGGTTTTCTTGTCTTCTGGAAATTCAATGAGCATCAAACTTCTGTGGTGTATTGCTGGTTCTAAGAATCCTAATGAATAAGGTATAACACCACCCAACTGCTGGGCTGTTTGTACCACAATAGACTATCACTTAGATCACTGGGGTCATATGTGCATTTCAGAATGACAACCCCCTTCTCATACACTACCTTTGCTGCTTGGGTTTGAGCTACCTTCTGGGAAATATTGGATCCTAAAGGAAAAAACATGGAATTAGTGGTGTCAGAATAAGTGATTTGGCACAAAGAAATTCTATTTTACGTGCTACTATCCCTTTTACCCACAAAACCCACAAGACACTGTCCATCTCCCCTGATTTAGGTCATAGAGAAGGCACATTGCAACAGGGGTTCTCTCTACCTAGCCACATGGAAGCCATGACCACTTTGAGAAGGTTGGAGAGCAACATGTTTGAGTTCTCCCACTAGATGGAAAATGCCTTATTCTTCAATTTCAGGATTCAGCATAGTGAGGGGAACCTGACAGAGTGAGGGAAAGATTGCTGGGTACCTGCTGCTGTGTCTCCAGAACAGAAAACAGGAGTTTCAGTTTCCTGGTGTAGTAAGTGTGTGGGTCATGTCATGGTTCTCTATGCTCCAGAAGAGTCTCACTACCCAAAATTCTTCATAGAATGATCACTTTCATATTTGCACCTTAAATATTTCTATGTGTGGCATGTAATGTTTTAGAAGTCAAAAAATCATGAATGCTACTTTTGCAACACAATATTATAAGTGCCCATCAATAACAAGGATTGTAATGTTAGTATTAAGGGGTTATTTATAGGAGAGGAGTCTCAAAAGCAATTGTGGAGTTCCTTAATACCTGCATTTCAAAATAAAACATTACTAATTCCGATCAAGAATCCATTAGAAAATGGTCATCCAACAAAATATTCTAAATCTCTCTGGATCATCTCCATCCTAATATTCTTACTAAACTCTTTTAATGTCAAACATATTAGCTTCCACCTACAGACCAACAATAGCACAAAAGCTATCCTTGAAGGTCTGTGTCAGAGGACAGGGGCCGCCCCAGTCCCACATTTGAGTGGAGGCAGCAGGTGCCTGGGAAGCAATGTGTGCTTGCTATGCAGAAGTACACAGCTGAGTCTTCAGGATGGGTGTCTCTGATGTGCAGGGAGAAACGTTTGGCCATCTTACTCAATAAAACAGTGAGTCTTTGTTCTTTTGTGGCCATGCTTGAAAGAATGTATACAAGGAACCTTTTCCAGGTTCTTGCTTATACCAGGGGAAGTAGTCTGACGTACTGTCTGAATAACTGCAGTTGATAACAGAGCTGCTTCCCTCCTGGACACTCAGGGTAGAAGGATGCTGCTCCACATTCTCTCCCAGGCTGAACCCTGTGCAGAAAGAAAAGGTCAGAGAAAGGAGAAGAGATTCCAGGTTATTGTGCTTCAGAATGCTCTTTTTCGACACTAATGGTAGGAAACCTGAGTAAAGCCAGTCTTGAGTTCTGAAGAATATCCACTAATATACTCTGAACTCACAGTTCAGCTGCAGCCACGAGAACATGATTAAAGCTCCCATGGATGTCTTCATGGTTCCTCCCAGTTAAGCTCAGGTTCAGAATTGTAGTCTCCAGCCAGCTTAGCACCTTTTCTTATCAGGCCATCCCTTCTTTCCTCTAACAGAGTACTTTCCCACATTGTCTACCAGCCAATAAGAAAAAGGCTCTGCTTCTGCCATAGTCTAGTCCATCAGATGCACTAAATAAACCCTCCACGTGTTCTGCATAGCACAGATGCACTGCCGTCTTGTGGTCACATCTCTACTGAACTCATTGGGGAAATGCTCTTCTCTTTGTGCCTCTGAGGGACTCACATGTATCAAGGTAGCAATCGGTCAAGCAAATTGTTTGTTAGATAAGAGATGAAGTGCACAGGAAGAATGTGGAGATCAAGATTTACATCTCTGCTCACTACTGAGTCACTGTTATTAGTTGGAAAGAGGTAGATGCTTTTGGTATTTATTCAGTGATGGCCCTGGCGTACATGTTAGAAATCAGGAAGGGAGGTGCCTGGGTGGCTCAGTGGGTTAAGTCTCTGCCTTCTGCTTAGGTCATGATCTCAGGGTCATGGAATTGAGTCCCACATCAGGCTCTCTGCTCAGCAGGGGCCTGCTGCCCCTCTCTCTCTGCCTGTCTCTCTGCCTACTTGTGATCTCTCTCATTCTGTCAAATAAACAAATAAAATCTTTTTAAAAAAATCAGGAAGAAATCATGATTCCATTCCTTAAACAAAGAAAATAGAAGGTCTTCCATTTCTACCAAATCTACCACCCTCAATTGTCTGTTATGTAGAAAAACTCCTTGTAAAAAGAACATGTAGCACGGCGCCTGGGTGTCTTAGTCACTTAAACAACCAGCTCTTGATTTCAGTTCAGGTCGTAATCTCATAGGTCTTGATCTCATGGGTCATGAGTTGGAGCCCCACACCTGGCTCCACACTCAATGTAGAGACTGCTCGAGATTCTCTTCCTCTCCTTCTCTCTGCCCAACCCATCCCACCACTGACTCATGTGGCCCTTGTGTGTACCCTCTCTGTCTGTCAAACAAATCTGAAAAAAAAAAAAAAAGAACGTAGCCAAAGATTAGAGTAACAGAGTCAAGATCATCCGATATCTCAAATGTCTCTGATCTCAGACTGTGCTCCTCCTAGCTGGTGTTTCTCATAACCTTGCTGTTGGAGAGGATTAAAAGTATTATCTGTCAAAATGTGGAATCTTCCCCCAGTTAAGATGACTGTGAAAAAAAGTAAAGGACCAAATCTCAATGATAAGGGAGCATGGGAGAAACTTCCATCAGTTATTCGTATTTCAACAACAGGAAACTGTTTGAACCAAGATTGGACAACTTTGCAAGGTGAAATCTGGTGTGCTTGAAAAAATCCATTTGATATTTGTGGAAAAAAAAAAAAAATCCATTTGAATGCTGTGTGCCTTACATTCTGGAAAGCACTGAAAGTAGAGTAGAAATTCTGATGAAACAGCAAGGTACAAACTCAGAAAATATAACCACGTGTAAGTTTATTATTTTTTAATTTTATTTTTTCAGCATTCCAAGATTCATAGTTTATGCACCACACCCAGTTCTCCATACAATATGTGCCCTCCTTAATGCCTACCACCAGGCTCACACATCCCCCAACCCCCCTCCCTTCTAAAACCCTCAGTTTGTTTCTCAGAGTCCACAGTCTCTCATTTCGCCCAATTCACTTTTCCTTTCCTTCTCCTAATGTCCTCCATGTTATTCCTTATGCTCCACAAGTAAGTAAAACCATATGATGATTGACTTTCTCTGCTTGATTTATTTCACTCACCGTAATCTCCTCCAGTCCTGTCCATATTGATACAAAAGTTGGGTATTCATCCTTTCTGAGGGAGGCATAATATTCCATTGTATATATGAACCATATCTTCTTTATCTATTTGTCTGTTGAAGGGTATCTAGGCTCTTTCCACAGTTTGGTGACTGTGGCTATTGCTGCTATGAACATTGGGGTACATATGGCTCTTCTTTCCCTACATCTCTATCTTTGGGGTTAATACCCTGTAGTGCCATAGCTAGGTCATAGGGTAGCTCTATTTTTAATTTCTTAAGGAATCTCTGCACCACTTTCCAAAGTGGCTGCACGAACTTGCATTCCCACCAACAGTGTAAGAGGGTTCCTTTTCTCCTCATCCTCTCCAACATTTGTTTCCTGCCCTGTTAATTTTGGTCATTTTAGCTGGTGTAAGGTGGTATCTCAATGTGGTTTTGATTTGAATCCCTAATGGCTAATAATGATGGTCTTCTTTCTCTTAGTAAAATGCATATAAGATTCCCCTATCTGTTCATGGCTTCATAGTTCATTTTTTTTTTTAGCATTGAATCATATCTCATTGTTTTGGATATACCTCCATTATTAATTCATTCACTTACTGAAGAATATGATTTTTACTTCAGAGTTTTGACAATTATGAATAAACTGCTATAAAATATTTGTGTAAAGACTGTGTGAAGACATGAGTTTTCAATCCCTTTGGGTAAATACTCAAGAAGGCCATTGCTGGATCATAGGATAAGAGTATGTTTAGTTGTGTAAGAAACTACCAAACTACTTAATTGAATTGTCCATGTAAACACTTTCCTTTGTAGTAATTCCTGACAATATTTACTACACACTTTGTTACATGTCAAAGCCCCAACTAGTCCAAAGCAGGCACAGACACCACAGGTGGCCCTGCCAACTGCTCAGCTCACACATAGCCTGCTGTGACCCAGAAGCTGAGTCTGCATGTGTTCCTGCCTGAGTCCTAGTGCCCATGCACTTCTCTGCACAGGCACTTGTTCCTCCCACTAATGAGACTCACCTATAAAAAAACAAGTATAAAGAAAAAACTAGTGTTAATTTTAATACAGTGAGGGCACAGCATTAAACCAAGGGCAGGGTTCCTTGGGAGAGTTGAGGGCTGTGTAACTTCACAGGTCCAATGCTCAAGAAGCTGGCTCTGCTCTCAGCGTCAGGGAGTCTGCCCAATTACCTCCATCTGAATTTTCAGGGGCACAGGCTTTCCTATCAATGCCATTTTCTCAACATAAAAGCCAGTGCAGTCTGGAATGCAAAATTGCTGGAATCTTTCTACATGCAAGTTTCAAGTTGGGTCTGGGTCAGCAGTCTTTGTCTGGCTACGACAGAGAAGGGTTCTTTTATAGTAGTCCTGGAAGATTTCTGCACCCTTTCCCAAACTGGGCATGATGTTATAAAATTATAAATAATAGGTTCATTCAAAATGCAAAGAAGAACAATAGATTTTCATTGAACAGAATGAAAATCTCCATGAGCTCTTCCCCACAAAGTGCTATTTAGAAACGACTTAAAAGCATCATTTTCTCATTGGTATATGGCAGCACAATGTACAAATTCATCAAAAGAAGTCATTTAGATTTTGTGATTCTATAGAGTCTTCTATATCAGGTACTCAGAGGATAGGTCATGTTACCTCAGTTGACTAATTTAGGAATAATATGAGCTCCACCAAGTCACTTATGCTTTATAATCCTCCCTTTATTTGTCCATAAAAGCACCTATTTATAGTGTATTAAATTACTGAAAAAGAAAATAAATGTAATAGTGTAAGTAGAGTGCTTGACCTTCAATAAAATCGTTTTATTATATTTGTATTTCCAGGAGAGAAAATCTGAATACAGACTTGAAAGAACCCTGCACATGTTCTCTTTACTATCCTTTGAAAATGGAAACATCAACAGGTAACTAAAAATTTAGTAATCTGTATTTGTTGACAAAGTCTACTTTTTCAGCCTTTTCCATCAGAGTAATTTACATATAATTTGCATGCCAGCGGCCAAGATATCTGTTTTCCCAGGGTATTGGATATGGACACCTGTATCACTTATTCCAGTGGTTCCATGGTAGAGCTCCTTACCAGCAAAAGACTTTCTGGGAAGAAAAGGAGGAACAAAACCAAATGAAATGACAGCCCCAATGGGTCTAATTTTGGGAAGAAAAATGTGCTGTAACATAAATCTAAAAATATGCAAAGGCTGCTGTGGGAGCAAATGCCTGCTCCAGGGAGAGGCCAGGGCTGCAGGCAAAGCAGCAGTTTGGGTGCAGGCTGCAGATCACAGGGGAGCATTGTGCCTCCCCCGCACACAGATAGGTGGCTGAGTCTTCCAGTTGGGAGGCCCTGATGTGGAGGGTGCTGGACTGTTCCTTAGTATTCACTGTGCAGTTTAATCTTCCACTCTGCTTCATCCCTGAAGCTATGTAAAACAGCCGGGTGAGACCGCCGCCCCCGGGATGCTGTCGGAACCACTGCACACTGTCTGGAGTGCTAGAAAAATTGCACTTCAGGGTAGAGCTGTCTCCCTCCTGGAGGCTCAGGTCTGAAGGGCTTTGCTCCACCGTCATCCCTCTCGCCACTGTGTGGAAAGAAAGGATCATACACAAATGACATGACTAGGGAATCACCAGTGCCATTTTCAAACCTGCAAAATATCCTAGGAAACACCCCTGAGGATGTAGTACCCTCTAGGAGCACATGTCAGCTTCCCCCACCACGGTGGGCTGTGGACCACTCCCCAGCCCCCATATGGAATGCCCCACTTACAGCAAACCTGGAGCCACAGGAGCCCCAGCAGAGTTTCCCAGTGTGTCTCCATTCTTCGTTGTCTAGTTGCTGAATTATCAAGACCCTGAGTCTGCAGAGAGTACAGTAGAGTTGTTTTCAGAGAAATTGTATTCTTACAACCAATCAGTTCCACCAGAATCACTGAGCACCAATCACACCTCAGCCCTGTCATTCAGGGAACTCCAGACTGCACCCACAGTGGCCCAGTGACACTCATAGCAATCTTTCTTAAAATTGTGATTGCCAACAGTGTAGGCAGGTAGAGGCAATATTTCCAATATGGAAAGATATAAGGGTTCTTTTTTTTCTTAAAACACATTATGGAATAAATCTGTGGGCTAGTGTGTGAGGAAAGCTGAATGGTCTTTCTAGAAGAGTCAGTGTCTCATTGGGGGTTACAAAGAAACTTGATGAATCTTAGGGAAGAGTAACTCCAGTCCCCAAATTGCATAGTGTGACAGAAAATGAGAATTCATTCGTATAAAAATACTGACAAAGGAAAACTATCTGATAGCATGTATTGTGTATTACAGAAGTAACTATAATTTCTTGAAATCAGGAGAGTTCTAGAAACCAAGACAGACAGTCACCATCTGCATTAAAAATGTTTCCAAAGAGAATTTGGTTGGTGAAAAATACATGTCTGCATAATGTCCCCTGTGATTTAATTTCCTCCCCACCTTTCCTGTTCAACTTGTGGACACTCTATTCACCCACACAGCTGAGTCTGGCCAGGCAACACATTTCTGGTCAAAGTCAAAACTGTACTCTCCCTTTCCTTCGCTTTTTGTTTCTTTCTTTTTTTTTTTTTCCTCCTTCTTCTGTTCATTTTTGCTCCTTCCACAATCAGCCAAGATGTATGAAGAGGTAGGACATCTGGGGTTTTGAAATAATTTCTAGGTCAGTGGGTCTGGGGATTTTATTCATAACAATTGACAACAGGTAGTGGAAAGTTTTCTGTTGAGTTTCCACCGTCACAATGTCCAGAAATATTCCTATCCTGGTACCTGTGAAGAATTATCTGTTTAATGGATTTCTAGAGGCATGGCCTCCAGATGTCTGAAGTTGATATGCAATGGCAGAACTGGAAACCTTAGATGAATTTTACACCAATCGTGTCCGCACTCTCTCCCAATCTTTGCTATCTATAATTGGACTGGTTCACGTGATTTCGGTTCTCTCTGTAACCATTCAACTTTGGACCATCAGAAAGTCTTTGTTTCTGGTAAAGCTTAGAGTGCCCCCTAGAGGGCCGAAGTGGTCAGCAAAGACACTTCAGACCAAGCAACTCAACAGTCAGAACCCCCAGCCATTCCAAGCTTCCTGATGAATGAAATTCAGATGATCAGAAAAGAAGATAACTGTTTATATTTAATGGAGATTACAAGTGAATCATATCCTACTTTTAAAATGGAACTTCATGGAAATTGATATCAGAAAATAATTTGGTTAATCCCATCTTGTGCTATTTATTTTATTTCTTCATTTAGTTCAAAAGAAATCAGCATTTCTTGAGCTTTTAGTTTCAGTGGGTTAATTTTCTAGATGTTCAGAATATCTAAAAGTGTAATGGAATATTATTCAGCCATAAAAAATGAAATCTTGCCATTTGCTATGACATGCTAGGAGCTAGAGAGTATAATGCTAAGGGAAAAAGGTCAGTCAGAAAAAGACAAATGCCATATGATGTCACTCATGTGGAATTCAAAAAACAAACCTAACAAGAAAAGGGAAGAAAAAATAAGATAGAGAGAGGTAAATCAAGAAACAAACACTTAAAGAGACCACACTGATGGGTACCAGAAAGGAGCCGTGGAGGATGGGTTAAATAGCTGAGAGGATGAAGCAATGCCCTTGTCCTGATGAGCACTGGGTGTTCTGTGGAAGTGTTGAATCACCATATTGTACACCTGAAGCTAACGTAACACTGTATATTAACTAACTGGAATTCAAATAAAAATTATAAATAAATAAATAAATGAAATGTTTAAAAGAATATTTAAAAGTGGAAAACACTCAAGTTTACTATCTACAGGGGAAGACAAAAATACACATAATTATAATAGTGTCTAAGAGGAGTGAAAACTAAAAACTGTGGGACACCAGGAAGAAGAAATGTTTACACTTTGGGTGGATGGACAAAATCTTTTGGTGTAAAGAGCAAAAGAGAATATGCCTAATCCTTGATGATGGCTTTTATTAATTTTAAATAATTTTAACAATAGGAGGAATTTGTGCATATATAAATTATTTTTTAAAATATTTTATTTATTTACTTGACACACAAAGAGAGAACAAGCAGGGGGAGCAGCAGGCAGAGGGAGAGGGAGAAGAAAATTCCCCACCAACATGGGGCTCAATCCCAGGATCCTTGGATCTTGACATGAGCCAAAGACAGATGCTTAACTTACTAAATCACCCAGGTGCCTCCAATATATGAATCATTAAAACTATTATTGCCTATAGTCTAAAATTTCTTTTGACTATCACCCCTAATTCTGACCATTTTGTCCCTTATTACCCTAATTCTTTCTTCATTGTGACAATTTGGAGTTGATGTTTCCAGGTGTTTTGTTTGATTTCAATCACCAGGAAGTGGACAGTATTTTATTTAGATTTTGTTATAATACAAATACACATTTTGGGTATACCTTTCTGTAACTTGCTTTATAAATGCAATAGCAAATCTTGTAGTATACTAACCCATACACATCCCTTGTTCCATTATATTTCATATTGTGGGTGTACTTCCATTTATACCTCCCTTACTGAGTAATAGTTAAGATGATTTTTTAAATTTATAAAATATTATTCTGCAAAAAATGTTATAGGCATTCATCATATTGTGCACATGTTTTTCTAGGAACAGAAACTAGAAGAACTGAAGGAACAAGCCATGGGTCTACTGGTGAAAATTACTCAAAGCACAGGAAAGCCAGGGACCAAAATTGTGAAAAAGAATGGAGAGAGCTCATGTTCTGATTATCGTGTTTGATTTTTTTTTCTATTATTTTTCTTTTTTTATGAAGAATTTTTAAAATATTTTATTGATTTTTTTTTTTTGGCAGAAAGAGAGAGAGAGAGAGAGAGAGAGAGTGTGTGTGTATACAAGCGGGAAAGCAGCAGAGGGAGAAGGAAAAGCAGCCTCTCTGCTGAGCGAGAATCCTGATGCAGGGCTTGAATCCAGGACCCAGGGATCATGACCTGAACTGAAGGCAGACACTTAACTGACTGAGCCACCCAGGCACCCCTATTATTTTTCTTAATGTGCATTTCAGCTTTAGTTTATCAGCTCATTTGACACTGTTTCTGAAATTACTGTCCTGATAGGTACCTAATGTAGTGTTTGCTCCAGCTAGACACTGAGGTTTTCTAAATATAGTAAAGCAACAAGAGAAAAAGCACACCAAGAGAAAGAAGTGGTATATACAAGGGAAAAAATGTTACAGAATAAAATTAGACATAGAGAAAATATACACATTTGCACAAGCACAAACACACAATTTAAGGATATTTGTCATTAAAACAGAAAGAAAATTCTCCAGTGCAACAGAGGGCAGTCTAGAAAAGAAGGAAACAAAAGCATATGGAGCAAAACCAAAATATTAAAAATTATTTCAAATATATCAGTTATCAAAACATACTAAAAAAGAAATTATTGGATTGAAGCAAAATTTTAAAATCTTGCTATGTATTGATTTAGAGACAAACTTAAAAGAAAACAGCCCAGAAATGTGAGCAGATAGGATGGGATTTTCCTGCTGCCTCTCTGTGCAAAGACCAAAGCCTCCTCTTCACTTGCTAACCCCACCACACCCACCAGAGAGATCCCAAAGAATGTCAGTTCTGTGGAAGAAGCTGTCAAAGTTGGGAGAACACGTAGTTAGCAAACTAAGGTAATACCTGCAAAGAACTAAGAAAGAAAAGACAGACATTAAAGCATTTAATATTAAATAGGAAAGAAAACAGAAAACTGGGAGAGAGGAAATACCAAGAATAAATTGAGACTTACAGAAAAGGATGAAAGTAAAATTGAGCAAATTTCACATCTTGATAGAGCACAGGATAAAAACAAGTGTGAGCCTCTACACATTCATCAGTGGTCCCCCAAATATCAATTCTTTCACAACTGGGAATGCATTAAGAGCTATTGAAAGCACACATTGCTAATGCCTCTAAAAACCCATTAAGAGAAGTTGAGAAACCATCATCAAAATTGTGTATAATCATACTCTGCATAAGAAATCAAGTGCAAATTTGAATCAAGGGAGACTTCAACTGTTTTGCTTATGAACATCACATTTATTTACTAGAGGGACAATTTTAGTATCCTATTAAATGAAGTGTATCACAAAAAGCAATCTTGGAATCATACCCACACGTATAAATATCTTAATCATTTTAATAGTTTATCTTTTAAATGCATGCTTTAGTGCATTGTTTCCTAGATTAAAGTGTTATTTTGTCTTAGATATTCCCCTAGGAATTATGTATAGAGGTCTAACATCCTAACAAAAGATACCCACTACATAACCTAATTTACAGCTCAAGGAACTAGGACAAGAATGAAGTAGTCCAAGGTCTAGAGAAGGAAGGAAATAACAAAAGTTACAGCAGAAATAGCAAAACAATAGAAAAAGTCACAAATTAAGAGCTGTTTTTTTGTTTATTTGTTTGTTTGTTTAAAGAAAGAAAGTCCATGTAAGCTGGGGGTGGGGGTGGTTTGGAAGGGCAGATGGAGAGGGAGAAAGAGAATCTTAAGTAAGCTCCATGCTCAGCCCAGAGCCCAAGAAGGAGCTAAATCTCACTACCCTGAGATTATGACCTGAGGTGAGATCAGTGGTTGGGGGCTTAAAGGACTGAGCCATGAAGCTGCCCCTAAGAGTTATTTTTCTGAAAAGAACACATAGAAAAAAGTTCTATGATACTGATTTTGGGAATGATCAATGATCATTCAAAAGCACAGGGAAGAGAAGCAAAAATTAGCATGAGGCACTACCTCAAACTAAAAAGTTCAGTAAATGGAGGAAACAATCCACAGCATCAAAAGTCATCTTACAGAGTGGGAGAAAATATTTGCAAACCACATATATGATAAGGGGCTAGTATCCAAACTGCATAGGGAACTCCTACAACAATAACTTAAAAAAAAACACTAATAAGCCAATTAAAAATGGTCCAAGGACTAGAATAGACAGTTACCTAAAGAAGATATTCAAATGGCCAACAAGTATGTGATAAAATATTTAATATCACTAATTATAAGAAAAATGCAAATCAAAGTTCCAGTGAAATATCACCTCACACAGTCATGCAGGTATGTGAAAATGGACCAATCCATTAAATATTTCAGTATTTAAAATGTTGGTACTAGCCACAACTTACAAAGGTGGCAGAAACAAGTACATACTATAAACATGTGTAATTTTCTTGTTCCTTTTTAGTAATGACAATCTTAATGTATTTGCCACTACATTTACAATAAATTCTCTAATAACATCCATATTTTATACATTAAAATATATAGCTATTATCAAAATCACAAAATATTCTCAGGGAAGTATTCTTAAGGATGTAAAGAGATTGGAACACTTGTACACTTTTGGAAGCAATGCACAGTGTTCTAACCATGGAAAACAGTATAGACGTTCTTCAAAAAGTGGAATACTATTCAGCCTAAAAAGAAAGAAAGGAAAACTTCCAATTTGCAAGCACATGGATGAATCTTGAGGACCTTATGCTAACTGAAATAAGCCAGTCACAGTAAGACAAATGGTGCATGATTCCACTTAAATTGGCATTAAAGTAGTCAAATTCATAGAATCAAAGAGTGAACCAAAGAAGAAGTTGTCATGGGCTCTAGGGATGGAGTCATGTGGAGTTACTGATCCATGAGCAAGATGAAAGAATAGAGAGTTGCTGTACAACATTGCACCCATTCCAACAATCATGTACTGTACACTTAAAGATTTAAGAGGCTTTATCTCATGTTAGGTATTCTTTACATGTTACAAATTAAATTAAAAAAAAAGAGAGACATGGCAGATCTCACCTATTAGAATGACCAAAATCTAAAACACTAATACCAACAAAATGCTGGTGTCAAAAACTTAGAAATAGACCAGATCAATCCAGTGAATTTCACCAAAGTAGTAATAAGTAAAAGTGTCATGTGCACACACCAAAAAGACAGCTCATGAACTGGGAGCACTCAAACCAAAACATGGAATGAAGCTCAGGGATATATTGTTAGAAAGCAGCTTATATAAGTGAGGAGCCATTGAGTCTCTATTATTCACAGTGATTAGTTATAATATCAGAATTGCTACAAATGATCTCAGATATCACTCAGTGGGTACTTCATATCAAACTTGGAAAATAGTTCAAATTTTGCTTTGATTTCCAGAAGCACAGCAAAAAATGATGCAGGTCAAGATAGTCTGGCAAATAAACTAAATTAAACTTTATTTGTAGGACTACACTGATTTTGTCTGCTCAGGGAGGGAAATTTCAAGGCTGATCTGTTTTTTGGCTTGTCTGTCTGTTTGTTTGTTTTGTTTTGTTGTTGTTTTAGCACAGGAAGGATGTCCAGCAACAGGAAACCTCATTCTTGGCTGACAGGAATACACAGTGGTATCTCAACATTGGAACACAAATTTAGTAAGCTCTTACACAACTAAACAGATTCCTACCATATGATCTAGCCACACAATCCTTGGTGTTTACCCAAATGGCTAGAAAACTGTGTACATAAAAACTTGCACACAAATATTTACAGCAGTCTTATTCATAATTGCCAAAATATGGAAGAAAGGAAGATGTCCTTCAGTAGAAGAAAAGGTAAAAAAAAAAAAAAAACAAAAACAGGTAAAGGATGGTATATCCAGATAAAGGAGTCTTTTCTTTTTTCAAAGTTGTATTTTAAAATTTTTTTTATTTAAACCCAATTGAATTATCATATACTGTATTATTAGTTTTGGAGGTAGAATTCAGTGATTCATCAGTTGCATACAACACCAAGTATTCCTTACATCAAGTACCATCCTTAATGCCCATCATTCAGTTACCCCATTCTACCATGCAGCCCCCTACAGCAACCCTCAATTTGTTTCCTATAATTAGGAGTTTGCCTCCCTCTGTTTTCCTCTTACTTTATTTTCCCTTCTCTTTGCTATGTTCATATGTTTATTTCTTAAATTCCACATATGACTGAAATCATTGGTATTTGTCTTTCTCTGAGTTATTTCACTTAGCATCATGCCCTCTAATTCCAACCATGTCATTGCAAATGGCAAGATTTCATTATTTTTGATGACTGAGTAATATTCCATGGTGTGTGTGTGTGTGTTTGTGTGTGTGTGTGTGTGTGTGTGTGTGTGTATTTGATATATGTCTATATCTCACATCATCTTTATCCTTTCATCTGGACTGTTTCCATAGTTTGGCTATTGTGGACCTTGCTGCTATAAATAGTGGGGTGCAGGTGCCCCTACAAATCACCATGTTTGTATCTTTTGGATAAATACCTAGTAATGCAATTGCTAAGTCATAGGGTAGCTCTGTTTTTAACTTTTTGAGGAAACTCCATACTGTTTTCCAGAATGGCTGCAACAGTTTGCATTCCCACCAAGAGCGTAAGAGGGTACCCCTTTCTCCACATCCCTGCCAACATCTGTTGTTTCCTGAATTGTTCATTTTAACCATTCTGACTGGTGTGAGGTGATATCTCATTGTGGTTTTGATTTGTATTTTCCTGATGCTGAGTGATGTTGAGCATTTTTTCATGTGCCTGTTGGCTATTTGTATTTCTTCTTTGGAGAAATGTCTGTTCATTCTTTTGCACATTTCTTTTTTATTTTGGGGGTTGTTGAGTTTTAAAAATTCTTTATAGATCAGACAAAAAGTCTTATTCAGTGCTTAAAAGAAATGAGTTATCAAGCAATGGGTATCCATGGAGGTAACTTACATGCATATTTCTAAGTGAAAGAAGCCAATCCGAAAAAGAATACATTCTCTTTGATATCTAGTGTGTGACATTATTGAAAAAGAAAAAGTATGGAGACAGTAAAAAAAATCGGTGGTTTCCAGGAGATAGCGGGAGGAACTGAAACACTTCATTAAGGAATGAGAGTTTAACACTTGAGCAAAAATCAAAAAGCTTAGTAACACACAGATTTGGGGGAAATTATTTATGTGCTCCTCTCAGGTCCTCAAAGACCAACATCCAGTTTCCTGCTGGGTTAAGAAAGTGATCATTGCTTCTTATAATGGGCTATGGATGCATGGCTCTTCTGTGACTTATAAATTTTCTCATTCAGTCTAGTTATTTTACTTCCCTTCACACCACTAGCTTCAACACATGCACACACCAGTGCGTGCGCGCGCGCGCGCACACACACACACGTACCAATTTTGGCAACACCATTTTCCTCAGTTATTCAAAATTATGTGTTATTTCGTTTCCCTAACTCTTACCAGATGGCACAGCCCACACTGAGGTGCTTCCACACTAGGCCAAGTTTTCTTCTTGTCTAGTCTTCCATACAAGTTTGCCTTTCTCTGTATACAACACATTTTCTAAAATTGGTTGGCCTCACTGTCTGCTGTTAGCTTCTTTTCTGTTTCTCTTTTTGTTTGTCGCTTTCTGCCTTTTGAGATGTCTTTATTATCTTATTAATAGAGTTTTAAACAAATCAAGAGGAAAGCATATATAATTAATACCATGAATTGTTTTGAAAAGCTTCAGTTTAAGTAATTCAACACCCACCTGAGATCAAGAGTTGCTGTTTGGGGTGACTGGGTGGCTCAGTCCATTAGGCATCTGTCTTTGGCTCAGGTCATGATCTCAGGGTCCCACATCTGGGCCCCTGCTCAGTGGAGACTCTACTACTCCCTCTGCCCCTTCCCACCCCATGCTTGTGCACACTCTCCCTCTTTCCCACAAAAATAAATAAATAAATTCTTTAAAACATTTTTTGTTTCTTCCATTCTTCCAGATTACCAGGGTAGCAGCTCCAGCCATACACTGCTCTGGCAATAAAAACAGTGCCAGCCATCTCTTAGAACTGTGGTGTTGGGGAAAAGGTGGGGAAACATGAAATTCAAGAGCTTTCACTCTAGAATTTTTGGAAACAAATTATCTACAGTGCTTAATTCACAATGTACACAGTATTGTCAATTGTATAAGTTAAAAAAAATTAAAAAGAGTTGTAGGTCTAGCAACTAAGCCAGCCGGGCACCCATAGTTTACCACGTTTATCCAAATATCTGAGGAAGATTCTTATATACCCTTTTGAATTGTTTAAGGCACATTTTGCATGGATTTACATTTATAGAGTTTTGAAAAATTTTGTATTTTAAGCCAATTAAATAGAAAACTAATTTAAATAAAGAAAATATAACTTATATAAGGAAATCTATTAATATTCTTATAACTCATTCATAAAATCTACCAATAAAGAGATAATAATTTTAAAAAGATTGCAGGGCACCTGTTGGGCACACTCAGTTAAGCAACAGGCTCTTGGTTTCAGCTTAGGTCTTGATCTTAGGGTCATGAGATCTGGCCCCCTGTTGTGCTCCAGTGTGAGCACAGAGTCCACTTCAGATTCTCTTCCCATTTCTACTCACCCCCAACTCTCCCTCTCTCTCTAAGATAAATTAAAAAATACTTAAAAGTATTTTAAGAATAAAGAAGATTGCAACAATATTGGCAAATTCTGGCAGTGCAATACAGACATTGCTTTTTCATTATCTTTTACATGACTTCTCTGACTCTCATGTATATTCCCAATCCCATGATTTATGGCTCTCTGTGAGAGGCTATAAATTGGAGTTAGAGAAATCCATAGGATTTCCCTCCCAGTGTCCTCTGTTTATATTGTTAGGAAACCTCAGTGCAAGAACATTTTCTCTCACCATATTTCCTGGGCACTGAGAACAATCTCACTTGAGTTGTTACTGTAAGAAAGCTAACTGATCTAAGGGAGGAGTCCTAGAAGACTGAGGAATAAGAGGTCTCAACTTCTTCAGGTCCCAGGAGTTCAGCTAAATAGCTATCAAACCACTCTGAACACCTGCAAACTCAACTGGAGATCAAAGAAAAGAATAGCTGTAACTCTATTACAGATAGAAAAGCCACCACTTTCTGCAAGGTAGGAGGTCCAGAGAAGTTAATCCAAGGTGATATCTGGGAAGATAGACTGCAGGGGGAGGGGGCCTCTGTCAACCATCTCCCAGCAAGGGAGAGCAGTGGAGCACAAAATTGGAACTTGTAGAAGTCTGCTCTCGTGAAGGACTTTGGTCAGGCAGCTGAGTTGGGGGGGGGCAGGTGGTAGAACACTCACTGGGTGGGACAGTGTGGTCTCAGGATCCTCATGGTCACAGGAAACCCGGGGGTTCCTGAGTGTGGCAGAGTTCATAGGTATTGGAGTGGAGAAGCCGGCTGCAAAGGATGAGCCCAGGAGTGGCTCTCAGCTCAGGGTTACCATAAACTGTGATCCGCAGCAAAGTCAGGCCACTGTTCTTCAAGCAGCGTCCCAACAAATGGCTAAACCTGCAAGACCCCCTTTTTTCCCCCATGAGGAGTGGTGTGAGAGCATACTGCAGGAGTCTGCTGGGTTTGGAGGCTCAAAATGGGGTGGTATGCCTGAGGTAGAAATGCTAGGTCACAGGCTGGGTGAACACAGAGTGCAGATAGAGACCAGGGAAACAGGAGTGAGGGACCACTTTTTCCTGAGGGCACACTGAGAAGTGGGGCTCCAAGCTTTTGGCTCTGAGGTTGAAGATTGGGAGGCTGCCATTTCCATTTTCATCCTCTAAAGCTGCTAGGAAAGACTTTAGGGACCAAAAGCCATATATAGGAAACCTGAACAGATTACTTATCCTGGCTCCTGGCAAGGGCAGTGCAATTCTGCCTTGGGCAAAAACATTTGAGAATCAACACAACAGGCCCCTCCCACAGAAGATCAGCAAGAATATCCGGTGAAGACCAAGATTATTGATCAATGACTCCAGCTCTAGGGGAATACAGCACATGGAGCACATGTGTTTTTCCCCATGATTCTTTAATCTTTCAACTTTTTAAAAAAATTTCTTTGCTTTTTTCTTTTTTTAAAATGTTTCTTCTTTTCTATTTCAACCAGCTTCTCATTTTATCAACTTCTTTTTTAAAATCTTTTTAAATTTTAGTCACATTCTATCCATTCATGTATTTAATCTCATATGTGTGTGTGCATATATATATATATATATATTTTTTTTCTTTCTTTCTTTCTTTCTCTCTTTCTTTCTTTAGAATTTTGAGATGCAGTTTCTTCTAACAGACCAAAATCCACCCCAAATCTGGTGTATGGCTCTGTTCTATTCATTCACCTGATCATATTCTTTTTTTTTCCCTCCATTTTTAAAATTGTTTTGTTAATCTTTCTTAATCTTCATCTTTACAGTTACATTCTATCACTTCAATGTACTCAATTTTATTTTTGTATTTATAAGTCTTCCTTCCTTTGTAATTTTGACATGTAGTGTCCTCTTACAAACTGATGAAAATACTCTCAGAAGATAGTGTATTGCTCTGTTCCATTCATTTGTCTGTTTATATCCCTTTTGTTGCTGTTGTTTCTTTCTCTTTTTTTTTGTCTTTCAATTCCCCTTTTTACAGTTACATTCTATCCTTTCATTGTATTTAATTTTATTTTTTTACATATATAAGTTTTTCTTTCTTTATAATTCTGAGATCTGGTTTTCTAAAAAACAGACCAAAACGACACAGAATCCAGTGTATTGCTCTATTCTGTTCAGCTGTCTGATTATATTGTTCTACTTTCTTTCTTTTTTTCCAGTTTTGGGTTTCTTCTGATTTGTTTAGTGTATATGTTTCTAGGGTCATTGTTGCCATTTTAGTATTTTAGTATTTTGCTCTCTCATAATCGATTATTCTCTGGACAGGATGACAAGACAGAAAAACTCACCTCAAAAAAGAGAAAAAGAGGGAGGGAGGAGTCAAGATGGCGGAGAAGTAGCAGGCTGAGACTGCTTCAGCTAGCCGGAGATCAGCTAGATAGCTTATCTAAAGATTGCAAACACCTGAAAATCCATCGGCAGATCGAAGAGAAGAAGAACAGCAATTCAGGAAACAGAAAAACAACCACTTTCTGAAAGGTAGGACCGGCGGAGAAGTGAATCCAAAGCGACGGGAAGATAGACCCCGGGGGGAGGGGCCGGCTCCCGGCAAGCGGTGGAGCAACGGTGCACAAAATCAGGACTTTTAAAAGTCTGTTCCGCTGAGGGACATCGCTCCAGAGGCTAAACCGGGGCGAAGCCCACGCGGGTTCAGCGTGGCCTCAGGTCCCGCAGGGTCACAGAAGGAGCAGGGGTGTCTGAGTGTCGCAGACCTTGCGGGTATTGGAACGGGAAAGCCAGCTACAGAGACAGAGCCGACAGTAAGCTCACAGCTCGGTGTTACCTTGAACTGGTCGCAGGCTCGGAGAGCTCGGAGCGCGGCCGGAGGTCAGGCAGACGGGAGTAACTGGGCGCTGTTCTCTGAGGGCGCACTGAGGAGTGCGGCCCTGGGCTCTCAGCTCCTCCATGCCGGAGACCAGGAGGCCGCCATTTGTATTCCCGTCCTCCGGAACTCTATGGAAAGCGCTCAGGGAACAAAAGCTCCTGAAAGCAAACCCGAGCGGATTACTCACCCCGGCCCCGGGTAAGGGCGGTGTAATTCCGCCTGGGGCAAAGACACTTGAGAATCACTACAACAGGCCCCTCCCCCAGAAGATCAACAAGAAATCCAGCCGAGACCAAGTTCACCTACCAAGGAGTGCGGTTTCAATAACAAGGAGAGCAGCAGAATTCCAGAGGAGGAGAAAGCCAAGCACGGAACTCATGGCTTTTTCCCTGTGATTTTTTTTTAGTCTTGCAGTTAATTTAATTTTTTTCTTTTTTATTTTTTGGTTTTTTTTTTGTTTTTTTTTTCTCGCCTTCGGGTAAAATTTTTTTTTTTTAACTGTTACCTTTTTCTTTTTTAACGATTTTTTACTAGTTTATCTAATATATATATTTTTTCTTTTTTACATTTTTCTTAGGTGTTTTCCCTTTTTCTTAAAATTTTTTTTTCTCTTTTCTTTTTTTTTCTTTCTTCCTTTTTGAACCTCTTTTTATCCCCTTTCTCCCCCCTCACGATTTTGGATCTCTTCTAATTTGGTTAAAGCATTTTTTCCTGGGGTTGTTGCCACCCTTTTAGTATTTTACTTGCCCCTTCATATACTCTTATCTGGACAAAATGACAAGACGGAAAAATTCAACACAAAAAAAAGAACAAGAGGCAGTACCGAAGGCTAGGGACCTAATCAATACAGACATTGGTAATATGTCAGATCTAGAGTTCAGAATGACAATTCTCAAGGTTCTAGCCGGGCTCGAAAAAGGCATGGA
The DNA here is from genome assembly GCF_009829155.1 of Mustela erminea. Classification (NCBI taxonomy): domain Eukaryota; kingdom Metazoa; phylum Chordata; class Mammalia; order Carnivora; family Mustelidae; genus Mustela; species Mustela erminea. The sequence continues at coordinate 73,797,472 of NC_045618.1, read as the reverse complement.
AGATATTAGAGAAACCCTCTCGAGAGATATAAAAGCCCTTTCTGGAGAAATAAAAGAACTAAAATCTAACCAAGTTGAAATCAAAAAAGCTATTAATGAGGTGCAATCAAAAATGGAGGCTCTCACTGCTAGGATAAATGAGGCAGAAGAAAGAATTAGTGATATAGAAGACCAAATGACAGAGAATAAAGAAGCTGAGCAAAAGAGGGACAAACAGCTACTGGACCACGAGGGGAGAATTCGAGAGATAAGTGACACCATAAGACGAAACAACATTAGAATAATTGGGATTCCAGAAGAAGAAGAAAGAGAGAGGGGAGCAGAAGGTATACTGGAGAGAATTATTGGGGAGAATTTCCCCAATATGGCAAAGGGAACGAGCATCAAAATTCAGGAGGTTCAGAGAACGCCCTTCAAAATCAATAGGAATAGGCCCACACCCCGTCACCTAATAGTAAAATTTACAAGTCTCAGTGACAAAGAGAAAATCCTGAAAGCAGCCCGGGAAAAGAAGTCTGTAACATACAATGGTAAAAATATTAGATTGGCAGCTGACTTATCCACAGAGACCTGGCAGGCCAGAAAGAGCTGGCATGATATTTTCAGAGCACTAAACGAGAAAAACATGCAGCCAAGAATACTATATCCAGCTAGGCTATCATTGAAAATAGAAGGAGAGATTAAAAGCTTCCAGGACAAACAAAAACTGAAAGAATTTGCAAACACCAAACCAGCTCTACAGGAAATATTGAAAGGGGTCCTCTAAGCAAAGAGAGAGCCTACAAGTGGTAGATCAGAAAGGAACAGAGACCATATACAGTAACAGTCACCTTACAGGCAATACAATGGCACTAAATTCATATCTCTCAATAGTTACCCTGAATGTTAATGGGCTAAATGCCCCTATCAAAAGACACAGGGTATCAGAATGGATAAAAAAACAAAACCCATCTATATGTTGCCTCCAAGAAACTCATTTTAAGCCCGAAGACACCTCCAGATTTAAAGTGAGGGGGTGGAAAAGAATTTACCATGCTAATGGACATCAGAAGAAAGCAGGAGTGGCAATCCTTATATCAGATCAATTAGATTTTAAGCCAAAGACTATAATAAGAGATGAGGAAGGACACTATATCATACTCAAAGGGTCTGTCCAACAAGAAGATTTAACAATTTTAAATATCTATGCCCCCAACGTGGGAGCAGCCAACTATATAAACCAATTAATAACAAAATCAAAGAAACACATAAACAATAATACAATAATAGTAGGGGACTTTAACACTCCCCTCACTGAAATGGACAGATCATCCAAGCAAAAGATCAGCAAGGAAATAAAGGCCTTAAACGACACACTGGACCAGATGGACATCACAGATATATTCAGAATATTTCATCCCAAAGCAACAGAATACACATTCTTCTCTAGTGCACATGGAACATTCTCCAGAATAGATCACATCCTCGGTCCTAAATCAGGACTCAACCGGTATCAAAAGATTGGGATCATTCCCTGCATATTTTCAGACCACAATGCTCTAAAGCTAGAACTCAACCACAAAAGGAAGTTTGGAAAGAACCCAAATACATGGAGACTAAACAGCATCCTTCTAAAGAATGAATGGGTCAACCGGGAAATTAAAGAAGAATTGAAAAAAATCATGGAAACAAATGATAATGAAAATACAACGGTTCAAAATCTGTGGGACACAACAAAGGCAGTCCTGAGAGGAAAATAAATAGCGGTACAAGCCTTTCTGAAGAAACAAGAAAGGTCTCAGGTACACAACCTAAGCCTACACCTAAAGGAGCTGGAGAAAGAACAAGAAAGAAACCCTAAGCCCAGCAGGAGAAGAGAAATCATAAAGATCAGAGCAGAAATCAATGAAATAGAAACCAAAAAACAATAGAACAAATCAACGAAACTAGGAGCTGGTTCTTTGAAAGAATTAATAAAATTGATAAACCCCTGCCCCGACTTATCAAAAAGAAAAGAGAAAGGACCCAAATAAATAAAATCATGAATGAAAGAGGAGAGATCACAACTAACACCAAAGAAATACAAACTATTATAAGAACATACTATGAGCAACTCTACGCCAACAAATTTGACAATCTGGAAGAAATGGATGCATTCCTAGAAACATATAAACTACCACAACTGAACCAGGAAGAAATAGAAAGCCTGAACAGACCCATAACCAGTAAGGAGATTGAAACAGTCATTAAAAATCTCCAAACAAACAAAAGCCCAGGGCCAGACGGCTTCCCGGGGGAATTCTACCAAACATTTAAAGAAGAACTAATTCCTATTCTCCTGAAACTGTTCCAAAAAATAGAAATGGAAGGAAAACTTCCAAACTCATTTTATGAGGCCAGCATCACCTTGATCCTAAAAGCAGACAAGGATCCCACCAAAAAAGAGAGCTATAGACCGATATCCTTGATGAACACAGATGCGAAAATACTCAACAAAATACTAGCCAATAGGATTCAACAGTACATTAAAAAGATTATTCACCACGACCAAGTGGGATTTATTCCAGGGCTGCAAGGTTGGTTCAACATCCGCAAATCAGTCAATGTGATACAACACATCAATAAAAGAAAGAACAAGAACCATATGATACTCTCAATAGATGCTGAAAAAGCATTTGACAAAGTACAGCATCCCTTCCTGATCAAAAGTCTTCAAAGTGTAGGGATAGAGGGCACATACCTCAATATCATCAAAGCCATCTATGAAAAACCCATCGCAAATATCATTCTCAATGGAGAAAAACTGAAAGCTTTTCCGCTAAGGTCAGGAACACGGCAGGGATGTCCATTATCACCACTGCTATTCAACATAGTACTAGAGGTCCTAGCCTCAGCAATCAGACAACAAAAGGAAATTAAAGGCATCCAAATCGGCAAAGAAGAAGTCAAGTTATCACTCTTCGCAGATGATATGATACTATATGTGGAAAACCCAAAAGACTCCACTCCAAAACTGCTAGAACTTATACAGGAATTCAGTAAAGTGTCAGGATATAAAATCAATGCACAGAAATCAGTTGCATTTCTCTACACCAACAGCAAGACAGAAGAAAGAGAAATTAAGGAGTCAATCCCATTTACAATTGCACCCAAAACCATAAGATACCTAGGAATAAACCTAACCAAAGAGACACAGAATCTATACTCAGAAAACTATAAAGTACTCATGAAAGAAATTGAGGAAGACACAAAGAAATGGAAAAATGTTCCATGCTCCTGGATTGGAAGAATAAATATTGTGAAAATGTCTATGCTACCTAAAGCAATCTACACATTTAATGCAATTCCTATCAAAGTACCATCCATCTTTTTCAAAGAAATGGAACAAATAATGCTAAAATTTATATGGAACCAGAAAAGACCTCGAATAGCCAAAGGGATATTGAAAAAGAAAGCCAACGTTGGTGGCATCACAATTCCGGACTTCAAGCTCTATTACAAAGCTGTCGTCATCAAGACAGCATGGTACTGGCACAAAAACAGACACATAGATCAATGGAACAGAATAGAGAGCCCAGAAATAGACCCTCAACTCTATGGTCAACTAATCTTCGACAAAGCAGGAAAGAATGTCCAATGGCAAAAAGACAGCCTCTTCAATAAATGGTGCTGGGAAAATTGGACAGCCACATGCAGAAAAATGAAATTGGACCATTTCCTTACACCACACACAAAAATAGACTCAAAATGGATGAAGGACCTCAATGTGCGAAAGGAATCCATCAAAATCCTTGAGGAGAACACAGGCAGCAACCTCTTTGACCTCAACCGCAGCAACATCTTCCTAGGAACAATGCAAAAGGCAAGGGAAGCAAGGACAAAAATGAACTATTGGGATTTCATCAAGATCAAAAGCTTTTGCACAGCAAAGGAAACAGTTAACAAAATCAAAAGACAACTGACAGAATGGGAGAAGATATTTGCAAATGACATATCAGATAAAGGACTAGTGTCCAGAATCTATAAAGAACTTAGCAAACTCAACACCCAAAGAACAAATAATCCAATCAAGAAATGGGCAGAGGACATGAACAGACATTTCTGCAAAGAAGACATCCAGATGGCCAACAGACACATGAAAAAGTGCTCCATATCACTCGGCATCAGGGAAATACAAATCAAAACCACAATGAGATATCACCTCACACCAATCAGAATGGCTAAAATCAACAAGTCAGGAAATGACAGATGCTGGCGAGGATGCGGAGAAAGGGGAACCCTCCTACACTGTTGGTGGGAATGCAAGCTGGTGCAGCCACTCTGGAAAACAGCATGGAGGTTCCTCAAAATGTTGAAAATAGAACTGCCCTATGACCCAGCAATTGCACTATTGGGTATTTACCCTAAGGATACAAACATAGTGATCCAAAGGGGCACATGCACCCGAATGTTTATAGCAGCAATGTCCACAATAGCCAAACTATGGAAAGAACCTAGATGTCCATCAACAGATGAATGGATCAAGAAGATGTGGTATATATACACAATGGAATACTATGCAGCCATCAAAAGAAATGAAATCTTGCCATTTGCGACAACATGGATGGAACTAGAGCGTATCATGCTTAGCGAAATAAGTCAAGCAGAGAAAGACAACTATCATATGATCTCCTTGATATGAGGAAGTGGTGATGCAACATGGGGGCTTAAGTGGGTAGGAGAAGAATAAAGGAAACAAGATGGGATTGGGAGGGAGACAAACCATAAGTGACTTTTAATCTCACAAAACAAACTGAGGGTTGCTGGGGGGAGGGGGTTTGGGAGAAGGGGGTGGGATTATGGACATTGGGGAGGGTATGTGCTTTGGTGAGTGCTGTGAAGTATGTAAACCTGGTGATTCACAGACCTGTACCCCTGGGGATAGAGTATTATGCCTCCATCAGAAAGGATGAATACCCAACTTTTGTAACAACATGGACGGGACTGGAAGAGATTATGCTGAGTGAAATAAGTCAAGCAGAGAGAGTCAATTATCATATGGTTTCACTTATTTATGGAGCATAACAAATAGCATGGAGGACATGGGGACTTAGAGTGGAGAAGGGAGTTGGGGGAAATTGGAAGGGGAGGTGAACCATGAGAGACTATGGACTCTGAAAAACAATCTGAGGGTTTTGAAGGGACGGGGGGTGGGAGGTTGGGGTACCAGGTGGTGGGTATTATAGAGGGCACGGATTGCATGGAGCACGGGGTGTGGTGCAAAAATAATGAATACTGTTATGCTGGAAATAAAAAAAAAAAATAAAGACACCTGCAATCTGACGGTGAAACTGAGTGGATAGCAGGGAATCAGTGGACACAAAAAAAAAAAAGAGAAAAAGAGGCAGTACTGACTGCCAGGGACCAAGTCAATATGGACATTAGTAAGAATTCAGAACTGAGTTCAGAATAATAATTATAAAGATACTAGCTGGGCTTGGAAAAAGCATAGAAGACAGTAAAGAATCCCTTTCTGTAGAAATAAAAGAAATAAAAGCTAACCAAGTCAAAATAAAAAGGGTTATTAATCAGATACAATCACAAATTGAGGTTCTAATGGCTAGGTTAAATGGAGCAGAAGAGAGAATTTGTGATATGTAAGATGAAATGATGGAGAATAAAGAATCTGAGAAAAAAAGAGAGATAAACAATTACTGGATCATGAGGGGAGGAATTTGAAAGACAAGTGATACCAAAAGTGAAACAATATTAGAATAAGTGGGATCCCAGAAGAAGAGGAAAGAGAGAAGGGCAGAAGGTATATTTGGAGCAAATTATAGTGCAGACCTTCCCTAACCTGGGGGAAGGAAACAGGCATCAAAGTCCAGGAGGCACAGAGAACACCCCTCAAAATCAATAAAAATAGATCAATGCCCCAACATAAAATAGTGAAACTCACAAATCTCAGAGACAAAGAGAAAATCCTAAAAGCAGCTTGAGGCAAGAAGTCTATAACCTACAAGGGTAGAAACATTAGATTGTCAGTAGACCTATTCATGATACCTGGCAGGCCAGAAAGGAATGGCATGATATATTTAGGGTGCTAAATGAGAAAAATATGCAACCAAGAATACTTTATCCAGCTAGGATCTTATTCAAAATAGAAAGCGCAGTAAAAAGTTTCCAGGACAAACAGAAACTAGAGGAATTTGTGATCACCAAACTAACCCTACAAAAAATATTGAAAGGGGTCCTCTAAGCAAAGAGAGAGCCTAAAAGTAACATAGACCCTTGTTACCTAAAAGTAACATAGACAATATACAGTAACAGTCACCTCACAGGCAATACAATGGCAGAAAATTAATATCTTTCAATAGTTATACTGTATGTAAATGGGCCAAATGTCCCAATCAAAGACACAGGGTATCAGATTAGATAAAAAAAAAAATCAAGACTCATTGATATGCTTTCTGCAAGAGACTAATTTTAGACTCAAAGACACCACCAGATTGAAAGTGAGGGGGTGGAAAACCATTTATCACCTTAGTGGACATCAAAAGAAAGCTGGAGGGGGTGCCTGGTGCCTCAGTGGGTTAAGCCTCTGCCTTCAGCTTGGGTCATGATTTCAGGGTCCTGGGATAGACTCCTGCATGGGTCCCTCCACTCAGGAGAGGGCCTGTTTCCCCTTCCCCCTCTGCCTGCCTCTCTGCCTACTTCTGATCTCTCTCTCTCTCTCTCTCTAATAAATAAATAAAATCTTAAAAAAAAGAGAGAGAAAGAAAGCTGGGTAGCAATCCTATCAAATTAGATTTTAAACCAAAGACTGTAATAAGAGATGAGGAAGGACACTACATCATAATTAAAAGATCTACCCAACAAGAAGATCAAGCATTTGTAAGTATTTATGCTTCTAAAACGGGAGCAGTCAATTATATAAGCCAATTAATAACAAAATCAGAGACACATCGACAATAATACAATAATAGTAGGGGACTTTACCAACCTCCTCACTGCAATGGATAGATCATCTAAGCAAATGATTAACAAGAAAGTCAGGGCTTTGAATGACAAACTGGAACAGACAGTCTTCACAGATATATTCAGAACATTCATCTCAAAACAACAGAATACACATTTCTCTCTAGTGCACATGGACTATTCTGCAGAAGAGATCACATCCTGGGTCACAAATCATGTCTCAGCCAGTACCAAAGGATTGGGATCATTCCCTGCATATTTTCAGACCACAATGCTTTGAAACTGGAACTCAATCACAAGAATAAAGTTGGAAAGAATTCAAATACATGGAGGCTAAAGAGCATCCTACTAAAGAATGAATGGGTCAAGCAGGAAACTAAAGAACTAAAAAAAAAATCATAGAAACAAAAATGAAAACACAACAAAATTTTTTGGATACAGAAAGGGCAGTCCAGGAAGAAATAATATAGCACTACAAGCCTTTCTCAAGAAACAAGAAAGGTCTCAAATACACAACCTAACCCTACACCTAAAGAAGCTGAAGAAAGAACAACAAATATACCCTAAGCCCAGCAGGAGAAGAGAAATAATAAAGAGTAGAGTAGAAATCAATAAAATAGAAACCAAAAGAACAGATCAACAAAAGTAGGAGCTGGTTCTTTGAAAGAACAACATTGATAAACCCCTGGCCATACTTATCCAAAAGAAAAGAGAAAGGACCCAAATAAATAAAATCATGAGTGAAAGAGAAGAGATCACAATCAACACTGAAGAAATACAAACAATTATAAAAACATATGAGCAACTATATGCCAAAAAATTAGACAATCTGGCAGAAATGGATGCATTCCTAGAGTCATATAAACTACCAAAACTGAACCAGGAAGAAATAAAAAACCTGAAAGGACCCATAACCAGCAAGGAAATTGAAGCAGTAATCAAATATCTTCCAATACACAAGAGCCCAAGGCTAGATGGCTTCCCAGGAGAATTCTACTGAACATTTAAAGAGGAATTAATCCCTATTCTTCTGAAGCTTTTTCAAAAAATTGAAATGGAAGGAAAAATTCCAAACTTAAAAAAAAATAAGACTGACTGACTTATTTTTATTTTTTATTTTTTTTTCAGTGTCACTACTTTTATCCAGCATAGCACTAAAAGCCAGTCTCACCAAACTCTTTTTATGAGGCCTGAATTACCTTGATCCCCAAACTGGACAAAGACCCCAACAAAAATAATTATAGATCAATATCTCTGATGAACATGGATGCAAAAATTATCACCAAAGTACTAGGAAATAAAACCTAATAGTACATTAAAAGGATTATTCACCATGACCAAGGGGGATTTATTCTTGGGTTGCAAGGTTGGTTCAGCATCCACAAATGAATCAATGTGATACATTACCTAAATAAAATAAGGACAAGAACCATCTGACCTCTCAAGAGATGCAGTAAAAGCATTTCACAAAGTACAGCATCCTTTCTTGATTAAAACTCTTTTATCAAGGGATAGAGAGTACATATCTCAATACCATAAAATCCATCTATGAAAAACTCACAGCAAATATCATTCTCAGTGTGGGAAAACTGAGAGCTCTTCCGCTAAGGCCAGGCACACAACAGATCTATCACCACTGCTATTTATCACCACTATCACCACTGCTGTTCAAGATAGTACTAGAAGTCCTAGCCTCAGCAGTTAGACAACAAAAAAGAAGTAAAAAGCATCCAAATCAGCAAAGAAATAAAACTCTCACTCTTTGCAGATGACATGATACTCTATGCAAAAACCCCAAAGATGTCACCCCAAATGCTAAAAATCATACAGCAATTCAGTTAAGTGGCAGGATATAAAATCAATGCACAGAAATCAGTTGCATTGCTATACACTAACAATGAGGCAGAAGAAAGAGAAATTAAGGAGTTGATCTCATTTACAATTACACCCCAAACTGTAAGATACCTAAGAATAAACCTAACCAAAGATGCAAAGGATCTGTACTCAGAACATGATAGAATACTCATAAAAGAAATTTAAGAAGACACAAAGAAATGGAAAAACAGTCCATGCTCATGGATTGGAAGAACAATTACTGTTAAAATGCCTGTGCTACCTAGAGCAATCTACACATTCAAACCAATCCCTAACAAAATACCATCAACTTTCTTCTCAGAGCTGGAACAAATAATCTTAAAATTCATATGGAATGAGAAAAGATCCCAAATAGTTAAAGGAATGTTGAAAAAGAAAACCAAAGCTGGGGGCATCATAATTCCTGACCTCCACCTCTATTACAAAGTTGTAATCATCAAGACTGTATGGTACAGGCACAAAAATAGACACATAGATCAACAGAACAGAATAGAGAACCCAGATATGGACCCTCAACTCAATGTTCAACTAATATCCAATGGAAAACAGAGTCTCTTCAACAGCTGGTGTTGGGAAAATTGAACAGTCACATGCAAAAGAATGAACCCAGACCATTTTCTTCTACCATACACACACAAAAAAGACTCAATATGGATGAAAGACCTAAAAGTAGGCAACAATCCATCAAAATCATTGAGGGGAACATAGGCAGCAACCTCCTTGACCTTGGCTGCAGCAACTTCTTGCTAGACATGTCTCTAAAGGCAAGAGAAACAAAGCCAAAAATGAACTATTGGGACTTCATCAAGATAAAAATCTTTTGCACAGCATAACAAACAGTCAACAAAACCAAAAGACAACAGAATGGGAGAAGTTATTTGTAAATGACATATCAGATAAAGAGTTTGTATCCAAAAATCTATAAAGAGCTTAAAAAATTCAACACCCAAAGAAAAATAATCCAGTCAAGAAATGGGCAGAAGACATGAACAGACATTTCTGCAAAGAAGACATGCAGTTGGCCAACAGACAAATGAAAAAGTGCTAACATCACTGGGCAATAGGGAAATAACAAATCAAAACCACAATGAGATACCACCTCACACCAGTCAGAATGGCTAAAATTAAGAAGTCAGAAAACAACAGATGTTTGCGAGGATGCAGACAAAGGGGAAACCTCCTACAGTGATGGGAATGCAAGCTGATGTAGCCACTTATAAAACAGCATGGAGGTTCCTCAAAAAGTTGAAAATAGGACTACCTTATAACCCAATAATTGCACTACTGGTATTTACTCCAAAGACACTAAATATAGTGATCCAAAAGGGCACTTGCACCCAAATGTTTATAGCAGCAATGTCCAGTAGCCAAACTATGAAAAGAGTCCATTGACCAATGACTGTATAAAGAAGATGTGGGGTGTGTGTGTGTGTGTGTGTGTGTGTGCACGCGTGCATGCAATGGAATATTATACAGCCAGCAAAAATTGAATCTTGACATTTACAAAAATGGAACTAGAGGGTATTATGCTAAGTGAAATAAGTCAATCAGAAAAGGTCGATAATCATATGTTGCTGATATGAAGAATTTAAGAAACAAGGCAGAGGATCATCAGGGAAGAGAAATAAAAATGAAAGAAGATGAAACCAGAAAGGGAGACAAACATAAAAGACTCTTAATCACAGGAAACAAACTGAGGGTTGTTGGAGGGCAGGGAGGTAAGAAGATGGGGTAAATTGGTGATGGACATTTGGGAAGGTATGTGTTCTAATGAACACTGGGTATTATACAAGACTGATGACTCACAGACCTGTATCCCTGAAGCATATAATACTTTATATGTTAATTAAAAAAAACCTCCACTCTGTATAAATGTGTTTGCACATACACATACATATATGTATGCACATACAGATACAGCTATATGAAATAAAATTCATTCTCAAAAAAAAAAAAAAAAGAAAGCCAACTGATCTATTTAACCAGTCAGAATATGAGCCATTTCTTCCATTCTGTTTCTGCACCTACCTCTGCATGTTGAATATCAGCCTGAGTCTGCCACCTCATTTACGAGAAAAGAAAGCAGGGCAGAAGTCTCTGGCCTCTCTCTTCCTTGGGTACATGTGTTCCTCCTCTTTTCTTACCTTCTATTCTTTCTTTACTGAACCGGGCTTGGGGCTAAAGCTCCCCATCACCCCTCATGCCATGCTCTGTCAGGAAGACACTGAGGGGATGCCATTGTGTCTCTTTAAAAGTGTAATAGACACAACAACGTACACCAGGGTGCCCTGAACAGCACTGCAAGGATGACCACAAGACTACTTCATTGTTATGTGATTCTACCTTGAAATTACTTATGCTCTGTCTGGGGAACTCTTGGCATCAAACTGTTCTCAATGTCACTAAGGAACACCTGGGTTTGGGGAATGTTACTTCTGATTCCTATGCTCTAGTGGTTTGTATGATTTTTGTTCCAACCACACACTGAGGGACAAACAACCACAGACTGTTCTGGAACCAGAGTGGATCAGGCAGACATGCTCAGCACCCAGGCCCCTGTTCTGCTCAGAGTTTGTGCTCAGCTCCCCCTGCAGTTCCTGTCACTGTGTCGTACATGGCACAATAGTACACAGCTGAATCTGAGGCTTGCACTGAGCCTTTCTCCAAGTGGAAGGATTTGGAATCTTTGCTGTAGGTGGCTTCAAATCCTTTGTTGCTTCCCTTCTCCTTGTCCCTCAGGGCTTTCAGGAGGAGCTCTAGACCTTCTCCTGGATACTGGACATACCAGAAAAGGGCAGGGTACTGTGTTGTTGAAAAAGTACAGTTTATAGTCAGGGAAGCCTCTTCAAAGAGAGTCACTAGGCCTTCCGTCTGAGTCACTGAGTCTCCATGAGTTTGTCCTGGGGAAAAAGAAAAGAGACTTGTGTCACCTTGACATAAAGCTCTTGGATAAAATTATAGTTAGAAATTTTACAGACACAATGGAAGAAAGAATCCAAGTTTTAAGAGGCATTTTACTTACCAAGCATTAAGAGTACCACAGTCACGAAGCCTGGAGAGCACCTCATCTCTGGAGTGTCACCTAAAAAACGTTCTCATCCTTAACATGAAGAAATGTTGGAGTGACAGAAAGATGATCAATGGAAGCCCACATTTCACACAGGAAATGTGATTGTGGTAGGAAGCTGCACCACCTGGTGGACAGGGACTGAAATGCGTGCATGTTGGCCAGAATTCTCCCCAAGTCAGCCATCAGTCTCATCCCTGACTTGATGAGACACGTGTCAATCTTCACGTGGCTCTTGGAAGTCTGAACAACAGCAATCCTGACTTCTCAGGTCTGCTTTGTTCTTAAGACACTACCTGATGTGGAAGTTCCTTAACACAGCCTCCCAGGGCATTTCTTTAGCTGGAGGATAGTAATCTTCTAAAGCATCTTATTATAGTATCATACTTCATATTCTCATGTGCCCATGTGGGCCAGCCTATAATTCACTGACTTCCAGGAAAGTTGTAGGAGTTGAATATGGAAAAAGTAACAGGAAGTCATGTCATTGCTGAGTGAGTCTGTGTTTTTGGCACTGTGCTCCAATATTTAGAACGATGACCATCATTTTTTAAGCACTCACTAAATATTTATTAAATTAAACAAATGAGGGTACCTGAGTGGCTCAGTGGGTTAAAGCCTCTGCCTTCAGCTCAGGTCATGATCTCAGGGTCCTGGGATTGAGCCCCGCATCAGGTTCTCTGCTCAGCAGGGAGCCTGCTTCCCCCCCCACCCCCACCTGCCTCTCTGCCTATTTGTGATCTCTCTTTTTCTGTCAAATAAATAAATAAAATCTTTTAAAAAAAATTAAACAAATGAACAAATGGCCTTTATTTGAAATATAGCATTTATGGTCCATGATGTCAGTGTTGGGTTGAGCCTTTTTAAGTTGAGGAATTTCCCCTCAATTCTATATAATTTGCTTGGAGTTTTAATCAGAAATGGATTTGAATTTTGTCAAATGCTTTTTCTGTACCCATTGAGATATCTTCAAAAATTGTTCATCTGCTACTTGTCAATCTCTTTGGATATATTATTAATAATATGGATGAACCCTGAGACTATGTTAAATTAAATGTTACAAAATGACCAATACTGCAGAATTCCACTTCTATGAGGGATCTAAACTAGTCAAACTCATGGAAAGAGAAAGCAAAATGGCAGATTCCAGAGACTAGAAGGGTGGAGTAATGGAGAGTTATTGTGTAATGAGTACAGATGCTCAGTTTTTCAAGATGAAAAGAACTCTGAAAATGGATGGTTGTGCTGGTCCAACAACAATGTAAATGTATTTCATACTAGTAGGCTCTACACCTAAAATCGTTTTTCTGCATGTGACTGTCCAATTTTCCCAACACCATTTGTTGAAGAGGCTGTCTTTTTTCCATTGGACATTCTTTCCTGCTTTGTTGAAAATTAGTTGTCCATAGAGTTGAGGGTCTATTTCTGGGCTTTCTATTCTGTTCCATTAATCTATGTGTCTGTTTTTGTGCCAGTAATATGCTGTCTTGATTATGACAGCTTTGTAATAGAGTGTGAAGTCTGGAATTATGATGCCACCAACTTTGGCTTTCTTTTTCAATATTCCTTTGGCTATTCAAGGTCTTTTCTGGTTCCATATAAATTTTAGGATTATTTGTTCCATTTCTTTGAAAAAAATGGATGGGATTTTGATAGAGATTACATTAGATGTGTAAATTGCTTTAGGTAGCATAGATATTTTCACAATATTTGTTCTTCCAATCCATGAGCATGGAATATTTTTACATTTCTTTGTGTCTTCCTCAATTTCTTTCACGAGTGCTTTATAGTTTTCTGAGTATAGATTCTGTGCCTCTTTGGTTAGGTTTATCCCTAGGTATCTTACGGTTTTGGGTGCAGTTGTGTTGGAAAAAAGTAATTTTGAAGGAGTGTTGATGTCAGAGGCAGAAACAGACTATTGGAAAAATTCATACTCTGCTCCTTCATAATATCCCCTTCAGGACCCCTAATTGTGCATATTTGTGAATAATACTGGTGGGAAGCAGGTAAACTTCCTGTATGCAAACTGAGCACATCTATCCTGGAGGTGTTAATAAGATGGATACAAACATATCACACAATAGACACCCTAGAAACTAAATGTAAGTACAATGATTCACAGCAAACAAACACAATTAAAATAAAACATTAAGTGGTATAAAACAGCATGATATTAAAAAAAGGAAAACCACAGAGACATTTCATGACCTTCCTTATTCTAACAATGTCTGTAACATAATATATGCTCAATAAATATTTATTGAAGAAACTGATCTGAAAAATTCTGCAATTCACACACATTATTGCTGATTTTTGAGTCAAATGTTTCTAAACTTCCTTAGCCAATTTTTCTAGCTGAATCTAATTGCAAAATGACAAATTCTTTTTTGTGGCTATTCTAGCCTTCAATAAATAATTACAGCACAAATTTTCAGGGATTAGAAAGTGTTTAATGCATGATAACTCTTAACCAGAGTGGTATTTTCTTAGAGTGAGGCTCTCCCTCTAAGCCTGCCCCTGTGCCACTTCCTGTCTGGGATGACAATTTCCCCCCTTGGGCCCTACTGCAGGGAGATGCATCAACAAGAGCCCTGGGGTTTGGATATACCTCCCTCCATCATGCCTCTCAACTGTGGGCTCCCTCAGTGCACAGAAATACACTGCAGAGTCTTCCAGCTGTGAAGCTGAGATGACAAGTTGGATGAAATTTCTTGTCTTCTGGAAATTCAGTGAGTAGCGACCTTCAGTGGCATTTTCCTGGTTGTAAGAATCCTGATGAATAAGGAAAACCATTACCCCATTGCTGGGCTGCTTGTACCAAAGTAAAATATAACGTGGATCACTAGTGTTATATATGCATTCCAGAGTGACAGTCCCCTTCTCCTGCACTAACATTGCTGGTTGGGCTTGAGTAACCTTCTGGGCAATACTGGATCCTGAAGGGAAAAAAACACAGAATCAGAAACTTCTGGAATATGTGATGTGCCACAACGAACTTCTGTTTTACACACTGTCATCCTTCCTTCCCAAGGTTCCCACAAGATCCTGCCTATCTCTCCTGATTTTAAGTCATAGAGGAGACACGTTCCCACAGGGACCATCCTTACCTAGCCACACGGAAGCCAGGACCACCTTGAGAAGGTTGGAGAGCAACATGTTTGAGTTCTCCCACAAGATGGAAAATGTCTTCTTCCTCAACTTCAGGACTCGGCACTTTGAGGGGATTCTGACAGGGTGAGGGAAGGATTGTTGGGTACGTGCTACTCTGGCCCCAGAACAGGAAATAGGGGTTTCCTGGTATAGCAAGTTGTGTGGGTCATGTCATAGTTCTCTATGTCCCAGTGAGAATCTCACTACCTAAAATTCTTTTGCATGATGCAACTTTGAAAACCTTACATTTGAAAAGAAACATGAGTAAAATTTGTATTGAAATTAGAATTGAGGATTGATAATTTAGCTAACTATGATATTCATTGCATCTATGATAAAAGTGGGTGAATGGCACTACTGAAAAATTAGACAGGTGGGACTAACTTAGACAGCACATCTTCTAAAATCCAAACTATACAGAGAAAATCAGCATAGCTGTGTTCAAGAATGACACACAAATTCTTGAAACATTCCATGATTTTTAAAAACTGCTTGTAATGAATTATGTAAACAACATAAGGTGTAAGAATTGTGAAAAAAAAAAAAAGATGTAAGAATCATGTATGCTCCCAGTATGTTATTTCACCTCAGGTAGAACTAAATCACATGTCAAGAAGGCAAAGTGTTTAGACATTCACTGTACCTCTTTCAATTTACCTATTGTTATGCCAGTGTTCCTCCTCACTACTCATTATCTGTTCAGATGCCTATGCTGAAGCCTAAAGCAGAAAAATCTAATCATTTCTTGTTGAAGAGTTCAGGTTGCAGCTCTCAGACAATAGATCTGTCATCAAGGTCTCCTCCTCACTCTTTAGTTTCCACAGCCCAGCTGTGTTCAGAAAGCTCAGAACAGGTACCAGAATTTGTTCATTAGATTATTAATCCTTTTAGTTTATGTTTTCCCCTAACTTCATTTGAACCACAATAACCTCCCATGCTTTGTATGCTCAGTTCTGAGCACCCAAGGTGACCACTCAGTCTTCTTTTATACCTTCTCTCCTCCAGTACCCTCAATACACGTGCACACAACCACACCTGTGCACACACATGTGTGCACCAATGTGGGCAATGTCATCTTCCTCAATTATCCGAAAATACGAAGTGCTTCCTTTCCCTGACCCTTTCCAAAGCACAGCACAGCTGAGGTGCTTCTACAATAGGCCCAGGTTTCTTTAATCTAGTCTTTCATGCGAGTTCACCCCTATCTACATACAACTCATTTTCTAAATTGGTTAATCACTGTCTGTTGATAGCCCCCTTCATCTTTATCTGTTTGTGGCTTTCTGCCCTTTGGGATGTCTTTACTAAAATTTTTAAGGAGCATTAGAGAGGTGTCTGGGTGGCTCAGCCATTTAAACCTCTGTCTTCAGCTCAGGTCATGATCTCAGGGTCCTAGGATCAAGCCCCTCAGCAGTCTCCTTGCTCAGTGGGGAGTATGTCTCTCCCTTTACCCCTCCCATTACTTGTGCCTATGCACTTGTTTTCTCAAATGAATAAATAATCTTTAAAAAAAGGTATTACAAAAATCAAGAGATAAATGTTTATTATTAATCTAACATGGAATTTTTTTTTACAGATTTTATTTTTAAGTAATCTATACACCCAACATGGGCTTGAATTTATAACTCTGAGATCCAGAGTCCAATTCAAACCACAGAGCCAGTCAGAAACCCCTGATCTTCCATGGTTATCCAAATGTCTGGGAAAACTTTTATTATATACCCTTTGAATTGTTTAAAGCATATTTTCCACATGCCTTTGTACTTATACAGGTGTGAAACATAGTTGTTGAATAAATACAATTCAAAGTCAAGGAAGCCTCTTCTAAGAGGGTCGGTTGGCCTTCCTCTGGGTCACTGAATTTCTATGAGTTTGTCCTGGTGAAAAAGAAGAGACTTGTGTCACCTTGGGCATAAAGCTCTTGGATAAAATTATAGTTAAAAGTTTTGCTGACACAATAGATAAAAGGATCCAAGTTTTAAAAGGCATTTTATTTACCAAGCATTAAGAGTAGCACAGTCACGAAGCCTGGAGAACACTTCATATCTGGAGTGTTACCTAAATAATGTCTTCCATTCTTAACATGAAAAAATGTTGGAGTGACAGAAAAATGATCAATGGAAGCCCACATTCACACAGGAAATGTGATTGTGGTAGGAAGCTGCACCGCCTGGTGGACAGGGACTGAAATGCGTGCATGTTGGCCAGAATCCTCCCCAAGTCAGCCATCAGTCTCCTCCCTGACTTCATGAGGCACATGTCAGTCTTCAGGTGGCCCTTGGAAGTCTGAACAACAGCAATCCTGACTTCTCAGGTCAGTTTTGTTCTTAAGACACTACCTGATATGAGAATTCTTTAACACACATCCCAGGGCATTTCTGTAGCAGGAGGATAGTAATCTTCCGAAACATTCTACTACCGTACTTTATATTTTTATGTATCGATGTGGGCCAGCCTATAACCTACTGCCTGGCAGAAAAGAGGTTGGAGTTGAATACAGAAAAAGTAATAAGAAGTCAAGTCATTGCTGAGTGATTCTGTCTCTTTTCAGCACTGTGTCCCAATATTTAGAACTACAACTGTCATTTTTTTAAGCATTCATTAATATTTGTTAAATTAAACAAATGAACAAATGGTCTTTACTTGAAATACAGCATTTATGTAGTTCTAAAATAATACCAATTGTAAGGAATATTATCTTTTTAATAAAAGCATCTTAGAAGAAACACCACAGTATTTTATAGTCAAATATTCCTAAATTTCAGAATCACTAAAAAATTAAAAATAGGTACTTTGATAGGAATTGCATTAAATGTGTAGATTGCTTTAGGTAGCATAAGTGACTCTTAATCTCACAAAACAAACTGAGGGTTGCTGGGGGGAGGGGGTTTGGGAGAAGGGGGTGGGATTATGGACATTGGGGAGGGTATGTGCTTTGGTGAGTGCTGTGAAGTGTGTAAACCTGGTGATTCACAGACCTGTACCCCTGGGGATAAAAATATATGTTTATAAAAAATAAAAAAATTTAAAGGAAAAAAAAAAAAAGAATGGAAAATGACCTTGATGAAATCCCAATAGTTCATTTTTGCCCTTGCTTCCCTTGCCTTTACCCCTGGGGATAAAAATATATGGTTATAAAAAATAAAAAATTAAAAAAAAATTAAAAATAGGAATTCTAAATGGAAGAATCATGATGCATGAAGTTTTCAAATCCCTGTAGAATGATCTGAGATTCTTATTTTATGTTCTCACTGTTTCGTTGACTCCAACATCAGGTGACAAGTCTATGTGAATCAGGCAGCAAATACTAATGTTATCCTCTTTTTTTAAAATTTATTTTTATTTTCAGCATAACAGTATTCATTATTTTTGCACCACACCCAGTGCTCCATGCAATCCGTGCCCTCTATAATACCCACCACCTGGTACCCCGAACTCCCACCCCCTAATGCTATCCTCTTAACAGGTTTTACCCTCAAGGATGCTAATCATTACCATGCATCTGTCATATTTTGTTGCTAACATTCAATTTAAAAAAACTGCCCCACAAGGTAAGAAATCAAGATTATCAGGATAAAGATCTAGTCAGGGACACATCTTTTATAAAGCCCTGTAACAGTTATCTTTAGATGCATAGATGGAAGTTTAGTTAAAGGAGCTAATCAATGGAGAGCACTCTACACTGATTCATATCAAGTAGCTTCATGAGCCCAGAGCCAACATGGAAATGCTTTCCCAGATGCAGAGTGAAGTAAGAAACTCAAGACTGTGTTCAGGTTCATGTATCACTTCCCTTTCTCTCCACCTTCTAAATCACATTGTCAGAACCTGCCACAAAACTATGCTAGAAAGCATAGTCTATGGACTCTGAAAAACAATCTGAGGGGTTTGAATTGGTGGGTGGGTGGGAGGTTGGGGTACCAGGTGGTGGGTATTATAGAGGGCACAGATTGCATGGAGCACTGGGTGTGGTGCAAAAATAATGAATACTGTTATGCTGAAAATAAAAAATAAATTAAAAAAAAAACTATGCTAGAAAGGAATATGGGACCAGCCACTATAAATTTGTATTCAGATATGCAGGGAGAAACCCAAAGAGGGGATGATGCTGGTTGAAAATAAACAGGGGGAAAATAGGGGCTTGGTTTGTTGGTCTTCAGGTCCTTCGTTTTGACTGGGGTCATGATTTCAGGGTAGTTGGATTAAGCCCTACATGGGGCTCCTAGCTCATAAGGGATCTGATCAAGATTCTCTCCCTCTTCATCTCTCTCCACCTCTCCCCCTAGTCTTATTGCACACTCTCTTTCTCTCTCTTTCACACTCAAATAAATAAATAAATAAAATCTTTTTTAAAAAAAGAAAGAAACAGTACCACGTGGATGCAGAAATTCATTATCTATAACTAAAAAAAAAATACTTTCAGGCCAATTAATGCCTACAGGAGAAATATTTTGTATTTGGGATCATACAAAAAGACTGGTACAACATTGAGGGAAAGTATCCTATAGTAAATTTGGATATTTAATGGTTATTGTAATGCATAATTTACATAAAAATAAACTGTACCAAATAAAAATAAACAATTCTATAAGGTTTGACGTATGTATGTATTGGAAAGTCCTCACCACATTGGAGATAATGAACATAAGCACCACCCCAAATGTCATGTCTCTTTGTAATCCTTCTCTCAACCCTCACCACTCTCATTTCCAGGAAATGCTTCTGCCATGAATTAGTCGCATATTTTAAAGTTTTGTATAAATTTTGCACAATTTGTACTCTTTCATCTGGCTTCTTCTCAACATAATTGTTTTGAGAAACTTCATTGGTTGCAATTATCAGGAGTTTGTTTCTTTCTGTTGCTGTGGTGTATCCCATCATGTGCGTATAAAACAATTTGTCTATTCACATGTTGCTGACCATATCCATTAGTTCCACGGGGCTGTTATAAATAAAGCTGCTGTGAACGTTTGTGTATAAGGTTTTTTATAGACATATGCTTTCATTTTTCTTGGTCCATATGTGAGAATAAAATGGCTGGATGATATGGTAGGTGTACATTTGACATGTTAAACCAATTTGTCCTATTAGCTGTTTCACAGATTCCCTTGAGTTTTCTGCTCATAAAATTATGCTGCTATTAATAAAGATAAGTTCCTATGACCCTGCAATTGCACTACTGGGAATTTACCCCAAAGATACAGATGTAGTGAAAAGAAGGACCATCTGTACCCCAGTGTTTATAGTAGCAATGGCCACGGTCGCCAAACTGTGTAAAGAACCAAGATGCCCTTCAACGAATGAATGGATAAGGAAGATGTGGTCCATATAGACTACGGAGTATTATGCCTCCATCAGAAAGGATGAATACCCAACTTTTGTAGCAACATGGACGGGACTGGAAGAGATTATGTTGAGTGAAATAAGTCAAGCGGAGAGAGTCAATTATCATATGGTTTCACTTATTTATGGAGCATAACAAATAGCATGGAGGACAAGGGGAGATGGAGAGGAGAAGGGAGTTGGGAGAAATTGGAAGGTGATGTGAACCATGGGAGACTATGGACTCTGAAAAACAATCTGAGAAGTTTGAATTGGCGGGTGGGTGGGAGGTTGGAGTACCAGGTGGTGGGTATTATAGAGGGCACGGATTGCATGGAGCACTGGGTGTGGTGAAAAAATAATGAATACTGTTATGACGAAAATAAATAAAAAATAAATTAAAAAAAAAGATAAGTTCACTTCTTCCTTTCCAAACTGTATGGCTTTGTTTTTTCCACATGTTTTATTCCATTGATTAGAACCTCTACTTCAATATTAAATACAGGTAGTGGGAACAAAAACTCTTCCCTTATTTACAAAATGAACAAAAAGGATTTTTAACTTTCACCATCAAGTATGACATTTGATGTAGTTTTTTGGGGGGGGGGCTTTTTGAGTTGAGGAAATTCTCCTCAATTCTATCTTATTTGCTGGGAATTTTAATCAGGAATGGATCTGGATTTGTCAAATGTCTTTTCAGTACCTATTGAGATACTGTCCCAAATTGCTCATCTGCTTCTTGTCAATCTCTTTAATATTATTGATAAATTGTCACAACAAAATATAAAGAAGATATAACTTTCCCATTTTGCAAATAATGAAACATAGCTCCCAAGTATCAAGAAATTTTTGGCAGAGCTAATAGTTTTGAACGCAGAGCTAATCGTTTAAAACACAGAGCAGGATGGTATCAAAAGCCTGTTCTCAGTTTTTGCCACTATTATTTGTCAGAGTAAATGTTCATTCATTGCATCTGTGATGGAAGTGTGTGGGTGGCACTTACATAACAATTCTGTATGTAATGGAATATGAAAACAATATAAAGTTGAGAATCATGTATCCTCACATTCTATATGTTGATCTTTCACTTAAGGTAAAAACAAATCATGTTATGATAAGAAGGCAACTGTTTACAAAGAAATGGGAAAAGGTTCCATGTTCATGGATTGGAAGAACAAATGTTGTTAAAATGTCTACATTTACCAGAGCAAGCTATACATTCAATGCAATCTCTAACAAAATACAATGAACATTTTCACAGAGCTGGAATAAACAATCCTAAAATTTGTATGGAACCAGAAAAGACCTGTAATAGCTAAAAAAAGTTGAAAAAGAAAACCAAAACTGGGGACATCAAAACTCCCAACCTCAAGCTCTATTACAAAGCCATAATCATCAAGACAGTATGGTACTGGCAAAAAAAGCAGACAATTAGATCAGTGGAACAGAAGAGAGAACCCAGAAATAGGCCCTCAACTCAATGGTCAACTAATCTTCAACAAAAAAGGAAAGAATGTCCATTGGAAAAAAGACAGTCTTTCAACAAATGATGTTGGGAAAATTGGACAACTACATTCAGAAGAACGAAACTGGACTATTTCCTTACACTACACACAAAAATAGACTCACCATGGATGAAAAATCTAAATGTGAGCCAGGAATCCATCAAAATTCTTGAGGAGAACACAGGCAGCAACCTCTTTGACCTCAATCCAAAAATTCTAGCAGACATGTCTCTAAAAGCAAGGGAAGCAAGGCTGAAAATGAACTATTGGGACTTCATCAAGATCAAAAGCTTTTGCACAGTGAAGGAAACAGTCAAAAAAACCAAAAGACAAGCTACAGAATGGGGGAAGATTTTTGCAAATGACATATTAGATAAAGAGTTAGTATCCAAAATCTATAAAGAACTTATCAAACATGACACCCAAGATCATATAATCCAGTCAAGAAATGGCCAGGAGACATGATTAGAAATTTATCCAAAGAAGACATACAAATGGACAACAGACACTGAAAAAAAATGCTCACCATCACTCAGCATCAGGGAAATACAAATCAAAACCATAATGCGATACCACCTCATACCAATCAGAATGGCTAAAATTAACAAGTCAGGAAATGACAGATGTTAGCAGCGGAGAAGTGAATCCAAAGCGACGGGAAGATAGACCCCGGGGGGAGGGGACGGCTCCCGGCAAGCGGCGGAGCAACGGCGCACAAAATCGGGACTTTTAAAAGTCTGTTCCACTGAGGGACATCGCTCCAGAGGCTAAAACGGGGCGAAGCCCACGCGCGGTCAGCGTGGCCTCAGGTCCCGCAGGGTCACTGAAGGATCGGGGGTGTCTGAGTGATGCAGAGCTTGCGGGTATTGGAACGGGAAAGCCGGCTACAGAGACAGAGCCGGCAGTAAGCTCGCAGCTCGGGGTTACCTTGAACCGGTTGCAGGCTCGGTGAGCTCGGAGCGCGGCCGGAGGTCAGGCAGACGGGAGTAACTGGGCGCTGTTCTCTGAGGGCGCACTGAGGAGTGGGGCCCTGGGCTCTCGGCTCCTCTGGGCTGGAGACCAGGAGGCCGCCATTTGTATTCCCGTCCTCCGGAACTCTACGGAAAGCGCTCAGGGAACAAAAGCTCCTGAAAGCAAACCCGAGCGGATTACTCACCCCGGCCCCTGCTAAGGGCGGTGCAATTCCGCCTGGGGCAAAGACACTTGAGAATCGCTACACCAGGCCCCTCCACCAGAAGATCAACAGGAAATCCAGCGGAGACCAAGTTCATCTACCAAGGAGTGCGATTTCAATACCAAGGAGAGCAGCAGAATTCCAGAGGAGGAGGAAGCAAAGCACGGAACTTACGGCTTTTTCCCTGTGATTTTTTTTAGTCTTGCAGTTAATTTAATTTTTTTCTTTTTCATTTTTTGTTTTTTTTTCTCGCCTTCTGGTAAAATTTTTTTTTAAACTTTTACCTTTTTCTTTTTTAACGTTTTTTAACTAGTTTATCTAATATATATATTTTTTCTTTTTTATATTTTTCTTTATTTGTTTTCTTTTTTAAATTCTTTTGTTTTTTTCTTTTTTTCTTTTTTCTTTTTTTTTCTTTCTTCCTTTTTGAAACTCTTTTTATCCCCTTTCTCCCCCCTCACGATTTTGGATCTCTTCTAATTTGGTTAAAGCATATTTTCCTGGGGTTGTTGCCACCCTTTCAGTATTTTACTTGCTCCTTCATATACTCTTATCTGGACAAAATGACAAGACGGAAAAATTCAACACAAAAAAAAGAACAAGAGGCAGTACCGAAGGCTAGGGACATAATCAATACAGACATTGGTAATATGTCAGATCTAGAGTTCAGAATGACAATTCTCAAGGTTCTAGCCGGGCTCGAAAAAGGCATGGAAGATATTAGAGAAACCCTCTCGAGAGATATAAAAGCCCTTTCTGGAGAAATAAAAGAACTAAAATCTAACCAAGTTGAAATCAAAAAAGCTATTAATGAGGTGCAATCAAAAATGGAGGCTCTCACTGCTAGGATAAATGAGGCAGAAGAAAGAATTAGTGATATAGAAGACCAAATGACAGAGAATAAAGAAGCTGAGCAAAAGAGGGACAAACAGCTGCTGGACCACGAGGGGAGAATTAGAGAGATAAGTGACACCATAAGACAAAACAACATTAGAATAATTGGGATTCCAGAAGAAGAAGAAAGAGAGAGGGGAGCAGAAGGTATACTGGAGAGAATTATTGGGGAGAATTTCCCCAATATGGCAAAGGGAACGAGCATCAAAATTCAGGAGGTTCAGAGAACGCCCCTCAAAATCAATAAGAATAGGCCCACACCCCATCAACTAATAGTAAAATTCACAAGTCTTAGTGACAAAGAGAAAATCCTGAAAGCAGCCCAGGAAAAGAAGTCTGTAACATACAATAGTAAAAATATTAGATTGGCAGCTGACTTATCCACAGAGACCTGGCAGGCCAGAAAAAGCTGGCATAATATTTTCAGAGCAATAAACGAGAAAAACATGCAGCCAAGATACTATATCCAGCTAGGCTATCATTGAAAATAGAAGGAGAGATGAAAAGCTTCCAGGACAAACAAAAACTGAAAGAATTTGCAAACACCAAACCAGCTCTACAGGAAATATTGAAAGGGGTCCTCTAAGCAAAGAGAGAGCCTACAAGTGGTAGATCAGAAAGGAACAGAGACCATATACAGTAACAGTCACCTTACAGGCAATACAATGGCAATAAATTCATATCTCTCAATAGTTACCCTGAATGTTAATGGGCTAAATGCCCCTGTCAAAAGACACAGGGTATCAGAATGGATAAAAAAACAAAACCCATCTATATGTTGCCTCCAAAAAACTCATTTTAAGCCTGAAGACACCTCCAGATTTAAAGTGAGGGGGTGGAAAAGAATTTACCATGCTAATGGACATCAGAAGAAAGCAGGAGTGCAATCCTTATATCAGATCAATTAGATTTTAAGCCAAAGACTATAATAAGAGATGAGGAAGGACACTATATCATACTCAAAGGGTCTGTCCAACAAGAAGATTTAACAATTTTAAATATCTATGCCCCCAACGTGGGGGCAGCTAACTATATAAACCAATTAATAACAAAATCAAAGAAACACATCAACAATAATACAATAATAGTAGGGGACTTTAACACTCCCCTCACTGACATGGACAGGTCATCCAAGCAAAAGATCAGCAAGGAAATAAAGGCCTTAAATGACACACTGGACCAGATGGACATCACAGATATATTCAGAACATTTCATCCCAAAGCAACAGAATACACATTCTTCTCTAGTGCACATGGAACATTCTCCAGAATAGATCACATCCTCGGTCCTAAATCAGGACTCAACCAGTATCAAAAGATTGGGATCATTCCCTGCATATTTTCAGACCACAATGCTCTAAAGCTAGAACTCAACCACAAAAGGAAGTTTGGAAAGAACCCAAATACATGGAGACTAAACAGCATCCTTCTAAAGAATGAATGGGTCAACCGGTAAATTAAAGAAGAATTGAAAAAAATCATGGAAACAAATGATAATGAAAATACAACGGTTCAAAATCTGTGGAACACAACAAAGGCAGTCCTGAGAGGAAAATATATAGCAGTACAAGCCTTTCTCAAGAAACAAGAAAGGTCTCAGGTACACAACCTAACCATACACCTAAAGGAGCTGGAGAAAGAACAAAAAAGAAACCCTAAGCCCAGCAGGAGAAGAGAAATCATAAAGATCAGAGCAGAAATCAATGAAATAGAAACCAAAAAAACAATAGAACAAAACAAAGAAACTAGGAGCTGGTTCTTTGAAAGAATTAATAAAATTGATAAACCCCTGCCCCGACTTATCAAAAAGAAAAGAGAAAGGACCCAAATAAATAAAATCATGAATGAAAGAGGAGAGATCACAACTAACACCAAAGAAATACAAGCAATTATAAGAACATACTATGAGCAACTCTACGCCAACAAATTTGACAATCTGGAAGAAATGGATGCATTCCTAGAAACATATAAACTACCACAACTGAACCAGGAAGAAATAGAAAGCCTGAACAGACCCATAACCAGTAAGGAGATTGAAACAGTCATTAAAAATCTCCAAACAAACAAAAGCCCAGGGCCAGACGGCTTCCCGGGGGAATTCTACCAAACATTTAAAGAAGAACTAATTCCTATTCTCCTGAAACTGTTCCAAAAAATAGAAATGGAAGGAAAACTTCCAAACTCATTTTATGAGGCCAGCATCACCTTGATCCCAAAACCAGACAAGAATATCATCAAAAAAGAGAGCTATAGACCTATATCCTTGATGAACACAGATGTGAAAATACTCAACAAAATACTAGCCAATAGGATTCAACAGTACATTAAAAGGATTATTCACCACGACCAAGTGGGATTTATTCCAGGGCTGCAAGGCTGGTTCAACATCCGCAAATCAGTCAATGTGATACAACACATCAATAAAAGAAAGAACAAGAACCATATGATACTCTCAATAGATGCTGAAAAAGCATTTGACAAAGTACAGCATCCCTTCCTGATCAAAAGTCTTCAAAGTGTAGGGATAGAGGGCACATACCTCAATATCATCAAAGCCATCTATGAAAAACCCACCACAAATATCATTCTCAATGGAGAAAAATTGAAAGCTTTTCCGCTAAGGTCAGGAACACGGCAAGGATGTCCATTATCACCACTGCTATTCAACATAGTACTAGAGGTCCTAGCCTCAGCAATCAGACAACAAAAGGAAATTAAAGGCATCCAAATCGGCAAAGAAGAAGTCAAATTATCACTCTTCGCAGATGATATGATACTATATGTGGAAACCCCAAAAGACTCCACTCCAAAACTGCTAGAACTTGTACAGGAATTCAGTAAAGTGTCAGGATATAAAATCAATGCACAGAAATCAGTTGCATTTCTCTACACCAACAGCAAGACAGAAGAAAGAGAACTTAAGGAGTAAATCCCACTTACAATTGCACCCCAAACCATAAGATACCTAGGAATAAACCTAACCAAAGAGGCACAGAATCTATACTCAGAAAACTATAAAGTACTCATGAAAGAAATTGAGGAAGACACAAAGAAATGGAAAAATGTTCCATGCTCCAGGATTGGAAGAATAAATATTGTGAAAATGTCTATGCTACCTAAAGCAATCTACACATTTAATGCAATTCCTATCAAAGTACCATCCATCTTTTTCAAAGAAATGGAACAAATAATTCTAAAATTTATATGGAACCAGAAAAGACCTCGAATAGCCAAAGGGATATTGGAAAAAAAAGCCAACGTTGGTGGCATCACAATTCCAGACTTCAAGCTCTATTACAAAGCTGTCATCATCAAGACAGCATGGTACTGGCACAAAAACAGACACATAGATCAATGGAACAGAATAGAGAGTCCAGAAATAGACCCTCAACTCTACAGTCAACTAATCTTCGACAAAGCAGGAAAGAATGTCCAATGGAAAAAAGACAGCTTCTTCAATAAATGGTGCTGGGAAAACTGGACAGCCACATGCAGAAAATGAAATTGGACCATTTCCTTACACCACACACAAAAATAGACTCAAAATGGATGAAGGACCTCAATGTGTGAAAGGAATCCATCAAAATCCTTGAGGAGAACACAGGCAGCAACCTCTTCGACCTCAGCCGCAGCAACATCTTCCTAGGAACAACGCCAAAGGCAATGGAAGCAAGGGCAAAAATGAACTATTGGGATTTCATCAAGATCAAAAGCTTTTGCACAGCAAAGGAAACAGTTAACAAAATCAAAAGACAACTGACAGAATGGGAGAAGATATTTGCAAACGACATATCAGATAAAGGACTAGTGTCCAAAATCTATAAAGAACTTAGCAAACTCAACACCCAAAGAACAAATAATCCAATCAAGAAATGGGCAGAGGACATGAACAGACATTTCTGCAAAGAAGACATCCAGATGGCCAACAGACACATGAAAAAGTGCTCCATATCACTTGGCATCAGGGAAATACAAATCAAAACCACAATGAGATATCACCTCACACCAATCAGAATGGCTAAAATCAACAAGTCAGGAAATGACAGATGCTGGCGAGGATGCGGAGAAAGGGGAACCCTCCTACACTGTTGGTGGGAATGCAAGCTGGTGCAACCACTCTGGAAAACAGCATGGAGGTTCCTCAAAATGTTGAAAATAGAACTGCCCTATGACCCAGCAATTGCACTACTGGGTATTTACCCTAAAGATACAAACATAGTGATCCAAAGGGGCACATGCACCCGAATGTTTATAGCAGCAATGTCCACAATAGCCAAACTATGGAAAGAACCTAGATGTCCATCAACAGATGAATGGATCAAGAAGATGTGGTATATATACACAATGGAATACTATGCAGCCATCAAAAGAAATGAAATCTTGCCATTTGCGACAACATGGATGGAACTAGAGCGTATCATGCTTAGCGAAATAAGTCAAGCAGAGAAAGACAACTATCATATGATCTCCCTGATATGAGGAAGTGGTGATGCAACATGGGGGCTTAAGTGGGTAGGAGAAGAATAAATGAAACAAGATGGGATTGGGAGGGAGACAAACCATAAGTGACTCTTAATCTCACAAAACAAACTGAGCGTTGCTGGGGGGAGGGGGTTTGGGAGAAGGGGGTGGGATTATGGACATTGGGGAGGGTATGTGCTTTGGTGAGTGCTGTGAAGTGTGTAAACCTGGTGATTCACAGACCTGTACCCCTGGGGATAAAAATATATGTTTATAAAAAATAAAAAAATAAAAAAAATAAAATAAAATAAAAAAATAAAAAATAAATAAAAATAAATAAAAAATTTAAAAGTTTAAAAAAATGTGAGGAAGTATCTATTGATAAAAATTTAGAATGGAGTTTGTATACAGAACTTGTATACAGAACATGACTCCATTTGATTATATGAGATGATCCAAACTTCAACACCAGTTCTGCATTATCAATTGCCAAATGTATTTTGTAGAACTATAAATCAACTGTCTAAAGGAATTCAAACACTTGAAGTGATGAACTATTCTTATGAAAGTAACTTCAACGTTCAACACCTCAGGGGTAAGAAGCACTGAGACTAGTGACAGGGGTGAGGTCATACATGTGCCCTGTGGCATATGCTTCCTCCCACCAAGACAAGTACTCAAAAGATTATGGGTTGTATGCTCCCATCACTCTGACATTTTTAAAAACACAAAATAAGAATAGACCAATGTTTGCAGGGAATGGGGAATATGGAAGCATGAGATGGCGTTAGATTAGTTCAAGGGACTTTTGGGGAGCAATGATATATTCTGTATCATAATCTTGTATCATTACATGATCTATACAATGTACCTAAATTCAAACTTCACAGAACTGCACAGCAAAAATAGTCCATTTTTCCTAATAATTATTTTAAAATAAAAAATTCAAACACTGAGATCAAAATGGCAAAATAGAAATTTTCTACCATCTCCACTCCTCCCCCGAACCACTGATTTTCAATGTCATACATTAAACTAAAAAGAGTACCTATGAAAAAGTCCAGCAGAGAACACTTAGCACACTGTGGAACAACAACAACAACAAAAAAATATGATTTTGACAGATTAAGGATAGCATGAAGAACAGTTTCACTTTACCTTCTTCACCCCTGTGCATGGCACAGCTCCCAACCAAGAGAGCCTTCCAGCCTGTGATTTCCCTGTAGAGGGAAGTGAGAACATGTGAGTGAACACATGCCCCTCCAGGTCTGGAGGATGCTCCCAAAGAGGAACCTCTTTCTAGCCCCATCCAGAACACTGAGGTGTACTGCTCACTGGGGAGTGGGGGTGCTCCCAGCAGAACAGCACCCAGGGCTCTTGCAGGGCAGTAAAGAAACATGGACCCTGCAAACCCTAGCACAGCCTCCATTAGGAATCTGCCCATGACCCACTGGAGGTGGCCTGCCTGCAGACCCTCACAAATGGTCCATGAGCACACACAACACTCAATCCCTCACCCGCACATCATCCCATCCTGTGGCCTCCTACCAGTGCACACAGGATGACAACAGCAGTGAGCTTTTGTAAGTAGCTAGTGAGCTTGCACAGAGACAACCCCACTCTCCTGGACTTGGAGAAATCACACAAATTCAGTCAGCACTGTCCTAGAGAAAGCAAATAAAAGGGAGACTCTCAGCACCAAGTCTGGCTTCACAAGATCAAGAGAAGGCCTAAAAGTTTGCACTACCTTGTCCCAGGATGTAGGAAACAAATACACCAAACATGATGAAGGTTTAAACTGGAATGTGTCTGGATCTGAGGCTCAGTGCACACTCAGGCTAAAACACTTGTTTTCTTCCACTGCATCAGTTCTCATGTCAGTATGAATAAGCATTCAAACCTGTAGGAACTGCACCCTCTGTCTTGCTTCTAATTGATTTAAGAGGAAACAAATGAATAATATAGAAGCATGCTTCCTTCTGACTCCATTATCAGGCTTGGAGGAAAGGCAACCATCAGGAGTAGTCTTCTTCCACTGCACAGGAGCTGGCAGTATAAGGAGGGAAAGAATCAAGCCCATTGACATGCTGGGCTACAGTTCTAACTTCCTTTGGTCAGATGTGATAAACTGAATTTAATCTGGGGGCTTCTCCAGGAAGACAAAGCCATTAACCAAATACCTAGCAACCATACTCAGCTAAGAGGAACTACTGTCACTCTATTTATTATATCCATCTGAACAATTATAACATCCACCCTAACAATTGTATCCATCATTATTTAGGAAGACTTGGAGGGACCTTGGAAGGAGCCTACTACCATTGAACAGGGGTGGGAAAATGAGGGAATCAAATTTACTTCATTTGCTTCATTCCATTGATTTCTCTGCAGCACTAGGGAAATTTTTTTAAAATAAATGTTGTGGTTAATAGTATTATATCAGTCAAACATGAACGTGGAGGGGGGTTGGTAGCACGTCATCTCTACATTAGCCATTAGTCCAAATACCTTTGTGCAATCTACTAGTAATAGTAAGGTGGCTGACACATGCATACAAAACTTTTCCCATATACCTCAGACAGAAGAGTTTTTATTATGATAACAAAAAATTACAAGTCCAAGAATAAATTGAATAATCTTCTAACAGCAGAGCATCATTAAGAAAGAGAGACATAAAAATGGAATGAAACAGTATGTTCTCAAACAATCAAATAATCACACATACACTTTAAGGATTTTTATTTTTCACAAATCAATTTATAAATATAATTCAAACAGAAAGCTTAAATTAAAATTATAAGTCAGTAACAGAATTATCTCTTCTTTCGTTCTTTAGCATCTACTGATAACCAATTATGTGGGAAAGGTTGTGCTAGGCACTGCAAAGATAGCCCAGAATGAGATATAAAATTCTGTTTTCTAAATCCTATGAGAGAATTACTGCAACAGATAAGAACAGAATTTGTAAATGAGAATATTTTTCTGAGATTGATCTGAAGGTCACAGTGTCAAATGACTCTCTTTCTTAATTTCCCTCAAACACACAAATAATACACACCATCCCTGAGCTCTTATGGAAATCTCATAACACAATTTCTGAACAAGAAAGTGATGAAGACACATGAAATGGCTGTGATATTTTGCCCCGAATAGAGAAGAACAAAATGAAAATGCAACTGTAAAATAATTAAAATATCTCACAGAGCTACTGTAAGACACAGATTAAATGAAAACAAAAAATAAAATTAAAACAGGGAGATGATTGAGGTAATGACTTGATGAAGTGGGGAATACTCAAATCAGAACACATGAGGTGAAAAAAATCATGATCCTGATTATAATAAGAATTTTTGAGACTAAAAGGAATATTAGCAATATTACATGATTACAGAATTATGACATTTATATTTGCATCTTTTTAAAAAAATATTTTATTTATTAATTTGACAGAGAGAAATTACAAGTAGATGGAGAGGCAGGCAGAGAGAGAGAGATAGGGAAGCAGGCTCCCTGCTGAGCAGAGAGCCCAACGCGGGACTCGATCCCAGGACCCTGAGATCATGACCTGAGCCGAAGGCAGCGGCTTAACCCACTGAGCCACCCAGGCGCCCCTATATTTGCATCTTAAATCCTTCTATATTTAGCATGCAATGTCTTAGAATCAGAAAATCATAATCGCTCCTTATGAAACACAATATTTAAGTGATCATCGATAATAAGAACTGTGAAACTGGTACTGACGAGTTATTTATAGGAGAGGAATCTCAATAGCAAATGTAGAGTTCCTCAATGCCTGAATTTCAAAATAAAATGTTACTAAATCCACAAGAATCCATTAAGCACTACCCATCCAACAAAGAGGTCTAACCCTTTTTGGGTTAACTCCATCATAATAGTTATATAATTTGTTTTAAATGTCTAAAATATTAGCTTCTGGGATAACTGGGTGATAGGCATTAAGGAGGGCATGTGATGTGATGAGAACTGGGTGTTGCATGCAACAGATTAATCACTGAACACCACACCTGAAACAAATAATGTCCTATATGACAGCTAACTGAATTTAAATTTTAGAAAATAATAAAACATTAGATTCCATGTACAGACAAACAATAGGACAAAGCCCATCCTTGAATGTCTATGTCAAAGGAGAGGGGGCTGCCCCAGTCCCAGGTTTGAGTGCAGGCATCAGGTGCCTAGGAAACAATGTGTGCTTGCTGCACAGAAGTACACAGCTGAGTCTTCAGGCTGGGTGTCTCTGATATGCAAGGAGAAACGTTTGGCCGTCCTATTCAATGAAACAGTGAGTCTTTGGTCTTCTTTTGTGGCCATGTTTGAACGAATGTATATAAGGAGCTGGGGACCTTTTCCCAGTTCTTGCTTATACCAAGGGAAATAGTCTGAACGACCATCTGAAAAACTGCAGTTGATAATAGAGCTGCTTCCCTCCCGGACACTCAGGGTAGAAGGATGCTGCTCCACATTCTCTCCCTGGCTGAACCCTGTGCAGAAAGAAAAGATCAAAGAAAGGAGGAGAGATTTCAGGTTATTGTACTTCAGAGTGCTTTTTTTCTACACCAACGGAAGGAAACATGAATAAATCCAGTCTTGACTTCTGAAGAATATCCGCTAATATACTTCGGTGCCCATAAACACTCAACTCACAGTTCAGCTGCAGCCACAAGAACATGATTAAAGCTCCCATGGATGTCTTCATGGTTCCTGCCACTTAAACTCAGGTACAGAATTGCAGCCTCCAGCCAGCTCAGCTCGTTTTCTTATCAGGCCATCCCTTCTTTCCTCTAACAGAGTAACTTCCCACATTGTCTACCACCCAATAAGAAAAAGGCTCTGCTGCTGCCATGATATAGTCCATCAGATGCACTAAGATGAACCCTCCACGTGTTCTTCATCAGCACAGGTGCACTGCCATCTTGTGGTCACAGCTCTACTGAACTCGCTGGGGAAATGTTCTTCTCTTAGCCTGCATCTCTGAGGGACTCACATGCATCAAGGCAACAATCGGTCAAGCAAATTATATCTTAGTTCAGCGATGAAGGGCACAGTAAGTTGTGGAGATCAAGCTTTACATGCCTGCACACTGCTGAGTCACTGTTAGTAAGTTGGAAAGAGGTAGATGCTATTGCTATTTATTCAGTGATGGTCCTGGTGTATATGTTTGAAATCAGGAAGAAACCATGATTTACTTCCTTTCTGTTCCACCAAATCTCCCAACCTCAATTGTCTATTATGGAGAAAACTCTTTTGTAAAAGGTAAATGTTACCAAAGATTACAGTAAGAGAGATCATTTGATATTTCAAATGCCTCTGATCTCAGCTCTGCTCCTCCTGGATGGTGTTGCCTGACCTTGTTTTTTCCAAAGGAATGACAGTACCAACAGTCAAAACGGGGACTATCCCTTCAGTTAAGATGACTATGACAAAAAGTAAAGGACCAAATCTAAATGATAAGGGAGCAGGGATAACTTTCATCTGTTACTACTTTTTCAACTATAGGAAACTCTTTGACCCAATATTGCACTAATTTGTATAGAGAAATCTGATAGTAGATTTAGTAGAATCTCAGTAGAAATTCTGAGAAAATATCAAGCTGTAAACTCAGAAAATATAGCCACATGTAAGTTTATCCTTGAGGTGATTTCCTTTTCTCAAATCAAAATACATGGCATGTCCTCCAATGCAATTACTGACTCACAGTGTAAGGAGAATTTCTGCTAAAGTATTAGCCATCCATCCTGTCATGCTTCCCACTTCCTGGTCAACACTGCTCCACATTCCATATATATTCCATTATATTTCTCCTAAACTCCACTACAGTGTTCTTGCCTCAGGGCTCATTAATAAAGTTCTTCAATCCTGTGAGTTTCCAGAATTATCTCTCTCTTCCAAAACCCCTTTCTCATTCATATGAATTTCTTGGAATCTTTTGATGACCTCTGTGAGAAAAAATCCAAGAAACCATAAATATTGTGTGTGCTGGGGGATGGTACCAACAGGAAACTGGTCCTAAAGAACTGATCAAGAGAAATGGTCTCTGAGAAACCAAGACTACCTCATTTCCAAAAAATGGAATCCCCTTTCCTATGATTCCTACCCATGGAGCCTCTCAAATGACAAAGAATACAACTAATCTTCCTTCTACCTGCTCTACCCTGAAAGATTTAAAGACAGCTATCAGAACATCAACTCAATATATTAGTATATGTATATATATGAAATGTGTTTTTATGTATAGAAAATTTCTTGGTTCTGAGAGTCTTCCATTCTTTCACCCATTCTCCATAAAGTAAGAATTCTCACACTTTTCTGGGTAAATTTCCCTCTTCTCCAACAGAGATTATTTAGGTCAATATTTGCACTTTTTAGGCATGACTATTAGAACTGAATGTAAAGGTCTGAATATGACCATTACTATAATAACACTTTTCCATTAATTAACTATTGCACAGATAAGGCCATCCCTTATGCAAAATTTCCAGCTCCTTGATTATTTCACAGACTCTTGTTTTAGTATGATCCTAGTGTTGGCCTAGAAAACCTTCATCTACCAGCTTCATGGACTGCCAGCTGCAAAAGTCTTCCAATTCCAGTGATCTTTTGGCAGACAATGTGTGAGTTATGTACATTATGCTCATCATGCCTTCAAGGGATGCCCAAATGGGATATTAAATAAATAAATAAATAGATAGATAAATAAATAAATAAATATTTTGTTTTGTTTTGTTTTGTTTTGTTTTTAAGGAAAGTCCTTAGAAATACATGTAGGTCTTCACATGGTGCCATCACCTTTGGCTTACACTTATAAAAACAGTGGGTGATGCATGAGTTTGCTGGTAAAATCACAGTGGCTCAGCCTGAGTCTCCTTTCCTGCCCAAGGTCTCAGACATTTACACAAATTGGAACTCTCCATTCAGGGTTTCAAATTGGAACCACAACTTTCTCAGACCCAAATCACAGTGATAAATGCCTGGGATTGCATTAGACACCTTCTCTTTACTCAGCACGATGGTTCTATAGGAAGGAGGCAGGGGAATGAATGCTAAAGAGGAAATTAGGAAACCCAGGGTCTTTCTCCTCCAGCTCATTCACTACCTAATTTTTCCATACAGTCATCTTGGAAACAGGATGTGTGAAAAGAAGTTGGACTCAAGAATTTCTAAGGGCCCTTCTAGCTCTTAATTTCTTCTATGCTATAAAATGAAGCAAATCTTTATTGATGACTGATTGTATGCAATATGTACTGGTGTCAGATTGGGTGAAATTGCCTGCATCATGCAACCCCAGGACCATTTTCACAACGACTTGTGATCTAGTGGGTCTGAGGTTGATCCCAACCCACTCTGAGTCCTCTTCAGCAGAGTGAGATGAGATCCTATGTGGGTTTTCGTTTCTTCTCTGAGATCACTATCTGGGTTTTCTTTTCTTCTCTGAGATTACTAATGTATCAAGGAGAAATAAATCCAAATTAACATTGAATAAAATGGGAATTTATTCACTGAGTGGAGTCCTTTACAGGCATTGAGATGAGGGTGCACTATGACCAAGCCATGGGTAAGCAAGAAAATCTTTTGAAGTTTCAATTTCTTAAAAATATCTTTTACATATAACTTATGTACTGTATGAAAAAAGAAAGAATCTCTGAAGTTGAGACAACCTAGGGGAGGTGGATGAGCTGACTAATATAGAAAGTGAGATGCACTTTTAAAAACAGCCTAATTGCTTTATGGAGTCTGGCTTTCTCTTTGAATCCTTAGTTTGGAGTTTCAAACTTCCAACCAGGGATGCCTCTACAATTTTTGAGATCATCTCAAAATGAAAACTTGGAACTAGATTAAAAAACCAGGTTAAAATATATCATTAGGCAATGATTCTATGGGAATCATTTATCTAAAATGCTTTAACTCTTCATACATATTAGTTTCCCATGTCTCCCATTTAATTTTTTAAAAATTTATTTATTTTCAGCACAACAGTATTCATTGTTTTTGCACCACACCCAGTGCTCCATGCAATCCGTGCCCTCTCTAATACCCACCACCTGGTTCCCCCAACTTCCCACGCCCTGCTGCTTCAACCCTCTCAGATTGTTTTACAGAGTCTATAGTCTCTCATGGTTCACCTCCCCTTCCAATTTCCCCAATTTAATTTTTTAAAGATTTTCTTCTTTTCATCACAACCAGGTTCAAAGAAAAAGGAGGACATGAGGTATCCTGTATACCTTCTGACCCCACACAGGTATCACCTTCCCATTATCAACTTCCCCATGACCTTTTCACAGTGGAAGACCCTATGCTTCCATATCATGTGACCCACAGTTTCTCTAGAGTTCATTCTTGCTGTTGTAGGTTCTATGGGTTTGAACAAATGTGTAAAATATGTATCCACCATTGCAGTATCATAGAGAGTAAGTCATTACATTAAACATGCTTTGAGCTACATGATACCTCTTGTTTCCCCCAACCCTTGGCAACAATCTTTTACTGCCTCCAGAGTTTTGTCTTTTACAGAAAGCCATAGAGTCTGAATCATACCTTATAGCCTTTTCAGATGGGTTGTTTTTACTTAGTAAAATGCATACAGTTTTCCCCTATCTCTTCATGACTTCATACCTCATTTCTTTTTTGCACCAAATCATATTCCATTGTTTGGATGTGCCACAATTTATTTATTCATTCACTTAGTGAAAGACAGGCAGCTTACTTCCAAGTTTGGTAATTATGAATAAAACCTCTATAAAACACCTGTGTACAAGTCTGGTTGTAGATATAACTTTTCAAACCTTTTGGATAAATACAATGGAAGGCCATTGCTAGACAATATGGTAAGAGTATGTTTAGTTCTGTAAAAAAAATACCAAACTGCTTTCTTGAAATGTGCAGGTATACACTTTCAATTTGTAGTAATTTCCCAACAAAACTTACTACACCCTTGGCTGCATGTCAAAACCACAGCTAGTCCAAGGCAGGCATACACACCACAGGTGGCCCTGCCAGCTGCTCAGCTCACACACTGCCTGCTGTGACCCAGAACCTGAATCTGCATGTGTTCCTGCCTGTGTCCTGCTGCCCACATATCTCTCTGCTCAGGTACTTGTTCTTCCAACTTATGGAACTCTCATTTAAAAGACAGGTACAAAGATAAAACTAGTATCAGTTTCAAAACAATGAGGGCACAGCATTTGACCACCTTGGGAGAGTTGGAGGCTGTGTAACTGCACAGGTCCCATGATCCAGAAGCTAGCTCTGCTCCTAGCTTCTAGTAGGCTGACAACTT
The DNA here is from genome assembly GCF_009829155.1 of Mustela erminea. NCBI lineage: Eukaryota > Metazoa > Chordata > Mammalia > Carnivora > Mustelidae > Mustela > Mustela erminea. The sequence goes on along the minus strand of NC_045618.1, from coordinate 73,759,793 downwards.
ACATTCATCTGAAATTTCAGGGACACAGGCCTTCCTATCAATGCCCTTTCATCAACATAAAAACCAGTGCATGCTAGAACTCAGTATGTGCTGGAATCTTCCACATGCAAGTTTCAACTTTGGGGTTGGGGTCAGCAGTCTTTGTCTATGGCCACAACAACAAGGGTTCTTTTAGGGTTGTCCTGGAGGATTTCTGCTCCCTTTTCCAAACTGGGAATGATGTTACAAGATCACGAAAATAGATTCATTCAAAATGAAAGGAAGAGCAATGATCTGCTTGGAACAGAATGAATATATCCATGAGTTTGCCCATGAAAGGCGCTATTTAGAAATGACTTAAATAGCGACTTCTGTCAGTGGTGTGTTAACAAATATGTACAAATGATCAATAGAAATCACTAAGATTTTGTGATTCTTTTTTTTTAAATTTTATTTTATTTTTTATAAACATATATTTTTATCCCCAGGGGTACAGGTCTGTGAATCACCAGGTTTACACACTTCACAGCACTCACCAAAGCACACACCTTCCCCAACGTCCATAACCCCCCCACCTTCTCCCAACCCCCTTTCCCCAGCAACCCTCAGTTTGTTTTGTGAGATCAAGAGTCACTTATGGTTTGTCTCCCTCCCAATCCCATCTTGTTTCATTTATTCTTCTCCTACCCACTTAAGCCCCCATGTTGCATCACAACTTCTTCATATCAGGGAGATCATATGATAGTTGTCTTTCTCTGCTTGACTTATTTCGCTAAGCATGATACACTCTAGTTCCATCCATGTTGTCGCAAATGGCAAGATTTCATTTCTTTTGATGGCTGCATAGTATTCCATTGTGTATATATACCACATCTTCTTGATCCATTCATCTGTTGATGGACATCTAGGTTCTTTCCATAGTTTGGCTATTGTGGACATTGCTGCTATAAACATTCGGGTGCACGTGCCCCTTTGGATCACTATGTTTGTATCTTTAGGGTAAATACCCAGTAGTGCAATTGCTGGGTCATAGGGCAGTTCTATTTTCAACATTTTGAGGAACCTCCATGCTGTTTTCCAGAGTGGTTGCACCAGCTTGCATTCCCACCAACAGTGTAGGAGGGTTCCCCTTTCTCCGCATCCTTGCCAGCATCTGTCATTTCCTGACTTGTTGATTTTAGCCATTCTGACTGGTGTGAGGTGATATGTCATTGTGGTTTTGATTTGTATTTCCCTGATGCCGAGTGATATGGAGCACTTTTTCATGTGTCTGTTGGCCATCTGGATGTCTTCTTTGCAGAAATGTCTGTTCATGTCCTCTGCCCATTTCTTGATTGGATTATTTGTTCTTTGGGTGTTGAGTTTGCTAAGTTCTTTATAGATTTTGGACACTAGTCCTTTATCTGATATGTCGTTTGCAAATATCTTCTCCCATTCTGTCAGTTGTCTTTTGATTTTGTTAACTGTTTCCTTTGCTGTGCAAAAGCTTTTGATCTTGATGAAATCCCAATAGTTCATTTTTGCCCTTGCTTCCATTGCCTTTGGAGATGTTCCTAGGAAGATGTTGCTGCGGTTGAGGTCGAAGAGGTTGCTGCCTGTGTTCTCCTCAAGGATTTTGATGGATTCCTTTCACACATTGAGGTCCTTCATCCATTTTGAGTCTATTTTCGTGTATGGTGTAAGGAAATGGTCCAATTTCATTTTTCTGCATGTGGCTGTCCAATTTTCCCAACACCATTTATTGAAGAGGCTGTCTTTTTTCCATTGGACATTCTTTCCTGCTTTGTCGAAGATTAGTTGACCATAGAGTTGAGGGTCTATTTCTGGGCTCTCTATTCTGTTCCATTGATCTATGTGTCTGTTTTTGTGCCAGTACCATGCTGTCTTGATGATGACAGCTTTGTAATAGAGCTTGAAGTCCGGAATTGTGATGCCACCAACTTTGGCTTTCTTTTTCAATATCCCTTTGGCTATTCAAGGTCTTTTCTGGTTCCATATAAATTTTAGAATTATTTGTTCCATTTCTTTGAAAAAGATGGATGGTACTTTGATAGGAATTGCATTAAATGTGTAGATTGCTTTAGGTAGCATAGACATTTTCACAATATTTATTCTTCCAATCCTGGAGCATGGAACATTTTTCCATTTCTTTGTGTCTTCCTCAATTTCTTTCATGAGTACTTTATAGTTTTCTGAGTATAGATTCTGTGCCTCTTTGTTTAGGTTTATTCCTAGGTATCTTATGGTTTGGGGTGCAATTGTAAATGGGATTGACTCTTTAATTTCTCTTTCCTCTGTCTTGTTGTTTGTGTAGAGAAATGCAACTGATTTCTGTGCATTGATTTTATATCCTGACACTTTACTGAATTCCTGTACAAGTTCTAGCAGTTTTGGAGTGGAGTCTTTTGGGTTTTCCACATATAGTATCATATCATCTGCAAAGAGTGATAATTTGACTTCTTCTTTGCCGATTTGGATGCCTTTAATTTCCTTTTGTTGTCTGATTGCTGAGGCTAGGACCTCTAGTACTATGTTGAATAGCAGTGGTGATAATGGACATCCCTGCTGTGTTCCTGACCTTAGCGGAAAAGCTTTCAATTTTTCTCCATTGAGAATGATATTTGAGGTGTGTTTTTCATAGATGGCTTTGATGATATTGTGGTATGTGCCCTCTATCCCTACACTTTGAAGAGTTTTGATCAGGAAGGGATGCTGTACTTTGTCAAATGCTTTTTCAGCATCTATTGAGAGTATCATATGGTTCTTGTTCTTTCTTTTATTGATGTGTTGTATCACATTGACTGATTTGCGGATGTTGAACCAACCTTGCAGCCCTGGAATAAATCCCACTTGGTTGTGGTGAATAATCCTTTTAATGTACTGTTTTGATGAAATGTTCTGAATATATCTGTGATGTCCATCTGGTCCAGTGTGTCGTTTAAGGCCTTTATTTCCTTGCTGATCTTTTGCTTGGATGATCTGTCCATTTCAGTGAGGGAAGTGTTAAAGTCCCCTACTATTATTGTATTATTGTTGATGTGGTTTTTGTGATTCTCTAGGGTCTTCTCCATCAGGTACTCAGAGGATAAGCATTCGTGTCACCTCAGATTCACCAACTTTGGAATAATATTAGCTCCACTAAGTCAATTATGCTCTAAAATCCTCCCATTATTCATGCATAAAATGAAAGTACTTGTTTACAGGGTCTTATCTTACTTACTGATAAAGAAAATAAATTTAATAAGATAAGTAGAGTGAGTGACCCTCAAAGAAATTATTTTATTACATTTCTATTTCCAGGAGAAAAAAAATGCTGAATAGACTTGAAAAAACATTCTACATGGCCTCTTTACATTTCACTGAAAAATAAGCTACAGGAAACTTAAAAATTGTGTCACATCCTTTGTTTGTTCATGGCCATCTATTTTTTTGAGGGTTTTCCATTTAAGTAATTTATATATAATTTATATGCTAGGTTCCAGGACATTTGTCTTAACAGTGTACTGGCTATGGGCATCTCTGTCACTTGCTCCAAAGGTTCCATGGTAGAGCTTTTTACCTGAAAAGGGCTTTTTGAAAGAAAAAGAGCAAGGGAAGCAAGTGAAATGAGAGCACTGGTAGGTCTAATTTTAGGAGGGAAAATACACTGTTACATAAATCTGAAAATCTGCAAAGGCTGCAGTGGGAGCAAAGGCCCGCCCTGGGTAAGTGGGTGGAGGGGCTACAGGCACAGCTGCAGTTTGGGTGCAGGCTGCAGATCACCAGAGAGCACTGTGCCTCCACAGCACACAGGTAGGTGGCTGAGTCTTCCAGTCGGGATGCCGTGATGTGGAGGGTGCTGTACCGATCCTTAGTATTCACTGTGCAGTTTAACCTCCCACTGTGCTGCATCCCTGAAGTTATGTAAAACAGCAGGGTGAGGCCGCTGTCCCCGGGATGCTGTCGGAACCACTGGACACTGTATGGACTGCTAGAAAAATTGCACTTCAGAGTATAGCTGGCTCCCTCCTGGAGGCTCAGGGCTGAAGGGGTCTGCTCCACATTCTTCCCTCTCACCCCTGTGTGGAAAGAAGGAAACAGATACAAATGATATCACTGGAGAGTCACTGATGCAGTTTGAAAATGTGTAAAATATCCTAAGACACACCCCTGAGGATATAGGACTCTAGGAGCTCAGTGTCAGCTCCTCCCATCACTGTGGGTTCTGGACCACTCCCCAGCCCCCATCTGTAACGTCCCCACTCACAGCAAATCTGGAGACACAGGATTTCCAGCAGAGTTCCCCAGTGTCTCCTCATGATTCCTTGTCTAGTTAATGAGGTGCCTTCAGCCCTACTGTGTAGAGTGTAGTCTTGGGTCGAGAGGAATTGTGTTCTTACAGTCAATCCTTCCCACCAGAATCACTGAGCACCAATCACACCTCAGCCCTGTCATTCACAGAACTTGAGACTCCGCCCACAGTGGCCCTATAACACTGCACAGGAATCTCTCCCAAACTGTGCTTGTGGGCAGTGCAAGCAGGTAGGAGCAATATTTCCAATATAGGAGGATGTAAGGTGTTTTGTTTTGTTTTGTTTTGTTTTTCCTTATGGCACTTCATGTAAGAAAAGTGCAGGTTGGTGTGTGAAGAAAGGTGAATGATTCTTGTAGAAGAGTCAGAGCCTATTGGGGATTACCCAGAACCTTGAAGAATCATAGGGAAGAATGACTCCATTCCCCAAATTGCATAGTTTGACAGACAATGTGAGCATTCAGTTATGTAAGAATACTGATAAAGGAAAACTATCTGATAGCATCCACTCAGTATTGTAGAAGTAAATACAATTTATCAAAAGAGTTCTAGAAACCAAGTCAGACAGTCATCATCTGTAAAGAAAATGATTCCTACCAGAATGTGGTCAGTGTAGAATAGGATGTAGTGCTTAATTTCCTCACTGATGTAATTTCTACGTCTCCATCTCTCCTGTGCACCTGCTAGACACCATCTCACCCACAGAGCTCAGTCTGACCAGCCACACATTGCTGGCCAAAGTCAATATTGTCCTCTCCCTTTCCTTTGCTTTTTGTTCCTTATTGTTTCCTTTCTTCTCTTCATTTTTGTTTCCTTCCACCCTCAGCGGAGATATATGAAAAGGTAGAATAGGTGGATATTGAAATAGTTTCAAGGCCAGTAAATTTGGGTGATTTTATTCATAACAATTGACAGCAGATAATGGAATATTTTCTGTTGAATTTCCATACTCACAAGCCCAGAAATATTCCTATCCTGGTACCTATGAAGAATTATCTGCATAATGGATTTCTAGAGACATGGCCTCCAGATGTCTGAAGTTGATATGCAATGGCAGAACTGAAAACCTGAGAGGGTCTTTACAAAAAACCCTGTCCTCTCTCTCCCCTATCTTTGCTATCTATAAGTGGACTGGCTCACATGATTTCTGTTTTCTGTAACTATTCAACCTTCCAACCATCACAAAGTCTTTGCTTCTGCTAAGGTCTAGAGTGCCCCCTAGAGGCACAGAGCTGGGGACAAAGACAACAGAACAAGCCATTCAGCAGACACAAATCCCCAGCCCCTTTCATTCCAATCTTCCTGGTGAAGGAAATGCAGATGGCCAGAAAAGAAGATAACTGCTTAGTTTGAATGGGTATTACAGGAAAACCAAATCCAACTTTAAAATGCAATTGCATGGAAATTGAGATCAGAAAATAATTTCATAAATTTCATCTCATGCTATTTATTTTATTTCTTTACCTGAATTCAAAAGAAATCCAGAAGTATTCATTGAGCTTTTACAAAGGGTTAATTTCCTAGATGCTCAGAATATATAAAGTGTAATAGAATTTTATTCAGCCATAAAAAATGAAATTCTGCTATTTGCAATGACATGGATGGAGCTAGAGAATAGAACTCTGAAGGAAATAAGTCAGTCAGAGAAAGACAACTACCAGACGATGTCACTCTAGTGGAATTAAAGAAACAAACCAAACAAGCAAGGGGGAAAAAAATGAGACAAAAATAAATCAATTAAACAACTCAATTAAACAGAACTAACTGATGGTTACCAGATGGATAGGGTTGGGAGATGGGTTCAATAGATGAGGAGATGAAGGAATGCCCTTTTCCTGATGAGCACGGGTGATCTGTGGAAGTTTTGCATCACTATATACACACCTGAAACTAATATAACATTGTATGTTAATTACTGGAAATAAAATGAAAACAATACATATATAAATAAAATATACAAAAGAGGAACACATACTAGTTTATCATCTACAGGGGAAGACGAAAATATATATAATTATAATAGAGTCAAAGAATAGGACACTAAGTGAAATGAAAACTAAAAACTATGTGACCCCAGAGAAATACATATAGTTTAGGTCTACGGACATAATGTTATGAAAAAGGTGGTCATCTCTCCTTTCCCCTTTTTGGTGACAAGAAGGAAGGAGAACACAGATAAGCTTTTATGATGGCTTTTATGATTCTCATTATTTTTAACAATAGGAGAAATTTGTGAATATGTGAATTATTAAAAGTAATAAAACGTTACCTGTAGAGTAAAATCTTTTTTGACTACCACTCTCAATTCTGACCCATTCATCACTTATTATCTTGTATCTTTGTTCATCTTGACAATTTGGGGTTGATGCTTCCAGATGTTTTACTAGATTTGAATCAATAGAAAATACACAGCATTTTATTTAAATTTTATTATAATATAAATATTGATTTAGGGTATACCTTTCTTGTTTATAACCTCAATAGTAAATCTTGTAGGTCTCATTATATTAACCCATATACATACTGTTTTCATTACATTCCATATTGTAGATATAATTCCATCTATACATCTTTTCCTCTGTTGATTAAAGGCTAATATGACTTATTTAATCTAGGAAATACTACACTACAACAAACCTTATACACTTTCCTCACAAGAGCACATGTTTTTCTAGGAACAGAGACTAGGAGGAAATGAAGGAATAAGCCCTGAGGCTGGCAGGTGAAAATTACTCCAGGTGGAGGAAAGTCAGGGACAAGGGGCTTGAAGAAGAATGAAGAGAACTCATGTTCTCATTATTGTGCCGGAAGATTTTCATTTTCTATGTTTTCCTTAATGTGCATTAAAACTGAGTTTATCAGCTCATTGGATAAACTCTTTCTGAAATTCTGTCCTGATATAGAGATAATGTATAGTTTGCTTCAATCAGCCACTGAGGTTTTCTAAATACAGTAAATCAGCAAGAGAAAAAGCACACCCAAGGAGAAGCCAAGGTATATACAAGGAATATTACAATATTACATAATAAAATTAAACATAGAAAAAATGTACACACTTGTACATGTACACACACTTACAGTTTGAGGATATTGTCAATGAAACAGAAAGGTACTTTACTTTTCCCAAATCAGCAGGAAAAAAAAAAAGAAAATTCTATCAGTGCAACAAAAAGGAAAGAAAAGAAATAAGTGAAAGCATATGGAGCAAAACCAAGACATTAGAAATAAGTTCAAATATATCAGCAATCAAAACATAGATAAAAAGAAATTATTGAATTGAATCAAAACTTAAAACTATTGTTCTATATACACAATGGAATATTACAAAACCATCAAAAAATTTGAAATCTTGCCCTTTGCAACAACATGTTTGGAACTAGAGGGTATTATGTTAAATGAAATAAGTCAGTCAGAGAAAGACAATTATCTTATGATCTCACTGATATGAGGAATATAAGAAACAAGGCAGAGAATCATCAGGGAAGAGAGGAAAAAAATAAAACAAGATGAAGTCAGAGAGGGAGACAAACCATAAGAGACTCATAATCATAGAAAACAAACTGAGGGTTGCTGGAGGGGATTAGGGTGAAGAGATGGGGTAACTGGGTGACGGGCATTAAAGAAACCACATGATATAATGAGCACTGGGTGTTATATAAGACTGATGAATCACTGACCTGTACCTCTGAAACTAATAATACATTATATGTTAATTAATTGAATTTGAATAGTTTTAGAATAAAATAAAATAAAATGTTGGTACTAGCCACAAATTGAAGGTGGGAGAAAAAAAGCAAATACTTTAAATGTGTGATTTTTCTAGTTCCTCTTTAATGATGACTATCTCAATGTATTTGTCTCTACATTTACAATAAATTCCTTGATGCAATGCATACTTTAAAGTTCAAAAAAATTAATGTTATTTTCAAAAACACAAAATGCAGGTGTGGTTGAGGATGTGAAGAAGTTGGAACACTTGTCCACTGTTGGAGGCAATGCACAATGTTGTAACCATGGAAAACAGTATAGAAGTTCTTCAAAAAGTATAAAATAGAACTACCATATGATTCAGTCATCCCACTTCTTAGTATTTACCAAAAAGAATTGAAATCAACACACAAATGTTTATAGCACCTTTATTCATAATTGCCAAAACATGAAAGCAACCAAGACATCCTTCAGTAGAAAAAAGGGTAAGTAAACTATGGTACAGCCACACAAGGGAATCTTATTCAGTGTTGAAAAGAAGTGAGCTATCATGCCATGGAAAGACATGGAGGAAATATACGTGTGTATTTTCCTCTTTTTTTTTTTAAGATTTTGTTTATTTGACAGAGAGGGCAAGCACAAGCAGGGGGAGCAGCAAGCAGGCAGAGGGAAGTGAGAAGCAGGCTCCCTGCTGAGCAGAGATTTCCCCGCACCCCCCTCCCCCGTCCACCCCCCCCCCCCGCCCCCGACCTGGGACTTGATCTCAGGACTCTGGGATTATGAGCTGAGCATAAGGCAGATGGTTAATCCACTGAGCTACCCAGGGCCTTACATGCATACTTCAAAGTGAAAGAAGCTAATCTGGAAAGGCTGCATTCTGTTTGACACCCAAGATAGGACATTCTGGAAGAGGAAAGTTATGCAGACAATAAAAAGACCAGTGGTTGCCAGGGATTAGAGGCAGGAGCAGAAGAACATCTTTAAGTAAAGAAAAGTTGAGCTGATGAGCAAAAATCAAAAAGCTTTGTAATGCACAATATTTGGGGAAAATGTTTTATGTCCTCTTCTCAATTCCTCAAAGACCAAAATCCCATTTTCTGCTGGGTTTAGAAGATGATCATTGTTTCTTATAGGGTCGTGGATGCATAGCTGTTCTGTGACTTGGAAAATTGCCTCATTGGGTCCACATATTTTACTTCCCTCCACCTTAATAACTTCAATATATGCAAACACATGCACGCACCCACCCATGTACCAACGTGGGCAACAACATCTTCCTCAATTGCCCAAAATCATGTGGTGCTTCTTTTCCCTGACACTGTCCAGAGGGCACACACTGAGGTGCTTTCCCAGTAGGCCCAGGTGTCCTCTTATCTAGCCCTTCCTGCAAGTGTGCCCCTCTCCATAAAGAGCCTATTTTCTAGAAGTGGTTGATGTTACTGACTGCTAATAGCTTCTTTCTTGTTTCTCTTTGTTTTTGTGGCTTTCTGTCCTTTGGAGTATCTTCACTATCTTTTTTAAAACAGTTTTAGAGAAATCAAGAGATAAGAGGTATTATTAATCTACAATGGTTTTTTTTTTTTCCTTAGAGGTTTTAAGTACTCTCAACACACAACATGGGTCTCAAATTTATGACCCTGAGATCCAGAGTCTGAGCTCTACCCACAGAGCCAGTCAGGCACCCCTAGACTACAATGTTTATCTAAAAGTCCGAGAAAAATTTCTATTGTATACCCTCTTGAATTGTTTAAAGTACATTTTCACATGCTTTTATATTTATAAAGGTATGAAGAAAAGTTTATATTTTGAACCAATTACATAAAAAATTGAAACCAAGAATATATGACTAATATATAAGAAAATTATATTAATATTCTGTATTAATATTCTGATCATAGCTCATTCATAAAATCTACTGATAAGGGGATTATTAAACTTAATAATTTAATTATTAAATTAAAGACCATAGGCTGCCTGGGTGATTCAATAGGTTGATTAAATGATTGGCTCTTGGTTTCTGCTCAGGTCATGATCAGTTCATGAGATCAAGTTCCATGTAGGCTCCATGCTTTTTGAGGAATCTGCTTGAGATTCTCTCTCCCTCCTGTGCCCCTCCGACTGATGTCCCTGACCCCGTGATCATAACGACAGACCTGAGAGGTGAGGATTGCTGTTCTTCAGAATTCCAAGGGCCACCTGAAGACTGGCATATGCCTCATGAAGTCAGGAATGAAGCACATGGGTGACTTGGGGAAGATTCTGGCCAACATGCACCCATTACATAAGTTTGGGGCTGAAGCTTTCCCATCACCTCTCCTGCCATACTCTGTCAGGAAGACAATGGACATCACCACCTTTTTGGTCACACTGTGTCTCTCTAAAACTATCATAAGACACAGGAACTCCCACCAGGGTGCAATGAACAACTTGTGGGTCTCGACGTTCACTCCAGGGATGAGCACAAGACCACTTCATTATTATGTGGTTTTACCTTAAATTAGTTACACCCTGACTGAGGAACTCTTAGCATCAAACTACTTTCAATGTCACTAAGGAACACCTGGATTTGGGGAATGTTACTTCTGGTTCCTAAGCTCTAGTTGTCTGTATGATTTTGTATCAACCCGACACTGTGGGACTAACAACCACAGACTGTGCTAGAACCAGAATGGATCAGGCAGAGATGCTTAGCATCCAGGCCCCTGTTCTGCTCAGAGTTTGTGCTCAGCTCCCCCTACAGTCCCCGTCACTGTGTTACTCAGGGCACAGTAGTACACAGCTGAATCTGAGGCTTTCACTGAGCCTTTCTCCAAGTGGAAGGCTTTCGATTCGCTGTCGTAGGTGGCTTCAAATCCTTTGTTGCTTCCCTTCTCCTTGCCCCTCAAGGCTTTCAGGAGGAGCTGTAGACCTTCACCGGGATACTGGACATACCAGAAAAGAGTAAGGGACCCTAATGCTGAATAAGTGCAGTTCACAGTCAGAGAAGCCTCTTCTAAGAGGGTCACTTGGCCTTCCATCTGAGTCACTGAGTCTCCACGGATTTGTCCTGAGGAAAGAGAAAGGAGATCTGTATCACCTTGGGCATAAAACTCATGGATAAATAATAGTTAAAAGTTTAACTGACACCATGGAAGAAAGAATTCAAATACTAAGAAGCATTGTATTTACCAAGCATTAAGAGTACCACAGTCACGAAGCCTGGAGAACACTTCATCTCTGGAGTGTCACCTAAATAATGCTCTTCATTCTTAACATGGAGAAGGTTGGAGTGACAGAGAAATGATCAGTGGAAGCCCACATTTCACACAGGAAATGTGATTGTGGTAGGAAGCTGCACCCCCTGGTGGACAGGGACTAAAATGCGTGCATGTTGGTCAGAATCCTCCCCAAGTCAGCCATCTGTTTCATCCCTGAAGTCATGAGGCACATGTCAGGCTTCAGGTGGCCCTTGGAAGTCTGAACAACAGCAATCCTGACTTATTAGGTCTGTTTTGTTCTTAAGACACTGCCTGATATGGAATTATTTAACACAGCATCCTGGGGCATTTCTGTGCCTGGGAGGGTAACAAACTTCTTAAAGCATCTTACTACAGTACTTCATATTCTCATGTATCCATGTGGACCAGCCCAAAAACCACTGACTGCCAGAAATGGGATTTGAGTTGAATATGGAGTAAGTAAGAGGGAGTCAAATCATTGGTGACTGATTCTGTGTTTTGGACACTTTAACCCAATATTTAGAACTGTGACTGTCATTTTTTTAGTATTCTTTAAATGTTTTCTAAATCAAACAAAAATAATGAACAAATGACCTTTAATTGAAATACTGTATTTACTTTTTTTAAACTATTAGCAATTGCTAGAAATACTATTTTTTTAAAGATTTTATTTATTTGACAGAGATCACAGAGAGGCAGGCAGAGAGAGAGGGGAAGCAGGCTCCCTGCTGAGCAGAGATTCCCGATGTGGGGCTCAATCCCAGGACCCTGGGATCGGGACCCGAGCCAAAGGTAGAGGCTTTAACACACTGAGCCACCGAGGTGCCCCTAGAAATGCTATTTTTAAATAAAAGTTTTCAAAAGAAGTCACACTATTTCTTAGTCACCATTTTAATAGTCAAATATAACTGATTTTCAGAATAATTAAAAAGTGAAAAATAGCAAATATGGGCAGAAGAAACATCATACATGGAGTCATTAAATCCATATAGAATCATCTGAAATTAAGTTTTCAATATTTTGTTGACTCTAACATCAGGTGACTAGTGTATATGAATTAAGCCAAAAATATTAGTGCTATACTCTTAGCAGGTTTAACCTCAAGGATGCTTTCTATTACCATCCATCTGTCACATTTTGTTGCCAAACGTTAATCAAATAATTTTCCCACAAGGTAAGAAATCAGGATTATCAGGAAAAAGTTCTAGAAAGGGACACATCTCCTGTAAAGTCCTGTAAACATTTATCTCTAAACACATAGATGGAAGCTTAGCCCAAGCTATATCCTGGAGGCCAGTCTCCAGAGATTCAGATCAGGGAGGTTCATGAGTCCAGAACCAACATGGAAACACTTTGCCAAATGCAGAGGGAAGTAAGAAATTCTGGCCTGGATACTGTTTGGGTTCATGTGTCCCTTCGCTTCCCCGCCACCTTCCAAATCACATTGTCAGTCCTGCCACGGAAGTATACTAGAAAGGAATTTAGGACAAACCCCTGCAAAATTGTATTCAGATATGCAGGGGAAATCCTAAGGAGGTTAGAATGATAATGGTTGAAAATAAACATGGGACAAAAGGATGGCTCAGCTGGTAGAGCTTCAAGCTCTTGGTTATGACTAGGGTCATGATCTCAGGATCAGAGTCCTGCATGGGCCTCTGCATTCATTCAGAGTCTGCTTTCTCTCTCTATGTCTCTCTCCAGTCTCTATCACTCTATCGTTCTCTCTAAAATAAATAAATAAATAAATAAAATCTTTTTTTAAAAAGGAAAATAAACAATATAGTACATGGATGCAGAAAGCCATCATCTGTAACTTTAGTTTTTTAAACAGTTTACTTTTTTTATTTGTCAGAGAGAGAGAGAAAGGGCACAAGCAGGGGGAGCAGGAGGCAGGGGGAGAAGCAGACTCACCGCTGAGCAAGGAGCCTCATGCAGGACTCAGTCCCTTGACCCTGGGATCATGACATGAGCCAAAAGCAGACACTTAACTGACTGAGCCACCCAGGCATCCCTATCCATAACTTTAGAAAAAACTTCAGGCCAATGAAAACCTACAGGAGAAATATTTTGCACTCTGTGTCACACGGAGGACGTGCTCGTCATTGAGGGAAGATACTGCATAGTAAATGTGGATACTTAATGGCTTTTATTAATGCATATTTTACATTAAAATAAACTGCACCAATTAGACAATTCTATATAATTTGACATTTGTATTTGTGAAGCACTCAAGATATTCGAGATAATGAACATATGCATCATCCCAAAAGTTTCCTCATGTCTCTTTGCAACCTCTCCCTCAATCCTCACCAACCCCACTTCCATTCCAGGGAACACTTCTGTCATGCTTTAGTCTGAATAATTTATAATTTTGAATTATGGAATTATATGTACTCTTTTATCTGGTACTTCACAATATAATTATTTAAAAATTCTTCCATAGTCATAACTATCAAGAGTTTGTTTCCTTCAGTTGCTGTGTAGTATCTTGTGCGCCTATAAAACAGTTGGTCTATCTACCTGTTGCTGGCCGTATGGAGTACTCCCAGCGGATTCTTACAAACAAAACTGCTATGAACATTTGCATATAATATTTTTTTATAGACCTATCCTTTCATTTCCCCTGGCCTATAGCTGGGAGTAGAATGGATGGATCACACGGAAGATGTACATTTGACTTTCTTAAACCAATTTGTTCTAGTAGTTTCTTTCATTCTGTTTTGTAGATTCCCTTGCATTTTCTGCTCAAATGTGCTTTCTGGTAATAAAGAGAAGTTCACTTCTTCCCTTCCAGACTGTATGGCTTTTGTTTCTTCTACTTGCCTTATTACATTGGCTTGGACCTCTACTTCAATATTAAATACAAGTGGCTGAGCCAAAACATTTGCCTTACTTCTGAAACTAAGGAAAAAGAGATTAAGCTTTCACCATCAAGTGTGACATCTGATGAAGATTTTTTGTTAAACCCTTTTTTAAGGTGAGGAAATTCCCTTCAATTTTGTGTAATTTGCTGGGAGTTTTAATCAGGAATGGATCTGAATTTTGTCAAATGCCTTTTCTGTACCTATTAAGATTATCCTCCTGGGGCACCTGGGTGGCTCAATTGGTCAAGCTACTGCCTTCGGCTCAGGTCATGATCCCGGAGTCCTGGGATCGAATCCTGCATCAGGTTCCCGGGTCCATGGAGATTCTGCTTTTCCCTCTGACATTCTCTGCTCTTATGCTCTCTCTCACTCTCTCTCTCTCAAGTAAATAAATAAAATCTCTAAAAAAAAAAAAAAGATTATCCTCCTAAATTGCTTATCTGCTACTTGTCAATCTCTCTGGGTATATTATTGATAAATTGTCACAACAAAATACTAATAATACTACTACTAATAAATTTACTGCTAATAATAAATTTACAATAATAAGTATACAAAAATGAAACAAAGCTCAAAAGTATCAAGAAAGTTCATGGCAAAGCTAATAGATTACAACACAGAGCTGGGATAGCAAAAGCCCGTTACTTCCTTTTGACAGTATAGATTGTCAAATTTCAGAGAAAGATAGCGGGTAGCAAAAGACTTCTTCCTAAGCCCTTGAAATATTTTAAGAGAGTCTTTTACAGGTTCTTTATTTATGCAAATGGAACTACTAAAAACAATTCAATAATTGCAAGTTTAGATCTTTTACCAAATGAGGAAAGAAATAATGGATACTCAGACTGCTATCCAGGAGCTGACCAGTGGGTAGTGGCTTCACCATTCCATCTGGACCAATTATACAGTGTGAAAGAAGCAACACACTGTAGCTAGAGTGACAAACTCCTCTAGGATTTTGTGATTCACCAATATAGTAGAGCTCCATTCATCACTAGTGATCACTCTGTTTTTCTGTTCCTTGAAACTTTTTTGTGATAATGCAGTCTAGAGTATAGTTTTTTCCAAATAACCAATATAAATGTGTCAAATCTTTAAAATAGAATTACCTTATGACCCAGCATTCCACTTCTGATATGTACTCAAAAATGGAAAGAATTTGGATATTTCCATAAATATTGAGATTTTTTGAATTCCAGTTTCTACCAAAAATTGAAAGCAACCCAAAAGTCCATCAACACGTAGAAAACATGGTGAAATAAAATGGTACATTATATGCACAGAAATATTGTTCAACCTTAAAAAGTAAAGAAATTCTGACACATGATGCAAGTGGATGCATCATGGGGGCAGTACATCAAATGAAATTTTGAAAAATGACCAATACTACATAATTCTTCTTCTATGAGAGCTAAAGATCTTCAGCTCAAGGAAGGAGAATGCAGAATAGTAGTTCCGAAGGAGTGGAGGAATGGAATAAAGGAGAGTTATTGTTTAATGAGTACAAATATTCAGTTTTTTAAGATGACAAGATTCTAGAAATGAAAGGTGCTGCTGATTGAATAACAATGTAAGTGTATTTCATAACCCTGAACTATAGACTCAAAATATTCTCAAGTGGTAAAAACGAATGTGAAAATGGTCAGATTCTATGATTAAAGAAACTTGAGGAGATACTTAAGATTTCTACTCTGCAAATCTGCCTTCCAAACAAATATAAGAGGGTGTTTGATGCAAGACCAATTATCAACCATCTATTACCATTCAATTTTAATGCCTTAGGTCATTGGAGTTAGAACTGGAAGGAAGAAAATGGAGGGAATGAAGATTTTGGAATGTGGAACATTGATCAAAAAGGATGGCTGGTAAATGTGCAAACTGATTCACCTGTTGGCAATAAAATGTGCTTTATTGTTTTTAAATATAGATGATTTTTAATAGCTTTTTCTTACATTATGTTAGTCACCATACAGTACATCATTAGTTTTTGATTTAGTGTTCCATGATCCATTGTGTGCGTGTAACACCCAGCGCTCGAGGTAATATGTGCTCTCCTTAATACCCATCACTGGGCTCACCCAACCCCCAATTCATCCCCTCTGAAACCCTCAGTTGTTTTCAAGAGTCCATAGTCTCTCATGGCTCGTCTTCCTCACTGATTCCCCATCCCCTTCATTTTTCCCTTTCTTCCCCTAATGTGCTCCATGCTATTCCTTATGTTCCACAAATAGGTCAAACCAAATGATAATTGACTTTTTCCATCTGACTTATTTCATTTACCATAATCTCCTCCAGTTCCATCCATGTCAATGCAAATGGTAGGTTTTCATTCTTTCTGATGGCTTAGTAATAATCCATTGAGTATTTAAGGACCGCATCTTCTTTATCCATTTGTCTGTTGAAGGTCATCTTGGCTCCCTCCACAGTTTTCCCTTTGTGGACATTGCTGCTATGAATATTGGGGTGCCTGTGGCCCGTCTTTTCACTACCTTTGTATCTTTTGGGGCAAATGCCTAGTAGTGCAACTGCTGGGTCGTAAGGTAGCTCTATTTTTAATTTCTTGAGGAACATCCACAATGTTTTCCAAAGTGGCCTCACCAACTTAAATTAAACAGAAGGGGGAGGGAGATGCTATAAGCGCTGGAACAAGGAAGGTGAAATAACAAAAAATGCCTTTGAAGAAAGGATGAAGTGAAGGGCAGGAGCTGACAAAGGGGCAAATTCACACTCTGTTCCTTCACAGTGTCCCCCTAGAGCCCCTAATTATGAGCATTTGTGGATAAGACTGGTGGAAAGCAGGTAGACCTCCTGTATGCAAACTGAGCACAAGCATCCTAGTGGTGTTAATAAGACAAAATGAAGAAAACTATGCTATAGAGCAGACTCCTTGGAAACTAAATGGGAGTACAATTGACTCACAGCAAACAAACCTAATTAAACTGCCACTAAATGGTATAAAACAGCATGATGTGCATATCTATACACATATGTGTGTATGTGTATAGATATACACATATGCATGATGTGTATACACACACACACACACACACACACACATGTAGATATATATATATCCAAGAAACATTTCATGGTCTATCTTACTCTAACAATGTCTGTAACATAATATATGCTCAATAATATTTTGAGCAATAATATAAGCTCAATAAATATTTACTGAACAAACTGATTTGAAAACTCCAACAACTAACACAAACTATTGCCGACTTTGAGCCAAACGTTTCTTAGCCAATTCTTTGGCTAAATCTTACTGCAAAATGACAAATTATTTATTGTGGTTACTCTAGTCTTCAATAAATAATTTCAGCACAAATTTTCAGGGATTAGGAACTGTTTTATGCATGATAACTCTTATCTAGAGTGGTATTTTCTTAGAATGAGTTTCTCCTTCTAAGCCTGCACCTGTGCCACTTCCTGTCTGGGATGACAATTGCCCCCCTTGGGCCTTACTGTAGGGAGATAAATCAACATGAGCCCTGTGGTTTGGGTGTACCTCCCCCATCACGACTCTCACAGTGGCCTCTCTCAGTGCACAGAAGTACACTGCAGAGTCCTCCAGCTGTGAAGCTGAGATGACAAGTTGGATGAAATTTCTTGTCTTCTGAAAATTCAGTGAGTAGCAACCTTTAGTGGCATTTTGCTGGTTAAGAATCCTGACGAATAAGGAGAATCGTTGCCCCCACTGCTGGGATGCTTGTACCACAAAAGACTATAACGTGGTTCACTGGTGTTATATGTGCATTCCAGAGTACAGTCCCCTTCTCCTGCACTAACATTGCTGGTTGGGCTTGAGTGACCTTCTGACCAATACTGGATCCTGAAGGGAAAATAACACAGAATCAGAGACTTCTGGAATACGTGATGTGGCACAAAGAACTTCTGTTTTACACACTGTCATCCCTCCTTCACAAGGTACGCACAAGATCCTGACTAAATCTCTGGATTTTAAGTCAGAGAGGAGACACATTCCCACAGGGACCATCCTTACCTAGCCACACAGAAGCCATGACCACCTGGAAAAGGTTGGAGAGCAACATGTTTGAGTTCTCCCACTTCTCCCACTAGAAGGAAAATGTCTTCTTCTTCTTCAACTTTGGGGCTCAGCACAGTGAGAAGAACCTGACTGGGTGAGGGGAGGATTGCTGGTTATGTGCTGCTGTGGCCCCAGATCAGGAAACAGGGGTTTCCTGGTATAGCAAGTTGTGTGGGTCCTGTCATAATTCTCTCCGTTCTAGCTGAGAGTCTCACTACCCCACATCGATTTGCATTAGGCAACTTCTTATTTAAATTCAGTTAGCCAACACATAGTACATCACTAGTTTCAGATATAGTGTTCAACAATTCATCAGTTGCATTCAGCACCCAGCAGGCATTAAGCAACTTTAACTAAAAACATTGCAACTGAAAATAAACATAAGTAAAATTTATATTGAAATGAGGATTGTGGATCGATGGTTTAGTGAACTGTGATATGTTTATTCATTGCATCTGTGATAAAAGTGGGTGGATGGCACTTACTGAAAATATGGCAGGTAGGGCTCGCTTTGGCAGCACATACACTAAAATTAGAATGAAACAGAAAAATCAGCATGACCCATGTGCAAGAATGACATGCAAATTCCTGAAGCATTCCATAATTTTAATGAACTGCTTGTAATTAATTGTGTAAACAATATAAAGTGTAAGAATTATGGAAAAAGGGTGTAAGAGTCATGTATGTTCACACTCTGTGATTTACTTAAGGTAGAAATAAATCACACTATGATAAGAAGGCAAAGAGTTTAGACCAATCACTGTAGCTCTTTCAATGTACCTATTGTTATGCCTGTGTTCCTCCTCACTACCTATTTCTGTTCAGATGCTGGAGCCAAAAGCAGAAAAATCTGATCATTCTCTGCTGAAGGGTTCAGCTGTAGCCCTCAGACAATAGATCCACTCACCAAGGTCTCCTTCTCATTGTTTTGTCTCCACAGCTCAGCTCAGCTCTGTTCAGAAAGTCCAGAATAGAGGGAGGAGTCAAGATGGCGGAGAAGTAGCAGGCTGAGACTACTTCAGCTAGCCGGAGATCAGCTAGATAGCTTATCTAAAGATTGCAAACACCTGAAAATCCATCGGCAGATCGAAGAGAAGAAGAGCAACAATTCTGGAAACAGAAAAACAACCACTTTCTGAAAGGTAGGACTGGCGGAGAAGTGAATCCAAAGCGACGGGAAGATAGACCCCGGGGGGAGGGGCCGGCTTCCGGCAAGCGGCGGAGCAACGGCGCACAAAATCAGGACTTTTAAAAGTCTGTTCCACTGAGGGACATCGCTCCAGAGGCTAAACCGGGGCGAAGCCCACGCGGGGTCAGCGTGGCCTCAGGTCCCGCAGGGTCACAGAAGGATCGGGGGTGTCTGAGTGTCGCAGAGCTTGCAGGTATTGGAACGGGAAAGCCGGCTACAGAGACAGAGCCGACAGTAAGCTCACAGCTCCGTGTTACCTTGAACCGGTCGCAGGCTCGGTGAGCTCGGAGCGCGGTCGGAGGTCAGGCAGACAGGAGTAACTGGGCGCTGTTCTCTGAGGGTGCACTGAGGAGTGGGGCCCCGGGCTCTCGGCTCCTCCGGGTCGGAGACCAGGAGGCTGCCATTTGTATTCCCGTCCTCCAGAACTCTACGGAAAGTGCTCAGGGAACAAAAGCTCCTGAAAGCAAACCTGAGCGGATTACTCACCACCGGCCCCTGATAAGGGCGGTGCAATTCCGCCTGGGGCAAAGACACTTGAGAATCACTACATAAGGCCCCTCCCCCAGAAGATCATCAAGAAATCCAGCCGAGACCAAGTTCACCTACCAAGGACTGCAGTTTCAATACCAAGGAGAGCAGCAGAATTCCAGAGGAGGAGAAAGCAAAGCACGGAACTCATGGCTTTTTCCCTGTGATTTTTTTTAGTCTTGCAGTTAATTTAATTATTTTTCTTTTTCATTTTTTGTTTTTTTCCTCACCTTCTGGTAAAATTTTTTTTTAACTTTTACCTTTTTCTTTTTTAACGTTTTTTAACCAGTTTATCTAATATATATATTTTTTCTTTTTTATATTTTTCTTATTTTTTTAATTCTTTTTTTTTCTTTTTTCTTTTTTTTTCTTTCTTCCTTTTTGAACCTCTTTTTATCCCCTTTCTCCCCCCTCACAATTAGGGATCTCTTCTAATTTGGTTAAAGCATATTTTTCTGGGGTTGTTGCCACCCTTTTAGTATTTTCCTTGCTCCTTCATATACTCTTATCTGGACAAAATGACAAGAAGGAAAAATTCAACACAAAAAAAAGAACAAGAGGCAGTACTGAAGGCTAGGGACCTAATCAATACAGACATTGGTAATATGTCAGATCTAGAGTTCAGAATGACAATTCTCAAGGTGCTAGCTGGGCTCGAAAAAGGCATGGAAGATATTAGAGAAACCCTCTCGAGAGATATAAAAGCCCTTTCTGGATAAATAAAAGAACTAAAATCTAACCAAGTTGAAATCAAAAAAGCTATTAATGAGGTGCAATCAAAAATGGAGGCTCTCACTGCTAGGATAAATGAGGCAGAAGAAAGAATTAGTGATATAGAAGACCAAATGACAGAGAATAAAGAAGCTGAGCAAAAGAGGGACAAACAGCTACTGGACCACGAGGGGAGAATTCGAGAGATAAGTGACACCATAAGACAAAACAACATTAGAATAATTGGGATTCCAGAAGAAGAAGAAAGAGAGAGGGGAGCAGAAGGTATACTGGAGAGAATTATTGGGGAGAATTTCCCCAATATGGCAGAGGGAACGAGCATCAAAATTCAGGAGGTTCAGAGAACGCCCCTCAAAATCAATAAGAATAGGCCCACACCCCGTCACCTAATAGTAAAATTTACAAGTCTCAGTGACAAAGAGAAAATCCTGAAAGCAGCCTGGGAAAAGAAGTCTGTAACATACAATGGTAAAAATATTAGATTGGCAGCTGACTTATCCACAGAGACCTGGCAGGCCAGAAAGAGCTGGCATGATATTTTCAGAGCACTAAACGAGAAAAACATGCAGCCAAGAATACTATATCCAGCTAGGCTATCATTGAAAATAGAAGGAGAGATGAAAAGCTTCCAGGACAAACAAAAACTGAAAGAATTTGCAAACACCAAACCAGCTCTACAGGAAATATTGAAAGGGGTCCTCTAATCAAAGAGAGAGCCTACAAGTGGTAGATCAGAAAGGAACAGAGACCATACACAGTAACAGTCACCTCACAGGCAATACAATGGCACTAAATTCATATCTCTCAATAGTTACCCTGAATGTTAATGGGCTAAATGCCCCTGTCAAAAGACACAGGGTATCAGAATGGATAAAAAAACAAAACCCATCTATATGTTGCCTCCAAGAAACTCATTTTAAGCCCGAAGACACCTCCAGATTTAAAGTGAGGGGGTGGAAAATAATTTACCATGCTAATGGACATCAGAAGAAAGCAGGAGTGGCAGTGGCAATCCTTACATCAGATCAATTAGATTTTAAGCCAAAGACTATAATAAGAGATGAGGAAGGACACTATATCATACTCAAAGGGTCTGTTCAACAAGAAGATTTAACAATTTTAAATATCTATGCCCCCAACGTGTGAGCAGCCAACTATATAAACCACTTAATAACAAAATCAAAGAAACACATCAACAATAATACAATAATAGTAGGGGACTTTAACACTCCCCTCACTGACATGGACAGATCATCCAAGCAAAAGATCAGCAAGGAAATAAAGGCCTTAAACGACACACTGGACCAGATGGACATCACAGATATATTCAGAACATTTCATCCCAAAGCAACAGAATACACATTCTTCTCTAGAGCACTAGGAACATTCTCCAGAATGGATCACATCCTCGGTCCTAAATCAGGACTCAACCGGTATGAAAAGATTGGGATCATTCCCTGCATATTTTCAGACCACAATGCTCTAAAGCTAGAACTCAACCACAAAGGGAAGTTTGGAAAGAACCCAAATACATGGAGACTAAACAGCATCCTTCTAAAGAATGAATGGGTCAACCGGGAAATTAAAGAAGAATTGAAAAAAATCATGGAAACAAATGATAATGAAAATACAATGGTTCAAAATCTGTGGGACACAACAAAGGCAGTCCTGAGAGGAAAATATATAGCGGTACAAGCCTTTCTCAAGAAACAAGAAAGGTCTCAGGTACACAACCTAACCCTACACCTAAAGGAGCTGGAGAAAGAACAAGAAGGAAACCCTAAGCCCAGCAGGAGAAGAGAAATCATAAAGATCAGAGCAGAAATCAATAAAATAGAAACCAAAAAAACAATAGAACAAATCAATGAAACTAGGAGCTGGTTCTTTGAAAGAATTAATAAAATTGATAAACCCCTGGCCCGACTTATCAAAAAGAAAAGAGAAAGGACCCAAATAAATAAAATGATGAATGAAAGAGGAGAGATCACAACTAACACCAAAGAAATACAAACTATTATAAGAACATACTATGAGCAACTCTACGCCAATAAATTTGACAATCTGGAAGAAATGGATGCATTCCTAGAAACATATAAACTACCACAACTGAACCAGGAAGAAATAGAAAGCCTGAACAGACCCATAACCAGTAAGGAGATTGAAACAGTCATTAAAAATCTCCAAACAAACAAAAGCCCAGGGCCAGACGGCTTCCCGGGGGAATTCTACCAAACATTTAAAGAAGAACTAATTCCTATTCTCCTGAAACTGTTCCAAAAAATAGAAATGGAAGGAAAACTTCCAAACTCATTTTATGAGGCCAGCATCACCTTGATCCCAAAACCAGACAAGGATCCCATCAAAAAAGAGAGCTATAGACCGATATCCTTGATGAACACAGATGCGAAAATACTCAACAAAATACTAGCCAATAAGATTCAACAGTACATTAAAAGGATTATTCACCACGACCAAGTGGGATTTATTCCAGGGCTGCAAGGTTGGTTCAACATCCGCAAATCAGTCAATGTGATACAACACATCAATAAAAGAAAGAACAAGAACCATATGATACTCTCAATAGATGCTGAAAAAGCATTTGACAAAGTACAGCATCACTTCCTGATGAAAACTCTTCAAAGTGTAGGGATAGAGGGCACATACCTCAATATCATCAAAGCATCTATGAAAAACCCACCACAAATATCATTCTCAATGGAGAAAAACTGAAAGCTTTTCCGCTAAGGTCAGGAACACGGCAAGGATGTCCATTATCACCACTGCTATTCAACATAGTACTAGAGGTCCTAGCCTCAGCAATCAGACAACAAAAGGAAATTAAAGGCATCCAAATCGGCAAAGAAGAAGTCAAATTATCACTCTTTGCAGATGATATGATACTATATGTGGAAAACCCAAAAGACTCCACTCCAAAACTGCTAGAACTTATACAGGAATTCAGTAAAGTGTCAGGATATAAAATCAATGCACAGAAATCAGTTGCATTTCTCTACACCAACAGCAAGACAGAAGAAAGAGAAATTAAGGAGTCAATCCCATTTACAATTGCACCCAAAACCATAAGATACCTAGGAATAAACCTAACCAAAGAGGCACAGAATCTATACTCAGAAAACTATAAAGTACTCATGAAAGAAATTGAGGAAGACACAAAGAAATGGAAAAATGTTCCATGCTCCTGGATTGGAAGAATAAATATTGTGAAAATGTCTATGCTACCTAAAGCAATCTACACATTTAATGCAATTCCTATCAAAGTACCATCTATCTTTTTCAAAGAAATGGAACAAATAATTCTAAAATTTATATGGAACCAGAAAAGACCTTGAATAGCCAAAGGGATATTGAAAAAGAAAGCCAACGTTGGTGGCATCACAATTCCGGACTTCAAGCTCTATTACAAAGCTGTCATCAAGACAGCATGGTCCTGGCACAAAAACAGACACATAGATCAATGGAACAGAATAGAGAGCCCAGAAATAGACCCTCAACTCTACAGTCAACTAATCTTCGACAAAGCAGGAAAGAATGTCCAATGGAAAAAAGACAGCCTCTTCAATAAATGGTGCTGGGAAAATTGGACAGCCACATGCAGAAAAATGAAATTGGACCATTTCCTTACACCACACACAAAAATAGACTCAAAATGGATAAAGGACCTCAATGTGCGAAAGGAATCCATCAAAATCCTTGAGGAGAACACAGGCAGCAACCTCTTCGACCTCAGCCGCAGCAACATCTTCCTAGGAACAACGCCAAAGGCAAGGGAAGCAAGGGCAAAAATGAACTATTGGGATTTCATCAAGATCAAAAGCTTTTGCACAGCAAAGGAAACAGTTAACAAAATCAAAAGACAACTGACAGAATGGGAGAAGATATTTGCAAACGACATATCAGATAAAGGACTAGTGTCCAGAATCTATAAAGAACTTAGCAAACTCAACACCCAAAGAACAAATAATCCAATCAAGAAATGGGCAGAGGACATGAACAGACATTTCTGCAAAGAAGACATCCAGATGGCCAACAGACACATGAAAAAGTGCTCCATATCACTTGGCATCAGGGAAATACAAATCAAAACCACAATGAGATATCACCTCACACCAATCAGAATGGCTAAAATCAACAAGTCAGGAAATGACAGATGCTGGCGAGGATGCGGAGAAAGGGGAACCCTCCTACACTGTTGGTGGGAATGCAAGCTGGTGCAGCCACTCTGGAAAACAGCATGGAGGCCCCTCAAAATGTTGAAAATAGAACTGCCCTATGACCCAGCAATTGCACTATTGGGTATTTACCCTAAAGATACAAACGTAGTGATCCGAAGGTGCACATGCACCCGAATGTTTATAGCAGCAATGTCCACAATAGCCAAACTATGGAAAGAACCTAGATGTCCATCAACAGATGAATGGATCAAGAAGATGTGGTATATATACACAATGGAATACTATGCAGCCATCAAAAGAAATGAAATCTTGCCATTTGCGACAACATGGATGGAACTAGAGCGTATCATGCTTAGCGAAATAAGTCAAGCAGAGAAAGACAACTATCATATGATCTCCCTGATATGAGGAAGTGGTGATGCAACATGGGGGCTTAAGTGGGTAGGAGAAGAATAAATGAAACAAGATGGGATTGGGAGGGAGACAAACCATAAGTGACTCTTGATCTCACAAAACAAACTGAGCGTTGCTGGGGGGAGGGGGTTTGGGAAAAGGGGGTGGGATTATGGACATTGGGGAGGGTATGTGCTTTGGTGAGTGCTGTGAAGTGTTTAAACCTGGTGATTCACAGACCTGTGCCCCTGGGGATAAAAACATATGTTTATAAAAAATAAAAAATTTAAAAAAAAAAAGAAAAGAAAGTCCAGAATAGATACCAAATTTTGGTTGTAAGTTATCAGTCCTTTGAATTTATGTTTTTCCCTTACCTCAGCTGAACCACAATAAGCTTCCAAGCATCATATGCTCAGTTCTGAGACCCAAGGTGACCACTCCATCTACTTGTATTGTTCCTTCTGCCCCAATACCCTCAACACACACATACACACGTGCTCACCAGTGATACACACACGTGTGTACCAACATGGGCAATGCTGTATTCTTCAATTATCTAAAAATACATGGTGCTCCTTTTCCCCAACTCTTTCTGGACGGCACAGCACACACTGAGGTTCTTCTAAACCAGGCCTGGGTTTCTCCTTATTTAGTCTGTCATGCAAGTTCACCCCTATCCATATACAATTCATTTTTTAAATTATTGATGGCACTGTCTGCTGATAGGTTCTTTCCTATTTTGCTTTCTGTTTTCAGCTTTCTGCCCTAAAGGATAGCTTTGCTAAAGTTCTAAAAGAGTATTAGAGGGGCTTGGTTGGCTCATTCAGTTAAGCTTCTAAGTTCAGTTCAGATCATGATCTCAGTGTCCTAGGATCCAATTCCCTGTTGGACTCACTGCTCAGTAGAAAGTGTGCTTCTCCCTCCCCCTTCTTCTCCCTTTGCTTGTGCTCACGCACTCTCTCCCTCAAATAAATAAATAGTTGATTCAAAAAAAGAGTATTAGAGAAATCAAGAGGTAAGCATGTATTATTAATCGACCATTAGTTTTTATTTTTTATTTTTTTGAAATTTCAATTTTAAGTAATCTCTATCCAAAATGGACTCAAACTTACAACCTGAAGAACCAGAATTCCAGCTCAAACCAAAGTCAGCCAGCACCCCTAGTCTACTGTGTTTCTCAGAAGTCTAATAAAACTCTTATTATATATCCTTTGAATACTTTAAAGTACATATTCACATGCATTTACATTTACACAGGTTTAAATATAAAATATTCATTTTAAACCAATGAAATAAAAATTAACTAACCAAGAATATTTAAGGGAATATATTAATATTCTGATCATAGCTCACTCATAAACTCTGCAAATAAGGAGATAGTAATTAAAGAAGATTGAAATAATACTGGCAAAGTCTTGCACTGCAAAATAGACATTGCTTTTTCTATTATTTTTTGTACATCTTCACTTTCTCCCATACATTTTCCCAACTCCATGATTTGAGGCTCTCTCTGAGAGGTTGCAAAACAGGAGTTAGAGAAATCAATAAGATTTCCCTCCCAGTGTCACCTCTCTATCTATATCGTTAGGAAACATCAGTGCAAGAGCATTTTTTCTCACCATATTTCCTGGGCACTGAAAGCTATTTCCCCTGAGTTCTCACTATCAGAAAGTCAACTGATCTATTTAATTGCTGAGGACATAAGCCACTTCCTCCATTCTGTTTCTGCCCCCAAGCTTTCAAGTCAAGTATCAACCTGAGTCTATCACCTGATTTACTAGAAGAAAAAAGAAGGGCAGATGTCCCTGGCCTCTCTTTTCCTTGGTCAGGTACATGTGTTCCTCCTCCTTTCTTTCCTTCCCTTCTTCTCTACTAAAACCTGGTTTGGGCTGATGGTCTCCATCACCTCCACTGCCATACTCTGTCAGGAAGACATTAGGCATCATCACCTTCTCAGGCACACCGTGTGTCTCTAAAAGTGTCATAGACACAGAAACACCTACCAGGGGCACCTAGGTGGCTCAGTGGGTTAAAGCCTCTGTCTTCGGCTCAGGTCATGATCCCTGGGTCCTGGGATCGAGCACCACATCAGGCTCTCTGCTCTGCAGGGATCTCTGTCTGTCAAATAAATAAAATCTAAAAAAAAAAAAAAAAAGAAAAGAAACACCTACCAGGGTGCCATGAACAACTTGTGGGGCTGGACGATCACTGCAAGGATGACCACAAGACCACTTCATTGTTATGTGAATCTACCTTGAAATTACTTACACTCTGGCTGAGGAACTCTTGGGATCAAACTGTTTTCAATCTCACTAAGGAACACCTGTGACTGGGGAATGTGTTCCGGCTCCTATGCTCCAGTAGTTTGTATGATTTTGTATCAACCAGACACTGAAGGACAAACAACAGATTGTACTGGAACCAGAGTACATCAGGCAAAGACACTCAGCTTCCAGGGCCCTGTTCTGCTCAGAGTTTCTGCTCAGCTCCCTCTGCAGTCCCTGTCACTGTGTCACTCATGGCACAGTAGTACACAGCTGAATCTGAGGTTTGCACTGAGCCTTTCTCCAAGTGGAAGGATTTGGAGTCTTTGTTGTAGGTGGCTTCAAATCCTTTGTTGCTTCCTTTCTCCTTGTCTTTCAAGGCTTTCAGGAGGAGCTCTAGACCTTCTCCTGGATACTGGACATACCAGAAAAGGGCAGGGTACCGTGAAGCTGAAAAAGTACAATTCATAGTCAGGAAAGCATTTTCTGAGAGGGTCACTTGGCCTTCCTTCTGAGTCACTGAGTCCCCACGGGTTTGTCCTGAGGAAAAGAAAAGAGACCTGTGTCACCTTCGGCATGAAGCTCTTGGATAAATTATAGTTCAAATTTTTACTGATACAAAAGAAGAAAGAATACAAATTTTAAGAAGGAATTTACTTACCAAGCATTAAGAGTACCACAGTCACATAGCCCGGAGAGCACTTCATCTCTGGAGTGTCACCTAAATAATGTTCTCTATTCTTACCATGAAGAAAGTTTGTAGTGACAGAGAAACGATCAGTGGAAGCCCACATTTCACACAGGAAATGTGATTGCGGTAGGAAGCTGCACTCCCTAGTGGACAGGGGCTGAAATGGGTGCTTGCTGGCCTGAATCCTTAAACACTGAAAAACAAAACCAGACTTCAAAACTACTACTCCAGACTTCTTTACAAAATCCAGTCCATTGAGAAGCATCATCAAATTAAGTAGCTGAACTAATGAGTATCTCTTGGATATTTCAAATTACAAAAAATCATGTTCTTGATGTTAGTGAGTATGTTTTTAAGGTAGGTCATTTCTTCCAAATACTATAAAGACAATGAGGTTTCTTAAGTTTCTAACTTTTCTTAACCCTTTCATGTATCTCCTGCATTCTACTAGAAAGGAACAGCAACTACATTAATTATTTCATGTATTCATGAATTTTTTTTAAATTGTCATCAAAACAAAGTCTCAGATTTAAAAAGACACTAGTAGAAGCTAAGAAAAAATGCTTGAGCAGGTCATCATAAATATGAATTCCAAGATGGTCCTTATGTAAGCACTTCTTTAAAAACATAAAAACAAAACCAGGGAAAAGTTCAATCAGTTCTATCTTGATTACAGAAAATTTGGCACTAAATTTAGTAAAGAATCACTATGAATGATTGATTTGATGATCTATGAGAACAAGATGTAGCAAAGCCAGGACAGCTGCCTAGTGCAGTCAAATGATACCAACCAACATTTGCTACAATCCACCAAAGACAACACTTCACACTGGGAATATAATGGATGCAACATTAAACCAAACACTAATGGGGAGACTTTTTAATGATGGCAGTCAATGGGGCTTTCTATTCCTTTCTGGGAGTCAATGAAATCTCAAAAAAATCTGGAAAGGTGAGATATGCTTTGAAATACTGTCCTAAGGAAACATTTGAGTATCTCCAAAGGGATCTAACACAGTTGCATTCCCTGCATGAGCTACGGGTGTGGATGGGTAATAGTGTTTTATTTTCTACGTGAATTGAACCATTCTGAAATTCTGAACCATTTCCTGAAAGCCACAGCAATCATAAGATTCAAATATCTGGGGTGCCTGGGTAGCTCAGTCCGTTGAGCATCTGTCTTCACGTCAGGTCCTGATCCCAAGGTCTTGGGATTGAGTCCTGCATCCTGCTCAGTGAGAAGCCTCCTTCTCCTACTCTCTCTGGCTGACACTCCCCTGTCTGTGCTGGCTCTCTCTCTCTCTCTATGTGTGTGTGTGTGTGTCAAATAAATAAATAAGTTTTTTTAAGTGTCCAATATCAATTGGATTTTGTATTTAATGCATATACCATTTCAAATACTCTTTAGAGGGCAGAGCAAATTTCTCTGGGAAAGTTAGGTAAAGATAAGACTCACATAGAAACTTCTCTTCTATCACACCCAGATCCTGTGGAAAAGTGGAAACAACAAATGCAATGCTAAACTGAAATGAGTTGCTGTAGCAGTTACCCTTGAACTACTGTGATCTGGTACAGCCTTAGCTTTTGTGGCCCTGTATCTTCCCTTACAAAGTCCTAGGCTGTCTCACTTTGAACTGGTCACTGTAGCCCACATAACTCAGATGTCCCAAACCACACGAATTCCAGCCTTCCCAAACTATTGAACTAGATAGTAAAGCCTTGTCATTCTTCCTTTCCTCACAGGTACAGGCTGCTCTGTGGACATTCATTTCATCACCATTACATGACCTAAGCCTTTGGTGCCCTGAAAGAAAATCCCAGAAAAAAACTGTCATTGAGAATTGTGAAATAACCTCATATGTACAACTTATTACTAATTCAGCAGATAAAGTAGAGGAAATGGATCCTTGGTTACATGTTTATCAAATAAAATGACATCCTATATTCTTCACTGACAAGAATTGAAAAAGTTACTCATATTAGAGATCTTAGACCGAGGTTTTCTGGAGAAATAGCAGAAGCAGACAGTTCACAACAACTGTACACATAATATCCTAGGAAAAAAACATGTATGTGCACGAAAGACAGTTCCATCGAAGACGATTAGAAAAGAATTCTCACCACCAGGCTCTTTGTTTTGTTGACTGTTTCCTTTGCTGTGCAGAAGCTTTTTATCTTGATGAAGTCCCCAAAACCAATGATGCATTGTATGGTGACTTACATAACACAATTAAAAAAAAAAAAAAAGGAACTGAATAAAAGCTAAGGATAAAAAAAGAAGAGAAAAATTCTCTTACATGTTTGGAACCACCGATTTTAATATTTTCCTTTGTATCCTTTAGAGGTTATTTTTATCCTTTTAGACATATTTTCTCACTTTAATGGTAAAATATTAGATATTTCTGGTTATCCTGAATGTTTTCTCACTAATAAAATAACTTGCATGGGTATAGCTTTTATTTGAGACAATACGCACCCTGGTGTTATAATTCAGCTCTGCACAGACAATGCTAGTGCAAAATTGTTTAAGAATTATTGGATAAGGCCAACAGACACATGAAGAAGGGCTCCACATCACTCAGCATTAGGGAAATACAAATCAAAACCACAATGAGATACCACCTCACACCAGTCAGAATGGCTAAAATTAACAAGTCAGGAAATGATAGATGCTGGCGAGGATACGTAGAAAGGGGAACCCTCCTACACTGCTGGTGGGAATGCAAGCTGGTGCAACCACTCTGGAAGACAGTATGGAGGTTCCTCAAAAAGTTGAAAATAGAGCAATTGCACTGTTGGGTATTGACCCTAAAGATACAAATGTAATGATCCAAAGGGGCACATGCACCCAAATGTTTATAGCAGCAGTATCCACAATAGTGAAAGTGTGGAGGGAACCTAGATGTCCACCAACAGATGAATGGATAAAGAAGAGGTGATATATATACACACACACACACACACACACACCAGAATACTATGCAGCCATCAAAAGAAATGAAATCTTGCCATTTGCAATGACATGGATGGAACTAGAGGGTATTATGCTGAGCAAAATAAGTCAGTCAGAGAAAAACAATTATCATATGATCTCCCTGATACAAGGAATTTGAAAGGCAAAGTGGGGGTGTTGGGGGGTAGGGAAGAAAAAAATGAAACAAGATGGAAATCAGGAGGGAGACAAACCATAAGAGACTCTTAATCTTACACACACACAAAAAAACCCTGAGGATTGCTGGGGGGAGGAGGGTATGCAGATGGTAGTTGGGTTCTGGACATTGGGGAGGGTATGTGCTAAAGTGAGTGCTGTGAAGTGTGTAAGCCTGACGATTCACAGACCTGTACCCCTGGGGCAAATAATACATTATAGGGCAATTAATTAATTAATTAAAAAAGGAAAAGTTAAAAAAATTATTGGATATGTTATTCATGTCAACTCTTCGAAAAGCCAAATAATAACCATACCCTAACACTACTGCTAGAGTGAATCTTCATCAATTAAATTATTCTTAAACTGTGAGAAAGTATCTATTGATAAAAATTTAGAATGCAGTTTGTACAACTCAACTTGTGTACAGAATTTGACTCAACTTGATTATGAGAGATGATCTAACCTTCAACACCAATTCTGCATTATCAATTTCCAAATACATTTTGTAGAACTATAAATCAAGTCTCTAAAGGAATTCAAACACTTGAAATGATGAGCGTCTTCCTCTGAAGATAACTTAAAATTTCAAAACTTTGGAGGTAGGAAACACTAAGACTGGTGACAGAGGTGAGGTCATGTGTGTGCCTGTGGCATATGCTTCCTCCCGCCAAAACACACAGTTCTCAAAAGCTCATGTGCCGCATGCTCCAATCAATATGACATTTTTAAAACACAAAAATAAGAATAGAAAGTAATTGTAAGGATTTGGGAATATGGAATTGTGTAATGGCAAAAGAATAGCACAAAGGAATTTTGGAGAGTAATTAAACTATTTTGATTCATGATCTTATGATGGTTATATATACAGGTGAGGATCTTTACAATGTATTAATCTTTTTTTTTTTTTTTTTTTTTAGTAAAAAACAACGATGTTTATTTTTATAGTTTTCTCTGATTTAAAGTTCCCATCTCTGAGGTTAAGGAGTCTTTTTACTTCTTAGTATAAGAAAGACATTTTTCATATAAGAGATTTGTTTCCTGCTTTCAGGGGCTTGGAGGAGGGTATGAGTGTCCTTGTACAAGTTCTTACTTTTTTTTTTTAAATTAAAAAAAATTTTTTTTCTTTTTTTAAAATTTATTTTCAGCATAACAGTATTTATTGTTTTTGCACCACACCCAGTGCTCCATGCAATCCATGCCCTCTCTAATACCCACCACCTGGTTCCCCCAACCTCTCACCCCCCGCCCCTTCAAACCCCTCAGATTGTTTTTCAGAGTCCATAGTCTCTCATGGTTCACCTCCCCTTCCAATTTCCCCCAACTCCCTTCTCTCTAACTCCCCTTGTCCTCCATGCTATTTGTTATGCTCCACACATAAGTGAAACCATATGATAATTGACTCTCTCTGCTTGACTTATTTCACTCAACATAATCTCTTCCAGTCCTGTCCATGTTGCTACAAAAGTTGGGTATTCATCCTTTCTGATGGAGGCATAATATTCCATAGTGTATATGGACCACATCTTCCTTATCCATTCGTCCACTGAAGGGCATCTTGGCTCTTTCCACAGTTTGGCGACCGTGGCCATTGCTGCTATAAACATTGGGGTACAGATGGCCCTTCTTTTCACTACATCTGTATCTTTGGGGTAAATACCCAGTAGTGCAATTGCAGGGTTATAGGGAAGCTCTATTTTTAATTTCTTGAGGAATCTCCACACTGTTCTCCAAAGTGGCTGCATGAACTTGCATTCCCACCAACAGTGTAACAAGGTTCCCCTTTCTCCACATCCCCTCCAACACACAGTTTCCTGTCTTGCTAATTTTGGCCATTCTAACTGGTGTAAGGTGGTATCTCAATGTGGTTTTAATTTGAATCTCCCTGATGGCTAGTGATGATGAACATTTTTTCATGTGTCTGATAGCCATTTGTATGTCTTCATTGGAGAAGTGTCTGTTTTTAAATTTTTAATTTTTTTTAATAAACATATAATGTATTATTAGCCCCAGGGGTGCAGGTCTGTGAATTGCCAGGTTTACACACTTCACAGCACTCATCATAGTACATACCCTCCCCAATGTCCATAACCCCACCACCCTCTCCCTACCCCCCACCCCCAGCAACCCTCAGTTTGTTTTGTGACATTAAGAGTCTCTTATGGTTTGTCTCCCTCCCAATCCCATCATACCTCATTTATTCTTTTCCTACTCCCCAAACCCCCCCACGTTGCATCTCCACTTCCTCGTATCAGCGAGATCATATGATAGTTGTCTTTCTCTGCTTGACTTATTTCGCTAAGCATGATATCCTCTACTTCCATCCACATCATCGCAAACGGCAAGATTTCATTTCTTTTGATGGCTGCATAGTTACAATGTACTAATCTTTACAGATTAGGATCTATACACTGTACTAATATTCAAAATTCACAGACCTGTGCACCAAAGATAGCCACTTTTCCATATAATTCTTTTAAAATTAAAATTTTAGGGGTACCTGGGTGGTTCAGTTGGCTAAGTGTCTGCCTTTGGCTTAGGTCATAATCCCAGATCCTGGGATTGAACCCCACAGTGGCTCCCTGCTCATCAGAGAGGCCACTTCTCCCTCTCCTTCTGCCCTTCATCCCAGCTCTTGTGCTCCCCTTTCTCTCAAATAAATAAATAGAGAATCTTAAAAAAAAAACTTCAATTGATGTGTTTTAAATAAATAAATAAATAAATATATATATAAATATATAAATTTAAACACCGACATGAAAATGGCAAAACAGGAATTTTCTATCCTACCCCCTGCCAAAAATCTACTGAGCTTCATAATCATACACTGAACTAAAGAAAGTGCCTGTGAAAATGTCAAGCAGAAAAAACACAACACACTGTGGAGCAAAACAAGTCTGATCTTGACATATAGAGGAGGGCACGACAACCAATTTGCTTTACCCTCCTCACCCCTGCCCATGTGGCACAACTCTGAGCCAAGAGACACCTTCCACCCTGTAATTTTTCCGATGGAGGGAAATGAGACATCTGAATGAGCACAGGGCTTCTCAAGCTCCAGAGGATGCTGCCAAAGAGAATCTTCTTTCTACACCCATTCAGAATACTGAGATGTACTGCTCACTGGTGAGTGGGGTGCGCCTAGCAGAATAGCACCCAGGGCTCTTGGAGGGGAGTAAAACAACATGGACCTCACAAATCACTGCACAACCTCCAATAGGAATCTGTTCCTGAGCGGATGTCAAGAACAGACAATTCTCCAAAGAAGCCATACAAATGGCTAACAGACACATGGAAAAATGTTTGACATCATTAGCCATCAGGGAAATTCAAATCAAAACCACATTGAGATACCATCTTACATCAGTTAGAATGGCAAAAATTTACAAGGCAAGAAACAACAAATGTTGGAGAGGATGTGGAGAAAGGGGAACCCTCTTACACTGTTGGTGGGAAGGCAAGTGGGTATAACCACTTTGGAAAAGAGTATGGAGGTTCCTCAAAAAGTTAAAAATAGAGCTACCCTATGACCCAGCAATTGCACTACTGGGTATTTTACCCCAAAGTTACAGATGTAGTGATAAGAAGAGTCACATGCACCCCAATTTTCATAGCAGCAATGTCCACAAGCCGAACTATGGAAGGAACTGTGATGACCTTCAACAGATGAATGGATAAAGAAGATGTGGTCCATATACACAATGGACTATTACTCAGTCATCAGAAAGGATGAATACCCACCATTTCCATTGACATGGATGGAACTGGAGGGGATTATGCTAAGTGAAATAAGTCAAACAGAGAAAGACCATTGTCATATGGTTTCACTCATGTGTGGAGCATAAGGAATAGCATGGAGGACATTAGGAGAAGGAAGGGAAAAATGAAAGGGGTAGGGAATCAGAGAGGGAGATGAACCATGGGAGACTATGGACACTTGGAAACAAATGGAGGGTTTCAGATGGGAGGGGGTGGGGAACTGGGTTAGCCCAGTGATGGGCATTAAGGAGAGCAGGTAGTGCATGGAACACTGAATGGTATATACAAACAATGACTCATGGAACACTACATCAAAAACTAATGGTGTACTGTACGGTGACTAAAATAAAATAAAATAAATTATAATGGAATCTGTCCCTGAGCAACTGGAGATGGCTTGTCTGCAGACACCCACAAATGATCCATGAGCACACACAACACTCAGTCTTTCACCCATACATCATCCCACCCAGTGACCTCCCAACAGTGCACACAGCGGGGCAACAACAATGAGCTTTTAGAGCTAGTGAGGGGGCTAGTTAGCTTGTTCAGAAAGCTGCCCCATTCTGCCAGACTGGGAGAAATCACATAAATGCAGTCAGCACCATCCTAGAGAAAGCAAACAAAAGGGAGACCCTCAGCACCGAGTCTGGCCTCACAGGATCAAGAGTAGGCCTAAAAGTTTGTCCAACCTTGTCCCAGGATATAGGAAACAAATAAGTCAACCATGCTGAAGGTTTAAAGCCTGAATGCTTCTGGATCTGAGATTCAGTGCACACAGGCTAAAACACTTGTTTTCTTCCCCTGCATCAATTCTCACCTCAGTCTGATCAAGCATTCAAACTGTAGGAACTGCACCCTCTGTCTTGCTTCTAATTGATTTAAGAGGAAACAAATGAATAATATAGAAGCATGCTTCCTTCTGACTCCATTATCAGGCTTGGAGGAAAGACACTGACCAAGAGTCGTCTTCCTTCTACTGCACAGGAGCTGATGGTATAAGGGGGAAGGAATCAAGCCCATTGACATATTGGGCTACAGTTTTAACCTCCGTTGGTCAGATGTGATAAGCTGAATTTAATCTGGGAACTTCACCAGTAAGAGAAAGCCAGTTATGAAATACTTAGCAACCATAACTCAGCTAAGCGGAAACTCTGTCATCCTACCAATTACCAATTATATCCATTGTTAGTTAGGAAGAATTGGAGGGACCTTGAAAGGAGCCTACAACCCTTGAGCAGGAGTGGGAGAATGACAGAATGAAATATTTACTCAGTTTGTTTCATTCCATTGATTTCTCTGCAGCACTAGAGAATTATTTCTTTTAAATAAAGGTTGTGGTTAATAATGTTCAATTCAGTCGAACTTGAACATGTGGAGGGAGGTTGGTAGCACGTCATCTCTACATTAGCCATTAGTCCAAAAGCCTTTGTGCAACCTACTAATAGTAAGGTGGCTGACACATGCACTGAAAAATTTTCCCATTTATCTCAGAAAGAAAGGCTCTCATTATGATAACAAAAATTACAAATTTAAGAATAAATAGAATAATCTAACAGTAGAGTATCATTAAGAAAGAGAGATATAAAAATGGAAAGAAACAGTGTGTTCTCAAACAAAAAATATTCACATATACACTTCAAGGATTTTTATTTTTCACAGATCAATTTATAAATATAATTCAAACAGAAACCTTAAATTAAAATTATGAGTCAGTAACAGAATTGTCCTTTCCTTCTTTCATTCACATCTACTGATAATCAATTATGTGGAAAAGTTTTTCTAGGTACTTAAAGTATAGAAGTGAATGAAATACAAAACTCTGTCTCCTAAATTATATGAGGGAATTGTTGTGAAGAGATACAGAATTTTGTAAATGAGAATATATTTCTGAGATTTATCTGAAGCTCACATTGTCAAGTAACTCCCTATCTTGATTTCCCTCAAACACACAAATAGTACATACCATCCCTGGGCTCCAAAGGGAAACCTGTGACCTAATTCCTGAACAAGAAAGTGATCAAAGCACATAGAAATGGTGGTCAAATTTTGTCTGAAAAATAGAGTAACAAAATTAAATGAAACTTCATTTAATTAAATACCTCACAGAGATATTTTAATGCACTAATTAAGTGAAAACGTAAAAACTGACATTTTTTAAAAAGCAGATGTTTGAGGGAAAGAATTAGTGAAGAAGGGAATGCTAAAATTGAAATACACAAGGTAAAAATTTCATGGTCCTCATTATAATAAGAATTCTAAGAGACTAAAAGAAATATTAGCAATATTATGTTATTACAAAGTTATCGCTTTCATTTTTGTGTTTACCATATTTCCATGTTTGGCATGTGATGTTTTAGAATCACAAAATTCATAAATGATACTTTTCAAATGCAATGTTTAAATGCCCATTCATAATAAGGACTGTAATACAGGTACTAAGTGGATATTTATAGGAGACAGTCAGAAGAACAAATCCAAAGTTATCTTGAAAACCTGAATTTCAAAATAAAACAGTATTAAATCACTTCAAGAATCTAAAAACAAGAATCATCCAACAAAATGTTTTCACCCTGTCTGGGTCATCTCCATCTTGATAGTCTAACATATTAACTTCCACCTACAGACAAACAAGAGCACAAAAGCTATCTTTGAAGGTCTGTGTCAGAGGAGAGGGGGCTGCCCCACTTCCAAGTTTGAATGCAGGCAGCAGGTGCAAGCAATGTGTGCTTGCTGCACAGAAGTACACAGCTGAGTCTTCAGGATGGGTGTCTCTGATGTGCAGGGAGAGATGTTTGGCTGTCCTATTCAATGAAACATTGAGTCTTTGGTCTTCTTTTGTGGCCATGCTTGAACGAATGTCTATAAGGAGCTGGGGACCTTTTCCAAGCTCTTGCTTATACCAAGGGAGGTAACTTGAGGCACTGTCTGAATAAATGCAGTTGATACCGGAGCTGCTTCCCTCCTGGACACTCATGGTTAGAAGGATGCTGCTCCACATTCTCTCCTTTCTACACTAAGTGGAGGAAACCTGAGTAAAGCCAGTCTTGAGTTCTGAAGAATATCCACTAATATACTCTGAACTCACAGTTCAGCTGCAGCCACAAGAGCATGATTAAAGCTCCCATGGATGTCTTCATGGTTCCTCCCAGTTAAGCTCAGGTTCAGAATTGCAGCCTCCAATCAGCTCAGCTCCCTCTCTTATCAGGCTTTTCCTTCTTTCCTGTAACAGAGGACTTTCCCACATTGTGTACCAGCCAATAAGAAAAAGACTCTGCTTCTGCCATAGTCTAGTCCATCAGATGCACTAAGATGAACCCTCCACATGTTCTGCATCAGCACAGGTGCACTGCCATCTTGTGATCACATCTCTACTGAACTCCCTGGGGAAATGTTCTCCTCCTAGCCTGTGCCTCTGAGGGACTCACATGCATCAAGGCAGCAATCAGTTGAGCAAATTATATCTTAGATCAGTGATGAAGGACACAGTAAGAATGTGGAGATCAGGGTTTACACCCCTGCACACTACTGAGTCACTGTTAGTAAGGTGGAAAGAGGTAGATGCTACTGCTGTTTATTCTAGGATGGGTCCGGTATACCTGATTGAAATCAGGAAAGAATCATGATTTACTCCCTTAAACAAAGACAATGGAAAACCTTTTCTTTCTGCCAAATATACCATCCTCAGTTGTCTATTATGGAGAAAAACTATTTCTAAAAGGAACATGGAAGCAAGGATTAGAGTAAGAGAATGAAGATCATTTGATATTTCAAATGTCTCTTACCTCAGACTCTGCTCCTCCTACTTGCTCTTTCCCATGACTTTGCTATTTCTTCCCAGAGGACTGACAATACCAACAGTCAAAATGTGGAATCATTGTCAGTTGAGATGACTGTGACAAAAGTAAAGGATCAAATCTCAATGTTAAGGGGGCAGGGGAATAACAGGGAAGCATAAATACTGTGCATGCCCCAGAATGGTACCAACCAGAAACTGGCCTTAAAAAACTGATCAGGAGAAATGGTCTGTGGAAAACCAAGACTACCTCATTTTGAAAAGGAGAAGTCCCTTTTCTGTGAAGCCTACTCTCAGATCTGCAAAAGGACAAAGAGTATAACTCATTTTCATCCTCCTCTCCGACCATGAAAGATTTAAAGACAGCTATGGTGAAGAATATCAAATCAATATATAAATATATGCATATATATGAAATGCATTTTTATGTGTGGAAAACTTTTTGAGTCTGAGAATCTTCCATTCTCTCCCCATTCCCCATAAAATAAGAATTCTCATATTCTTCTCTGGGCAAATTTCCCTCTGCTGGTGGGAAAGTCAATTTTTGTAATTTTTAGGTGTGACTCTCAGAACTGAATGCGACCGTTCATATGAATGGATCTCTTCCATGGACTAACTGTTGCACAGATAAGGCCAACCCTTGGGCAAAATTTCCAGCTCCACGATGTTTTTACAGAATATTACTTTACTTATTTTCAAGTCTTGGCCTAGAAAACATAATCTAACATCTTCCTGGTTTTTGCACTGCAGAATTCTTCC
Organism: Mustela erminea; assembly: GCF_009829155.1. NCBI lineage: Eukaryota > Metazoa > Chordata > Mammalia > Carnivora > Mustelidae > Mustela > Mustela erminea. The sequence continues at coordinate 73,720,233 of NC_045618.1, read as the reverse complement.
AATTCCTATGATCATTTTGCAGACAACATGTAAGCTATGCTCATTGTACTCACCCTGCCTTCAAGGGATGTCTAAGTGGCATAATAAATATATTTTCTATTTTGGGGAACATTCTTAGAAATACATGTAGATGTTCAGGTGAAACTATCACCTCTGGCTTTCTCCTACAGAAACAGTGAGTGATGGATAAGTTTGCTTGTAGAAACACGGTGGCTCAGCCCAAGTCTCCTTTCCAGAAGTCCATGGTGTCAGACATTTACACAAATTAGAACTCTCCATTCAGGCATTCAAATTGATTGAACCACATCTTTCTCAGACTCAAAATGCAGAGATCTAAGTGGCTGGGCTTGCATTAGATATGTCCTCTTAACCCAGCAGAATGGTCCTACAACAAGGAGGCAGGAGCAACAATGTCAAAGAGGAAGTGAGGAAACCCACTTTCTCTTTCCTCCAGCTCATTCCCTACCTAATTGTTTTTTATAGCCAACTTGATTATAGTCTCTGATGTATAACATTAAATTGGACTAAAGGATTTCTAAAGGTACTTCCAGCTCTAAATTTCATTCATACTATATAAAAAGCAAGCTTTTACTAAGAACTAGTTGTGTGCAATGTGGACTGGTGTCAGAGTGGGGTGAAACTGCCTGCATCATGGACCCCAAGACCATTTGCACAGCCACATGTGATCTAGTGGTTCTGAGGTTGGTCCTAACCAATGGCTGAAGCCTCTTCAGAAACAGAGACACAGGATGAGATTCTATCAGGTTTTCATTTCTCCTATGACATCAATAATGTATCAAGGAGAAAGTAAATTGATATTAACATGGGAAAAAATGGGACTTTATTCACTGACTGAAATTCCTTCACAGGCAGTGAGACCTTGGGAGGGGTACCATGGCTCAACCATGGGCAAGCAGGATGCTCTTCTGGAGACATATTTCTTATATATTTTCATTTCATACAATTTACATATTATATGAAGAAAAGAAACTCCTCAATTGAGACACCCTAGAGGAGGTGGATGTGCTTACTAATATGGAAAACAAGGAGAACTCTCTCTAAAACAGCCTAATTGTTTTCTGGATTTGGGGTTTCTCCTTGAAATTTTAATTTAGGGGTTCAGAATTTCCAGCCAAAGATGCATATACAATTTTTAAGATCATTTCAAAACGAAAATTTGTAATCTTTATGCAAAAAAGCAGTGAAAATATATCATTAGGTAATATTTCTAGGGGAATCATATATGTAAAATGCTTTAACTCTTCATACATTTTAGTTTCATGTCTCTGATTTTAATGTTTTAAAGACTTTCTTCTTTTCAACCATCTCAACCAGGTTCAAAGAAAAATGAGGCAGATGTACTGAGGCTTCCAATGTACCTCCTGCCCCCACACAGGTATAGCCTTTCCCATTATCAACCTCTCCGTGACCCTTTCACAATGGATGAGCCTACACTGCCACATCATGTCACCCATATCTAGGGTTCCTTCTTGCTGTTGTACATTCTGTGGGTGTGAATGAATGTATAAGACATGTATCCACCAGTATACTATCAGAGAGTATAGGCTCACTACACTAAGTATTCTCTGTGGCCCTCATCCCTGCTTTTCCCCCGAATCCTTGGCAACTACAATCTTTCACTCCCTCCATAGTTTTGTCTTTTCCAGAAAGTCATAGGATCAGAATCATACACTACGTAGCTTTTTCAGATAGGCTATTTTCACTTGGTAAAATGAGTATAAGATTCCCCTATCTCTTCATGACTTGATAGTTCTGATCGTTTTAGCATCAAATCATATTCCATTGCTTGGATGTAACACAATTTATTTGTTCATTTATCTGTTGAAGGACATGCTGATACTTCCAAGCTTTGGTAATTATATATGAACAGCTATAAAACATCTGTGAAGAGACTTGTGTGTGGACAAGAGTTTTCAACCCTTTCAGTGAAAATACTCAGGAAGGCCATAGTTCCATAATAAATGGTCAAATTGTTTTATTGAAATGTCCAGGTATATACTTTCATTTTGTAGTAATTTCTTGATAGTATTTACTACACCCTTTGCTGCATGTCAAAGCCCCAGCTAGTCCAAAGCAGGCACAGATAGCACAGGTGTCCCCGCCAAGTGCCCAGCTCACACACAGCCTGCTGTGACCCAGAACCTGATCCTGCATGTGTTCCTGCCTGAGTCCTGCTGCTGCAGGTATCTCTCTGCTCAGGCACTTGTTCCCTCACTTATAGGACTCACTTTTAAAAGACAGGTACAACGATAAAACTAATATTAGTTTCAAGATAGTGATAGCACAGCAATAAATGCTAAAGCACTATTAATAATTATAAACTAAAGCATAATTAAAGTATTGTCAAGCCTTTTTCATTTGAGTAATAATTTCATTTGAGCATACGTTTTATGCTACCCGCCAGAAGATCTGTTTTTCCAGGGCACTAGATAGGAGCATCTCTCTCACTTGATCCAGTAGCTCCTTCGAAGAAATTTTTACCTGCAAAGGGCTTTCTGGGAAGAAGAAGGGCAAGAAAAGCAAATGAAAGGACAGCCCTGATGGGTCTAATTTTAGGAGGAAAAACATGCCCTAAGGTAAATCTGAAAGTCTGAACATGTGCAAAATCTGCTGTAGGGCAAATGCCCACCCGGGGGAAGGGCGGGGGCTGCAGGTGCTGCGCAGTTTGGGTGCAGGCTGCAGATCACCAGGGAGCATTGTGCCTGGGCTGCACACAGGTACGTGGCTGAGTCTTCCAGTCAGGAGGCCCCGATGTGGAGGGTGCTGGACCATTCCCTAGTATTCACTGTGCAGTTTAACCTCCCACTCTGCTTCATCCCTGAAGCGATGTAAAATAGCCGGGTGAGACCACTGCCCCCAGGGTGCTGTCAGAACCACTGCACATTGTTCGCAGTTTGGGAAAAATTTCACCTGAGAATAGAGATGGCTCCCTCCTCGTGGCTCAGGGCTGAAGGGCTCTGCTCCACAGTCATCCCTCGCACCCCTGTGTGGAAAGAGAAAAACAAACACAAGTGATGTCACCAGGATGTCACTAATGCAGTTTTCAAATTTGCAAAATATCCTAAGACACACCTCTGAGGTTGTAGGACCCTCTTGGAGTTCCTCCCACCACTATGGGCTGTGGGCTGTGGACTCCACCCGAATACCCATGAGGAACATCCCCACTCACTGCAAATCTGGATGCACAGGAGCCCCAGGAGAGCTCCCCAATGTCTCCTCATGATTCCTTGTCTACTTGATGAGGTACATCTGCCTACCATGCAGAGCAGAGTCTTGGATTCAGAGAAACTGTGTCTTACAGCCAATCCCTTTTAACAGAACCACCGAGAACCAATCACACCTCAATCCTGTCATTCACAGGACTCCCGACTCCACCCACAGTGACCCAGGACAGTGCATAATCATGTCTTCAAAACTGTGCTGGCCAACAGTGCAGGGAGGTAGGGGCAATATTTCTAATATAGGAAGATAAATGGTGGTTTTTCTTTCTTAAAATACTTTATGGAAGAAGGACGGCTGGGTGGCTCAGTGAGTTAAAGCCTCTGTCTTCACAGCTCAGGTCATAATCCCAGGGTCCTTGGATCGAGCCCCATGTCCAGCTCTCTGCTCAGCCAGGAGTCTGCTTCTTGCTCTTTCTCTGCCTGTCTCTCTGCCTACTTGTGATCTCTGTCTGTTGAATAAATAAATAAAATCTTAAAAAAAAATACTTTTGAGTTAGTGTGTGAGGAAAGGTGAATGATATTTCTAGAAGAGTCATTGCCTACAGGGTTACCTAGAATTTCAAAGCATCGTAAGGAAGAATGACACCATTCCCCTAATATCAGTCTGACAGACAATGTGAGAATTCAATTATATAAAAATACAGACAAGGGAAAACTATCTGATAGCATGCATTGTGTATTGCAGAAGTAAATACACCTTCTTGAAATTAAGAGAGCTCCAGAAACAAAACAGACAGTCACCATCTGCATAGAACATGATTCCAACCATAATTTCTTGGTGAAAAGTAGGATTTAAGATATTGTCCTCTCGAGATAGAGGACATCACATCTCATATCTCCATCTCTCCTGTGCAATTCATGGACCACTTCCACACAGCTGAGTCTGACTGGGCCACTTGTTGCTGTTCAAAGTCAATGTTGTTCTCTCCCTTTCCTTCTCTTTGTGTTCCTTATGCTTCTTCTCTTCTTCTCTTCATTCTTATTCTCTCCACTTTCAGCAGAGATACATGAAAATGTAGTGTGTCTGGGATATTAAGATACTTCCAAGGCCAGTAAGTTGGGAGTTTTTATTCATAACAATTGACAACAGGTAATGGGATTTTTCTGTTGAGTTTCCAGGCTCACAATACCCAGAAATAATCCTGTCCTGGTACCTGTGAAGAAATATCTGTATGATAGATTTCTAGAGACATGTCCTCCAGATGTCTGAAGTTGACCTGAAATGGCAGAAATGAAAACCTGAGGTGAACTTTACACAGACTCTGTCCCCTGTCTTCCCTACCTTTGCTATCTATAATTGGACGGGATCACATGATTTCTGTTCTCTCTTTAACTGTTCAAGATTGGACCATCAGAAAGTCTTGTTTCTTTTAAGGTCTAGAGTGCCTTCTAGAGTACTGACGAGGTTGACAAAAACACTTCAGATCAAGCCATTCAGGAGAAACAATTCCCAGCCCCATTCATTCCAGGCTTCCTGATGAAGGAAAAGCAGATGATCAGAAAAGAAGATAAATGCTGAGACTGAATGGGGATTACCAGTGAACCAAATCCTACTTTTAAAATGGAATTGCATGGAAATTAATATCAGAAAATAATTTAGTAAGTCTCATCTTGTGCTACTTATTTAATTTCTTGACCTTAGTCAAAAAATAAAGTACTCCTTGAGCTTTCAGTTTCAATGGGGTAATTTACTAGATGTTTAGGATTTATGAAAGTGTAATGGAATATATATTATTCAGCCCATAAAAAGAGTGGAATCTTGCCATTTGCAATGACATGAATGGAGCTAGAGAGTATAATGCTGAGGGAAGTAAGTCAGTCAGAGAAAGAACAATACTATATAATATTAACTCATACAGAATTTAAGAAACAAACCAAACAAGCAAAGGGAAAAATATAAGACAGAGAGAGATAAATCAAGAAACATACTCTTAATTAGAGAGATCAAAGTGATGGTCACCAAAAGGGAGAGGTTGGGGTATGGGTTCAATAGCTGAGGGGATGAAGCAGTGCTTTTGTCCTGATGAACACTGGGTGTTCTGTGGAAGTATTGAATCACTATATTGTACACCTGACACTAATATAACACTGTATATTAACTAACTGGAATTTAAATAAAAACTGTGAGTTAAGTGAGATACCACCTCACACCAGTGAGAATGGCTAAAATTAACCAGTCAGGAAAAGACAGATGTTGGTGAGGATGCAGAGAAAGGGGAACCTCCTACATTGCTGGTGGGAATGCAAGCTGGTGCAGCCACTCTGGAAAACAGTAAGGAGGTTCCTCAAAAAGTTGAAAATAGAGCTACCCTATGATCCAGCAACTGCACTACTGTGTATTTACCCTAAAGGTACAAATGTAGGGATCCAAAGGGGCATGTGCACCCCAATGGCTATGGGAGCAATGTCCACAATGGCCAAACTGTGGAAAGAAACTAGACATATATCAACAGATGAATGGATAAAGAAGATATAGTATATATACACAATGGAATACTATGAATCCATCAAAAGAAATGAAATACTGCCATTTGCAATGATGTGGATGGAACTAGAGGGTATCATATTAAGTGAAATAGGTAATCAGAGAGAGCAAATATCATATGATCACACTGATATGAGGAATTTGAGAAACAAGACAGGATCATAGGGAAAGGGAGAGAAAAATATGAAACAAGACAAAACCAGAGAGGGAGACAAACCATAAGAGAATCTTAATCTCAGGAAACAAACTGAGGGTTGCTGGAGAGGAAGGGGGTGGGAGGGATGGGATGATGGGGGTGGATATTGGGGAGGGTATGAGCTACTGTGAGTGCTGTGAATTGGGTAAGACCGATGAATAACAGAACTGTACCCCTGACACAAATAGTACTTTATATGTTAATTTTTTAAAAAAAGTCTGGAGAAGCAGTAATATTAGGCCAAGAAATAACAATAAGTGCATTTAATTACCCAAACTTAGATGGACAGAATGTAATAAGGGTGGTGAGATTTTCACAAAGGACAAAGGACTATTTCCTGGAACAGACAGCTCACAAGCAAAAGAAATGCACTCTTGACTATCGCATTAAGAGCTGATTCAGAAGGTAATGGTAAATGAGTCTAAAACCAGTTAAAATGAATTTTTTCTGAAAGTGAAAAAAAACTGTGAATGAATGAAAGAATGAATGAATAAATTTTTAAAAGAATATATAAAAGAAAATAACACACTAGTTTACAATCTATGGGTAAAAACAAAACTATACATAACTCTAATAGGGTCAAGGAGCAGGACTCAGAGGAGTGAAAACTAAAAACTACCTGATCCCAGAGAAGGGAGAAATGCTTGTACTTCAGGTTCCTGGTCAAAATGTTATATAGAAGTTGAGCATTCTCTCCTTTCCCCTTTTTGGTGACAAGAATAGAAGGGAATATGCATAAACCTTTATGAAGGCTTTTATGACTCTTTATTTATTACTTTTAACAAAAGCGGGAATTTGTGAATGTATGAATTATTAAAGTCATTATTACCTATAGTCTAAAATCCCTTTTGACTAACAATCCCAGTTCTGACCCTTTGTCACTTACTACCCTAAGTCGTTCCTCATCTTGATAATTTGGAGTTGATGTTTCAAGGTGTTTTACTAGATTTTGATCACTAGGAAATGGACAGTATTTATTTAGACGTGGTTATAACACAAATAAACATTTTGGGTACACCTTTCTGTAAGTCCTCCTAAAATAAATAAGTCATTACAAATACTTAAAAAACAAAGAAGATTGCCACCATATTGGCAAAGTGATGCAGTACAATACAGACATTGCTTTTTTCTATTACGCTTTTTCTTATGTTCAGTTAGCCAACATATAGTACAACATTAGTTTTTTTGATGTGCTCTTCAAAGATTCATTACTTGCTTATAACACCCTGTGCTCATCACAACATCATGCCCTCCTTAATGCCCATCACCTAGTTACCCCACCCCTCCATTCTGTATCATTTGGTTTGTTTCCCTGAGTCCAGAGTCTCTCATGGTTTATCTTCCTCTCTGGTTTCTTCCCATCCAATTTTTCCTCCTTTCCCCTATGGTCCTCTAGGCTATTCCATATGCTCCACATATGAGTGAAACCATACGATAATTGTCTTTCTCAGCTTGACTTATTTCACTTAGCTTAATCCCTTCCAGTTCCATCCATGTCAGTGCAAATGGTAAGTATTCATCTTTTCTGATGGCTGAGTAAATTCCATTATATATATGAACCATATCTTCTTTATCCATTCATCTGTTGAAGGATATCTAAGCTCCTTCCACAGTTTGGCTATTGTAGACATTAATGTTATGAACATTGGGGTGCCTGTGCCCCTTATTTCACTACACCTTTATCTTCAGGATAAATACCTAGTAGTACAATTGATGGGTTGTAGGTTAGCTCTACTTTTAATGTCTTGAGGAACCTCTATACTGTTTTCCAGAGTTCCTGTACCAGCTTGCATTCCCAACAGTATAAGAGGGCTCCCCTTTCTTCATATCATCACCAACACTTGTTCTTTCTTGTCTTGTTAGTTTTTGCCATTCTGACTGACGTAAGATGGTATCTCACTGTGGTTTTGATTGGTATTTCAATGATGGCTAGTGATATTGAACATTTTTTCATGTGTCTGTTAGCCATTTGTATGTCTTCTGGGAGAAATGTCTGTTATGTCTTTGCTCATCTTTTGACTGGGTTATTATTTTTTGCATGTTGAGTTTGAAAAGTGCTTTATAGATCTTGAATACAAACCCTTTATCTGAAATGTAATTTGCAAATATCTTCTCCCATTCCGTGGGTTGCCTCTTACTTTTGTTGACTGTTTCTTTTGCTGTGCAGAAGCTTTTAATCTTGATGAAGTACCAAAAGATCATTTTTGCTTTTGTTTCCCTTACCTTTAGAGACTTATCTTGAAAGAAGTTTCTGTGGCCAATGTTGAAGAAGTTACTCTGCCAATGTTCTCCTCTAGGATTTTAATGGATTCCTGCCTCACATGTATGTCTCTCATCCATTTTGATGAGAGTTTATCTTTGTGTATGGTGTAACAGAGTGGGCCAGGTTCATTCTTCTGCATGTGACTGTCCAGTTTTCCCAGCACCATTGATTGAAGAGACTTCTTCTTCCATTGGACATTCTTTCCTGCTTTGTCAAAGATTAGTCGACCATAGAGTTGAGGGTACGTACTGGGGTCTTTATTACTTTTTGCACAACATTCCTGAATCCTTTGCATTTCCCCAATTCCCTGACTTGTGGCTCTCTGTGAGACATTGCAAAAGTCTAGAGTTAGTCTCTAGTTAGAGAAATCTACAGGATTTTCCTCCTGTATCACCTATCAATCTGTATTGTTAGGAAACATCAGTGCAAGAGCATTTTCTCTCACCATATTTCCTGGGCGCTGAGAATGATCTCACTTGAGTTCTTACCGTCAGAAAGCGAACTGAGCTATTTATCTGGCCATAACATGAACCTCTTCCTCCATTCTGTTTCTTTCCCCAGCCCTTATGTTGAATATCAGTCTGTGTCTATCATCTGATTTACTAGAAAAGAAACCACAGCAGAGATGGCTGGCCCTCTTTTCCTTGCTCAGGTACATCTGTTCCTCCTCCTTTCTTCTGTTCCATTCTTTCTCTAATAAAATCTGCTCTGGACTGAAGCTCTCCCATCACCTCTCTTGCTTATACTCGGTCAGGAAGATATTTGGAAGAGGCCACATTTTCAGGGACACTGTGTGTATCTAGAAATGTCATAGACAAAGCAACACACACCAGGGTGGCCTGAACAACTTCTCAGCCTGGAATTTCACCACAAAGATGAACAGGAGACCAATTCATCCATAGCTGTTTATTTTAAAAATTTATTTATTTTGGAGAGAAAGAGAGAGAGATGGAGTCAATGGGAGAGGGCAAAAGGACAGGGAGAAATAGAGAGAAGCAGAATTCCAACCCAGCATGCAGGGAGTCTGTTGTTGGGGCTCGATCAAACAAACCTGAGATCATAACCTGAGCAGATCAAGAGTCAGACACTTAACCTAGTGGACACTCCAAGACCTCTTCATTGTTGTGTAATTCTACCTTGAAATTAGTTACACCCTGGCTGAGGAACTCTTGGCATTGAACTGTTTTCAATGTCACTAAGGACCACCTGCGATTGGGGAATGTTACTGCTGGTTCCTACGCTCTAGTCACTTGTATGATTTTGTATCAACCAGACACTGATGGACAAAAAACAGATTGTGCTGTAACCAGACTGCATCAGGAAAAGACACGCAGCTTCCAGGCCCCTGTTCTGTTCAGCTCAGTTTGTGCTCAGCTCCTCCTGCAGTACCTGTCACTGTGTCACTCAGGGCACAGTAGCACACAGATGAATCTGAAGCTTGCACTGAGCCTTTCTCCAAGTGGAAGGCTTTCGATTTGCTGTGAAAGGTGGCTTCAAATCCTTTGTTGCTTTTCTTCTCCTTGTCCCTCAAGGCTTTCAGGAAGAGCTGTAGACCTTCACCGGGACACTGGACATACCAGAAAAGAGTAAAGTATCCTGATGCTGAATAAGTGCAGTTCACAGTCAGGGAAGCCTCTTCTAAGAGGGTCACTTGGCCTTCAGTCTGAGTCACTGAGTCTCCATGGGTTTGTTCTGAGGAAAGAGAAAGGAGATCTGTGTCACCTTGGGCATAAAACTCATGAAGAAATAATAGTTAAAGGTTTTGCTGACACCATGGAAGAAAGAATCCAAATTTGAAGAAGAATGGTAATTCTTCAAGAGTACCACAGTCACGAAGCCTGGAGAACACTTCATCTCTGGAGCATCACCTAAATAATGTTCTTCATTCTTACTATGGAGAAGGTTGAAGTGAAAGAAATGATCAGTAAAAACCCAGCTTTCAAACAGGAAATGTCACTGTGGTAGGAAGCTATACTCCCTGGTAGACAGGGACTAAAATGCATGCATGTTGGCCAGAATCCTCCCCAAGTCAGCCATCTGTTTCATCCCTAATGTCATGAGGCACATGTCAGGCTTCAGGTGGCCCTTGGAAGTCTGAACAACAGCAATCCTGACTTCTTAGGTCTGTTTTGTTCTTAAGACACTGCCTGATATGGAACTTCTTTAACACAGCATCCCGGGGCATTTCTGTACTTGGGAGGGTAACAATCTTAGAAGCATTTTATTACAGTACTTCATATTCTCATGTGTCCATGTGGGCTGGCCTATTACCTACTGACTGCAAGAAAAGGAGCTGGAGTTTAATACAGAAATAGTAAGAGGAAGTCAAGTCATTGGTGACTGATTCTGTGTTTTTGGCACTTTATGCAATATTTAGAACAGTGACTCATTTTTTAAGTACTCAATAAATATTTTTAAATTAAACAAATATAATGAACAAATAGCATTTATTTGAAATGTCATATTTACTTATTCCTAAACTACTAGCAATTGCAATAAATACTATTTTAATAAAAAGTTTCAGAAGCCACACTATCTAATAGTCAAATATTCCTGACTTTTAGAATAATTAAAAAGTGAAAAATAGGAATTTCAGACATAATAAATTCATACATGGAGTCATCAAATCCCTATAGAATGATTTGAGAGTTTATGTTCTCACAGTTTTATTGACTCCAACATAAGGTGACTACTGTACGTGAATTCAGCAACAAATACTAATCCTATCTTCTTAACAGGTTTAACTTCAAGGATGCTTTCTATTATCATCCATCTGACACTTTTTGTTGCCAAACATTAATCAAATAATTTTTCTCAATAGGTAAGAAATCAGGATGATCAGATAAAAGTTCAGGAAAGGGACACATCTTCTGTAAGGCCCTGTAATCATATACTCTAAACACATTAGGAAGCTTAGCTCAGCTGTTTCCTGGAGGCGATTCCCCACACATTCGGTGGAGGAATATCAGAGTCCAGAGCCAACATGGGAACGGTTTCCCATATATATAGTGAAGTAAGAAATTCAGACCTGGACACTTTCCGTTCATGTATCCGTTCCCCTTCACCTTCCAAATCACATTGTCAGAACCTGCCTCAAAATTATGCTAGAAAGCAATTTTAGACAAGACACTACAAACATCTCTTCAGATATGCAGGGACGGGGCGCGTGGGTGGCTCTGTCGTTGTGCGTCTGCCTTCCACTGGGGTCATGATCCTATGGTCTTGGGATCAAGCCCCACATCAGGCTCCCTGCTCAGAAGCCTGCTTCTCCCTTTTCCTCTCCCCTGCTTATCTCCCTTTCTTGCTGTATCTTTCTCTGTCAAATAAATAAAAATCTTAAGAAAAAAAAAAGATCTCTGGGACAATGCTAAATAGGTTGGGATGATGCTGGTTGAAAATAAACAGTATAACACTTGGATGCAGAAAGTCATTAGGCATAAATTAAAAAATATATATACTTTCAGGCCAAAGAAAGCCTATAGGAGAAATATTTTGCATTTTATGTGACACAGGAAGACTGGCACTGCAGTGAGGGAAAATAGTGCATAGAATGATATTGAATGGCTGTTATTAATACATAATTTACATAATAATACAGTGCAGCAAATTCAACAATTCTATAGGATTGGATGTATGTATGTATTTGTGAAGCCATCACTACAGTTGAGAAAATGAACATATACATCACCCCAAAACTTTCTTCATGTCACTTTGTAATCCTCTCAACCCTCCTCATCCCTATTTCCAGGGAACTTTCCTGTCATGAATTAGTTTGCATATTTTATAATTTTGCATAAATGGAATCATATGCTTCTTCTCAGCATAAATATTTTGAGATTCTGCCGTAGTCATGTTTATCAAGACTTTGTTTCTTTCTGTTGCTGTGTACTACCCCATTATATGCCTATAAAACAACTTGTCTATTCACCTGTTGCTGACCATCTCAATTAATCTCAATGGGGCTCTTATACATAAAGCTGCTATGAACATTTGTGTATAAGATGTTTTATAGACATATGCTTTCATTCTCTTGGATCAGTTTCTGGGAGCACAACAGGTGGGTCATATGGTAGGCATACATTTGACTTTCTTAAACCAATTTCTTCTAGTAGCTATTTTGTAGATTCTCTTGAGTTTTGTGCTCAGACAGTTATGTTGGTTGTCAAAAGATAAGTTCACTTCCCCCTTTCCAGACTGTGTGGCATTTGTTTCTTCTCCATGCTGTATTGTATTGGCTGGAACATCTACTTCAATATGAAATACAAGTGGTGAGAGCCAAAACTCTCGCTTTATTTCTGAAACTAAGGAAAAGCATTGAGGTTTTCACCACCAACTACGACATCTGATGCAGGTTTTTGGTTGAGCTCTTTTTCATTAAGGAAATTTCCTTCAGTTCCTCATTCCCTGGGAATTTCTCTCAGGAATGAATCTGGATTTGTCAGACACTTCTTCTGTACATATTGAGGTACCTTCCTAAATAGCTCATCTTTTATGTGCCAGTCTCTTCGGATATATTACTGATATGCTGTCACAACAAAATATTAAAGAAGATATAATTCTCCCAAATTTACAAATAATAAAACAAGCTCAAGGGGCACCTGGGTGATTCAGACAGTTAAGCAGTTGCCTTCTGTTCAGATCATGATCCCAGGGTCCTAGGATCAAGTCCCACATCTTCTACTTGCTCAGCAGGGAGCCTGCATCTCCCTCTGCTTGTGCTCTGTATCTCTCTCTCTCTCTCAATTAAATAAGTAAAATATTTTAAAATAAATAAAAATAAAAATGAATAAAGCAAGCTCAAAAGTATCAAGAACTTGATGGCAGAGCTAATACTTCTGAACACAGAGATAGATGATAGAAAAAAGCCTGTTCCCTGATTTTCAGGTCAGCAAGTGGGGGAGGCCAGCATAGCAACTTGCTCCTGCTAGACCTGTGGTTCATAGCAGGGGCACCCTGTACTTTCATGGGCCAAGAGATGAGGACTGTTTGCTTCCTTCTGGCTCCTGCCTGGGCTCTGAATCCAGGCAGCACTGGGGGCCAGTGGTCCCTCTCCTCTGAGGATAGAAGTTGAGCTACCTCTTCAGCTGCCATTCTTCTAAAATATTCAAACCAAAGAAGAATATACCTGAGGGTTCTCATCAGCTCTTAAAACAGGCAGAAGCAACTCTAAGAAGTGGAAATCTGAGACAAGCTCTTATGTTGCCAGAGAGAGAGGACTTCAGTGAATGGATTGCAGTTAACACTGTAGATTTCTTCAACCTGATCAACATGCTGTATGGAACTATTACAGAATTCTGCACTGAGGCAAGCTGTCCAGTCAGGTCTGCAGGTCCAAGATATGAATATCATTGGGAAAATGGTACTAATATCAAAAAGACAATCAAATGTTTGGGTTCAGGATCAGCTTGATGATGTAAGTCTTTGCCTTCTAAGATTGGTGTCCCCTTTCCAAAAAACTTTATGTCTATGGCAAAGATGCTTCAAAGGATTTTTCTGGGTTTATGCATATTCATCACCAGCCGTTTGATTCTGTGATGCAGCTGTGAGAGGAGGTCCACCTCAATACCTCCCTTAAGCCCTTTATTTTCTTTGTTCAGGAGTTTAATCTGATTGATAGGCATGAGTTGGCACCTCTTCAGTAATTAATTGAGAAGCTTGTATCAAAGACGGATAAATGCTTCTTCTAGAACATAGTTCCCTTCCTGCTTTATCTGCTAGAGCTATCTCATTGCTATCTGTTAAAGACTAGTGATATGGACTTTAAGAAAACAGGATAAAAAGACACTTATTGTTGCTGTATACTGATAAAATTGTTCCAAAGGTAGATTGACCCAATCCTTCAGTGAGAGATTCAAGACGCAGCCAACTCTGAGGCACTTTGTGGCCACTCCTGTTATTGTCAGAGTTAGACTTGTTGTAACATGTGGTAACTGACATGTAGTCTATTCATTTAACTTATTCCTTTACTGAAGAAAATGATTGAGAGTTTCAGGTGACAGCATAATGAAGAATAAGAATTCCCACCAATACTTTATTAACAAGTTTCCAGAATAAATTACCTAATAAGGTGATCAGATCAGCTTTATTCTGTTTTTATTTACAAATAGAAGAGGTATTTTAAAGTTTCCTTAAGATTTAGAAAATTTGGGGGGTACCTGGGTGGCTCAATTGTTCAGCATCTGCCTTTGGCTCAGGTCATGATCCCAAGGTCCTGGGATGGAGCCCCGCATCAGTCTCCCTGCTCCACGGGGAGCCTGCTTCTCCCTCTCCCACTCTCTCTGCTATGTTTTCTCTTTTGCTGTGTCTCTCTCTGTTGAATAAATAAATAAAATCTTTAAAAATATTTAGAACATTGTGTGTTACTTTGCATAAACTTTTAGTTTAAAGTTTGTATACTACTGTTTTTATAGGTAAGATTATATATATAAAGAATATACATATATATATGCATATGTATATGTGTATATATATGTATATATATATTCAAAATCCATGATTGCTGTTTAAATCCTCATATGATCTGTGTGGCATGGGAGTAAACAGAGTTATTTCTAAAATGACTATTTTTTCATCTTTACTTGGTATGCTATTCCTATAAACCAATCCTAAGTTTTAGGAGTATGTATATAAGAAATAATTTCCCTGAGGTATGCAAGGACAGTCTTGTACATTTTTATTAATTTTTGTTAGAAGATTTTGTATTTTTTTCACTACTGGTATATTTTATCAAATCAATCTGACAGAATGACAGATTCTTATGTCATTGTATGAGTGATGTGAATAATCATGTGAAATGTTTTGAGATAGATGCTATATTTGTGAATATACTTGTATGACTTTTTTCATTTAGTAGAAATCTTTCCATCAGTATGGAAAGAAAAGGAAATTGCTTTCCACCATATAATCTGCCCATCATTGAAGATTGAAGCTTATTTTTCTGATAATAAAACTTATTCAATAATGTATTATTCTTTAAAATGAAAAACAAAACAAAACAGACAAACAAACAAACAAACAAAAAAACCATTTCCTGTATTTGCCACTAAAGATGTTGACAGAGAAAAAATGGAAGAGAGACTGCAGAGTAGCAAAATGACTTCTTCCAAAGCCTTTGAAATATTTTAAGACACTCGTTAACAGGCTCTTTATTATATAATTGGAACTAAGAAAGAAATTCAAACACGTGCAGGTTTGGCCCCTTTACCAAAATTTGAAAGGAAATACATTATAATGGATGCCCAAACTGCTATTCAGGAGCTGACTCCTGAGTTGAGGCTTCATCATTCCATTCAGACCAATTATTGACACCTGATCTATGCAATGGACTGTAGCAAAAGGGACAAACCATTCTAGGATTTTGTAATTCAGTGATATTGGAGCTCCACTTATGACTAGTGATCACTCTATTCCTTGACAATTGCTTGTGGTGACCCAGTCTAGTTGTTCCAGTTAACAAGTGTAAACCTTTCTCAAAAACCTAGAAACAGAATTGCCTTCAGCAATCCACTTCTGATGTATACTCAAAAATGGGAAGAATTTGTCTATATATCAAAAATATTGAGATATTTCTGAATTCCTACTTCTACCAAAAAGTGGAAGCAACCTCAAAGTCCATCAACAGATAGGAATGGATAAACAAAATGGGATATGACATACACTGGAAGATTATTCAACCTTGAAAAGGAAAGAATTTCAAGCTGCAATATAGATTAATCCTGAGGAGATAATTTTAAATGAAATGTCACAAAATGACCCATGTTGCAGAATCGACTTCTATGAGATATCTAAACTAGTCAAACTCAGCAAAAGAGAAATCAGAATGGTAGTTCCCAAGGACTGGAGGGATGGAGTAATGGAGAGTTATTGTTTAATGCGTACAAATATTTTGTTTTTCAAGATGAAAAGAATTCTAGAAATCAGTGGTGTTGCTGTTGACCAACAATGTAAATGTATTTCATATCAGTAAATTCTACACTTAAAAACTGTTAAAATGGTAAATTGTATGTTAAAATGGTAAAATTTTATAATTAAAAACATTTTAAGAGATTCTTCTTAAGATTTCTACTCTACACATCAGCCTTCAAATCAAATATGAGAGTATTAGAATGCAAGACCAATAATCAACCATCCATTACCATCCAAAATTTAAGGCACTCCAGGAATGGGGTTAGAGATGTAGTGTGGAACATTAAACAAACAAAGAGTTCTGGGAAGTGTGCAAACTGAGCCAGGTGTTGGCAAAAAGTGATTTTGAAGGAGTGTTGAAGTCAAGGACAGGAACGAAGTGGAAATTTCACACTCTGCTCCTTCACAGTGTTCCCCTAAGAGCTCCTAATTATGAGCATTTGTGGGTAAGAATGGTGGGAAGCAAGTAAACTTCCAGTGTGCAAACTGAGAACACCTATGCTAGAGGTGTTAATAAGAAGGAACAAACACCAGTACAAACTACCTCATAGAGTAGACCTTCAGAAAGTAAATATGAGTATGGAACACCCACAACAACCAAGCTGAATTAGACTAAACCCTAAACACAACACCCAGCCCCTCACCCATACATCATCCCATCCTGTGGCCTTCCACCAGTGCACACAGGGTGACAACAGCAGTGAGTTTTGTAAGGGGCTAGTGAGCATGCGCAGAGAGTAGATCCACTCTCCCCTATTGGGAGAAATCACACAAGTTCAGTCAGCACCGTCTTAGAGAAAGCAAACAAAAGGGAGACTCTCAGCACCTAGTTTGGCTTCACAGGATCAAGAAAAGGCTTAAAAATGTGTACTACCTTGGGGCGCCTGGGTGGCTCAGTGGGTTAAGCCGCTGCCTTCAGCTCAGGTCATGATCTCAGGGTCTTGGGCTCGAATCCCGCATCGGGCTCTCTGCTCAGAGGGAGCCTGCTTCCTTGTGATTTCTCTCTGTCAAATGGATAAATAAAATCTTAAAAAAAAAAAAAAAAACATTGTACTACCTTGTCTCAGGACGTAAGAAACAAATACACCAAACATGATGAAGGTTTAAACTTAAATGTGTCTGGATCTGAGACTCAATGCACACTCGTGCTAAAATACTACTTTTCTTCCACTACATCAATTCTCACCTCAGTATGATCAAGCATTCAAACCTGAAGGAACTGAACCCTCTCTCTTGCTTCTAACTGGTCTTAAGAGGAAACGAATGAATAATATAGAAGCATGCTTCCTTCTGACTCCATTATCGGGCTTGGAGGAAAGGCACCAATCAGGAGTCATCTTCCTTCTACTGCACAGGACCTGGCGGTATAAGGAGGGAAAGAATCAAGCCCATTTATGTGTTGGGCTACAGTTCTAACCTCCTTTGGCCAAATGTGATAAGCTGAATTTAATCTGATGTGTTTCCAATAAGAAAAAGCCAGTGACAAATAATGCACAACTGTAACTCCGCTAAGAGAAACCACTCTCACCATGACAACTGCCAATTATAGCCATCCTTAGTGAGGAAGACCTGGAGGAACACTGTAAGGAGCCTACCCTTGAGCAGATTGTGGGAGAATGAGAGAAATAAATATTTACACAACTTCGTTAGCTCCATTGATGTCTCCACAATACTAGAGAAATAGCTTTTTTTAAAAAAGGTTGTGATTAACAATGTTTAATTCTGTGAAATGTGAATATATGTGTCAGGGAGGTTTGTAAGAGGTCATCTTTACATTAGCCATTATTCCAAATGCCTTTGTGCAATCTACTACTAATAATAAGGGGGCTGAGCTGCACCTGAGTGGCTCAGTGAGTTAAGCCTCTGCCTTCTGCTCAGATCATGACCCCAGGGTCCTGGCATTGAGTCCCACATGATGCTCCTTGCTTAGCAGGAAACCTGCTTCTCCCCTGCCTGCTGCTCTCCCTGCTTGGCCTCTCTCTCTATGACAAATAAATAAATAAAACTTTAAGGGCACCTAGGTGGCTCAGTGGGTTAAAACCCTTATCTTCAGCTCAGGTCATGATCCCAGGGTCCTGGGATTGAGCCCTGCATCAGGCTCTCTGCTCAGCAGGGAGCCTGCTTCCCCCCTCTCTCTCTGCCTGCCTGTCTGCCTACTTGTGATCTCTCTCTCTGTCAAATAAATAAATGAAATCTTTTTAAAAATAGTAAGATGGCTGATACATACATATAAATATTTTCCCATGTATGTCAGAAAGAAAAGTTTTCATTATAATGATAACAAAAAATTACAAGTCCAGGAAAAATTGAATTATCTTTGAACCACTGAGCACTATTAAAAAAGAAACATATATAAATGGAAAGAAACAGTATGTTGTAAAACAATTAAATAATCAAATAATTACAATAAAATAAAATACAATACAAAAATAAAAACAAATAATCAGACACTTCAAGGACTTTTATTTGTCACAAATAAATTTACAAATTCAATCCAATCATAAAGCTTAAATTAAATTATGAGTAGCAGAATTCTTCTATCCTTCTTTCATTAACATCTACTGATAATGAATTATGTGAAAAAATTTGTTGTACCTACTGAAAATATAGCAATGAAGGAAATACAAAATTCTGTCTCCTAAATTCTATGAAAGTGTTTTTGTGAACAGATACAGAATTTTGTAAATGAGAATAGATTTCTGAGTTTTAGCTGAAGCTCACATTGTCAAACCACTCCCTGCTTAATTTCCCTCAAACACACAAATAGTACATACCATCCCTGGGCTCTAAAGAAAAACCCGTGACAAAATTTCTGAACAAGAAAGCAATCAAAGCACATAGCAATGGCTCTCAAATTTTGCCTGAAATACAGAGGAACAAAATTAATATGAAAATTTAATTAAGTAAAATATCTCACAGAGCTATTTTAAAACACATGCTAAATGACTAAATTAAAAAATAAAATAAAATAAAGCAGATCTTTGAGGAAAAAATTGATGAAAGGGTCATGCTCAAATCAAAATACATAAAGTAAAAAAATCACGATCATAATTATAATAAGGAATTTTAGAGTCTAAAAACAATAATAGCAACATTATGTGATCACAGAATTTTCATTTTCATATTTGTACTTCCAATATTTCTAAATGTCCAATTATGTGTCAGAATCAGAAATATCATAAATGCTACCTTTGAAACACAGTGTTTGAGTCTATCCATAGTAAGGACTGTTCACTGGTACTACGGAGTTATTTATAGAAAAGGAGCCTGAATAGCAAAAGTAAATTCATCTTTAAAACCCAGATTTCAAAATAAAACATTACTAACTACCTTCAAGAGTCCATTAGGCAACAGTCATCTAACAAAATGTTCTAGCTCTGTCCAGGTCATCATTGGCTTACTCTTCCTCTTATATGCTTTTAATGTCTAATATGTTAGCTTCCACTTGTGGATAAACAACAGCACAAAAGCTATCCTTGAAGGTCTGTGTCAAAGGACAGGGGGCTGCCCCAGTCCGAGGTTTGAGTGCAGGCAACAAGTGCCTGGGAAGCAATGTGTGCTTGCTGCGCAGAAGTACACAGCTGAGTCTTCAGGCTGGGTGTCTCTGATGTGCAGGGAGAAACGTTTGGCCGTCTCATTCAATGAGACAGTGAGTCTTTGGTCTTCTTTTGTAGCCATGCTTGAACGAATGTATATAAGGAGCTGGGGACCTTTTCCAAGTTCTTGCTTATACCAGGGGAAGTAGTCTGAGCCACCATCGGAATAACTGCAGTTGATAAAAGAGCTGCCTCCCTCCTGGACACTCAGGGTAGAAGGATGCTGCTCCACATTCTCTCCTTGGCTGAACCCTGTGCAGAAAGAAAAGGTCAGAGAAAGGAAAAGAGACTCCAGGTTATTGTGCTGCAGAATGCTCTTTTTCTACACCAACTGACCCGAGTAAAGCCAGTCTTGACTTCTGAAGAATATCCACTAATATACTCTGAACTCACAGTTAAGCTGCAGCCACAAGAACATCATTAAAGCTCCCATGGATGTCTTCATGGTTCCCCCCAGTTAAGCTCAGGTTCAGAATTGCAGCCTCCAGCCAGCTCAGCTCCCTCTCTTATCAGACTGTCCCTTCTTTCCTCTAACAGAGTACTTTCCCACATTGTCTACCAGCCAATAAGAAAAAGACTGTTGCTGCCATAGTCTAGTCCATCAGATGCACTAAAATGAACCCTCCACGTGTTCTGCATCAGCACAGGTGCACTGCCATCTTGTGGTCACATCTCTAGGGAACTCGCTGAGGAAATGCTTTTCTCTTAGCCTGTGTCTCTGAGGGACAAATCTGCATAGAGAAATCTGACTTGCTTTGAGAAATCTATTTGAATGCTGTGTGTCTTATATAATGCAAAATATTAAAAGACAGAATAGAAATTCTGAGAAATCATCAAGCTGCAAACTCAGAAAATATAACTATGTGAGTTTATTTTTGAAGTGCTTTCATTTTCCCAAATCAAAATAGATGGCATGTCCCCCAATGCAATGTTGCCTCATAGCCTCAGAAGAGCTTTCTCTAAAGGATCCACTATCCATCCTGTCATGCTTCCCACTTCCTGGTCATCACTGCTTCACATTTCATACTCCGTCATATTTCTCCTAAATGCCATGACAGTGTTCTTTCCCCAAGATTCATTGATGAAGTTCTCCAATCCTGTGAGTTTCCAGAATTATCTCTCTCTTCCCAAACCCCTTTCTCATCCACATGAATTTCTTGGAATCTTCTGATGACCTCTGTGAGAAAAAATCCAGAGAAGCATAAATATTGTGTGTGCTCAGGGAATGGTACCAAAAAGAAACTGGTCCTAAAGAACTGATCTAGAGAAATAGTCCCTGGGAAAACAAGACTACCTCACTTCCAAGACCAAGACTTTCCTAATTTCTGTGAAGCCTACTCTTAGATCCACAAAAGGACAAAGAATAAAACTCATGTGCATCCTCCTCTCCCACCATAAAAGATTTAAAGGCAGCTATAGTGAAGAATATCAACTCAAAATATAAATATATGCATATATATGAAATGTGTTTTTATGTGTGGAAAACTTTTTAATTCTGAGAATCTTCCATTCCGTTCTCCACTCCCCATAAAGTAAGAATTCTCAAATTCTTCTCTGGGCAAAATTCCCTCTACTGGTGGGAAGGTCAATTTTTGCAATTTTTAGGTGTGACCTTCAGAACTCAATGTGATCATTCATATGAATGACTCTCTTCCATGGATTAACTATTGCACAGATAAGGTTATCCCTTGTGTAAAATTCCCAGCTCCATCATGTTTTCAAAGAATATTGTTTTCCTTATGGCCTAGGAAAACTTCATCTACCATCTTCATGAACTGCAGCTGCAGGACCCCTAAATACCCAGTGATCATTTTGCAGTGTGTGACTTATGCTCATTATACTCACTCTGCCTTCAAGGGATGTGCACCTGGGATGATAAATATTTGTTAATTTGGGAAAGTCCTTAGAAATACATGTTGGTGTTCACATGACACCATCACCTCTGCCTTCCTCCTACAGAAACAGTGAGTGATATATGAGTTTGCTGGTAGAATCATAGTGACTCAGCCTGAGTCTCCCTTCCTGCCCAAGGTCTCAGACATTTATACAAATTAGAACTCTCCATTCAGGCATTCTAACCAAATGGACCACAATTTTCTCAGAGCAATGCTGCAGTTATATGACTGGGCTTGCCTTAGACACTTTTTCTTTACCCATCACAATGGCCCTACAGCAAGGAAGCAGGGTAAAGAATGCTAAACCGGAAGTGAGGAAACCCACTTTCTTTCTTGCCCAGCTTATTCACTACCTAATTGTTCCAGACTGTCATCTTGGATACAGTCTCTGATGTGAAAAATTAAGTTGAACTGAAGGATTTCTAAGGGCTCTTCCAACTCTAAATTTCTCTTATATTATATAACAATGCAAATATGTATTGAGGACTTGTTGTACACACTGTGGACTGGTGTCAGAGTGGGTGAAATTGCCTTCATCATGGAATCCCAAGACCATTTTCACAAGCACATATGATCTAGTGGGTTTGAGGTTGATCCTACCCAACCCTGAGGACTCGTTGGAAGCAGAGACATGGTTCTTAGCATGAGATCCTATCTGGTCTTTCATTATTTCTATGAGATCAATAATGTGTCAAGGAGAACTTTATCAATATTAACATGAACTAAAATGGGACTTTATTCACTGATTGAAAACTCCTCACAGGCAGTGGGACCTGGGGACTCCATTGCTGGGCCATGAGTAGGCAGGATATTCTTTTGGAGACATATTTCTTATATATATTTATTACATATAACTTATCTATTGTAGGAAGAAAAGAAAGAATCTCCTGAATTGAGACAAACTAGAGGAGGTGGATGAGCTTACTAACATGGAAAGCGAGAAGCACTTTTTAAAATATCCCAATTGCTTTCTGGATTCTGGCTTTTTCCTAAAACTTAGTTTGGAGTTTCAAAATCTCCAGCCAGGGATGTGTATACAATTTTTGAGATCATTTCAAAATGGAAATTTGGGGACTTTATTCAAAAAACAAGGAAAAACTGTCATTAGGTAATGTTTCTAGGGGAGATATTTCTAAAATTCTTTAACTTGGGACATCTGGGTGGCTCAGTGGGTTAAGCTTCTGCCTTTGGCTCAGGTCGTGATCTCAGGGTCCTGTGATTGAGCTCCACCTCAGGCTCCTTGCTCGGTGATTAGCCTGCTTCTCTCTCTCCCTGTGCCTACCGCTCTGCCTACTTGTGTGTGCTCTCTCTCTTTCTGTCAAATAAACAAGTAAAAAAAATCTAAAAAAAATTAATTAAAAAATAACATAAAATGCTTTAACTCTTCATACATATTAGTTTCATGTCTCTGATTTTAATTTTTTAAGACTTTTTACTTATTTATTTGACAGACAGAGATCACAAGCAGGTAGAGAGGCAGGCAGAGAGAGAGGAGGAAGCAAGATCCCTGCTGACCAGAGAGCCTGATGTGGGACACGATCCCAGGACCCTGAGATCATGACCTGAGCCAAAGGCAGAGGCTTTAATCCACTGAGCCACACAGGCACTCCTGATATTAATGTTTTAAAGACTTATTTTCTTTTCAACTATCTCAATCAGGTTCAAAGAAAAATGAGGCCAATGTACTGAGGTTTTCAGTCCATCTCATACCCCCACGCAGGTATGGGCTTCCAACTATCACCTTCCCCATGACTATTTCACAACAGATGAGCCTACACTGCCACATAATGTCACCCAAAGCCCACAGTTTTTCTAGGGTTCACTCCTGCTGTTGGACATTCTGTGGGTGTGAACAAGTGTATAAGGCATGTATCCACCATTATAGTATCATAGAGACTAGGCTCACTACACTAAGTATTCTCTGTGTTCTATTGATCCCTGATGCTCTCCTCAACCCTTGGAAGCCACAGTTTTTTACTTTCTCCATAGTATTGCCTTTTCCAGAAAGTCAGAGGATCAGAATCATACCCTATGTAGCCTTTTCAGATGGGTTGTATTCACTTAGTAAAATGCTTTTAAGTTTCCCCTATCTCCTCATTCCTTCATGGTTCATTTCTTTTTAGCAGCAAATCATATTCCATTGTTTGGATGTAACACCATTTATTTATTCATTTGCTTATTAAAGAACATGCTGTTTACTTCATAGTTTTGGCAAATGGGAATAAACTGCCCAAAAACACCTGTGTAAGGTTTTTGTGTGGACATAAGTTTTCAACCCTATGGGTAAAAGGACTCAGGAAGGCCATTGCTAGATCATAGGATAAGAGTATGTTAGTTGTGTAAGAAACTACCAAACCACTTAATTGAAATGTCCAGGTAAACACTTTGCATTTGTAGTAATTTCCTGTAGGTATTTACTACACCCTTTGCTGCATGTCAAAGCCCCAGCTAGTCCAAAGCAGGCACAGACACCACAGGTGGCCCAGCCAACTGCTCAGCTCTCACACAGCCTGCTGTGACCCAGAACCTGAGTCTGCATGTGTTCCTGCCTGAGTCCTGCTGCCCACCTCTCTCTTTGCTCAGGCACTTGTTCCCCCACTTATGGGACTCACTTATAAAAGACAGGTACAAAGCTAAAACTAGTATTAATTTCAAGACAGTGAGGGCACAGCATTAAACCAAAGGCAGGGTTCCTTGAGAGAGTGGAGCAGTTTCCATGCTCAGGAAGCTAACTTTCCTCCCAGCTTCAGGGAGTCTGCCCATCTATCTCAATCTGAATTTTCAGGGGCACAGGACTTCCTATCAGTGCCCTTTTCTCAACATAAAAACTAGTGCAGGCTGGAACTCAGTATGTGCTGGAATCTTCCACATGCAAGTTTCAACTTTGGGTTTGGGGTCAACAGTCTTTTCTCTGTCTACAACAGAGAAGGGGATCATTTAGGGTTGTCCTGGAAGCTTTTGACTCCTGTTTCCAAACTGGGAATGATTTTACATAATCATGAAAAAGGATTCATTCAAAATGGAAGGAAGAACAATGGATTTTCATGGAACATAATGAAAACTTCCATGAGCTGTTCGCCACAAGAAATGGATACCTCTGTCAGTGATATATGTCAACACATCATACAAACTGATCAAGGAAATCATTCAGATTTTGTGATTCTACAATCTTCTAGATGAGGTACTCAGAGGATAAGCTCTCCTGTCACCTCAGATTCACTAACATTGGATTCCACCAAGTCACTTATGCTCTAAAATCTTCCCTTTATTTGCGAATAAAATGAACATACCTATTTACAGTGTATTTCCTCACTGAAATAGAAAATATATGTAATGAGACAAGTAGTGTGTCTGGCCCTCAAAAAATTATTTTATTATATTTGTATTTCCCATAGTGAAAAAGCTAAACACAAACTTAAAAAAATGTTACGTACATTCTCCTTACTATTCTTTGAAAATAAAAAATCTACAGTAACTAAAAAATTCAGTCAGATCCCTCTGTTTGTTCAAGATCTTCTAATTGTTCAAGACATTTCCATTTGACTACTTACAAATAACTTATATGCTGACTGCAAGGATATCTGTGTTCCCAGGGTACTGGATATGGGCATCTCTGTCACTTGCTCCAATGCTGCCATGGTAGAGCTCTTTACCTGCAAAGGGCTTTCTGGGGGAAGAGGCAGGCAAGAAATGTGAAATGACACTTCAGATGGGTCTAATTTTAAGAGGAAAAACATGCCCTAAGATAAATCTGAAAGTCTGAACATGTGCAAAGCCTGCTGTGGGGTAAATGCCAGCCCCAGGGAAGGGTGGGGGCTGCAGGTGCAGCTGCAGTTTGGGTGCCGGTTGCAGATCACCAGGGAGCATTGTGCCTCCTGCACACAGGTAGATGGCTGAGTCTTCCAGTCGGGAGGCCCCGATGTAAAGGGTGCTGGACTGTTCCCTAGTATTCACTGTGCAGTTTAACCTCCCACTGCGCTGCATCCCTGAAGTTATGTAAAACAGCCTGGTGAGACTGCTGGCCCTAGGATGCTGTCGGAACCACTGCACACTGCCTAGAGTGCTAGAAAAAGTGCACTTCAGAGTAGAGCTGGCTCCTTCCTGGACGCTCAGCGTTGAAGGGGTCTGCTGCACTGTCATCCCTCTCACCCCTGTGTGGAAAGAGAAACGCAAACACTAGTGATGTCACCAGGAGGTCACTGATGCAGTTTCCAAACTTGCAAAATATCCTAAGACACACCGCTAAGGTTGTAAGACCCATTTGGAGGTCCCCCCACCACTATGGGCTGGGGGCTGTGGACTCCACCCGAGTACCCATGAGGAACGCCCCCACTCACAGCAAACCTGAATGCACAGGAGCCCCAGGAGAGCTCCCCAATGTCTCCTCATGATTTCTTGTCTACTTGATGAGGTACTTCTGCCTACTGCAGAGCGTAGAGTCTCAGATTCAGAGAAACTGTGTCTTACAGTCAATTCCTTTCAACAGAACCGAGCACCAATCACACCTTAGCCCTGTCATTCACAGAACTCCAGACTCCACCCACAGGGGCCCAGGACAGGGCACAGTCATGTCTCCAAAACTGTGCTGGCCAACAGTGCAGGGAGGTAGGGGCAATACTTCTAATATAGGAGGAAAATTTTTTTTTTCTTAAAACACTTTATATAAGGGATTTGTGAGATAGTGTGTGAGGAAAGGTGAATGATATTTCTAAAAGATTCAAGGTCTAATGGGGATTCCACAAAACCTTGAAGAATTATAGTGAAAAGTGTCTCCATTCCCCAATTTGCATAGTTTGTTAGACCATGTGAGAATTCAACTATATGAAAATATGATAAAGGAAACCATCTGATATCATGTGTTATATATATTGCTGAAGTAATCATAATTTCTGAAATTACAACAGTTCTAGACCAAGACAGACAGTTACAATCTGTATTGATTATTATTGCAATCAGAATTTGGCTGATGAAAAATAAAAGGTCTGCACAATGTTCTTTCTAACTTTCACATTTCCATCTCTCCTGTGCAGTTCATGGACCAGCTCATCCACACAGCTGAGTCTGACTGGGCCACTTGTTGCTGTTCAAAGTCAATGCTGTCCTCTCCCTTTCCTTCTCTTTGTTTTCCTTATTGTTTCCTCTCTTCTTTTCCTCATTCTTGCTCCCTCCACTCTCAACAGAGATATGTATAGTGGATTTCTAGAAACATGGCTTCAGATGTCTGAGGTTGATATGAAATGGCAGAACGTTAAACCCGAGATGAAATTTGCACAAACCCCGTCCCCCTTCTTCCCCACCTTTGCTATCTATAATTGGACTGGCTCACATGATTTCTGTTCTCTCTTAACTGTTCAACCTTGGACTATCAGAGAAATCTTTATTTCTGGTAAAGCCTAGTGTGCCCCCTAGAGTAATGAAGCTGTCAGCAAAGACACCTCAGAGGAAGCAGCTCTGCAGACACAACCCCAACCCTATTCATTCCAAGATTCCTGATGAAGGAAGTGCCCATGATCAGAAAATAAAATAACTGCTTGGATTGAATGAGGACTAAAAGAGAACCAAATTCTACTTTTAAAAGGGAATTTCATGGAAATGGATATAAAAGATAGTTTGGTAAGTCTCATCTTGTTCTACTTATTTGATTTCATTACCTTAGATCAAAAGAAATCCATAAATAGTTATTAAGCCTTTAGTTTCAATGGGGTAATTTACTAGAGCTAAGAATATATAAAAGAATAATGGAATATTATTCAGCAGTTTAAAAGAATGAAATCTTGCCATCTGCAACAACATGGATGGAGCTGGAGAGCATAATATTAAGGGAAATAAGTCAGTCAGAGAAAGATAAATACCATATGATTTCACTCATGTGGAATTTAAGAAATAAGCCAAATATGGAAAAGGAAAAAAATAAGACAGAGAGAGAGAAATCAAGAAACAGACTCGTCATTAAACAGAACAAACTGATGGTTACCCAAGGGAGAGAGGCTGGGGATTGGTTAAATAGGTGAGGAGATGAAGCAGTGCCCTTGTCCCGATGAGCAAACACCAGGTGTTCTGTGGAAGTGTTGAGTCACTATATCGTACACCTGAAACTAATACAACACTGTATGTTAAGTAACTGGAATTTAAATAAAATCTGTGAGTGAGTGAATGAATGAATGAACCTTTTAAGATAATACATAAAAGTGGATAATATACTAGTTTACAGTCTACAGGGGAAAGAAAAAGGTAAATAGCTATAATAGAATCAATGAGTGGGACCCTAGGAGGAATGAAAAGGAAAAACTATCTGATCCCAGAGGAGGTGGAAATGCTTGTACTTTGGGTCAGTGTGCAAAATCTTATGAAAAATGTGATCATTTTCTCCTTTCTTGTTTTTGGTGAAAGAACAGATGAGAACTCCCATAAACCTTTATGATGGCTTTTATGATTGAAGAGATTGAAAAATGCACACTGTTGGTGGGAATGCAAAATGGTGTAACCATGGAAAACAGTATAGAGGTTCTTATACTGTATAAGAAGTTCTTTGAAAAGTTGAAAATAGAACTACAATGTGATCCAGAAACCCTACTTCTGAGTATTTATCAAAAAGAATTGAGGGGCGACTGAATGACTCAGTTGATTAAACATCTCACTCTTGGGACGCCTGGGTGGCTCAGTTGGTTAAGCAGCTGCCTTCGGCTCAGGTCATGATCCCAGCGTCCTGGGATCGAGTCCCACATCGGGCTCCTTGCTCGGCAGGGAGCCCGCTTCTCCCTCTGACTCTGCCTTCCACTCTGTCTGCCTGTGCTCGCTCGCTCTCTCTGACAAATAAATAAAATCTTTAAAAAAAAAAAAATCTCACTCTTGATGTGGAATTAGGTCATGATCTCAGTGTCCTGAGATGGAGCCCCATGGTGGGCTCTGTGCTGAGCGTGGAGCCTGCTTAAGACTCTCTCTCTTCCTCTGACCCTCCCCACCCCCAACTCTCTCTCTCTTTCAAAAAAAAAAGAGGGACACCAAGGTGGCTCATCAGTTAAGTGTCTGCCTTTGGCTAGGGTCATGATCTCACCATTCTGGAATTGAGCCCTACATCAGGCTCCCTGCTCAACAGGGAATCTGCTTCTACCTCTCTCTCTGCTGCCCCCTGTTTATATTTATGCTTTCTCTGTGTATGTGTCAAATGGATGAATAAAATCTTTTAAAAAAATTGAAATCAGGATCTTGAAAAGATATTAAGCACTCCTATGTTCATTACAGCACTGTTCACAATAGCCAATTAGGGAAACAGCTTGAATGTCCAAAAACAGTTGTACAGATAAAGAAAGTGTGCTCAATACATAAATGGAATACTATTCAGCCTTAAAGAGAACAACAACAAAAAATGAAACCCTGCAATATGCAAACATGTGGATGAATCTTGAGGCCATTATGCTAACTGAAATAAACCAGTCACAGTAAGACAAATAATGCATGATTCCACTTAAATGTGGTATCTATGATATTCAAACTCAAAGAATCAAAGAGTGAATCAAAGAAGAGTTTGCCATGGGCTCTGGGGACAGTATAATGGGGAGTTACTGATCCATGAGCAAGATGAAAGAATAGAGAGTTGCTCTACAACATTGTACCCATTCCAACAATCATGTATCATACACTTAAAAATTCCAGAGGTTCTGTGTCATGGTAAGTGTTCTTTATATTTTACAGATTGATTAAAAAAAAAATAAGACCCTACAGGTCTCACCTGTTACAATGGCAAAAACTAAAACACTAATACCACCAAATGCTGGTATCAAAAACTTAGGAATATCCCAGATCAATCCAGTGAAACTCACCAAAGTGGTAATTAATAAAAGTGTCATGTGCACACACCAAAAAGACAGTTCATGAACTGGGAGCAATCACACTAGGGTATGGAAAGAGGCTCAGGAGTATATAG
Organism: Mustela erminea; assembly: GCF_009829155.1. Classification (NCBI taxonomy): domain Eukaryota; kingdom Metazoa; phylum Chordata; class Mammalia; order Carnivora; family Mustelidae; genus Mustela; species Mustela erminea. Next base: position 73,690,727 of record NC_045618.1, on the reverse strand, counting down.
TTAAAAAGCATCTTATATCGTGAGGAGACTGAGAGTGTCTGCTCTGTTTTAAAGAATTCAAGAGGTAAATGTGTATTATTAATGTGTGTTAATAATGGAGTTTTATTAAAGATTATATTTTTAAGCAACCTCAACCCTCACCATGGGGCTCAAATTTACAATGATGAGATCTGGAGTCACAGTTCTACTGAAAGAGCCATTCATCACCCCCCTAGTTTACCACGTTTATCCAAATATCTGAGGACAACTCTTATTATATACCCTTTTGGATTGTTTAAAGTATAGTTTCACATGCGTTTATATTTATACAGGTTTGAAAATAAAATTTATGTTTTAAGTCAATTTAACAAAAAATTACATTATACTAAGAATATATAACTAATACAACAGGAAGTATATTAATATTCTGATCATAGCTCATTCATAAAATCTGCAGATAAGGAGATGATAATTTTAAAAGATTGCCACAATATTGGCAAACTCTGTCAGTGCAACATAGACATTGCTTTTCTATTATTCTTTACGCATCTGTACTGACTCCCATACATTCTCCCAATTGCATGATTTGTGGCCCTCTGTGAAAGGTTGCAAAACAGGAGTTAGAGAAATCAATGAGATTTCCCTCCCCATGTCACCTAACTATCGATATTGTTAAGAAACATCAGTGAAAGAGCATTTTCTCTCACCATATTTTCTGGGCACTGAGAACAATCACACTTGAGTTCTTACTGTCAGAAAGCCAGCTGATCTGTTTAACTGGTCAGGACATGAACCATATCTTCCCTTCTGTTTCTGCTCCCAAGCCTTCATGCTGAATATCAGCCTGAGCCTGCCACCTTGTTCACTAGAAAAGAAAGCAGGGCCAAGGTTCCTGGTCTCTCTTTTCCTTGCTCGGGTACATGTGTTTCTCTTCCTTTCTTCCCTTCCCTTTCTCTACTAACAGCTGGTTTGGAGCTGAAGCTCTCGCATCACCTCTCCTGCCACACTTTGTCAGGAAGACACTGGGCAGAGGCCACCTTCTCAGGCACACTGTGTGTCTCTAAAAGTGTATAGACACAGCAACACCCACCAGGGTGCCATGAACAACTTGTGGGGCTGGACGTTCACTGCAAGGATGAGCAAGAGACCACTTCATTGTTATGTGGCTTTACCTTGAAATTACTTATGCTCTGGCTGAGGAACTCTTGGCATGAAACTGGTCTCAGTGTCACTAAGAAACAGCTGGGGTTGAGGAATGTCACTTCTGGTTCCTAGTCATTTGTATGATTTTTGTATCAAACAGACACTGAGGGACAAACAACAGATTGTACTGGAACCAGAGTGGTTCAGGCAGAGACACTCAGCTTCCAGGGCCCTGTTCTGCTCAGAGTTTGCGCTCAGCTCCCCCTGCAGTCCCCATCACTGTGTCGTACATGGCACAGTAGTACACAGCTGCATCTGAGGCTTGCACTGAGCCTTTCTCCAAGTGGAAGGATTTGGAATCTTTGTTGTAGGTGGCTTCAAATCCTTTGTTGCTTCCCTTCTCCTTGTCCCTCGAGGCTTTCAGAAGGAGCTCTAGACCTTCTCCTGGATACTGGACATACCAGAAAAGAGTGGGGTAAACTGTTGTTGTATAAGTACAGTTGATAGTCAGGGAAGCCTCTTCTGAGAGGGTCACTTGGCTCTCCACCTGAGTCACTGAGTCTCCATGGGTTTGTCCTGAGGGAAAATAAAAGAGACCTGTGTCACCTTATGTATAAGCTCTTGGAGAAATTACAGTTAAGCATTTTGTTAACACAATGGAAGAAAGAATCCAAATTTTAAGAGATATTTTACTTACCAAGCATTAAGAGTACCACAGTCACGAAGACTGGGGAACACTTCATCTTTGGAGTGTCACCTAAATAATGTTCTTCATTCTTACCATGGAGAAGGTTGGAGTGACAGAAATGATCAGTGGATGCCCACATTTCACACAGGAAATGTGATTGTGGTAGGAAGCTGCACCCCCTGGTGGACAGGGACTGAAATGCTTGCATGTTGGTCAGAATCTTCCCCAAATCAGCCAGCTGTTTCATCCCTGACTTCATGAGACACATGAAGACTTTTAATCTCACAAAAAAACTGTTTAAAATGCTCAAGAACATGGGTGTCTTCTCAGCTACAGAAATTCCCTGGGATGTGTGTTAAAGAACTTCCATATCAGGTAGGGTAACAAGAACAAAATAGACCTTAGAGGTCAGGATTGCTGTTGTTCAGACTTCCAAAAGCCAACTTTTGTAGCAACATGGACGGGACTGGAAGAGATTATGCTGAGTGAAATAAGTCAAGCAGAGAGAGTCAACTATCATATGGTTTCACTTATTTGTGGAGCATAACAAATAGCATGGAGGACATGGGGACTTAGAGTGGAGAAGGGAGTTGGGGGAAATTGGAAGGGGAGGTGAACCATGAGAGACTATGGACTCTGAAAAACAATCTGAGGGTTTTGAAGGGACGGGGGGTGGGAGGTTGGGGTACCAGGTGGTGGGTATTATAGAGGGCACGGATTGCATGGAGCACGGGGTGTGGTGCAAAAATAATGAATACTGTTATGCTGGAAATAAAAAAAAAATAAACAGTTTTTTTAAAAAAAAAAGTATTTTCATATATCCATTCAGAGCCAGCCAATAATCCAATAGAATGTCATAAAAGTGTTTTAACTTGAAATCAAAGGAGGTAATAAGAAGTCACATCATTATTCTTCATTTTTCAGACCTGCACCCCACATGTGGAACAAGGACTGTCATTCACTGTATATTTGCTAAATTAAACAAAAATAACAAATGAACAGGTTTTGATTGAGGAATCACTATTACTAGAATACAATATTTCCTCAGTCCTAAATCATACCAATTGTAAGGGATGCAATATTTTTAATCAAAGCTTTTTAGGAGGAAAAACCTCACATTATCTTGGCAATAGTCAAATATCTCTGCATTTCAAAATCATTTGAAAAGTGAAAAATATTAGCCCTAGCCAGAAAAAAACCATAATCACAGTTATCTAATCCCTATAGAAATTATTAAGGTAGGAATACCTTATTCCACTATTTCAATGATTCTAATATAACATAACTAGTATATGTGAATCATGCAATAAGTATTAATCATATACTTAGTAGATATCTAGCCTTGAGGATGCTTTTCACTGTTGCTGTGTGTATCATTATGTTGCCATACTTTAATCAAATAATTTTCCTCCGTAGGGTAGGGAACCTTGAAGATGTGGATTTGTATCAAATGCCTGTAGTATGATGTAGGATTCCCTTCTCCCCAGCTTTTCAAATTGTTAAAGACATAACAGCTTATGTTCACACAGTAGCTGATAGTAAAACCAATGTACCAGTTATTTAAAATTACACATATTATGATCCCATCACTAACTCCAGGGCTCATATTTTGCAGGATTGAGACCCACAAGTTTATAATTTTTTAAACTTTTTAAAAACTCTCTACCATGGTTTTGTCATAGCCGGTGCCACACTGGTTTGTGAGATTTCATTTGTGATAACTGCCCTCTAGCCAAGATGGTCATCAAATATCAGGGGCAAATGTCCAGAGTCTGCATGGGAAAATGTCCCTGTGACTAAACAAATTTTTTTAAAACTGGTCTTTTTCTACAATACACCAAAGACAAAAACAAGCACTTCCTTAGCTCCCATTTTATGATCATTTATTTTTAAAAACTAAACAAAATAAAAACACTTCTAAGGATTATCAGAATAAAGTTCTGGAAAGGGACACATCTTCGGTAAAGTCCTATAAACATTCATCTCCAGACACGTAGAGAAAGCTTAGCTCAGGCTGTTTCCTGCAGGTGGAAACACGCCTCCTTCCCACAATATCCACAAAGCTGCCTCTCTCCCTGTTTTAGATCATAGAGGAGACACATTTCCCCAGGGCTTCTTCCTACCTAGCCACATGGAAGCTATGACCACCTTCAGAAGCCTGGAGAGCAACATGTTCGAGTTCTCCCACGAGATGGAAAATTTCTTCTTCTTCTTCTTCTTCAATATAAGGACTTGGCATTGTGAGGGGAGCCTGACAGGGTGAGGGAAGGATTGCTGGGTATCTGCTGTTGAATAAGAAACAGGGGTTTCCTGGTGTAGCAAGTGTGTGGGTCATGTCATAATTCTCATGTCCCAGTCAGAGTCCCGCTACCCTACATCTTTTTGCATTCAACAACCTTTAACTTGGAAACAATTATCTCTGAAAATGAATTAGTAAAATTTTATATTGAAATGAGGATTGATGGTTTAACTATGCTGTGTTCAATCATTGCATCTGTGATGAATATGGGTGGGTGTCACTTACTTAAAAATACTCCATGTGGGGCACCTGGGTGGCTCAGTGGGTTAAAGCCTCTACTTTTAACTCAGGTCATGATCCCAGGGTCCTGTGATTGAACCCCGCATCAGTCTCTCTGCTCAGCAAGGAGCCTCCCCCCCCCCCACTCCACCCTGCTTCTGCCTACTTGTGATCTCTGTCAAATAAATAAATAAAACCTTCAAAAAATACTTCATGTAATGGATTATGAAAGCAACATATGATTGAAAATCATATTTCCTCACATTACATATGCTGCTCTTTCACCTAAGGTAGAAATGAATCACGTTGTGATAAGAAGGCAAAGTGTTTAGACATTCATTGTAGCTCTTTCAAGGTACCTGTTGTTATGCCACTGTTCCTCCTCACTACTCATATCTGTTAAGATGCCTATGTTGAGGCCAAAAGTAGAAAAGTCCAATAACTCTTTGCTGAAGAGTTCAGGTTCAGCCCTCAGACAATAGACCTGCCACCAAGGTCTTCTCCTTACTGTTCAATTTCCACAGCTCAGCTCTGTTCAGAAAGGCCAGAATAGACACCAGAGTTTGGTCATTAGGTTATCAAGCCTTTGAATGTATGTTTTTCCCTTGCCTTAGCTGAACCACAGTAAGATTCCATGTTTGTATGTTCAGTCCTAAAGGGAATATACTGTAGGTGACCCTATACTCCTCCACAGAACTTTTGATCATATAATAATTGATTGTATTAGAACTTTCCCTGTGTAAGTATGTTAAAAATAAGGCTGTGCCCTAATGATATTCCTCCACATCATAACAAACAGCAAAGATCCATTGCCTATCATTGTCTGTCTCTTGATACAGCAGCCAAGGCTTAACATCCTTTCCTCAACATCACTGTAGCCTCAGCTAAATTGGTTGAACCATCTTCAGAAATTGCATTGTATATGTCTGCATGAAACACGATGGAACCACATAACATACACACTGGCCTCCTCTCTAAGGGATAGACTATATCTAAAAACGCCCAGCTAGCTGAGTAAATGGAAATATTATTAATTTCTCCTCCTATCATTCAACTTTAATATATTTCTTAATGAAAGGAATCTCATAATTGTGCTTCTGTCATTCAGGAAGTGCTCATGTGCTGGACAGATATTTTGGACATCCCACATCAAATTCCGAATTAATAGATTCTTAAAAAAATAATTTTATATTAAACATTGAAGAAGACAATATCAGCCTGGTCATGAAATTAGTACTCTAGACCCCTTTAGCAGAAGCAGTGCTAATTCTAGTAGCTGAACTAGTGGGTATCTCTCAGGCACACCATTTAAAAAAAAATTATGTGGTTGATGTCAGGTAATATGTTTTTAATGTAGGAAACAGCTTTCAAATACTATAAAGATAATGAAGTTTCTTAACATTTTAACTTTCTTTAACCTTCTCATGCATTTTATTAGAAAGATGCAGAAAATACATGAATTTTTTTGAAGTCTTCATGCTATTCAAAATATTTTTTGCCATAAAGACAAAGTCTCACAATACAAAGGACCCTGTAAAGCAGGGAAACATGAAGAGGTTATTGTATAAACACACCTTTCTAATCAAGTTTCCTGTGCAAGAGTCTCTTATAGAGCATAAAGACAAGTCCATAGAAAAGTTTAACAATTGCATCATAGGTGTAGAAAATTTGGCCCCAATTTTGTAAAGAATCACTAAAAATAACTGATTTCTTTGATCCATGAGAACAAGATATATCAAAGTCAGGATAGCATCCTGATAGAGGTAAATGATCACCAATGAACACTTACTAAAATCTGCCAGAGACAACACATCACAGAAGTGGCATACTGGATGCAACTTTAAATGAACACTGGTGGGGAAACTTTTCTAGGATAGCAGATGATAGGGTCTTCATTCTCTCTTGGAACTGATAAAATCCCATAAAATCTGGAACCATGGAATATGGTCTGGAAATCTGTCCCAAGGAAATATTTGAGTATCTCTAAAAGGATGTTACACAATTTCATTCCCTTCATCATCTATGTGTATGTAATAATAATAGTATTTTATTTACTGCATGGATTGAAGCCCTCTCCCATCTGAAAATAACACCAATCACAAAAGTTAAAAATCAACTAGATTTTGGGGTACCTGGTTGGCTCAGTCAGTTAAGTGTTTACGTTTGGCATAGGTCATGATCTCAGGGTCTAGAACTGAGCCCCTCATGGGGCTCTCTGCTCAGTGGGGAGCCTGCTTCTCCTTTTCCCTCTGCGGCTCCCTCTGCTTGTGCTCTCTCTCACTCTCTCTTTGCTCACTCTCTCTCCTCTCTGTCAAATAAATAAATAAAATCTTTTAAAAAGTAATCAACTGAATTTTGTGTTTACTACTGGTGCCATTTCAATTAATCTCTGTGTGGAAAACATTTCTCTGGGACAGTTTGGTCAGTTAGCCCTCACATAGAAACTTCACTTTTCCTATCACCCTCATCCTCAATCCTCTCTTATAATGGAAACAAAAATAGAATATGAAAACTGAAATGAGTTACTGTAGCAGATACACTTGGACTACTGTGGCCTAGTACATGTTAGCTTTAGCCACATCCTTTCTTCATGAAGTCCTGCGCTGTCTTAACATAAACTGTTCCCTGTTGCCCACATAACTCAGGATTTCCCAACCCAACCCTTCACAAACTTCCTAGATAAATAAACTCTTGATACTTTTCCTTCCATCCCAGGCAGCGATTACTCTCCTGGCCTTTCATTTAATCAGCTCTAAACAAAATCTCAGAGAAAGACTGAGATTGAGACGTGTGAGATAACCTTATTAGGCACTTTTTGTTACCAGTTTAGCAGATAACCTACCAGAAATGGAACCTTGGTTACGTGTGTACCAACTAGTATGGCATCCCGCAGCCTTCACTGACAGGAATGGGAAATGTTGCTCATATTAGAGCAAGCTTGCTTGCTTCCTTCCTTCCTTCCTTCCTTCTTTCCTTTCTTTATTTCTTTCCTTTTTCTTTTTTTAGTAGGCTTCATGCCCAGTGTAGAACTCCACACAAGGTTTGAACTCACCACCCTGAGATCAAGACCTAAGCTGAGATCAAGAGTCAGAGGCCTAACCAACAGCTGCCAAGGTACCCCTCCTGTTAGAGATCTTAAACTGAGATTTCAAGAGAATCTGCAGAAGCAGACAGTTCATGAAAGTGAGTGCTGACCCAAGAAATGTGAAACAAACATCTACAGCATGAAGCAGATAGCTCCATCCAAGGCCATTAAAAGAGATAGCAGATATTTGGCAATACTGATTATCATAATCTTCTGTAGATTCTTTTGTTTCTTTGTCCTTTTAGGAATATATTCCCATTTTAATAATACTTACATATTTCTGAATTACCTGATTTTGTTCTTTTACTAATAAAATAACTTGAGTATAGCCTTTATTAGAGACAATACTCATCCTAATGCTGTAGTTCACCTTTACTAAGCCATTGGTAGTGCAGCAAAAGTAAAATATTACTGGACATGTTATTTTGTGCCAATGCCTGGAAAAGTCAAATAATAACCAGATCCCAATTAGAATGACTAAAGGAAATTTTGATCAATAAAATTTGTCTTAAAATGTTAGAAAAATTTAGAATAGAGTTGGTACAATGAGACTTATATGAAGAACATGTCTCAATCTGAATATGTTATTTCTCATATGGAGTGCTGGTCCAACACTCCATTGAACCACTCTGTCATTGACTGCTACATTGTTTCTTTTCTAAAACTATAAATTAAATCTTTAAAGCCATCCAAACACTTGATAGCTTATTTCTATAAAATAACATAAAATTTCAAAAAATCAGGACTAGGAAACACTGAGAGTGACAGCAGAGGTGGAGGTTATACCTGTGCCCAAGGCACGTGCTTCCTATCCCTAAGATTCAAAGTGATTAGGTATTGTGGTCCATTCATATGACATGTTTAAAGGAGAAAAATATGAAAGAACAAGAAGGATGTATAAAAAGTTATGGATGGGAGAGAGGATGACTACAAAGTTATAAAACAGGGGATTTGTGTGGAGCAATGAAGTTGTTCTCTATCATGATTGTATCATGGTTATATGAATCTATACCAGATATTAAATTTCAATATTCACAGATACAACTGTACAAGAAAATAGTCCATTTTTCATATAGTTTCTTTAACAAACATTTCAGACATTGAGAAAATAAAACAACTAATGTGGTTTCTATTTTCATGACTCAACACTGCCATATATATATATATATATATATATATATATATATATATGATTTTCTCATTTTGGAAAAGAAAACATCAGCTATGCCTCAGTGATAAGCAAAATGGTAATAACAACAACAACAAAAATTGGGTGAAAATGGAGGAAAAAAAACCCCAAATAATTACAAATATGATTAAGTTAAGGATCCTCAGATGGGTAGATAATATAGGTTCAAACTCAATCACATGTATACTTAAGAGAGAAGCTGAGGGAGGCTTGATGACAAGAAAAAAGAGAAATCAGTGAAACCATGGAAGCAGAGTTTGGGTGGTGTGGTCACAAGCCAAAAAATGCCAGCAGCAACCAGAGCCAAAGAGGCAAGGAACAGTTTCTCCCCACAGCCTCTGGAGTAGGTACAGATCTGTTGACATCAGCCCTGTGAAAATAATTTCAACTTCTGGTCTTCAGAACAATGGTAGAAAGAATTTCTGTCACTTTAAGACAACAAGGCTGTGATAAATTGCCCAGAGACGGTAGGAAACAAATCCACTAGCAATTATAAATTCTTAAAGCCTAAATGTGTCTGTATCTAAGCTATATATTGACTCTGCACACTCTGACTAAGCATTTTCTTTTCTTCTGTTGAATACATTCTCACCTAAGTATGATCAAGCAGTTAAGCTAACAATAACTGTACCCACTTTCTCTTCCATCTTGGTTTAAGAAGAAATAAAACAGTAGAATATAAGCTGTGCTTCCCTCTGACTCCTTTTTCAGGCTTGGAGGAAATGGACCTATCAACAGTCACCTTGCTTCTACTAGACAGGAGGTAGTGGTGTTATCAAATAATCAAAGCTTGTTGAGGTGTTGGGCTACAGTACTGACCTTTTTTATCCAGATATTTTAAAAAATTTATTTATATATTTGACAGAGAAGGAAAGATTGCAAGAGAGTGAATATGAGCAGAGGAGTGGGAGAGGGAGAAGCAGGTATCCCGCTGAGCGTGGAGCCGGATGCCAGGCTAGGAGGGGTTATGGGGGCGGTGTGTGTGTGTGGGGGGGTATGTTGGGAGAGCTCCATGCTTGGCTTGATCCCAGGACCATGGGAACATGACCTGAGGTGAAGGCAGATGCTTAACAACTGAGCCACCTTGGTTCCCTTCTTATTCAGATATTTTAAACTGAATTAAACCTAACGACTTTCCCTAGAAGAACAAACCAGGTAGCTCATAACCATCAACCATAACTCAGTTAAGCGAGATCATTCTCATCATACCAAATCACCAGTTATATCCATCCATAGGAAAAACATGAGATATCTAGAAAATAGCCTACCCCTGAGCAGGGGTGGGAGAATTAGGGAATCAATTGTTTATGCAAATTCTTTCCTTACATTAATTTAATCTTCAGCACTAAAAAATTACTTTTTAAAAACGGAAGAAGTACTATTTAATTCAGTCAAAACATGAAAATAAGAGGAAAATTTGTAATAAATTATATCTACAATAAATATTAATCTCAATATCTTCTTCAGTCTACTAGCAAGACATGAGTAAGGTGCATGATAAAAGTGTATAAAATTTTTTCCACATATACCAAGAAGAAATACTTCAATGTTAAGTAACAATAAAAATGAAATGGCTAGAATTTAGCTTATTTACCTTAAAACAATTGAGCTTTATTGAGAAATTCATAGATTACCAGAAGGAAATACTATGTACTTCAATAACTAAATACAGAATTTTGGGATCTTATTAATCACAAGTTAACTTATAAATTCAGAAATTTAATGTATAAATTTAATGTAATCTCAAAGTCTAAATAAAAATTTTAAATATATAGAAAAATTCACCTTTTCTTTCTTTCTTTAATAAATATCTACTGATGATCAATAATGTAAAAAAGTTTGTGCTAATCACCACTGCTACTCAACATAGTACTAGGAGTCTTAGCCTCAGCAATAAGACAACCAAAAGATACTAAAGGCATCCAAATATGCAATAAAGAAGTCAAACTATCACTTTTTGTGGATGATATGCTATTTTATGTGAAAAACCCAAAAGATTCTACTCCAAATCTGCTAGAACTTGTACATACAGGAATTCAGTAAAGTCTCAGGATACAAAATCAATGCACAGAAATTATTACATTTCTATACACCAACAACAAGACAGAAGATAGAAAGATTAAGGAGTCAATCTCATTTACAATAGCACCCCAAAACACAAGATACCTAGGAAAAAACCTAACCAAAGATGCAAAGAATCTGTACTAAGAAAAGTATAAATTACTCATGAGAGAAATTGAGGAAGACACAAAGGAAAGGAAAAACATTCCATGTTCATGGATTGGAAGATCAATTATTGTTAAAATTTCTATGCTACCTAAAGCAATCTACACATTTAATACAATCCCTATCAAAATCCATCCATTTTTTTCAAAAGAATGGAACAAATAATTCTAAAATTTATATGGAACCAGAAAAGACCAAATACCCAAAGGAATGTTGAAAAAGAAAGCCAAAGTTGGTGGCATCACAATTCCAGACATCAAGCTCTATTACAAAGCTGTCATCATCAAAACAGTATGGTACTGGCACAAAAACAGACACATAGATCAATGGAATGGAATAGAAAGCCCAGAAATAGACCATTCTATGGTCAACTAATCTTCGACAAAGCAGGAAAGAATATCCAATGGAAAAAAGACAGTCACTTCAACAAATGGGGTTGGGAAAATTGGATAGTCACATGCAGAAAAATGAAACTGGACCATTTCTTTACACCATACACAAAAATAGGCTCAAAATGGATGAAGGACCTCCATGTGAGAAAGGAATCCATCAAAATCCTTGAGAAGAACAGAGGCAGCAACCTCTTCGATCTCAGCCGCAGCAACTTCTTCCTAGAAAGATCGCCAAAGGCAAGGGAAGCATGGGCAAAAATGAACTATTGGGACTTCATTAAGATCAAAAGCTTTTGCACAGCAAAGGAAACAGTTAACAAAACCAAAAGACAACCAACAGAATGGGAGAAGATATTTGCAAACGACATATCAGATAAAGGGCTGGTACCCGAAATCTATAAAGAACTTATCAAACTCAACACCCAAAGAACAAATAATCCAATCAAGAAATGGGCAGAGGACATGAACAGGATTTTCTGCAAAGAAGACATCCAGATGGCCAACAGACACATGAAAAAGTGTTCCACATCACTCAGCATCAGAGAAATACAAATCGAAAGCACAATGAGATATCACCTCACACCAATCAGAATGACTAAAATGAACAAGTCAGGAAATGACAGATGCTGGTAAGGTTGAGGAGAAAGGGGAACCCTCCTACACTGTTGGTGGGAATGCAAGCTGGTGCAACCACTCTGGAAAACAGCATGGACGTTTCCTCAAAAAGTTGAAAATTGAGCTACCCTACAACCCAGAAATTGGTTACTGGGTATTTGGCCTAAAGATACAAATTTAGTGATCCAAGTGGCACGTGCACCCAAATTTTATAGTAGCAATGTCCACAATAGGCAAACTATGGAAAGAACCTAGATGTCCATCAACAGATGAATGGATAAAGAAGAGGTGATATATATATATATATTGCAGCCATCAAAAGAAATGAAATCTTGCCATTTGTGACCACATGGATGGAACTAAAGGGTATTATGCTGAACGAAATAAGTCAATCAGAGAAAGGCAATTATCATACAATCTCCCTGATATAAGGAAGTTGAGAAGCAGCGTGGGAGGTTTTTTGGCCCTTCTTTTCACTACATCTGTATCTTTGGGGTCAATATCCAGTCGTGCAATTGCAGGGTCATAGGGAAGCTCTATTTTTAATTTCTTGAGGAATCTCCACACTGTTCTCCAAAGTGGCTGGTACTGGCATAAAAACAGAAAAATAGACCAGTGGAACAGAGTAGAGAGCGCAGATATGGACCCTCAACTCTATGGTCAAATAATCTTCGACAAAACTGGAAAAAATATACAGTGGAAAAAAGACAGTCTCTTCAATAAATGGTGCTGGGAAAACTGGACAGCTATATGTAGAAGAATGAAACTCGACCATTCTCTTACACCGTACACAAAGATAAACTCAAAATGGATAAAAGACCACAACATGAGACAGGAATCCATCAGAATCCTAGAGGAGAATATAGACAGTAACCTCTTTGATATCAGCAACAGCAACTTCTTTCAAGATATGTCTCCAAAGGCAAAGGAAACAAAAGCGAAAATAAACTTTTGGGACGTCATCAAAATCAAAAGCTTCTGCACAGCCAAGGAAACAGTCAATAAAACAAAGAGGCAACCCACGGAATGGGAGAAGATATTTGCAAATGACAGTACAGACAAAAGGTTGATATCCAGGATCTATAATGAACTCTTCAAACTCAACACACATGAGACAGGCAAACATATCAAAAAATGGGCAGAAGATATGAACAGACACTTCTCCAATCAAGACATACAAATGGCTATCAGACACATGAAAAAATATTCATCATCACTAGCCCTCAGGGATATTCAAATTAAAACCACATTGAGATACCACCTTACACCAGTTAGAATGGCCAAAATTAACAAAACAGGAAACAACATGTGTTGGAGAGGATGTGGAGAAAGGGGAACCCTCTTCCACTGTTGGTGGGAATGCCAGTTGGTGCAGCCTCTTTGGAGAACAGTGTGGAGATTCCTCAAGAAATTAAAAATAGAGCTTCCCTATAACCCTGCAATGGCACTCCTGGGTATTTACCCCAAAGATACAGATGTAGTGAAAAGAAGGGCCACCTGTACCCCAATGTTTATAGCAGCAATGGCCATGGTCGCCAAACTATGGAAAGAACCAAGATGCCCTTCAACGGACGAATGGATAAGGAAGATGTGGTCCATATACACTATGGAGTATTATGCCTCCATCAGAAAGGACGAATACCCAACTTTTGTAGCAACATGGATGGGACTGGAAGAGATTATGCTGAGTGAAATAAGTCAAGCAGAGAGAATCAATTATCATATGGTCTCACTTATTTGTGGAGCGTAACAAATAGCATGGAGGACAAGGGATGTTAGAGAGGAGAATGTAGTTGGGAGAAATTGGAAGGGGAAGTGAACCATGAGAGACTATGGACTCTGAAAAACAATCTGAGGGGTTTGAAGTGGCAGGGGGTGGGAGGTTGGGGTACATGGTGGTGGGTATTATGGAGGGCACGGATTGCATGGAGCACTGGGTGTGGTGAAAAAATAATGAATACTGTATTTCTGAAAATAAATAAATTAATTAATTAAAAAAAAAAAAAAAAAAGAACCCTCCACGTGTTCTGCATCAGAACAGGTGCACTGCCATCTTGTGGTCACATCTCTACTGAAATCACTGGGGAAATGCTTTTCTCTTAGCCTGTGCGTCTGAGGGACTCACAAGCATCAGGGCAGGAATCAGTAAAGTAAATTAATCAAATTTTAATCAGGAATGGATCTAGATTTGTCAAATGTCTTTTCAGTACCTATTGAGATGCCATCCCAAATTGCTTATCGACTTCTTGTCAGTATCTTTAATATTATTGATAAATAGCCACAATAAAATATAAAGAAAATGTAATTTTCCCATTTTGCAAATAATGAAACATAGCTCCCAAGTATCAAGAAATTTGTGGCAGAGCTAATAGCTTAGAACACAGAGCAGGATAATATCAGAAACCTGTTCTCAGTTTTTTCCACCGTTAATTGTCAGAGAAAATGTTCATTCATTGCATCTGTGACAGAAGTGGGTGGTTGGCACTTACATAACAATCTGTATGTAATGGATCATGAACACAATGTAAGGTTGAGAATCATGTATCATCACACTCTATATGCTGCTCTTTCGCTGAAGGTAAAAATAAATCATGTTATGATAAGAAGGCAACTGTTTACAAAGAAATGGGAAGAATTTCCATGCTCATGGATTGGAAGAAAAAAAAATGTCTACACTTCCCAGAGCAAGATATACAGTCAATGAAATCACTAACAAAATACCATCACCATTTTCACGAAGCTGGAATAAACAATCCTAAAATTTGTATGGAACCAGAAAAAACCTGTAATAGCCAAAGAAAAGTTGAATAAGAAAACCAAAATTAAGGGCATCAAAATTACTGACCTCAAGCTCTGTTACAAAGCTCTATTCATGAAGACAGTATGGTACTGGCATAAAAACAGACACATAGATCAATGGAATGGAAAAGAAAGCCCAGAAATAGACCCTCAACTCTATGGTCAACTAATCTTCGACAAAGCAGGAAAGAACATCCAATGGAAAAAAGACAGTCTTTCAACAAATGGTGTTGGGAAAATTGGACAGCCACACACAGAAAAATGAAACTGGACAATTTCCTTACACTACACACAAAAATAAACACAACATGGATGAAAAACCTAAATGTGAGACAAGAATCCATCAAAATCCATGAGGAGAACACAGGCAGCAATGTCTTTGACCTTGGCCCAGAAAATTCTGACTAGACAAGTCTCTAAAGGCAAGGGAAGCAAGGGCAAAAATGAACTATTGGGACTTCATAAAGATGAAGAGCTTTTGCACAGTGAAAGAAACAGTCAACAAAACCAAAAGGCAACCTACAGAATGGGGGAAGATTTTGCAAATGACGTATTAAATAAAGGGTTAGTATTCAAAATCTATAAAGAACTTATCAAACACAACAACCAAGAACATATAATCTAGTCAAGAAATGGACAGAAGACATGAACAGAAATTTCTCCAAAGAAAAGATACAAATGGCCAATAGATACTCAAAATAATGCTCACCATCACTCAGCATCAGGGAAATACAAATCAAAACCACAATGAGATAGCATCTCACAACAGTCAGAGTGGCTAAAATTAACAAGTCAGGAAATGACAGTTGTTGGCAAAGATGTGCAGAAAGGGGAATCCTCCTATACTGCTGGTAGGAATGCAAGCTGGTGCAGCCACTCTGGAAAATAGAGGTTCCTCAAATAGTTGAAAATAGAGCTATGACCCAGCAATTTCACTCCTAGGTATTTACCCCAAAGATACAAATGTAGTGATCCGAAGGGGGCACCTGCACCTGAATGTTTATAGCAGCAATGTCCACAATAGGCAGACTATGGAAAGAAACTAGATGTCCATCAACAGATGAATGGATAATGAAGAGGTGGTATATATATACGATGGAATACTATGCAGCCATCAGAAAATGAAATCTTGCATTTGTGATGAGGTGGATGGAACTTTTCAGGTTATTTTTCAGGTTATTTTTACCCCTTTAGAGGTACTTTCCCACTTTAATGGTAAAATATTATGTGTTTCTGATTATTCTGATTTTGTTCTCTTACTAATAAGATAACTTGCATGGGTATGGCCTTTATCTGACATAATACCCACTCTATTGCTATAGTTCCGCTCTGCACAGACATTGTGAATGCTACAAGTATAAGAATTTTTGGATATGTTATTTCATATCAACTCCTGTAAAAGCCAAATAATAATCACACTCTAATGGGTATGGCTAGAATGAACCTTCATTAATTAAATTACCCTCAAAATGTGAGAAAGTATCTATTAATAAAAATTTAGAAAGGAGTTTGTATACAGAACTTGTATACAGAACATGACTCCACTTGATTATATAAGATGATCCAAACTTCAACACCAGTTCTGCATTATCAATTGCCAAATATATTTTGTAGAACTATAAATCAACTGTCTAAAGGAATTCAAACACTTGAAATGATGAACTATTCCTATGAAAATAACTTCAAAGTTCAAAACCTTAGGGGTAGAAAGCACTGAGACAGGTGACAAGGGTGAGGTCATACATGTGTCCTGTGGCATGTGCTTCCTCCCACCAAGGCACACAGTACTCAAAAGACTATGGGTTGTATGCTCCCATCACTCTGACATTTTTAAAAACACAAAATAAGAATAGACCAATGTTTGCAAGGAGTGGGGAATATGGAAATGTGAGATAGCGTTAGAGTAGCTCAAGGGAGTTTTTGGGAGTAATGATACTATTCTGTGTCATGATCTTGTATCATTACATGATCTATACAATGTACTAAAATTCAAAATTCACAGAACTGCACATCAAAAATAGTGCCTCCATCAGAAAGGATGAAGACCCAACTTTTGTAGCAACATGGACGGGACTGGAAGAGATTATGCTGAGTGAAATAAGTCAAGTAGAGAGAGTCAATTATCATATGGTTTCACTTATTTGTGGAGCATAACAAATAGCATGGAGGAGATGGGGAGATAGAGAGGAGAAGGGAGTTGGGGGAAATTAGAAGAGGAGGTGAACCATGAGAGATTATGGACTCTGAAAAACAATCTGAGGGTTTTGAAGGGGCGGGGGGTGGGAGGTTGGGTACCAGGTGGTGGGTATTATAGAGGGCACGGATTGCATGGAGCACTGGCTGGGGCGCAAAAATAATGAATACTGTTATGCTGAAAAAAAAAAAAAAAAAGAAATAGAGCCATGTAAACACACACACACAAAGTCCATTTTTCCTAATAATTATTTTAAAATAAAAAATTCAAACACTGAGATCAAAATGGCAAAATAGAAATTTTTTACCATCTCCACCCCTCCCCAAGACTACTGATTTTCAAAATCATACATTAAACTAAAAAGGGTACCTATGAAAAAGTCCAGCAGAGAACACATAGCACACTGTTGAACAACAACAACAACAAATACGATTTTGACATATTAAGGATGGCATGAAGAACAATTTCACTATCCTTCTTCACCCCTGCACATGGCACAGCTCCCAATCAAGAGGAACCTTCCAGCCTGTGATTTCCCCATAGAGGGACGTGGGAATATGTGAGTGAACATATGCCGCTCCAGGTCTGGAGGATGCTCCCAAAGAGGGACCTCTTTCTAGCCCCATCCAGAACACTTGAGCTGTACTGCCACTAAGGAGTGGGGTCCTCCTCGTAGAACAGCCCTGGGTGCTGGACCCTACACACCATGGCGCAGCCTCTTTTAGGAATCTGCCCGTGACCCACTGGAGATGGCCTGCAAACCCCCACAAGTGGTCCATGAGCACACACAACACTCAGTCCCTCACCCACACATCATCCCACCCTGTGGCCTCCCACCAGTGCACACAGAATAACAACAGCAGAGAGCTTTCGTAAGCGGCTAGTGAGCATGCGCAGAGAGTAGACCCACTATCCTGAACTGGGAGAAATCACACAAATTCAGTCAGCATCATCCTAGAGAAAGGAAACAAAAAGGAGACTTTCAGCACCCAGTCTGGCTTCACAGGATCAAGAGAAGGCCTAAAAGTTTGTACTACCTTGTCCCCTGACGTAGGAAACAAATATACCAAATATGATGAAGGTTTAAACCTGAATATTTCTGGATCTGAGACTCAGTGCACACTCAGGCTAAAATACTTCCTTTCTTCCACTGCATCAGTTCTCACCTCAGTCTGATCAAGCATTCAAACCTGTAGGAACTGTACCCTCTGTCTTGCTTCTAATTGATTTAAGAGGAAACATGAATAATATAGAAGCATGCCTCCTTCTGACTCCATTATCAGACTTGGAGGAAAGGCATGAATCAGGAGTCGTCTTCCTTCTACTGCACAGGAGCTGGCAGCATAAGAAGGGAAAGTAGCCCACTGACGTGTTGCGCTACAGTTCTAACCTCCTTTGGTCAGATGTGATAAGCTGAATTTAGTCTGGGGACTTCTCCAGGAAGAGAAAGCCATTCACCAAATACCTGGCAACCATAACTCAGCTAAGAGGAACCACTGTCACTCTATTTATTATATCCATCCGAACAATTATCACATCCACCCTAACAATTATATCCATCATTATTTAGGAAAACTTGGAGGGACCTTGAAAGGAGCCTACTACCCTTGAGCAGGGGTGGGAGAATGAGGGAATCAAATATTTACTCAATTTGTTTAATTCCATTGATTTCTCTGCAGCACTAGGGAATTTTTTTTTAAAAAATAACTTCTGTGGTTCATGTTATATCAGTCAAACATGAACGTGGAGGGAGGTTGGTAGCACGTCATCTCTACATTAGCAGTTAGTCCAAATACCTTTGTGCAATCTACTAATAATAGTAAGGTACCTGCACATGCACACAAAAGTTTTCCCATATACCTCAGAAAGAAAGCCTTTCATTATGATAACAAAAAATTACAAGTTCAAGAATGAATTGAATAATCTTCTAACAGCAGAGCATCATTATGAAAGAGACATAAAAATGGAATGAAACAGTATGTTCTCAAACAATCAAATAATCACATATATACTTTAAGGAGTTTTATTTTTCACAAATCAATTTATAAATATAATTCAAACAGAAAGCTTAAATTAAAATTATGAGTCAGTAACAGAATTATTCCTTCTTTCTTCTCTAGCATCTACTGATAATCAATCATGTGGAAAAGATTGTGCTAGGCACTGCAAATATAGCAATAAATGAATATAAAATTCAGTCTTATAAATCCTGAGAGAATTATTGTGACAGATATGGACAGAATTTGTAAACAAGAATATTTTTCTGAGATTGATCGGAAGCTCACATTGTCAAATTTCTTAATTTCCCTCAAACACACAAATAACACATGCCATCCCCGAACTCTTATGGAAATCTCATAACACAATTTCTAAACAAGAAAATGATGAAGACACATGAAATGGCTGTGATATTTTGCCCCAAATAAAGGGGAACAATGTGAAAATGCAACTGTAAATAATTAAAATATCTCACAGAGCTACTGTAAAACATAAATTAAATGAAAACAAAAAAATAGAATTAAAACAAAGGAGATGATTGAGGTAGTGACTTGAGGAAGTGGGGAATACTCAAATCAAAACACATGAGGTGAAAAAATCATGATCCTGATAATAATAAGAATTTCTGAGACTAAAAGGTATATTAGCAATATTACATGATTACAGAATTATGACATTTATATTTGCATCTTAAATCCTTATATATTTAGCATGCAATGTCTTAGAATCAGAAAATCATAATCGCTCCTTTTGAAACACAATATTTAAGTGACCATCGATAATAAGAATTGTGAAATTGGTACTGAAAAGTTATTTAAAGGAGAGGAATCTCAATAGCAAATGTAGAGCTCCTCAATGCCTGAATTTCAAAATAAAACATTACTAACTCCATTCAAGAATCCATTAAGCACTAGTCATCCAACAAAGTGTTCTAACCCTTTTTGGGTTACTATCATCATAACAGTTATATAATTTGTTTTTAATGTCTAAAATATTAGCTTCTGGGGTAACTGGAAGATGGCATTAGGTGGGCATGTGATGTGATGAGAACTGGGTGTTACATGCAACGGATGAATCATTGAACACTACATTTGGAACAAGTAATGTCCTATACAATAGCTAACTGAATTTAAATTTTAGAAAATAATAAAATATTAGACTCAATGTACAGAAAAACAACAGGACAAAGCCTATCCTTGAAGGCATATGTCAAAGGACAGGGGGCTGCCCCAGTCCCACATTTGAGTGCAGGCAGCAGGCCTGGGAAGCAATGTGTGCTTGCTGCACAGAAGTACACAGCTGAGTCTTCGGGCTGGGTGTCTCTGATGTGCAGGGAGAAACGTTTGTTTGGCAGTCCTATTCAATGAAACAGTGAGTCTTTGGTCTTCTTTTGTGGCCATGCTTGAAAGAATGTATATAATAAGGATCTGGGGACCTTTTCCAAGTTCTTGCTTATACCAGGGGAAGTAAGTCTGAGTTACTGTCTGAATAATTGTAGTTGATAACAGAGCTGCTTCCCTCCTGGACACTCAGGGTAGAAGGATGCTGCTCCACATTCTCTCCCAGACTGAACCCTGTGCAGAAAGAAGAGGACAGAGAAAGGAGAAGAGATTCCAGGTTATTGTGCTTCAGAATGCTCTTTTTCTATACTAAGTGAAGGAAACCTGAGTAAAGCCAGTCTTGACCTCTGAGTAATATCCCCTAATATACTCTGTTGCCCATAAATGCTCAATTCACAGTTCAGCGGTAGCCATGTGAACATGATTAAAGCTCCCATGGATGTCTTCATAGCTCCTCCCAGTCAAGCTCATGTTCAGAATTGCAGCCTCCAGCCAGCTCAGCTCCTTTTCTTATCAGGCCATCTTTCCTCTAACAGAGTAACTTCCCACATTGTCTACCTGCCAATAAGTAAAGACTCCGCTGCTGCCATGGTCTAGTCCATCAGATGCACTAAGATGAATCCTCCATGTGTTCTGCATCAGCACGGGTGCAGTGCCGTCTTGTGGTCACATCTCTATTGAACTCTCTGGGGAAATGCTCTTCTCTTAGCCTGTGCCTCTGAGGGACTCACATGCATCAAGGCAGCAAACAGTCAAGCAAATTATATCTTAGATGCTGGATGAAGGGCACAGTAAGAATGTGGAAATCAAGGTTTACCCACCTGCACACTACTGAGTCACTGTTAGTAAGTTGGAAAGAGGTAGATGCTATTGCTGTTTATTCAGTGATGGTCCTGGTGTATATGTTTGAAATCAGGAAGGAATCATGATTTACTTCCTTTCTGTTCTATCAAATCCACTGTCCTCAATTGTCTATTACAGAGAAAACTCTTTTGTAAAAGGAAAATGTAACCAAAGATTACAGTAAGAGAGAGAAGATTATTTGATATTTCAAATGCTTCTGATCTCAGGCTCTGCTTCCTGGATGGTCTTGCCTGACCTTGTTTTTTCAAAAGAATTGACAGTACCAACAGTCAAAATGGGGACTATCCTTTCGGTTAAGATGACTATGACAAAAAGTCATGGACAAACTCGAAATGATAAGGGAGCAAAGATAACTTCCAACTATTATTCCTTTTTCAACGATAGGAAACTTTTTGACCTAATATTGCGCTAATATTTATATAGAGATATCTGACAGTATATTTAGAATAATCCCCATAGAAATTCTGAAAAAAACATCAATCTGCAAACTTGGAAAATATGAACACATGTAAATTTATCCTTGAGGTGATTTCCTTTTCTCAAATCAAAATACACGGCATGTCCTCCAATGCAATTACTGACTCACAGCCTAAGGAGAAATTCCTCTAAAGTATTAGCCATCCATCCTGTCATGCTTCCCACTTCCTGGCCAGTACTGTTCCACATTCCATACTCCATTATATTTCTCCTAAACTCCAATACAGTGTACTTTCCCCAGGACTCATTAGTAAAGTTCTCTAGTCCTGTGAGTTTCCAGAATTATCTCTCTCTTCCAAAACCACTTTCTCATTCATATGAATTTTTTGGAATCTTCTGATGACCTCTATGAGAAAAAATCCAGGAAACCATAAATATTGTGTGTGCTGGGGGATGGTACCAACAGAAGATTGGTCCTAAAGAACTGATCAAGAGAAATGGTCTCTGAGAAACCAAGACTACCTCATTTCCAAAAATGGAATCCCCTTTCCTATGATTCCTACTCATGGAGCCTCTCAAATGACAAAGAATACAACTCTTCTTCTTTCTACTGTTCTACCCTGGAAGATATAAAGACAGCTATCAGAACATCAACTCAATATATTAATATATGTGTATATATGAAATGTGTTTTTATGTATGGAAAACTTCTTGGTTCTGAGAATCTTCCATTCTTTCACACATTCTTCATAAAGTAAGAATTCTCACACTTCTCTGGGTAAATTTCCCTCTTCTCCAACATAGATTATTTAGGTCAATATTTGCACTTTTTAGGCATGACTATTAGAACTGAATGTAATGGTATGAATATGATCCTTCTGTGTTATAACACTTTTCCATTTATCCACTATTACACACAAAAGGCGATCCCTTATGCAAAATTTCCAACTCCTTGATTATTTCATAGACTCTTGTTTTAGTATGTTCCTAGTGTTGGCCTAGAAAACCTTCATCTACCATCTTCATGGACTGCCAGCTGCAAGTCTTCCAATTCCAGTGATCTTTTTGCAGACAATGTGTGAGTTATGTACATTATGCGCATCATGCCTTCAAGGGATGCCCAACTGGCATATTAAATATGTTTGTTTTGTTTTTTCTTTTTAAGGTAAGTTCTTAGAAATACATGTAGGTGTTCACAGGGTCCCAACACCTTTGGCTTACTCTTACAAAAACAGTGGGTGATGCATGAGTTTGCTGGTAAAATCACAGTGGCTCAGCCTGAGTCTCCCTTCCTGCCCAAGGTCTCAGACATTTACACAAATTGGAACTCTCCATTCAGGGTTTCAAACTGATGGGACCACAACTTTCTCAGACCCAACCACAGAGATAAATGCCTGGGATTGCATTAGACACTTTCTCTTTGCTCAGCACGATGGTCCTACAGGAAGGAGGCAGGGGAATGGATGCTAAAGAGGAAATTAGAAAACCCAGTGTCTTTCTCCTCCAGCTCATTCACTACCTAATTTTTCCATACAGTCATCTTAGAAACAGTCAAGATGTGTAAAATGAAGTTGGACTCAAGAATTTCTAAGGGCCCTTTTAGCTCTTAATTTCTTCTATGCTATATAATGAAGCAAATATTTATTGATGACTGGTTGTGTGCAATGTGGACTGGTGTCAGATTGGGTGAAATTGCCTGCATCATGGAACCCCAGGACCATTTTCATAACCACATGTGATCTAGTGGGTCTGAGGTTGATCCTAACCCACCCCGAGGCCTCTTCAGCAGGATGAAATAAGATGAGATCCTATGTGGGTTTTCGTTTCTTCTCTGAGATCACTATCTGGGTATTCATTTCTTCTCTAAGATCACTAATGTATCAAGGAGAAATAAATCCAAATTAACATGGAATAAAATGGGAATCTATTCACTGAGTGGAGTCCTTTACAGGCACTGAGATGAGGGTGCACTATGACCTGAGCCATGGGTAAGCAGGAAAATCTTTTGATGTTTCAATTTCTTAAAAATATCTTTTACATATAACTTATGTTCTGTATGAAAAAAGAAAGAATCTCTGCAGTTGAGAAAACCTAGGGGAGGTGGATGAGCTGACTAATATAGAAAGCGAGATGCACTTTTTAAAACAGCCAAATTGTTTTATGGATTCTGGCTTTCTCTTTGAATCTTTAGTTCATAGTTTGAAAATTTCCAAACAGGGATGCCCCTACAATTTTTGAGATCATCTCAAAATGAAAACTTGGGAACATAATTCAAAAACCAGGTTAAAATACATCATTAGGTAATGTTTCTATGGGAATCATTTATCTAAAATGCTTTAACTCTTCCTACATATTAGTTTCATGTCTCCCAATTTAATTTTTTAAAGTTTTTCTTCTTTTCAACCATCACAACCAGGTTCAAAGAAAAAGGAAGACACTGTGCTGAGGTATCCTGTATACCTTCTGACCCCACATAGGTATTGCCTTTCCATTATCACCTTCCCCATGACCTTTTCACCATGGAAGACCCTATGTTGCCACATCTTGTAACCCAATACCCACAGTTTCTCTAGAGTTCATTCTTGCTGTTGTATGTTCTTTGGATTTGAACAAATGTGTAAAGTATGTATCCACCATTGCAGTATCATAGACAGTAAGTCATTACATTAAACATGCTCTGAGCTACACTGATACCTCTTGTTCCCCCTCAACCCTTGGCAGCAACAATCTTTTACTCCCTCCAGAGTTTTGTCTTTTCCAGAAAGCCATAGAGTCTAAATCATACCTTAAGGCCTTTTCAGATGGGTTGTTTTTACTTGGTAAAATACATACAATTTTCACCTATCTCTTCATGGCTTTATACCTCATTTCTTTCTTGCACCAAATCATATCCCATTGTTTCAATGTACCACGATTTATTTATTCATTCACTTATTGAAAGACATGTTGCTTACTTTCAAGTTTGGTAATTATGAACAAAACCTCTATAAAACACCTGCGTACAGGTCTGTGTGTACACATAACTTTTCAAACCCTTTGGATAAATACAATGGAAAGCCATTGCTGGACAATATGATAGGAGTATGTTTAGGTCTGTAAAACTGCCAAACTGCTTTTTTCAAATGTCCAGATATACACTTCCAATTTGTAATAATTTCCCAACAATACTTACTACACCTTTGGCTGCATGTTAAAGCCCCAGCTAGTCCAAAGCAGGCACAGACACCACAGGTGGCCCAGCCAACTGCTCAGCTCACACACAGCCTGCTGTGACCCAGAACCTGAGTCTTCATGTGTTCCTGCCTGAGTCCTGCTGCCCACATATCTCTCTGCTCAGGTACTTGTTCTTCCCACTTATGGAACTCACTTTTAAAAGTCAGGTACAAGTATTATGCCTCCATCAGAAAGGATGAATATCCAACTTTTGTAGCAATATGGATGGGACTGGAAAAGATTATGCTGAGTGAAATAAGTCAAGCAGAGAGAGTCAATTATCATATGGTTTCACTTATTTGTGGAGCATAACAAATATCATGGAGGACATGGGGAGTTGGAGAGGAGAAGGGAGTTGGGGGAAATTGGAAGGGGAGGTGAACCATGAGAGACTATGGACTCTGAAAAACAATCTGAGGGGAATGAAGTGGTGGGGGGGTGGGAGGTTGGGGTACCAGGTGGTGGGTATTATAGAGGGCACAGATTGCATGGAGCACTGGGTGTGGTGCAAAAATAATGAATACTGTTATGCTGAAAATAAATAAATTTAATTAAAAAAAAAGTCAGGTACAAAGATAAAACTAGTATAAGTTTCAAGACAATGGGGGCACAGCATTTAACCACCTTGGGAGAGTTGGAGGCTGTGTAACTGCACAGGTCCCATGATCCAGAAGCTGACTCTGCTCCTAGCTTCTAGTAGTCTGACCACTTACCTTCATCTGAAATTTCAGGGGCACAGGCCTTCCTATCAATGCCCTTTCATCAACATAAAAATCAGTGCAGGCTGGAACTTAGTATGTGCTGGAATCTTCCACATGCAAGTTTCAACTTTGGTGTTGGGGTCAACAGTCTTGCTCCATGGCGACAATGAGAAGGGTTCTTTTAGGGTTGTCCTGGAGGATTTCTGCCCCCTTTTCCAAACTGGGAATGATGTTGCAAGATCATCAAAAAAGATTCATTCAAAATGAAAGGAAGAGCAATGATATTCATGGAACAGAATGATTATTTCCATGAGCTTAACCACAAAAGGTGCTATTTAGAAATGACTTAAATGGATATTTCTGTCAGTGGTGTGTTAACATATTGTACAAATTGATCAGTAGAAATCATTGAGATTTTGTGATTCTGTAGGGTCTTCTGTATCGGCACTCAGAGGATAAGCATTTGTGTCACCTCAGATTCACCAACTTTGGAATGATATGTGCTCCCCCAAGTCACTTGTGCTCTAAAATCCTCCCTTTATTCATGCATAAAATGAAATTACTTATTTACAGGGTTTTATCTTACTGATAAAGAAAATAAAGGTAATAAGATAAGTAGAGTGAGTGACCCTCTAAGGAATTATTTTATTACATTTCTATTTCCAGTTGTTAAAAAAAAAAAAGCTGAATAGACTTGTAAAAACATTCTACGTGGTCTCTTTACATTATACAGAAAAATAACCTACAGGAAACTTAAAAATTATGTCGCATCTTTTGTTTGTTTGTTCATGACTATTTTTTTTTTTTAGGATTTTCCATTTAAGTAATTTATATATAATTTATATGGTAGCTGCAAGGACATCTGTCTTCCCAGGGTACTGGATATGGGCATCTCTGTCACTTGTTCCAAAGGTTCCATGGTAGAGCTTTTTACCTGCGAAGAGCTTTTTGGAAAAAGAAGTGCAAGAAAAGCAAGGGAAATGAGAGCATCGGTAGGTCTAATTTTAGGAGGGAAAAGACACTGTTACATAAATCTGAAAATCTGCAAAGGCTGCATGGAAGCAAGGGCCCGCCCCCAGGAAGGGCGGGTCTGCAGGCCCAGGTGCAGTTTGGGTGCAGGCTGCAGATCACCAGAGACCACTATGCCTGGGCTGCACATAGGTAGGTGGCTGAGTCTTCCAGTCGGGAAGCCGTGATGTGGAGGGTGCTGGACTGTTCCTTAGTATTCACTGTGCAGTTTAACCTTCCACTGTGCTGCATCCCTGAAGTTATATAAAACAGCCTGGTGAGGCCGCCGCCCCCGGGGTACTGTCGGAACCACTGCACACTGTATACTGTGCTAGAAAAATTGCACTTGATAGTAGAGCTGGCTCCCTCCTGGAGACTCAGGGCTGAAGGACTCTGCTCCACCGTCATCCCTCTCACCCCTGTGTGGAAAGAAGGAAACAAACACAAATGATGTCACTGGAGAGTCACAGATGCAGTTTTCAAATTTGCAAAATATTTCAAAACACACCCCTGAGGATACAGGACTCTAGGAGCTCAGTGTCAGCTCCTCCCATCACTGTGCATCGTGGAACACTCCCCAGCCCCCATCTGGAAAGTCCCCACTCACAGCAAACCTGGAGCCACAGGATTCCCAGCAGAGCTCCCCAGTGTCTCCTCATAATTCTTTGTCTAGTTAATGAGGTGCCTTCACCCCTACTGTGTAGAGTGTAGTCTTGGGTCCAGAGGAATTGTGTTCTTACAGTGAATCCTTCCCACCAGAATCACTGAGTACCAATCACACCTCAGCCCTGTCATTCACAGAACTTGAGACTCCGCCCACAGGAATCTCTCCCAAACTGT
The DNA here is from genome assembly GCF_009829155.1 of Mustela erminea. Classification (NCBI taxonomy): domain Eukaryota; kingdom Metazoa; phylum Chordata; class Mammalia; order Carnivora; family Mustelidae; genus Mustela; species Mustela erminea. Next base: position 73,663,518 of record NC_045618.1, on the reverse strand, counting down.
GCTTGTGGGCAGTGCCAGCAGGTAGGAGCAATATTTCCAATATAGGAGGATGTAAGGTTTTTTTATTTTTTTCTTAAAACACTTTATGTAAGAAAAGTGTGGGTTAATGTGTGAAGAAAGGTGAATGATTCTTCTAGAAGACGCAGATCTTATGGGATTACCCACAACCTTGAAGAATCATAGGGAAGAATGATTCCATTCCCCAAATTGCATAGTTTGACAGACAATGTGAGCATTCAGTTATGTAAAAATACTGATAAAGGAAAACTATCTGATAGTATCCACTCAGTGTTGTAGAAGTAGATACAATTCATCAAAAGAGTTCTAGAAACCAAGACAGACAGTCACTATCTGTAAAGAATATGATTCCTACCAGAATGTGGTCAGTGAAAGATAGGATGTGGTGCTTAATGTCCTCTCTGATATAATTTCCACCTGTCCATCTCTCCTGTGCTACTGCTAGACACCATGCTCACCCACAGAGCTCAGTCTGACCAGCCACACATTGCTGGCCAAAGTCAATATTGTCCTCTCCCTTTACTTTGCTTTTTGTTCCTTATTGTTTCCTCTCTTCTCTTCATTTTTGTTTCCCTCCACGCTCAGCACATGAAAAGGTAGGATATGTGGTTATTGAAATAGTTTCAAGGCCAGTAAATTTGGGTGATTTTATTCATAACAATTGACAGCAGATAATGGGAGATTTTCTGTTGAGTTTCCATACTCACAATGCCCAGCAATATTCCTATGCTGGTACCTGTGAAGAATTATCTGCATAATGGATTTCTAGAGACATGGCCTCCAGATGTCTGAAGTTGATATGCAATGGAAGAATTGAAAACCTGAGATGGTCTTTACAAAAAAACCTGTCCTCTCTCTCTCTTATCTTTGCTATCTATAAGTGGGCTGGCTCACATGATTTCTGTTCTGTGTATCTATTCAACCTTCCACCCATCATGAAGTCTGGTTTCTCTTAAGGTCTAGAGTGCCCCCTAGAGGAATGAAGCTGGTGGCAAAGATCTCTTAGAACAAGTCACTCAGCAGATTCAAATCCCCAGTCCCTTTCATTCCAATCTTCCTGGTGAAAGAAATGCAGATGGTCAGAAAAGAAGATAACTGCTTAGTTTGAATGGGTATTACAGGTAAACCAAATCCTACTTTTAAAATGAAATTGCATGGAAATTGAGATCAGAAAATAAATTTCATATATTTCACTTTGTGTCATTTTATTTCTTTATCTGAGTTCAAAAGAAAGAAATCCATAAGTATTCATTGAGCTATTTCAAAGGGGTAATTTCCTAGATGCTCAGAATATATAAAGTGTAGTAGAATATTCTTCAGCCATCAAAAAATGAAATTCTGCCATTCGCAATGACAGGGATGGAGCTAGAGAATATAACTCTGAGGGAAATAAGTCAGTCAGAGAAAGACAACTACCATGTGATGTCACTCTAGTGGAATTTAAGAAACAAACCAAACAAGCAAGAGGGAAAAAACGAGACAAAAATAAATCAATTAAACAACTCAATTAAACAGAACTAACTGATGGTTACCAGATGGATAGGGTTGGAAGATGGGTTCAATAGGTGAGGGGATGAAGGAGTGCCCTGTTCCTGATGAGCACGGGTGATCTGTGGAAGTTTTGCATCACTATATACACACCTGAAACTAATATAACATTGTATGTTAATTACTGGAAATAAAATTAAAACAATACATATATAAATAAAATATAGAAAAGAGGAACACATACTAGTTTATCATCTACAGGGGAAGATGAAAATATATATAATTATAATCAAGTCAAAGAATAGGACACTAAGTGAAAGGCAAACTAAAAACTATGTGACCCCAGAGAAATATGTACAGTTTAGGTCGGTGGACATAATGTTATGAAAAAGGTGGTCATCTCTCTTTTCCTCTTTTTGGTGCCAAGGAAAGAGGAGAACACAGATAAGCCTTTATGATTCTCAATAGTTTTAGCAATAGGAGAAATTTGTGAATATGTGAATTATTAAAAGTAATAAAACGTTACCCATAGAGTAAAATCCTTTTTTTTTTTTTTTTTTGGAGTAAAATCCTTTTTGACTACCACTTTCAATTCTGATGCTTTCATCACTTATTACCTTATTTCTTTGTTCATCTTGACAATTTGGGGTTGATGTTCCCAGATGTTTTACTAGATTTGAACCAACATAAAAAAATACACAGCATTTTATTTAGACTTTATTATAATATAAATATAAATTTCTTGTTTATAACCTCAATAGTAAATCTTGTAGGTCTTATTACATTAACCCATATACATCCTTTGTTCCATTATATTCCATATTGTGGATATACTTCCATTTATGCATCCTTTTCTCTATTGATTAAAGGTTACGTCGACTTATTTAACCTAGGAAATACTACACTACAACAAACCTTATACGCATTCCTCACATGAGCACATGTTTTTCTAGGAACAGAGACTAGGAGGAAATGAAGAATAAGCCCTGAGGCTGGCAGGTGAAAATTACTCCAGGTGGAGGAAAGTCAGGGACAAGGGGCTTGAAGAAGAATGAAGAGAACTCATGTCCTCATTATTGTGCTGGAAGATTTTCATTTTCTATGTTTTCCTTAATGTGCATTAAAACTGGAGCTTATCAGCTCATTTGATAAACTCTTTCTGAAATTCTGTCCTGATATAGAGATAGTGTATAGTTTGCTTCAATCAGGCACTGAGGTTCTCTAAATATACTAAATCAGCAGGAGAAAAAGCACACCCAAGGAGAAGCCATGGAATATACAAGGAAAACGTGTAACAGAATAAAATTAGAGAAAAAATGTACACACTTGCACATGTACACACACAAACAGTTTGAGGCTATTGTCAATGAAACAGAAAGGTACTTTATTTTTCCCAAAACAGCAGAAAAAAAAAGAGAACATTCTACCAGTGCAACAAAAAAGGAAAGAGAAGAAAGAAGCAAAAGCATATGGAGCAAAACCAAAATATTAGAAATTAGTTCAAATATATCAGTAATCAAAACATAAATAAAAAGAAATCAAAAAGAAATCAAAACTTAAACCTATTGACCATATAAACAATGGAATATTACACAACCATCAAAAAATTTGAAATCTTGGGGTGCCTGGGTGGCTCAGTGAGTTAAGCCTCTGCCTTCAGCTCAGGTCATGATCTCAGAGTCCTGGGATCAAGCCCCGCATTGGGCTCTCTGCTCAGCAGGGAGCCTGCTTCCTCCTCTCTCTCTCTGCCTGCCTCTCTGCCCACTTGTGATCTCTGTCTGTCAAAAAAATAAAATCTTTGAAGAAAAAAAAATTTGAAATCTTGCTATTTGCAATGACATGGTTGGAACTAGAAGGTATTATGCTAAATGAAATAAATCAATCAGAGAAAGACAATTATCTTACGATCTCACTGATATGAGGAATATAAGAAACAAAGCAAAGAATCATCAGGGAAGAGAGGAAAAGATAAAACAAAATGAATCCAGAGAGGGAGACAAACTATAAGACACTCATAATCATAGAAAACAAATTGAGGGTTGCTGGAGGAGAGTGGGGTGGAGAGATAGGGTAACTGGGTGACGGGCATCAACGAGGCCACATAATGTAATGAGCACTGGGTGTTATATAAGACTGGTGAATCACTCTGAAACTAATAATACATTATATGTTTATTAATTGAATTTAAATAGTTTAAAAATAAAATATAATAAAATAAAATGTTGGCACTAGCCACAAATTGAAGGTGGCAGTAAAAAAGAAAATACTTTAAATGTGTAATTTTCTAGTTCCTTTTTAATGATGACTATCTCAATGTATTTGCCTCTACATTTACAATAAATTCCCTGGTACCTTTCATACTTTAAAGATCAAAAAAAAAATTGAATGCTATTTTCAAAAACACAAAATGCAAGTGTGGTCGAGGATGTGAAGAGATTGGGACACTTGTTCACTGTTGGAGGCAATGCACAATGCTGTAACCATGGAAAACAGTATAAAAGTTCTTCCAAGAGTATAAAATAGAACTACCATATGATCTAGTAATCCCACTTCTGAGTATTTTTCAAAAAGAATTGAAATCAACACACAAATGTTTATAACACCTTTATTCATAATTGCCAAAACATGAAAGTAACCAAGACATCCTTCAGTAGAAGAAAGGGTAAGTAAACAATGGTACAGCCAGACAAGGGAATCTTATTCAGTGCTGAAAAGAAATGAGCCATCAAGCCATGGAAAGACATGGAGGAACCATGTGTGAATATTTTCTTCTTTTTCTTTTTTAAGATTTTGTTTATTTGACAGAGAAAGCAAGCACAAGCAGGGGGAGTAGCAGGCAAAGGGAAAGGAGAAGCAGGCTCCCTGCTGAGCAGAGAACCCGACATGGGACTCCATCTCAGGACTCTGGGATCATGAGCTGAGCTGAAGGCAGATGGCTAATCCACTGAGCTACCCAGGGGGCCCTACATGCATACTTCAAAGTGAAAGAAGCTAATCTGAAAAGGCTGCATCTGTTTGACACCCAAGATAGGACATTCTGGAAGAGGAAAACTATGCAGACAATGAAAAGAGCAGTGGTTGCCAGGGATTAGAGGGAAGAACAGAAGAACACCTTTAAGTAAAGGAAAGTTGAACTGGTGAGCAAAAATCAAAAAGCTCTGTAATGCACAATATTTGGGGAAAATGTTTTATGTCCTCTTCTCAATTCCTCAAAGACCAAAATCCCATTTTCTGCTGGGTTTAGAAGATGATCATTGTTTCTTATAGGGTCGTGGATGCATAGCTGTTCTGTGACTTGGAAAATTGCCTCACTGGGTCCACATATTTTACTTCCCTCCACCTCAATACCTTCAACATATGCAAACACATGCACGCACCCACCCATGCACCAGCATGGGCAACATCTTCCTCAATTACCCAAAATCATGTGGTGCTTCTTTTCCCTGACCCTTTCCAGAGGGCACAGCACACAGCACACACATGAGCACACTCATGATCCTAGAGCCCTGAGATCAAGTCCCAGATCGGGTTCTCTGCTCAGCAGGGAGCCTGCTTCTCCCTTCCCTTTGCCTGCTACTCCCCCTGCTTGTGCTTGCTCTCTCTGTCAAATAAACAAATAAAATCTTAAAAAAAAACAGGTGCTTTCCCAGTAGGCCCAGGTGTCCTCTTATCTAATCTTTCCTGCAAGAGTGCCTCTATCCATAAACAGCCTATTTTCTAAAAGTGGTTGATGTCTCTGACTGCTGATAGCTTCTTTCTTGTTTCTCTTTGTTTTTTTGTGGCTTTCTGCCCTTTGGAGTATCTGCACTATCTTTTTAAAACGGTTTTAGATAAATCAAGAGATAAATAGTATTATTAATCTACAATGGGCTTTTTTTTTTTTCTTAGAGATTTTAAGTACTCTCAACACATACCACAGGTCTCAAATTTATGACTTTGAGATCCAGAGTCCCAGCTCTACCCACAGAGCCAGTCAGGCACCCCTAGTCTACAATGTTTACTTAAAAACCTGAGAAAAATGTCTATTGCATACCCTCTTGAATTTTTTAAAGTACATTTTCACAGGCTTTATATTTATAGAGGTATGAAGATAAGTTTATATTTTAAACCAATTACATAAAAAATTAATTGAAACCAAGAATATATGACTAATATATAAAGAAAGGGACACATCTTCTGTAAAGCCCTGTAAACATTTATCTCTAAACACATAGATGGAAGCTTAGCCCAAGCTATATCCTGGATGCCACCCACTCTCCAAGAGATTCAGATCAAGGAGGTTCATGAGTCCAGAACCAACATGGAAACACTTTCCCAAATGCAGAGGGAAGTAAGAAATTCAGGCCTAGATACTGTTTGGGTTCATGTGTCCCTTTGCTTCCCCTCTACCTTCCAAATCATTTTGTCAGTCCTGCACATAACTATACTAGAAAGGAATTTGGGACAAACCCCTGCAAAGTTGTATTCAGATATGCAGGGGAAATCCCAAGGAGGTTAGAATGATAATGGTTGAAAATAAACATGGGGCACCAAGATGGCTCACCTGGTAGAGCTTTAGGATCTTGGTTATGGCTAGGGTCATGATCTCAGGATCAGAGCCCTGCATGGGCCTCTGCTTTCATTCGGAGTCTGCTTTCTCTCTGTGTCTCTCTCGTACTCTCTATCACTCTATCATTCCCTCTAAAATAAATAAATAAAATCTTCTTTAAAAAGGAAAATAAATAATATAGTACATGGATTCAGAAAGTCATTATCTGTGACATTAATTTTTTAAATAGTTTATTTTTTTTTATTTGTCAGAGAGAGAGAGAGAGAGAGAGAAAGGACACAAGCAGGGGGAGCAGGAGGCAGGGGGAGAAGCAGACTCCCTGCTGAGCAAGGAGCCTCATGCAGGACTCAGTCCCTGGACCCTGGGATCATGACATGAGCCAAAAGCAGACGCTTAACCGACTGAGCCACCCAGGCATCCCTATCCATAACTTTAGAAAAAATTTCAGGCCAATGAAAACCTATAGGAGAAATATTTTGCACTCTGTGTCACACGGAGGACTTGCACATCATTGAAGGAAGATACTGCATAGTAAATGTGGATACTTAATGGCTTTTATTAATGCATATTTTACATTAAAATAAACTGCACCAATTAGACAATTCTATATAATTTGACATTTGTATTTGTGAAGCACTCAAGATATTCAAGATTAAAAAAAAAAAGATATTCAAGATAATGAACATATGCATCATCCCAAAAGTTTCCTCATGTCTCTTTTTAACCCCTCTCTCAACCCTCACCACTCCCATTTCCAGGGAACGCTTTTGTCTTGCTTTAGTCTGCATAACTTATATTATGAATTATGGGATTATATTTATGCTCTTATCTGGCACTTCACAATATAATTATTTTAAAATTCTTCCATAGTCATAACTATCAAGAGTGTTTCCTTCTGTTGCTGTGTAGTATCTCAGCGTATGCCTATAAAAGAGTTGGTCTATTCACCTGTTGCTGGCCATATGGAGTAGTTCCAGTGGGTCCATACAAAGAAAACTGCTATGAACATTAGCATATAAGATTTTTTATAGACCTATTCTTTTATTTCCCCTGGCTATATCTGGGAGTAGAATTGATGTATCACGTGGTAGATGTACACTTGACTTTCTTAAACCAATTTGTTCTAGTAGTTTGTTTCACTCTGTTCTGTATATTCCCTTGCATTTTATGCACAGATATGATTTCTGGTAATAAAGATAAGTTCACTTCTTCTTTTCTAAACTGTATGGCTTTTGTTTCTTCTCCTTGCCTTATTGCATTGGATTGAAACTCTACTTCAATATTAAATACAAGTGGTGGAGCCAAAACTTTTGCCTTACTTCTGAAACTAAGGAGAAAGCACTTAAGCTTTCAGCATCAAGTGTGACATTTGATGTAGACTTTTTGTTAAGCCCTTTTTTAAGGTGAGGAAATTCCCTTCAATTTTGTGTAATTTGCTGGGAGTTTTAATCAGGAATGGATCTGAATTTTGTCAAATGCTTTTTCAGTACCTATTAAGATTATCCTTCCGGAGAGCCTGGGTTCCTCAGTTGGTTAAGTGACTGCCTTTGGCTCAGATCATGATCCCAGAGTCCCGGGATTGAATCCCACATCAGGTTCTGGGCTCCATTCATGACTAATGATCACTCTGTTTCTCTGTTCCTTGAAACTTATTTGTGAGACTGCAGTCTAGAGCATAGTTTTTCCAAATAACAAATATAAATGTGTCTAAATTTCTTAAAATAGAATTACCTTATGACCCAGCAACCCACTTCTGATATATACTCAAAAATTGAAAGAATTTTGATATTTCCATAAATATTGAGATGTTTTTGAATTCCAGTTTCTACCAAAAAGAGGAAGCAACCCAAAAGTCCATCAACAGATAGACATGGATAAATAAAATGGTATATTACATACACAGGAATATTGTTCAACCTTAAAGAGTAAAGAAATTCTGACACATAATGCAAGTGGATGCATCATGGAGACAGTAAGTCAAACGAAATTTTGGAAAATGACCAATACTGCATAATTCCACTTCTATGAGAGCTAAAGAGCTTCAGCTCAAGGAAAGAGAATGTAAAATAGTAGTTCTGAAGGAGTGGAGGAATGGAATAAAGGGGAGTTATTGTTTAATGAGTCCAAATATTCAGTTTTTCAAGGTGACAAGATTCTAGAAATGAAAGGTGCTGCTGATTGAACAACAATGTATGTGTATTTCATAACCCTGAACTATACACTCAAAATATTCTCAAATGGTGAAAATGTTCAGGTTCTATGATTAAAGAAACTTGAGGAGATACTTAAGATTTCTACTCTACAAATCTGCCTACCAAACAAATATAAGAGGGTGTTTGATGCAAGACCAATTATCAACCATCTATTACCATATAATTTTAAGGCCTTAGGTCATTGGGGTTAGAACTGGGAGGATGAAAATGGAGAGAATGAAGATTTGAGTGTGGAACATTGATCAAAAAGGATGGTTGGGAAATGTGCAAACTAACTCATCTGTTGGTCAAAAAATGTGCTTTTATGTTTTTTAAATATAGATGATTTTTAATTGCTTTTTATTACATTATGTTAGTCACCATATTACATCATGTTAGCACCATAATTGCTTTTTATTACATTATGTTAGTCACCATCACCACTAATGATGTTAGTCATCATTAGGTTTTTTTTTTTTAAGATTTTATTTATTTATTTATTTATTTATTTACTTGACAGATAGAGATCACAAGTAGGCAGAGAGGCAGGCAGAGAGAGAGGAAGGGAAGCAGGCTTCCTGCTGAGCAGAGAGCCCGAAGCGGGACTCTATCCCAGGACCCTGAGATCATGACCTGAGCCGAAGGCAGCGGCTTAACCCACTGAGCCACCCAGGCGCCCCACATCATTAGTTTTTGATGTAGTGTTCCAAGATTCATTGTTTGCGTATAACACCCAGTGCTCCATGTAATATGTGCTCTCCTTCATACCCATCACTGGGCTCACCCAACCCCCAATAAACCCTCAGTTTGTTTCCAAGACTCCATAGTCTCTCATGGTTCATCGCCCTCACTGATTCCCATGCTCTTCATTTTTTCCTTCCTTCTCCTAATGTCCTCCATGCTATTCCTTATGTTCCACAAATAAGTGAAACCAAAAAATAATTGACTTTCTCCTTCTGACTTATTTCATTTACCATAATCTCCTCCAGTTCCATCCATGTCAGTTCAAATGGTAGGTATCCATCCTTCTGATGGCTGAGTAATAGTTCATTGAGTACTTATGGATCACATCTTTATGCATTCCTCTGTTGAAGGTCATCTTACCTCCCTCCACAGTTTGCCTATTGTGGACATTGCTGCTATGAACATTGGGGTGCCTGTGACCCTTCTTTTCACTACCTCTGTATCTTTGGAATAAATGCCTCATAGTGCAACTGCTGGGTCATAGGGTAGGTCTATTTTTAATTTCTTGTGGAACATCCACAATATTTTCCAAAGTAGTCTCACCAACTTAAATTAAACAGAAGGGGGAGGGAGATGCTATGAGCGCTGGGACCAGGAAGGTGAAATAACAAAATCTTTGGAGAAAGATTGAAGTGAAGGGCAGGAGCTGACATAGAGGAAAATTCACACTCTGTCCTTCACAGTGTCCCCCTAGAGCCCCTAATTATGAGTATTTGTGGATAAGTCTGGTGGAGAGCAGGTAAACCTCCTATATGCAAACTAAGTACAAGTATTTAGTACTAAGTTCTTGTACTTGTACTAAGTACAAGTATTAACAAGTGGTGTTAATAAGATAAAATGAGAAAAACTACGCTATAGAGCAGACTCCTTGGAAACTAAATGGGAGTACAATTAACTCACAGCAAACAAACCCAATTAAACTGTCACTAAATGGTATAAAACAGCATGATGTGCATATATATACACATATGAATGTATGTGTGTATATATATACACATATGCATAAAGTGTATACACACGCATACATACACACACACACACATATATCCACAGAAACATTTCATGGCCTATCATATTTTGCAATGTCTGTAACATAATATATGCTCAATAATATTTGAGCAACAATATAAGCTCAGTAAATGTTTACTGAACAAAGTGATTTGAAAAATCCAACAACTAACACACATTATTGCTGACCTTGAGCCAAAGGTTTCTAAACTTCTTTAGCCAATTCTTTGGCTGAATCTAACTGCAAAATGGCAAATTGTGGTTACTCTAGTCTTCAACAAATTATTTTAGCACAACTTTTCAGAGATTAGGAAGTGTTTGAAGAATGATAACTCTTATTCAGAGCGGTATTTTCTTAAAATGAGGTTCTTCTTCTAAACCTGCACCTGTGCCACTTCCTGTCTGGGATGGCAATTGCCCCACTTGGGCCCTACTGCAGGAAGAAGCATCAACAAGAGCCCTGGGGTTTGGGTATACCTCCTTCCATCATGCCTCTCACTGTGGGCTCCCACAGTGCACAGAAATACACTGCAGAGTCCTCCAGCTGTGAAGCTGAGATGACAAGTTGGATGAAATTTCTTGTCTTCTGAAAATTCAGTGAGTAGCGATCTTCAGTGGCATTTTGCAGGTTGTAAGAATCCTGACGAATAAGGAAAACCATTGCCCCACTGCTGCGTTGCTTGTACCACAAGAGACTATAACGTGGTTCATTGGTGTTATATGTGCATTCCAGAGTGACAGTCCCCTTCTCCTGCACTAACACTGCTGGTTGGGCTTGAGTGACCTTCTGGGCAATACTGGGTCCTGAAGGGAAAAAAACAAACAAACAAACAAACAAAACAAAACAAAAAAAACACAGAATCTGAGACTTCTGGAATAGGTGAGTGGCACAAATAACATCTGTATTACACACTGTCATCCCTTCTTCCCAAAGTATGCACAAGATCCTGCCTATCTCTCTTGATTTTTAAGTCATAGAGGAGACACATTCCCACAGGGACCATCCTTACCTAGCCACACGGAAGCCATGACCACCTTGAGAAGGTTGGAGAGCAACATGTTTGAGTTCTCCCACTAGAAGGAAAATGTCTTCTTCCTCTTCAACTTCAGGGCTCAGCACTGTGAGAAGAACCTGACTGGGTGAGGGGAGGATTGCTGGTTATGTGCTGCTGTGGCCCCAGAACGGGAAACAGGGGTTTCCTGGTATAGCAAGTTGTGTGAATCCTGTCATAATTCTCTTGTGTTCTAGCTGAGAGTCTCACTACCCCACATCCTCTTGCATTAGGCAACTTTTTCTTATTTAAATTCAGTTAGCAACACATAGTACCTCACTACTTTCAGATGTAGTGTTCAACAATTCATCAGTTGCGGACAGCACCCAGTGGGCATTAAGCAACTTTAAATACAAACATTACAACTGAAAATAAACATGAGTAAAATTTATATTGAAATGAGGATTGTGGATCGATGATTTAGCAAACTGTGATATGTTTATTCACTGCATCTGTGATAAAAGTGGGTGGATGGCACTTACTGAAAATATGACAGGTAGGGCTCGCTTTGGCAGCATATATACTAAAATTAGAATGATACAGAGATAATCAGCATGACCTTGTGCAAGAATGACATGCAAATTCCAGAAGCATTTCATAATTTAAAAAAACTGCTTTAATTAATTATGTAAACAACATAAAATGTAAGAATTATGAAAAAAATGTTGTAAGAATCGTGTATGTTCACACTCTGTGATTTAAGGTAGAAATAAATCACACTATGATAAGAAGGAAAAGCGTTTAGACTAATCACTGTAGCTCTTTCAATGTACCTATTTTTTTTTAAAGATTTTATTTATTTATTTGACAGAGAGAGATTACATGTAGGCAGAAAGGCAAGCAGAGAGAGAGGAGGAAGCAGGCTCCCTGCTGAGCAGAGAGCCCGATGTGGGACTCCATCCCAGGAGCCTGGGATCATGACCTGAGCTGAAGGCAGCGGCTTAACCCACTGAGCCACCCAGGTGCCCAATGTACCTATTGTTATGCCAGTGTTCCTCCTCACTACCTGTGTATGTTCAGATGCCTATGTTGGAGCCAAAAGCAGAAAAATCTGATCATTCTCTGCTGAAGGGTTCACACTGAAGCCCTCAGATGACAGATCCACACACCCAGGTCTCCTTCTCATTGTTTTTTCTCCACAGCTCAGCTCAGCTCTGTTCAGAAAGGCCAGAATGGACACCAAATTTTGGTTGTAAGTTATCAGTCCTTCAAATTTATGTTTTTCCCTTACCTCAACTGAACCACAGTAAGCTTCCAAGGGTCACATACTCAGTTCTGAGGCCCAAGGTGACCATTCTGTCTATTTGTATTCTTCCTTCTGCCCAATACCCTCAACACACACATACACACATGCACACCTGTGCACACACATGTGTGTGTCAACATGGACAATGCTATCTTCCTCAATTTTCTAAAATTATGTGGTGCTTCTTTTCCCCAACCCTTTCTGGAGGGCACAGCACACACTGAGGTTCTTCTACACCAGGCCTGGGTTTCTCCTTATTTAGTCTCTCATGCAAGTTCCCCTCTGTCCATATACAGCTCATTTTCTAAAATTATGATGGCACTGTCTGCTGATAGGTTCTTTCCTGTTTTGCTTTCTGTTTTCAGCCTTTTGCCCTTTAGGACAGCTTTGTTAAAGTTCTTAAAGACTATTAGAGGGGCTTGGTTGGCTATTCAGTTAAGCTTCTAAGTACAGTTAACATCATGATCTCCATGTCCTAGGATCCAGCCACCTGTTGGGCTCACTGCTCAGTGGGAAGTGTGCTTCTCCCTCCCCTTCTTCTCCTGCTGTGCTCATGCACTCTCTCCCTCAAATAAATAAATAGTTGATTTTAAAAAAAGAGTATTAGAGAAATTAAGAGATAAACATGTACTATAATCTACCTTGAGTTGTTTGTTTGTTTGTTTTTTAGAGATTTCAATTTTAAGTAATCTCTACCCAACATGGGCTCAAAGTTACAACCTGGAGAACCAGAATTCCAACTCAAACTGGAGTCCGCCAGGCACCCCTAGTCTACTGCATTTCTCAGAAGTCTAGGAAAACTCTTATTATATATCCTTTGAATACTTTAAAGTACCTATTCACATGCATTTATATTTACACAGGTTTGAAAATAAAATTTTAATTTTAAACCAATGAAATAAAAGTTAACTAACCAAGAATACTTAACAAATATGTAAGGGAATATATTAATATTCTGATCATAGCTCATTCATAAAATCTGCAAATAAGGAGATAGTAATTAAAGAAGATTGAAATAATACTGGCATATTCCTGTACTGCAAAAGACATTGTTTTTTCTATTACTTTTTGTACAGCTTCACTTTCTCCCATACATTTTCCAAATCCCATGATTTCTGGCTCTCTCTGAAAGGTGGCAAAACAAGAGTTAGGAGAAATCAATAGGATTTCCCTCCCAGTGTCACCTGTATATTCATATCATTAGGAAATCTCAGTGCAAGAGCATTTTTACCCACCACATTTCCTGGGCACTAAAAGATATCTCCCTTGAGTTCTTTTTTTTTTTTTTTTTAAGATTTTATTTATTTATCAGAGAGAGAGAGGGGGAGAGAGCGAGCACAGGCAGACAGAATGGCAAGCAGAGGCAGAGGGAGAAGCAGGCTCCCTGCTGAGCAAGGAGCCCGATGTGGGACTCGATCCCAGGACACTGGGATCATGACCTGAGCCGAAGGCAGCTGCTTAACCAACTGAGCCACCCAGGCGTCCCCTCCCTTGAGTTCTTATTGTCAGAAAGCCAACTGATCTATTTAACTGGCCAGGACATAAGCCACTTCCTCCATTCTGTTTCTAGTCCCAAGCCTTCATGTCAAGTATCATCCTGAGTCTATCACCTGATTTACTAGAAAAAAAAGCAGGGCAGAGGTCCCTGGCCTCTCTTTCCTTGGTCAAGTACATGTGTTCCTCCTCCTTTCTTCCCTTCCCTTCTTTCTCTACTAAAACCTGTTTTGGGGCTGATGGTCAACATCACGTCCACTGCCATTCTCTGTTAGGAAGACATTAGGCATCACCACCTTCTCAGGCACACCGTGTGTCTCTAAAAGTGTCATGGACACAGCAACACCTACCAGGGTTCCATGAACAACTTCTGGGGCTGGACGTTCACTGCAAGGATGACCACAGGATCACATCATTGTTATGTGATTCTACCTTGAAATTAGTTACACTCTGGCTGAGGAACTCTTGGCATCAAATGGTTTTCAATGTCACTAAGAAACACCTGGAGTTGGGGAATGTTATTCTGGCTCCTATACTCTTGTTCTCTGAATGATTTTGTATCAATCAGACACTGCGGGACAAACAAACACAGACTGTGCTGGGACCAGAATGGATCAGGCAGAGACACTCAGCTTCCAGGGCCCTGTTCTGCTCAGAGTTTGCGCTCAGCTCCCCCTGCAGTCCCTGTCACTGTGTCATTCATGGCACAGTAGTACACAGCTGAATCTGAGGCTTGCACTGAGCCTTTCTCCAAGTGGAAGGATTTCAATTTGCCATTGTAGGTGGCTTCAAATCCTTTGTTGCTGCCTTTCTCCTTGTCCTTCAAGGCTTTCAGGAGGAGCTCTAGACCTTCACCGGGATACTGGACATACCAGAAAAGGACAGGGTACCCTGATGCTGAATAAGTACAATTCATAGTCAGGAAAGCATTTTCTGAGAGGGTCACTTGGCCTTCCGTCTGAGTCACTGAGTTTCCATGGGTTTGTCCTGAGGAAAAAGAAAAGAGACTTGTGTCACCTTCGGCATGAAGCTCTTGGATAAATTATAGTTCAACTTTTTACTGATACAAAAGAAAAAGAATCCAAATTTTAAGAAGGATTTTACTTACCAAGCATTAAGAGTACCACAGTCACATAGCCCGGAGAGCACTTCATCTCTGGCGTGTCACCTAAATAATGTTTTTTAACCATGAATAAGTTACCATGAATAAGTTTGGAGTGACAGAGAAACGATCAGTGGAAGCCCACATTTCACACAGGAAATGTGATTGCGGTTGGAAGCTGCACCCCCTGGTGGACAGGGGCTGAAATGGGTGCTTGTTGGCCAGAATCCTTAAACACTGAAAAACATGACCAGACTGGTCATGCAAGTACTACTCCAGACCTCTTTACAAAATCCAGTCCCTTGAGAAGCATCATTAAATCAAGTAGCTGAACTAATGAGTATCTCTTGGACATGTCAGTTTACAAAAAATTATGTGGTTGATGTCAGTGAGTATGTTTTTAAGGTTGGTCATTGCTCCCAATACTATAAAGACAATCTGGTTCTTAAGTTTCCAACTTTTCTTAACCCTTTCATGTATTTCGTGCATTCTACTAGAAAGGAATAGCAAATACATTAATTATTTCACGTATTCACGAAATTTTTTTTTAATTGTCATCAAAACAAAGTCTCAGGTTTAAAAAGACACTGGTAGAAGCTAAGAAAAAATGCTTGAGCAGGTCCTCATAAATATGAATTCCAAGATGGTCCTTATGTAAGCACTTTTCTAAAAACATAACAACAAAACCAAGGAAAAGTTCAATTAATTCTATCTTGGTTGTAGAATATTTGGCACTAAATTTTGTAATGAATCACTATGAATGAATGATGATGATCAGGTCGTGATCCCAGGGTCCTGGGATTGAGCCCCACATCGGGCTCTCTGCTCCGCAGGAAGCCTGCTTCCTCCTCTCTCTCTGCCTGCCTCTCTGCCTACCTGTGATCTCTGTCTGTCAAATAAATAAATAAAATCTTTAAAAAAAAAAAAAAAGAATCACTATGAATGATTGATTTGATGATCCATGAGAACAAGATGTAGCAAAACCAGGACAGCTGTCTAGTGCAGCCAAATGATACCAATGAACAATTGCTACAATCCAGCAGAGACAACACTTCACACTGGGAATATACTGGATGCAACATTAAACCAAACACTAGTGGGGAGATTTTTCTTGGATGGCAGACAATGGGGCTTTCCATGTCTTTCTGGGAGTCAATGAGATCCCCAAAAAAATCTGGAATGGTGGGATATTCTAAGGAAACTTTTAAGTATCTCCAAAGGGATATAACACAGTTGCATTCCCTGCCTGAGCTAAGAGTGTGGATGGGTAATAGTATTTTATTTTCTACATGGATTGCACCATTCTCTTTCCCGAGAGCCACAACAATCACAAGAGTCAAATATCAGGGGCACCAGGGTAGCTCAGTCGGTTGAGCGTCTGCCTTCACCTCAGGTCCTGATCCCGAGGTCCTGGGATCGAGTCCCCCATCCGGCTCAGCAAGGAGCCTACTTCTACTTCCTCTGGCTGCCACTCCCTTGCCTGTGCGCTCTCTCTCTGTCTAGTAAATAAATAAGTTTTTTTTTAAGAGTCAAATATCAATTGGATTTTGTGTTTAATGCCTGTACCATTTCAAATACTCTCTAGAGGGTGGAGCAAAAATGTCTGAGAAAGTTATGTAAAGTTAGGACTCACATAGACACTTCTCTTCTCCTATCACACCCAGATCCTGTGGAAAAGTGGAAACAACAAATGCAGTGTTAAACTGAAATGAGTAACTGTAGCAGTTACCCTTGAACTGCTGTGGTCTGGTACAGCCTTAGCCTTCACGGCCCTGTGTCTTCCTTACAAAGTCCTAGGCTGTCTCACTTTGGACTGGTCACTGTAGCCCACATAACTCAGATATCCCAAACCATATGAATTCCAGCCTTCCAAAACTATTGAACTAAATAAGTAAAGCCTTGATATTCTTGCTTTCCTCACAGGTACAGACTGCTCTGTGGACATTCATTTCATCACCATTACATGACCTAAACCTTTGGTGCCCTGAACAAAATCCCAGAAAAAAAGTGTCATTGAGAATTGTGAAATAACCTTATAGGTTCCACTTATTACTAATTTAGCAGATAAAGTAGAGGAAATGGATCCTTGGTTACATGTTTATCAAATACTATGACATTCTACATTCTTCACTGACAGAAATTGAAAAAGTTACTCATATTAGAGATCTTAGACTGAGGTTTTCTGGAGAAACACCAGAAGCAGACTGTCCACGATGACTGTACACATAATACCGTAGGAAAAATAAACATGTAACTTCATGACGAACAGCTCCATCTAAGACAATTAGAAAAGAATTCTCACTACCAGGCTCTTTGTTTTGTTGACTGTTTCCTTTGCTGTGCAGAAATTCTTTATCTTAATGAAGTCCCAAAAACCATTGATGCATTGTATGGTGACTAACATAACACAATTTAAAAAAATAGGAACTGAATAAAAGTTAAGGATAAAAAAAGAAGAAAAGAATTCTCCTAGATATTAGGATCCACCAATTTTAATACTTTCCTTTGTAACCTTTAGAGGTTATTTTTATCCTTTTAGACATATTTTCTCACTCTAATGGTAAAATCTTAGATATTTGTGGCTATCCTGAATGTTTTTTCACTAATAAAATATCTTGCATGGGTACAGCCTTTATTTTAGACAATACCCACCCTAGTGTTATAGTTCAGCTCTGCACAGACAATGCTAGTTCAAATATACGTAAGAATTATTGGGTAAGGCCAGCACATACATAAAAAAGTGCTTCACATCATTCAGCATCAGGGAAATGCAAATCAAAACGACACCAGTCAGAATGGCTAAAATTAACATGTCAGGAAACAACAGATGCTGGCAAGGATGCAGAGAAAGGGGAACCCTCCTACACTGTTGGTGGGAATACAGGCTGGTGCAACCACTCTGGAAAACAGCATGGAGTTGAAAATAGAGCTACCCTATGACCCAGCAATTGCACTGGTGGGTTTTAACCCTAAAAATACAAATGTAGTGATCCAAAGGGGCACGTGTCCCTGAATGTTTATAGCAGCAATGTCCACAATAACCAAACTGTGGAAAGAACCTAGATGTCCACCAACAGATGAATGGATAAAGATGTGGTGTATATACACACACACACATACACACACACACTGGAATACTATGCAGCCATCAAAAGAAATGAAATCTTGCCATTTGCGATCACATGGATGGAACCAGAGGGTATTATGCTTAGCAAAATAAGTCAATCCGAGAAAGACAACTATCATATTATTTCCTGATATGAGGAAGTGGAGATGTAACATGGGGGGTTGGGGGTACAAAAAGGAAAAAGGAAAGAAGATGCGATTGGGAGGGAGACAAACCATACAAGACTCAATCTCACAAAACAGGCTGAGGGTTGCTGGGGGTGGGGCGTCGGGAGAGGGTGGTGGGGTTATGGACATTGGGGAGTGTATGTGCTATGATGAGTGCTGTGAAATGTGTAAACCTGGCGATTCACAGACCTGTACCCCTGGGGATAAAAATACATTATATGTTTATAAAAATTTTTTTAAATTAATAAAAAAAATGTATACAAACACCTAAATGGTAGCATATGCTTACTTAAGACCATTTCCCTTATTCTCTTTTTTAAACTAAATTTCTTTTGAAAAAAGGCCATTATAAGAAATTTGTTAAGTGTTATAAATACTGATAGACTGTGGACTCTGAGAAACAAACTGAGGGTTTGGGGGGGTAGGTGAGCCTGGTGGTGGATATTATGGAGGGCACATATTGCATGGAGTACTGGATGAGGTGTATAAACAATGAATTCTGGAACACTGAAAAGAAATGAAATAAAATAAAATGAAAAAATTTACAAAAAGAAAAATTAATAAAACATATATAAAAGAAAATATGTATATTAGACCAGTGAATAAGACAGAGTCACCCAATTAATTTTGGGAGTATTTTGTTCTCTTAGAAGAAAGTACCTCCAAAAATTTTAAAGAATGAAATACACACACACACACACACACACACACACACACACACTCACACACACACACACTAAGGGTAAACACAATGAAGGGATGGGATATGAGTATGAAAAAAAAATTTTTTAATTTCTAAAAGAGGAATTGATAAGATAAGTTGGTTGGGAGAAAAGAAAAAGAAAGCGGAGAGAATTTGCTCAGGTTGGAGACTTGAACAAAGCTCTGTGCTAAATTTAGGGTATATTTTGATGTATTAGAAGAAGCTCTATCCCAAAATCTTTTTTTTCATTTTTTATTTTTTATAAATATATAATATATTTTTATCCCCAGGGGTACGGGTCTGTGAATCGCCCGGTTTATACACTTCACAGCACTCATCGTAGCACATACCCTCCCCAATGTGCATAACCCCAGCCCCCTTCTCCCAACCCCCCTCCCCCAAGCAACCCTCAGTTTGTTTTGTGAGATTAAGAGTCACTTATGGTTTGTCTCCCTCCCAATCCCATCTTGTTTCATTTCTTCTTCTCCTACCCCCTTAAGCCCCCATGTTGCATCACCACTTCCTCATATCAGGGAGATCATATGATAGTTGTCTTTCTCCGACTGACTTATTTTGCTAAGCATGATATGCTGTAGTTCCATCCACGTTGTCGTAAATGGCAGATTTCATTTCTTTTAATGACTGCATTGTATTCCATTGTGCATATATACCACATCTTCTTGATCCATTCATCTGTTGATGGACATCTAGGTTCTTTCCATAGTTTGGCTATTGTGCACATTGCTGCTATAAACATTCGGGTGCACGTGCCCCTTTGGATCACTACGTTTGTATCTTTAGGGTAAATACCCAGTAGTGCAATTGCTGGATCATAGGGCAGTTCCATTTTCAACATTTTGAGGAACCTCCATGCTGTTTTCCAGAGTGGTTGCACCAGCTTGCATTCCCACCAACAGTGTAGGAGGGTTCCCCTTTCTCCACATCCTCGCCAGCAATTGTCTTTTCTTGACTTGTTAATTTTAGCCATTCTGACTGGTGTGAGGTGATATCTCATTGTGGTTTTGATTTGTATTTCCCTGATGCCGAGTGATATGGAGCACTTTTTCATGTGTCTTTGGCCATCTGGATGTCTTCTTTGCAGAAAGGTCTGTTCATGTCCTCTGCCCATTTCTTGATTGGATTATTTGTTCTTTGGGTGTTGAGTTTGATAAGTTCCTTATAGATTTTGGACACTAGTCCTTTATCTGATATGTTGTTTGCAAATATCTTCTCCCATTCTGTCAGTTGTCTTTTGGTTTTGTTAACTGTTTCCTTTGCTGTGCAAAAGCTTTTGATCTTGATGAAATCCCAATAGTTCATTTTTGCCCTTGCTTCCCTTGCCTTTGGCGATGTTCCTAGGAAGAAGTTGTTGCGGCTGAGGTCGAAGAGGTTGCTGCCTGTGTTCTCCTCAAGGATTTTGATGGATTCCTTTCTCAGATTGAGGTCCTTCATCCGTTTTGAGTCCATTTTCGTGTATGGTGTAAGGAAATGGTCCAGTTTCATTTTTCTGCATGTGGATGTCCAATTTTCCCAATACCATTTATTGAAGAGGCTGTCTTTTTGCCATTGGACATTCTTTCCTGCTTTGTTGAAGATTAGTTGACCATAGAGTTGAGGGTCTATTTCTGGGTTTTCTATTCTGTTCCATTGATCTATGTATCTGTTTTCGTGCCAGTCCCATGCTGTCTTGATGATGACAGCTTTGTAATAGAGCTTGAAGTCCGGAATTGTGATGCCACCAACTTTGGCTTTCTTTTTCAATATCCCTTTGGCTATTCGAGGTCTTTTCTGGTTCCATATAAATTTTAGGATTATTTGTTCCATTTATTTGGAAAAGATGGATGGTACTTTGATAGGAATTGCATTAAATGTGTAGATTGCTTTAGGTAGCATAGACATTTTCACAATATTTATTCTTCCAATCCAGGAGCATGGAACATTTTTCCATTTCTTTGTGTCTTCCTCAATTTCTTTCATGAGTACTTTATAGTTTTCTGAGTATAGATTCTGTGCCTCTTTGTTTAGGTTTATTCCTAGATATCTTATGGTTTGGGGTGCAATTGTAAATGGGATGGACTCCTTAATTTCTCTTTCTTCTGTATTTTTGTTGGTGTAGAGAAATGCAACTGATTTCTGTGCATTGATTTTATATCCTGACACTTTACTGAATTCCTGGATATAGTGTCCTTCCTCATCTCTTATTATAGTCTTTGGCTTAAAATCTAATTGATCTGATATAAGGATTGCCACTCCTGCTTTCTTCTGATGTCCATTAGCATGGTAAATTCTTTTCCATCCCCTCACTTTAAATCTGGAGGTGTCTTCGGGCTTAAAATGAGTTTCTTGTAGGCAACATATAGATGGGATTTGTTTCTTTATCCATTCTGATACCCTGTGTCTTTTGATTGGCGCATTTAGCCCATTAACATTCAGGGTAACTATTGAGAGATATGAATTTAGTGCCATTGTATTGCCTGTAAGGTGACTGTTACTGTATATGGTCTCTGTTCTTTTCTGATCTACCACTTACAGGCTCTCTCTCTGCTTATAGGATCCCTTTCAATATTTCCTGTACAGCTGGTTTGGGGTTTGCAAATTCTTTCAGTTTTTGTTTGTCCTGGAAACTTTTAATCTCTCCTTCTATTTTCAATGATAACCTAGCTGGACATAGTATTCTTGGCTGCATGTTTTTCTCCTTTAGTGCTCTGAAAATATCATGCCAGCTCTTTCTGGCCTGCCAGGTCTCTGTGGATAACTCTGCTGCCAATCTAATATTTTTAACATTGTATGTTACAGACTTCTTTTCCCAGGCTGCTTTCAGGATTTTCTCTTTGTCACTGAGACTTGTAAATTTTACTATTAGGTGACGGGGTGTGGGCCTATTCTTATTGATCTTGAGGGGCATTATCTGCACCTCCTGAATTTTGATGCTTGTTCCCTTTGCCATATTGGGGAAATTCTCCCAAATAATTCTCTCCAGTATACCTTCTGCTCCCCTCTCTCTTTCTTCTTCTTCTGGAATCCCAATTATTCTAATGTTGTTTCGTCTTATGGTGTCACTTATCTCTCGAATTCTCCCCTCGTGGTCCAGCAGCTGTTTGTCCCTCTTTTGCTCAGCTTCTTTATTCTCTGTCATTTGGTCTTCTATATCACTAATTCTTTCTTCTGCCTCATTTATCCTAGCAGTGAGAGCCTCCATTTTTGATTGCACCTCATTAATAGCTTTTTTTATTTCAACTTGGTTAGATTTTAGTTCTTTTATTTCCCCAGAAAGGGCTTTTATATCTCCCGAGAGGGTTTCTCTAATATCTTCCATGCCTTTTTTGAGCCCAGCTAGAACCTTGAGAATAGTCATTCTGAACTCTAGATCTGACATATTACCAATGTCTGTATTGATTAGGTCCCTAGCCTTTGGTACTGCCTTTTGTTCTTTTTTTTGTGGTGAATTTTTCCGCCTTGTCATTTTGTCCAGATAAGAGTATATGAAAGAGCAAGTAAAATCCTAAAAGGGTGGCAACAACCCCAGGGAAATATGCTTTAACCAAATCATAAGAGATCCGAAATCGTAACGGGGGAGAAAGGGGATAAAAAGAGGTTCAGAAAGAAAGAAAGAAAGAAAAGAAAAGAAAAGAAAAGAAAAGAAAAGAATTAAAAAAAGAAAACAAATAAAGAAAAGTATAAAAATGAAAAAATATATACATATTAGATAAACTAGTTAAAAAATGTTAAAAAAGAAAAGGGCAAAAGTTAAAAAAATTTTAACAGAAGAAGAGGAAAAAAATGAAAAAGAAAAAAAAATTAAATTAACTGCAAGACTAAAGAATCATAGGGAGAAAGCCATGAGTTCTGTGCTTTGCTTTCTCCTCTGGAATTCTGCTGCTCTCCTTGGTATTGAAACCGCACTCCTTGGTAGGTGAACATGTCTTCGCTGGATTTCTTGTCAATCTTCTGGGGGAGGGGCCTGTTGTAGTGATTCTCAAGTGTCTTTGCCCCAGGTGGAATTGCACCGCCCTTACCAGGGGCCAGGCTGAATAATCCACTCGGGTTTGCTTTCAGGAGCTTTTGTTCCCTGAGTGCCTTCCATAGAGTTCTGGAGGACAGGAATACAAATGGCGGCCTCCTGGTCTCTGGCCCGGATCAGCTGAGAGCCCAGGACCCCACTCCTCAGAGCGCCCTCAGAGAACAGCGCCCAGTAACTCCCATCTGCCTGACCTCCAGCCGTGCTCTGAGCTCACCAAGCCTGTGCCTGGTTCAAGGTACCCCCGAGCTGTGAGCTCACTGTCAGCTCTGTCTCTGTAGCTGGCTTCCCCATTATAATACCTGTAAGCTCTGCGACACTCAGACACCCCCGATCCTTCTGTGACCCTGCGGGACCTGAGGCCACGCTGACCCCGCGTGGGCTTCACCCAAAATATTTTTTAGAAGAAAAAACTCTATGGTGTACAAAAAATAAAGTTACATACAGTGAAGGATAAAATATGACTATAATAATGAAGGTTTAAAAAAGATTTTTTTTATGGAAGTATTGTTAAGCTAAACTAGTTAAAAAAACGTTAAAAGAGGAAAGAGTAAAAGTTAAAAAAATTTTAGCATAAGAAAAATATAAAATTTAAAAAATTAATTAACTTGGCAAGAATAAAGAATCATGGGGGAGAAAGCCTTGAATTCCAAGCTTTGCTTTCTCCTCCTCTGGAATTCTGCTGTTCTCCTTGGTAAGTGAACTTGGTCTTGGCTGGATTCCTTGCTGACCTTCCGGAGGAGGGGCCTGTTGTAGTGATTCTCAAGTGTCTTTGCATGAGGCGGAATTGCATTGCCCTTACCAGGGGCCAGGCTAAGTAATCTGCTTGGGTTCAGGTTCAGTTTCTGGAGCTTTTGTTCCCTGAATGCTTTCTATAGAGTTCTGGAGGATGGGAATAAAAATGGCAGCTTCCCAATCTCTGGCCTGGAGAAGCAGAGAGCTGGGGGGCCCCACTCCTCAGTACAACCTCCAAGAAAAGTGCTCAGTCACTCCCATCTCCCTGGCCTCTGGCCTCACTCCAAGCTCACCCAGCCTGTGACCAAGAGGCTCTGATCTGGCACATAGCCCCTCCTGGAGTCTCCCAAACCGGCAGATCCCTGCACTCTTCCAGGGAGCTCTCCCCGGATCTTGTGGGCTCTCTGCTCACAGAGCAGCGGTCTGACTGTAACACGGACCACAGTTTAAGGTAACCCCGAGTTGAGAGCTCACTCCACAGCTCCATCTCCATAGCTGGCTTCCCTGCTCTAATACTTCAAGCTCTGTGACACTCAAGAACCCTGATCCTACTGTGACCCCATGGGACATGAGACCACACTGTCCCCACATGGGCTTCACCCTGGCTTAGCCTCTGGAGCGATGGCCCACATGGAGCAGACTTTTAAAAGTTCTGATTTTGTGCTCCATTGCTCTGCTGCTTGCCATGAGATGGCCCCTCCCCCCACAGTCTATCTTCCCTTCGCTTTGGATTCACTTCAAAGCAGGTCCTACCTTTCAGAAAGAGGTCGATTTTCGGTTCCTAGAATTACTGTTCTTCTTCTCTTCCATCTCTTGTTGGAATTGTAAGTGTTCGGAATTGTTTGATAAACTATCTAGCTGTTCTCCTGCTATCTGATGTCAACTCAGCCAGCTACTTCTCCACCATCTTGACACCTCCCACCCAAAATTTACATTTTAAAAAGCAGATGTTTGAGGTAAAGAATTAGTGAAGAAGGGAATGTTAAAATTGAAATACACAAGGTGAAAATTTCATGATCCTCATTATAATAAGAATTCTTAGAGACTAAAAGGAATATCCACAATATTTGTGATTACAGAATTATCACTCTCATTTTTCTATTTTCCATATTTCCATGTTGGCATGTAAGTTTTAGAATCACAAAATTCATTATGGCTACTTTTGAAATGCAATGGTTAAATGCCCATCCATAATAAGGACTGTAATATCAGTACTAAGTGGGTATTTATAAGAGAGAGTCAGAAGAACAAATGTAAAGTCATCTTGAAGACCTGAATTTCAAAATAAAACTTTATTAAATCATATCAAGAATCCAAAAACAAGATTCATCTAACAAAATGTTTTCACCCTATTTGGGTCATCTCAATCCTAATAGTCTAACATATTAGCTTCCACCTATAGACAAACAACAGCACAAAAGCTGTCCTTGATGGTCTGTGTCATAGGAAAGGAGGCTGCCCCAGTCCCAGGTCTGAGTGCAGGCAGCAGGTGCCTGGGAAGCCATGTGTGCTTGCTGCACAGAAGTGCACAGCTGAGTCTTCAGGCTGTGTGTCTCTGATGTGCAGGGAGAGATGTTTGGCCATTCTATTAAATGAAAGAGTGAGTCTTTGGTCTTCTTTTGTGGCCACAGTTGAACGAATGTCTATAAGGAGCTGGGAACTCTTCCCAAGTTCTTGCTTATACCAGGGGAAGTAACGTGAGGCACTGTCTGAATAACTGCAGTTGATAACAGAGCTACTTCCTGCCTGGTCACTCAGGGTAGAAGGATGCTGCTCCACATTCTCTCCCTGGCTGAACTGTGTGCAGAAAGAAAAAGTCAGAGAAAGGAGAAGAGATTCAAGCTTATTATGCTTCAGAATTCTCTTTTTCTACACTAAGTGGAGGAAACCTGAGTAAAGCCAGTCTTCAATTCTGGAGAATATCCACTAATATACTCTGTTGCCCATAACACTCAACTCACAGTTCAGCTGCAGCCACAAGAACATGATTAAAGCTCCCATGGATGTCTTCATGGTTCCGCCCAGTTAAGCTCATGTTAAGAATTGCAGCCTCCAGTCAACTCAGCTCCCTCTCTTATCAGGCCATCCCTTCTTTCCTCTAACAGGGTAACTTCCCACATTGAATACCAGCCAATAGGAAAAGATTCTGCTGCTGCCATAGTCTAGTCCATCAGATGCACTAAAATGAAAAATCCACATGTTCTGCATCATCACAGGTGCACTGATGTCTTGTGGTCACATCTCTACTGAACTCGCTGGGGAAATGCTCTTCTCTTAGCTGGTGCCTCTGAGGGACTCATCTGCACCAAGGCAGCAATCAGTCAAGCAAGTTATATCTTAGATCAGGGATGAACTGTACAGTAGGAATGTAGAGAACAAGATTTACACACCTGCACGCTACTGAGTCACTGTTAGTAAGTTGGAAAGAGGTAGATGCTATTGTTGTGTATTTTAGGATGGGCTGGGTATACATGTTTGAAATCATGATTTACTCCCTTAAACAAAGAAAACAAAACTTTTCCTTTGTGCCAAATCTACCATCCTCAGTTGTCTATTATGGAGAAAAACTATTTCTAAAAGGAACTTGGAAGCAAGGATTAGGGTAAAAGAATGAAGATCATTTGATATTTCAAGTATCTCTTATCTCAGACTCTGCTCCTCCTACTTGTTCTTGCCCATGGCTTTGAATTTCTTCCCAGAGGACTGACAATACCAACAGTCAAAATGTGGAATCACTTGTCAGCTGAGATGACAGTGACAAAAGTAAAGGACCAAATCTCAATGATAAGGGAGCAGGGGAATAACAGGGAAGCATAAATACTGTGCATCCCCCGGAATTGTACCAATCAGACACTGGCCTTAAAGAACTCATCAGGAAAAATGATTTTTGGGAAACCAAGACTGCTTCATTTTCAAAAGGAGAAGCCCCTTTTCTGTGAAGCCTACTCTCAGATCTGAGAAAGGACAAAGAGTAAAATTCATTTTCATCCTCCTCTCCCAACATGAATGATTCAAAGACAGCTACAGTGAAGAAAATCAATTCAATATATAAGTATATGCATATATAAGAAATGTGTTTTTATGTGTGGAAAACTTCTTGAGTCTGAGAATCTTCCATTCTCTCCCCCATTCCCCATAAAATAAGGATTCTCAGATTCTTCTCTGGGTGAAGTTCCCTCTGCTGGCGGGAAGGTCAATTTTTGCAATTTTTAGGTGTGACTCTCATAACTGAATGTGACCATTCATATGAATGGATCTCTTCCATGGACTAACTGTTGCACAGATAAGGCCAACCCTTGGGAAAAATTTCCAGCTCCACGATGTTTTTACAGAATATTACTTTACTTATTTTCAAGTATTGGCCTAGAAAACATCGTCTAACAGCTTCCTGGTTTTTGCACTGCAGAAATCTTCCAAATCCTACG
Source organism: Mustela erminea (assembly GCF_009829155.1). NCBI lineage: Eukaryota > Metazoa > Chordata > Mammalia > Carnivora > Mustelidae > Mustela > Mustela erminea. The sequence continues at coordinate 73,636,450 of NC_045618.1, read as the reverse complement.
ATCATTTTGCAGAGAATGTGTAAGTTATGCTCATTATACTCATCCTGCCTTCAAGGGATGTCTACCTGGCATAATAAATATATTTGCTATTTTGGGGAACGTCCTTAGAAATACATGTAGATGTTCAGGTGAAACTATCACCTCTGGATTTCTCCTACAGAAACAGTGAGTGATGGATAAGTTTACTGGTAGAAACACAGTGGCTCAACCCAAGTCTCCTTTCCAGCCCATGGTCTCAGACATTTACACAAATTAGAACTCTCCATTCAGGTGTTCAAACTGATTGAACCACATCTTTCTCAGACTCAAAGTGCAGAGATCTAAGTGGCTGGGCTTGCATTAGATATGTCCTCTTTACCCAGCAGAATGGTCCTACAATAAGGAGGCAGGAGCAAGAATGTCAAAGAGGAAGTGAGGAAACCCACTTTCTCTTTCCTCCAGCTCATTCCCTACCTAATTGTTTTTTATAGCCAACTTGATTATAGTCTCTGATGTATAACATTAAATTGAACTAAAGGATTTCTAAAGGTACTTCCAGCTCCAAATTTCATTCATACTATATAAAAAGCAAACTTTTACTAAGAACTAGTTGTGTGCAATGTGGACTGGTGTCAGAGTGGGGTGAAACTGCCTGCGTCATGGACCCCAAGACCATTTGCACAACCACATGTGATCTAGTGGTTCTGAGGTTGGTCCTAACCAATGGCTGAAGCCCCTTCAGAAACAGAGACACAGGATGAGATTCTATCAGGTTTTCATTTCTCCTATGACATAAATAATGTATCAAGGAGAAAGTAAATTGATATTAACACTGGAAAAAAAGGGACTTTATTCACTGACTGAAATTCTTTCACAAGCAGTGAGACCGAGGGGTACCATGGTTCAACCATTGGCAAGCAGGATGCTCTTTTGAAGACATATTTCCTAAATATTTTTATTTCATACAATTAACATATTATATGAAGAAAAGGAACTCCTCAATTGAGACTCCCTAGAGGAGGTGGATGCGCTTACTATTATGGAAAGCAAGGAGTACTCTCTCTAAAACAGCCTAATTGTTTTCTGGATTTGGGGTTTCTCCTTGAAATTTTAATTTAGAGGTTCAAAATTTCCAGCCAGGGATGCATGTACAATTTTTGAGATCATTTCAAAATGAAAATTTGGGATCTTTATGCAAAAAGGAGGGAAAAGATATCATTAGGTAATATTTCTAGGGGAATCATATATGTAAAATGCTCTAACTCTTCATACACTTTAGTTTCATGTCTCTGATTTTAATGTTTTAAAGACCTTCTTCTTTTCAACCATCTCAACCAGGTTCAAAGAAAAATGAGGCAGATGTACTGATGCTTCCAATGTACCTCTTGTCCCCACACAGGTATAGCTTCTCCCATTATCAACCTCCCCCTGGCCTTTTCAGAATGGGTGAGCCTACACTGCCACACCATATCACCCAAAGCCCACAGTTTATCTAGGGTTCCTTCTTGCTATTGTACATTCTGTGGGTGTAAACAATTGTATAAGACATGTGTCCACCAGTATAGTATCGGAGAGAATAGGCTCACTACACTAAGTATTTTCCATGTTATTCATCCCTGCTTTTCCCCTCAATCCTTGGCAACCACAATCTTTTACTCCCTCCATAGTTTTGCCTTTTCCATAAAGTCATAGGATCAAATCATACACAACACTGCCTTTTCAGATAGGCTATTTTCACTTGGTAAAATGCATGTAAGATTCTCCTATCTCTGCATGACTTCATAGCTCTGATCGTTTTAGCACCAAATCATATTCCATTGCTTGTATGGAACACCATTTATTTATTCATTTATCTGTTGAAGGACATGCTGCTACTTCCAAACTTTGGTAATTATATATGAACAGCTATAAAACACCTGTGAAGAGACTTGTGTGTGGACAAGAGTTTTCAACCCTGTCAGTGAAAATACTCAGGAAAGCCATAGTTCTGTAAGAAACAGCCAGATTGTTTTATTGAAATGTCCAGGTATAAACTTTCATTTTGTAGTAATTTCCTGACAATATTAACTACACCCTTTGTTGCATGTAAAAACCACAGCTAGTCCAAAGCAGGCACAGACAGCACAGGTGGCCCGGCCAAGTGCTCAGCTCACACACAGCCTGCTGTGACCCAGAACCTGAGCCTGCATGTCTTCCTGCCTGTGTTCTACTACCCCACATATCTCTCTGTTCAGGCACTTGTTCCCCCACTTGTAGAACTCACTTTTAAAATACAGGTACAACAATAAAACTAATATTAGTTTCAAGAAAGTGATAGCACAGCAATAAATGTTAAAGCACTAATAATAATTATAAATTAAAGCATAATTAAAGCATTATTTTGTCAAGCCTTTTTCAATTGAGTAATATACATATATACTTTTTATGTTACCTGCCAGAAGATCTGTTTTTCCAGGGCACTAGATAAGAGCATCTTTGTCACTTGATCCAGTAGCTCCTTCTAAGAAATTTTTACCTGCAAAGGGCTTTCTGGGAAGAAGAAGGGCAAGAAAAGCAAATGAAAGGACAGCCCTGATGGGTCTAATTTTAGGAGGAAAAACATGCCCTAAGGTAAATCTGAAAGTCTGAACATGTGAAAAATCTGCTGTGGGGCAAATGCCAGCCACAGGGAAGGGCGGGGGCTGCAGGTGCAGCGCAGTTTGGGTGCAGGCTGCAGATCACCAGGGAGCACTGTGCCTGGGCTGCACACAGGTACGTGGCTGAGTCTTCCAGTCGGGAGGTGCCGATGTGGAGGGTGCTGGACCGTTCCTTAATATTCACTGTGCAGTTTAACCTTCCACTCTGCTTCATCCCTGAAGCGATGTAAAACAGCCTGGTGAGACCGCCGCCCCCAGGGTGCTGTCGGAACCACTGCACACTGCTCACAGTTTGGGAAAAATTGCACTGGAGAGTAAAGCTGGCTCCCTCCTGGTGGCTCAGGGCTGAAGGGCTCTGCTCCACAGTCATCCCTCTCACCCCTGTGTGGAAAGAGAAAAACAAACACAAGTAATGTCACCAGGAGGTCACTGATGCAGTTTCCAAACTTGCAAAATATGCTAAGACACACCACTGAGGTTGTAGGACCCTCTTGGAGTTCCCCCACCACTGTGGGCTGTGGGCTGTGGACTCCACCTGAGTTCCCATGAGGAACGTCCCCACTCACAGCAAACCTGGATGCACAGGAGCCCCAGGAGAGCTTCCCCGTATTTCCTCATGATTCCTTGTCTACGTGATGAGGTACTTTGGCCTGCTGCAGAGCGTAGAGTCTTGGATTCAGAGAAACTGTGTCTTACAGTCAATCCCTTTCAACAGAACCACCGAGCACCAATCACACTTCAGCCCTGTCATTCACAGAACTCCAGACTCCACCCACAGTGGCCCAGGACAGGGCACACTTATGTCTCCAAAACTGTGCTGGCCAACAGTGCAGGGAAGTAGGGGCAATACTTCTAATATAAGAGGATAAATGGTTGTTGTTGTTGTTTGTTTGTTTTTTAAATACTTTAAGTAAGAGGTTTGTGAGTTAGTGTGTGAGAAAAGGTGAATGATATTTCTAGAAAAGTCAGTGCCTGGGGTTTACCTAGAACTTCAAAGAATCCTAAGGAAGAGTGACACCATTTCCCTAGTCACACAGTCTGACAGATAATGTGAGAATTCAATTATATAAAAATATGGATAAGGGAAAATTATCTGATAGCATGTATTGTGTATTGAGAAGTAAATACACCTTCTTGAAATTAAGAGAGCTCTAGAAATGAAACAGGCAGTCACTATCTGCATAGAAAATTATTCCAACCATAATTTGCTTGGTGAAAAATAGGAGTAGGATACTGTCCTCTCTCAGATAACTTTTATACCTCCACCTCTCCTGTGCAATTCATGGACCCTGCACATCCACACAGCTGAGTCTGACTGGGCCACTTGTTGCTATTCAAAGTCAATGTTGTTCTCTCCCTTTCCTTCTCTTTGTGTTCCTTATTGTTTCCTCTCCTCTTCTCTTCATTCTTGTTCTCTCCACTTTCAGCAGAGATAGATGAAAAGGTAGTATATCTGGGATATTGAGATAGTTCCAAGACCAGTAAGTTGGGAGATTTTATTCATAGCAATTGACAACAGGTAATGGGATTTTTCTGTTGAGATTCCAGGCTCACAATACCCAGAAATAATCCTATCCTGGTACCTATGAGGAATTATCTCTATGATGGATTTCTAGAGACATGGCCTCCAGAAGTCTGAAGTTGACATGAAATGGCAGAACTGAAAACCTGAGGTGAATTTTACACAAACTCTGTCTCCTATCTTCCCTACCTTTGCTATTTAAAATTGGACTGGCTTGCATGATTTCTGTTCTCTCTTTAACTGTTCAAGGTTGGACCCTCAGAGAGTCTCTGTTTCTTTTAAGGTCTAGAGTGCCCCCTAGGGTACTGACAAGGTTGGCAAGAACACCTCAGATCCCAGCCCCATTCATTCCAGGCTTCCTGATGAAGGAAAAGCAGATGGTCAGAAAGGAAGATAACTGCTTAGATTGAATGGGGATTACAAGTGAACCAAATCCTACTTTTAAAATGGAATTGCATGGAAATTAGTATCAGAAAATAATTTACTAAGTCTCATCGTGTGCTACTTATTTAACTTCTTTACCTTAGTCAAAAAATACAAATATTTTTTGAGCTTTTAGTTACAGTGGGGTGATTTACTAGTTGTTTAGAATATATAAAAGTATAATGGAATATTATTCAGCCCATAAAAAAGAGTGAAATCTTTCTATTTGCAATGACATGGATGGAGCTAGGGAGTATAATGCTGAGGGAAATAAGTCAGAGAAAGAACAATACTATGTAATGTTACTCATACATAATTTGAGAAACAAACCAAACAAGCAAAGGAGAAAAAATAAGACAGAGAGAGATAAATCAAGAAATAGACTCTTAATTAGAGAGATCAAAGTGATGGTTATCAGAAGGGAGAGGGTTGGAGTATGGGTTCAAAGCTGAGGGGATGAAGCAGTGCTCTAGTCCTGATGAGCACTGGGTGTTCTGTGGAAGTATTGAATCACTATATTGTACACCTGACACTAAAATAACACTGTATATTAACTAACTGGAATTTAAATAAAAACTGAGAGTAAAGTGAGATACCACCTCATACCAGTGAGAATGGCTAAAATTAACCAGTTAGGAAACGACAGATGTTGGTGAGGATGCAGAGAAAGGGAAACCCTCCTACATTGCTGGTGGGAATGCAAGACTCTGGAAGTCAGTAAGGAGGTTCCTCAAAAAGTTGAAAATAGAGCTACCCTATGACGCAGCAACTGTACTACTGTGTATTTACCCTAAAGGTACAAATGTAGGGATCCGAAGGGGCACATGCATCCCAATGGTTACAGGAGCAAAGTCCATAATAGCCAAACTGTGGGAAGAGGCTAAGATGTACATCAACAGATGAATGGATAAAGAAGATGTGGTATATGCCATCAAAAGAAATGAAATCTTTCCATTTGCAATGACATGAATGGAACTGAGGGTATCATGCTGAGTGAAATAGGTAATCAGAGAAAGACAAATATCATATGATCACACTGATATCAGGAATTTGAGAAACAAGACAGGAAAGGGAAAGGGAGAGAACAAATGAAATAAGACGAAATCAGAGAGGGAGACAAACCATAAGAGAATCTTAATCTCAGGAAACAAACTGAGGGTTGCTGGAGAGGAATGGGGTGGGAGGGATGAGATGATGGGGAGTGGACAACCCCAGTTCTGACCCTTTGTCACTTACTACACTAAGTCGTTCCTCATCTTGATAATTTGGAGTTGATGTTTCAAGGTATTTTACTAGATTTCACTAGCAAATAGATGGTATTTTATTTAGACTTTCTTATAACACAATAAACATTTTGGGTATACCTTTCTGTAAGTCCTCCTAAAATAAGTAAGTCATTAAAAATACTTAAAAAACAAAGAAGATTGCAACCATATTGGCAAAGTGATGCAGTACAATACAGACATTGCTTTATTCTATTATGTTTTTTCTTATATTCAATTAGCCAACATATAGTACATCATTAGTTTTTGATTAGTTTTTGATTAGTTTTTGTTTTTGATTCGTTCAAGGATTCATTAGTTTTATTAACACCCAGTGCTCATCACAACACATGACCTCCTTAATACCCATCACCTAGCTGTCCCACCCCTCCATTCTGTAACCCTTGGTTTGTTTCCCTGAGTCCAGAGTCTCTCACGGTTTATCTGCCCCTCTGATTTCTTCCCATCCAATTTTCCCTCCTTTCCCCTGTGGTCCTCCAGGCTATTCCATATGTTCCACATACCAGTGAAACCATATGATAATTGTCTTTCTCAGCTTGACTTATTTCACTTAGCATAATCCCTTCCATGTCAGTGCAAATGGTAGGTATTCATCTTTTCTGATGGCTGAATAGTATTCCATTATATATAGGAAACGTATCTTCTTTATCCATTCATCTGTGGAAGGACATCTAAGCTCCTTCCACAGTTTGGCTACTGTAGACATTACTGCTATAAACATTGGGGTGCCTGTGCCCCTTATTTCACTACACCTTTGTTTTTAGGATAAAAGGACTAGTGTCCAGAATCTATAAAGAACTTAGCAAACTCAACACCCAAAGAACAAATAATCCAATCAAGAAATGGGCAGAGGACATGAACAGACCTTTCTGCAAAGAAGACATCCAAATGGCCAACAGACACATGAAAAAGTGCTCCATATCACTCGGCATCAGGGAAATACAAATCAAAACCACAATGAGGTATCACCTCACACCAGTCAGAATGGCTAAAATCAACAAGTCAGGAAATGACAGATGCTGGCGAGGATGCGGAGAAAGGGGAACCCTCCTACACTGTTGGTGGGAATGCAAGCTGGTGCAGCCACTCTGGAAAACAGCATGGAGGTTCCTCAAAATGTTGAAAATAGAACTGCCCTATGACCCAGCAATTGCACTATTGGGTATTTACCCTAAAGATACAAACGTAGTGATCCAAAGGGGCACGTGCACCCGAATGTTTATAGCAGCAATGTCCACAATAGCCAAACTATGTAAAGAACCTAGATGTCCATCAACAGATGAATGAATCAAGAAGATGTGGTATATATACACAATGGAATACTATGCAGCCATCAAAAGAAATGAAATCTTGCCATTTGCGACAACATGGATGGAACTAGAGCGTATCATGCTTAGTGAAATAAGTCAAGCAGAGAAAGACAACTATCATATGATCTCCCTGATATGAGGAAGTGGTGATGCAACATGGGGGCTTAAGTGGGTAGGAGAAGAAAAAATGAAACAAGATGGGATTGGGAGGGAGACAAACCGTAAGTGACTCTTAATCTCACAAAACAAACTGAGGGTTGCTGGGGGGAGGGGGTTTGGGAGAAAGGGGTAGGATTATGGACATTGGGGAGGGTATGTGCTTTGGTGAGTACTGTGAAGTGTGTAAACCTGGTGATTCACAGACCTATACCCCTGGGGATAAAAATATATGTTTATAAAAAATAAAAAAATTTTAAAAAAAATAAATAAATAAATAAAGATAAAAAAAAAATCTAGTAGTGCAATTGCTAGGTTGTAGGTTAGCTCTATTTTTAATGTCTTGAGGAACCTCTAAACTATTTTCCAGAGTGGCTTGGAAAGTACCAGCTTGTGTTCCCAACAATGTAAGAGGATTTCCCGTTCTCCACATCATCACCAACACTTGTTCTTTCCCATCTTATTAATTTTTGCCATTCTGACTGATGTAAGATGGTGTCTCACTGTGGTTTTGATTGGTATTTCAATGATGGTTGGTGATATTGAACATTTTTTCACGTGTCTGTTAGCCATTTGTATGTCTTCTGGGAGAAATGTCTGTTATGACTTCTGCTCATTTTTTGACTGGATTATTATGTTTTGGATGTTGAGTTTGAAAAGTGCTTTATAGAACTTGACTACCAGCCCTTTATTACCTGAAATGTCATTTGCAAATATCTTCTCCCATTCCGTGGGTTGCCTCTTACTTCTTTTTTTTTTTTTTTTTTTGCCTCTTACTTTTGTTGACTGTTTCCTTTGCTGTGCAGAAGCTTTTTGTCTTGATGAAGTCCCAAAGTTCATTTTTGCTTTTGTTTCCCTTACCTTTAGAGACTTATCTTGAAAGAAGTTGCTGTGACCAATGTTGAAGAAGTTACTCTGCCGATGTTCTCCTCTAGGATTTTGATGGATTCTGCCTCACATGTAGGTCTCTTATCCATTTTGAGTTTATCTTTGTGTATGGTGTAAGAGAGTGGGCCAGGTTCATTCTTCTGCATGTGACTGTCCAGTTTTCCCAGCACCATTGATTGAGAAGACTGTCCTTCTTCCATTGACATTCTTTCCTGCTTTGTCAAAGATTAGTTGACCATAGAGTTAAGGGTCCATATTGTGGTCTCTATTACTTTTTGCACTACTTTGCTGACTCCTTTGCATTCTCCCAATTCCCTGATTTGTGGCTCTCTGTGAGACATTGCAAAACAGGAGTTAGAGAAATCTACAGGATTTTCCCCCTGTATCACCTATCAATCTGTATTGTTAGGAAACATCAGTGCAAGAGCATTTTCTCTCACCATATTTCCTAGGTGCTGAGAATGATCTCACTTGAGTTCTTACTGTCAGAAAGCGAACTAAGCTATTTATCTGGCCAAAACATGAACCTCTTCCTCCATTCTGTTTCTTTCCCCAAACCTTATATTGAATATCAGTCTGTGTCTACCACCTGATTTACTAGAGAAGAAACCATGGCAGAGGTGGCTGGCCTCTCTTTTCCTTGCCCAGGTACATGTGTTCCTCCTCCTTTCTTCTGTTCCATTCTTTCTCTAATAAACTCTGCTCTGCACTAAAGCTCTCCCACCACCTCTCCTGCTTATACTGTCAGGAAGGTATTTGGCAGAGGCCACTTTCTCAGGCACACTGTGTGTATCTAGAAGTGTCATAGACACAGCAACACACACCAGGGTGGCCTGAACAACTTCTCAGCCTGGAATTTCACCACAAAGATGAACAAGAGACCAATTCATCCATAACTGTTTGTTTATTTTAAAGATTTATTTATTTTGGAGAGAAAGAGAGAGAGAGTCAGTTGGGGGTGGTGCAGAAGGACAGGAAGAAAGAGAGAGAAGCAAATTCCAACTCAGCATGCAGGGAGTCTGATGTTGGGGCTCGATCAAACAAACCTGAGATCATAACCTGAGCAGATCAAGAGTCAGACACCTAACCTAGTGGACACTCCAAGACCGCTTCATTGTTGTGTAATTCTACCTTGAAATTAGTTACACCCTGGTTGAGGAACTCTTGGCATTGAACTGTTTTTAATGTCACAAAAGAACACTTGGGGTTGGAGAATGTTACTGCTGGTTCCTACGCTCCAGTCATTTGTATGATTTTTTACCAACCAGACACTGACAGACAAACAACAGATTGTGCTGGAACCAGACTGCATCAGGCAAAGACACTCAGCTTCTAGGGCCCTGTTCTACTCAGAGGTTGTGCTCAGGTCCCCCTGCAGTCCCCATCACTGTGTCACTCAGGACAGAGTAGTACACAGCTAAATCTGAGGCTTGCACTGAGCCTTTCTCCAAGTGGAAGGATTTCGATCTGCCATCAAGGTGGCTTCAAATCCTTTGTTGCTTTTCTTCTCGTTGTCCCTCAAGGCTTTCAGGAGGAGCTGTAGACCTTCACTGGGATACTGGACATACCAGAAAAGAGTAAGGGACCCTGATGCTGAATAAGTGCAGTTCACAGTCAGAGAAGCCTCTTCTAAGAGGGTCACTTGGCCTTCCATCTGAGTCACTGAGGCTCCACGGGTTTGTCCTGAGGAAAGAGAAAGGAAATCTGTGTCACCTTGGGCATAAAACTCATGAATAAATAATAGTTAAAGGTTTTGCTGACACCATGGAAGAAAGAATCCAAATTTTAAGAGGACCACAGTCACGAAGCCTGGAGAAAACTTCATCTCTGTAGCATCACCTAAATAATGTTCTTCATGCTTACTATGAAGAAGGTTGGAGTGACAGAAATGATCAGTAGAAACCCACATTCCATACAGGAAATGTGACTGCGGTAGGAAGCTGGTGGACAGGGACTAAAATGCATGCATGTTGGCCAGAATCCTCCCCAAGTCAGCCATCTGTTTCATCCCTGACCTCATGAATCACATGTCAGTCTTCAGGTGGCCTTGGGACATCTGAATATCAGCAATCCCGCCTTCTCAGGTCTGTTTTGTTCTCAAAACACTGTCTGATATGGAAATTCTTTAACACAGTACGTCAGGGCATTTCTGTAGCTGGGAAGGTAACAATCTTCAGAAGCATTTTACTACAGTACTTCATATTCTCATGTGTCCATGTGGGCTGGCCTATTACCTACTGACTGCCAGAAAAGGAGCTGGAGTTGAATACAGAAAAAGTAATAGGAAGTCAAGTCACTGGTGACTGATTCTGTGTTTTTGGCACTTTATGCAATATTTAGAACAGTGACTCATTTTTTAAGTACTCAATAAATATTTTTAAATTAAACAAATATAATGAACAAATAGCATTTATTTGAAATGTTGTATTTACTTATTCCTAATCTACTAGCAATTGCAATAAATACTATTTTAATAAAAAGTTTCAGAAGTCACACTATCTAATAGTCAAATATTCCTGACTTTTAGAATAATTAAAAAGTGAAAAATAGGAATTTCAAACATAATAAATTCATACATGGAGTCATCAAATCCCTATAGAATGATTTGAGAGTTTATGTTCTCACAGTTTTATTGACTCCAACATAAAGTGACTACTGTATGTGAATTCAGCAACAAATACTAATCCTATCTTCTTAACAGGTTTAACCTCAAGGATGCTTTCTATTATCATCCATCTGACACTTTTTGTTGCCAAACATTAATCAAATAATTTTTCTCAATAGGTAAGAAATCAGGATGATCAGATAAAAGTTCAGGAAAGGGACACATCTTCTGTAAGGCCCTGTAATCATATACCCTAAACACATTAGGAAGCTTAGCTCAGCTGTTTCCTGGAGGTGATTCCCCACACATTCAGGTCGAGGACCATCAGAGACCAGAGCCAACATGGGAATGGTTTCCCATATACATAGTGAAGTAAGAAATTCAGGTCTGGACACTTTCCGTTCATGTATCCGTTCCCTTCCCCTTCACCTTCCAAATCACATTGTCAGAACCTGCCTCAAAATTATGCTAGAAAGCAATTTTAGACAAGCCACTACAAATGTCTCTCCAGATATGCAGGGACGGGGCACGTGGGTGGCTCTGTCGTTGCGCGTCTGCCTTCCGCTGGGGTCATGATCCTATGGTCTTGGGATCAAGCCCCACATCAGGCTCCCTGCTCAGCAGGAAGCCTGCTTCTCCCTCTTCTTCTCCCCTGCTTATCTCCCTCTCTCACTGTATCTTTCTCTGTCAAATAAATACAAATCTTAAGGAAAAAAAAGATCTGCTGGGACAATGCTAAATAGGTTGGGATGATGCTGGTTGAAAATAAACAGTATAACACTTGGATGCAGAAAGTCAGGCATAAATTAAAAAAACATATACTTTCAGGCCAATGAAAGCCTATAGGAGAAAGATTTTGCATTTTATGTTACACAGGAAGACTGGCACTGCAGTAAGGGAAAATAGTGCATAGAATGATATTGAATGGCTGTTATTAATACATAATTTACATAACAATAAAGTTCAGCAAATTCAACAATTCTATAGGATTTGATGTATGTATGTATTTGTGAAGCCATCACTACAGTTGAGAAAATGAACACATACATCACCTCAAAATTTCCTCATGTCACTTTGTAATCGTCCTCTCAACCCTCTTCATCCCCATTCCCAGGGAACCTTTCTGTCAGAAATTAGTTTGCATATTTTACAATTTTGCATAAATGAAATCATATGTATCTTTTGCCTGGCTTCTTCTCAGCATAAATATTTTGAGATTCTTCCGTAGTCATATTTATCAAGACTTTTTTTCTTCCTGTTGCTCTGTACATATGTATCATATGCCTATATAGCAACTTGTCTATTCACCTGTTGCTGACCACTCAATGAATCCCAGTGGGGCTCTTTGAAATAAGGCTGCTATGAACATTTGTGTATAAGATGTTTTATAGACATATGCTTTCATTTCTCTTGGATCAATTTCTGAGTACAACAGCTGGGTCATATGGTAGGCAAACATTTGACTTTCTTAAACCAACTTGTCCTAGAAGCTGTTTTATAGATTCTCTTGAGTTTTCCACTCAGACGGTTATGTTGACTGTTAAAAGAAAAGCTCACTTCCCCCTTTCCAGACTGTGTGACATTTGTTTCTTCTCCACGCTGTATTGCATTGGCTGGAACCTCTAACTTCGATATGAAATACAAGTGGTGAGAGCCAAAACTCTCACCTTATTTCTGAAACTAAGGAGAAAGCATTTAGGTTTTCACCACCAGCTATGACATTTGATGTAGGGTTTTGGTTGAGCCCTTTTTCATTAAGGAAATTTCCTTCAATTCCTTATTCATTGTGAGTTTCTGGATTTGTCAGACACTTCTACTGTACCTATTGAGGTACCTTCCTAAATTGCTCATCTGCTATGTGCCAGTCTTTTCGGATATATTACTAATATGTTGTCACAACAAAATATTAAAGAAGATATCATTCTCCCAAATTTACAAATAATAAAACAAGCTCAAGGGGCACCTGGGTGGCTCAGTCAGTTAAGCGGCTTCCTTCTGCTCACGTCATGATCCTGGGGTCCTAGGATCAAGTCCCACATCTGGCTACTTGCTCAGCAGGGAGCCTGCAGCTCCCTCTGCTTGTGCTCTGTATCTCTCTCTCTCTTTCAATTAAATAAGTAAAATATTTAAAAATAAATAAAAATAAAAATGAATAAAGCAAGCTCAAAAGTATCAAGAACTTGATGGCAGAGCTAATACTTCTGAACACAGAGATAGATGATAGAAAAAAGCCTGTTCCCTGATTTTCAGGTCAGCAAGGTAGGGGAGACCAGCATAGCAACTTGCTCCTGCTAGACCTGTGGTTCATAGCAGGGGCACCCTGTACTTTCATGGGCCAAGAGATGAGGACTGTTTGCTTCCTTCTGGCTCCTTCCTGGGCTCTGAATCCAGGCAGCACTGGGGGCCAGTGGTCCCTTTCCTCTGAGGATAGAAGTTGAGCTACCTCTTCAGCTGCCATTCTTCTACAATATTCAAACCAAAGAAGAATATGCCTGAGGGTTCTCATCAGCTCTCACCAGCTCTCATCAGAAGCAACTCTATGAAGTGGAAATCTGAGACAAGCTCTTATGTTGCCAGAGGGAGAGGATCTCAGTGAATGGATTGCAGTTAACACTGTAGATTTCTTCAACCAGATCAACATGCTGTATGGAACTATTACAGAATTCTGCACTGAGGCAAGCTGTCCAGTCAGGTCTGCAGGTCCAAGATATGAATATCATTGGGAAAATGGTACTAATATCAAAAAGCCAATCTGATGTTTGGGTTCAGGATCAGCTTGATGATGAAAGTCTTTTGCCTTCTAAGTTTGGTGTCCCCTTTCCAAAAAACTTTATGTCTATGGCAAAGACCATTCAAAGCATGTGTTCTGGGTTTATGTCCCTATTTATTACCAGCAGCTTGATTCTGTGATGCAGCTGTGAGAGGAGGCCCACCTCAACATCCCCCTTAAGCCCTTTATTTTCTTTCTCCAAGAGTTTAATCTGATTGATAGGCATGAGTTGGCACCTCTTCAGGATTTAATCAAGAAGCTTGTATCAAAGACAGATAAATGCTTCTTCTAGAACATAGTTCCCTTCCTACTTCATCTGCTAGAGCTATATCATTGTTATCTGTTAAAGACTAGTGATATGGACTTTAAGAAAACAGGATAAAAAGACACTTATTGTTGCTGTCTACTGATAAAATTGTTCCAAGTTAGATTGTCCCAATCCTTCAGTGAGATATTCAAGATACAGCCGACTCTGAGGCACTGTGTGACCACTCCTGTTATTGTCAGAGTTAGACTGGTTGTAACAGGTGGTAACTGACATGTAGTCTATTTGTTTACTTACTCCTTTACTGAAGAAAATGATTGAGTGCTTCAGGTGACAGCATAATGAAGACTGAGAATTCCCACCAATACTTTATTAACAAGTTTCCAGAATAAATTACCTAATAAGGCAATCAGATCAGTTTTATTCTGCTTTTATTTACAAATAGAACAGGTATTTTAAAGTTTCCTTAAGATTTAGAACATTTGGGGGGGGGTGCCTGGGTGGCCCAGTGGTTTAAGCCTCTGCCTTCAGGTGATCAGGTGGGATTCATCCCTGGGCTACAAGGATGGCTCAGCATTCACAAATCAATCAATGTGATACAACAAATTAATATGAGAAGAGAGAAGAACCACATGGTCCTCTCAACTGATGCAGAAAAAGCATTTGACAAAATCCAGCATCTGTTCCTGATTAAAACACTTCAAAGTATAGGCATAGAGGGAACATTCCTGAACCTCATCAAATCTATCTATGAAAGACCCACAGCAAATATCCTCAATGGGAAAAAGCTTGCAGCCTTCCCGTTGAGATCAGGAACACGACAAGGATGCCCACTTTCACCACTCTTGTTCAACACAGTATTAGAAGTCCTAGCAACAGCAATCAGACAACAAAGAGAAATAAAAGGTATCCAAATTGGCAATGAAGAAGTCAAACTCTCTCTTCACAGATGACCTGATTCTTTATATGGAAAACTCAAAAGACTCCACCCCCAAACTACTAGAATTCATACAGCAATTCAGCAACGTGGCAGGATACAAAATCAATGTGCAGAAATCAGTGGCTTTCTTATACACTAACAATGAAAATACAGAAAGGGAAATTAGAGAATCGATTCCATTTACTATAGCACCAAGAACCATAAGATACCTGGGAATAAACCTAACCAGAGAGGTAAAGGATCTGTACTCGAGGAATTACAGAACACTCATAAAAGAAATTGAAGAAGACACAAAAAGATGGAAGACCGTTCCATGCTCTTGGATCAGAAGAATAAACATTGTTAAAATGTTTATACTGCCTAGAGCAATCTATACTTTTAATGCCATTCCAATCAAAATTCCACCGGTACTCTTCAAAGAGCTGGAGCAAATAATCCTAAAATTTGTATGGAATCAGAAGAGACCCCGAATCGCTAAGGAAATGTTGAAAAACAAAAATAAAGCTGGGGGCATCATGTTACCTGATTTCAAGCTTTATTACAAAGCTGTGGTCACCAAGACAGCATGGTACTGGCATAAAAACAGACACATAGACCAGTGGAACAGAGTAGAGGGCCCAGATATGGACCCTCAACTCTATGGTCAATTAGTCTTCGACAAAACAGGAAAAAATATACAGTGGAAAAAAGACAGTCTCTTCAATAAATGGTGTGGGGAAAACTGGACAGCTATATGTAGAAGAATGAAACTCTACCATTCTCTTACACCGTACACAAAGATAAACTCAAAATGGATAAAAGACCTCAACGTGAGACAGGAATCCATCAGACTCCTAGAGGAGAACGTAAGCAGTAATCTCTTCGATATCAGCCACAGCAACTTCTTTCAAGATATGTCTCCAAAGGCAAAGGAAACAAAAGCGAAGATGAACTTTTGGGACTTCATCAAAATCAAAAGCTTCTGCACAGCAAAGGAAACAGCCAAAAAAACAAAGAGGCAACCCACGGAATGGGAGAAGATATTTGCAAATGACAGTACAAGCAAAGGGTTGATATCCAGGATCTATAATGAACTTCTCAAACTCAACACACACGAAACAGGCAAACATATCAAAAAATGGGAAGAAGATATGAACAGACACTTCTCCAATCAAGACATACAAATGGCTATCAGACACATGAAAAAAATGTTCATCATCACTAGCCCTCAGGGAGATTCAAATTAAAACCACATTGAGATACCACCTTACACCAGTTAGAATGGCCAAAATTAACAAAACAGGAAACAACATGTGGTGGAGAGGATGTGGAGAAAGGGGAACCCTCTTACACTGTTGGTGGGAATGCCAGTTGGTGCAGCCTCTTTGGAGAACAGTGTGGAGATTCCTCAAGAAATTAAAAATAGATCTTCCCTATGACCCTGCCATTGCACTCCTGGGTATTTACCCCAAAGATACAGATGTAGTGAAAAGAAGGGCCATCTGTACCCCAATGTTTATAGCAGCAATGGCCACAGTCGCCAAACTGTGGAAAGAACCAAGATGCGCTTCAATGGACGAATGGATAAGGAAGATGTGGTCCATACACACTATGGAGTATTATGCCTCCATCAGAAAGGACGAATACCCAACTTTTGTAGCAACAAGGACGGGACTGGAAGAGATTATGCTGAGTGAAATAAGTCAAGCAGAGAGAGTCAATTATCATATGGTTTCACTTATCTGTGGAGCATAACAAATATCATGGAGGACAAGGGGTGTTAGAGTGGAGAAGGGAGCTGGGGTAAATTGGAAGGGGAGGTGAATCAAGAGAGACTACGGACTCTGAAAAACAATCTGAGGGGTTTGAAGTGGTGGGGGGGTTGGAGGTTGGGATACCAGGTGGTGGGTATTATAGAGGGCACGGATTGCATGGAGCACTGGGTGTGGTGAAAAAATAATGAATACTGTTTTTCTGAAAATAAATAAATTTTTTAAAAAAACGAAAGAAAGAAAAACAATGTAAATGTATTTCATACCAGTAAATTCTACACTTACTGGTAAAATGGTAAATTGTATGTTAAAATGGTAAATTTTTATAATTAAAAACATTTTAAGAGATTCTTTTTAAGATTTCTACTCTACACATCTGCCTTCAAATCAAATATGAGAGTGTTAGAATGCAAACCAATTATCAACCATCCATCACCATCCAAATTTTAAGGCACTGTAGGAATGGGGTTAGAGGAGGAAGGAGGGAAACGGAGAGGATGAGGATTTTGGAGTGTGAACAATAAACAAACAGTGCTGGGAAGTGTGCAAACTGAGCCAGGTGTTGGCAAAAAGTGATTTTGAAGGAGTGTTGAAGTCAAGGACAGAAACGAAGTGGAAATTTCACACTCTGCTCCTTCACAGTGTTCCCCTAAGAGCTCCTAATTATGAGCATTTGTGAATAAGACTGGTGGGAAGCAAGTAAACCCCCAGTGTGGAGGATTAATGCTAGAGGTGTTAATAAGAAGGAAAGGACACTAGTAAAAACTACACCACAGAGCAGAACACTCAGAAACTAAATGGGAATACAGACGATGCACAACAAACAAATCTAATTACACTAAACACTACACACAACACTCAGCCCCTCACCATACTCTTCCCACCCTGTGGCCTCCCACCAGTGCACGCACACAGGGGGGCAACAGCTGCGAGCTTTTGTAAGCGGCTAGTGAGCATGCGCAGAGAGCAGCCCCACTTTCCCAGACTGGGAGAATCACCCAAGTTCACTCAGCACCATCCTAGAGAAAGCAAACAAAAGGGAGAATCTCAGCACCCAATCTGACTTCACAGGATCCAGAGAAGGCCTAAAAGTTTGTACTACCTTGTCCCAGGACATAGGAAACAAATATACCAAACATGATGAAGGTTTAAACCTGAATGTATCTGGATCGAGACTCAGTGCACACTCAGGCTAAAACACTTGTTTTCTTCCACTGCATCAATTCTCACCTCAGTATGACCAAGCATTCAAACCTGTAGGAACTGCACCCTCTCTTTTGCCTCTAATTGATTTAAGAGAAAATAAACGAATGATATAGAGTACGCTTCTTTCTGACTTCATTATTAGGCTTGGAGGAAAGGCACCGATCAGGAGTCATCTTCCCTCTACTGCACAGGACCTGGCAGTATAAGGAGGGAAAGAATCAAGCCCATTTACGTGTTGGGCTACTGTTCTAACCTCCTTTGGTCAGATGTGATAAGCTGAATTTAATTTGATGCATTTCCCAATAAGAAAAAGCCAGTAAGCAAATAACTCACAACTGTAATTCCGCCTAGAGAAACCACTCTCACCATGTCAATTGCCAATTATATCCATCCTTAGTGAGGAAGACCTGCAGGAACATTGTAAGGAGCCTACCCTTGAGCAGAGGTGGAAGAATGAGAGAATTAAATATTTACACAACTTCCTTAGCTCCACTGATGTCTCTACAACACTAGAGAAATAACATTTTTTAAAAAGAAGGTTGTCATTAACAATGTTTAATTCCGTGAACTATGAATATATGCGGCAGGGAGGTTGGTAACAGGTCATCGCTACATTAGCCATCACTCCAAATGCTTTTGTGCAATCTACTAATAATAATTAGGGGGTTGAGCTGCACCTGGGTGACTCAGTTGGTTAAGTCTCTACCTTCTGCCTGGGGTTGAGTCCTGCATGAGGCTTCTTGCTTAGCAGGTAACATGCTTCTCCCCTGTCTGCTGCTCCCCCTGCTTGGGCTCTCTCTCTCTCTCTGACAAATAAATAAATAAAATCTTTAGGGGCTCCTGGGTGGCTCAGTGGGTTAAAGCCTCTGTCTTCAGCTCAGGTCAGGATCCCAGGGTCCTGGGATTGAGCCCCACATTAGGCTCTCTACTCAGCAGGGAGCCTGCTTCCCCCACCCCTCTCTCTGCCTGCCTCTCTGCCTACTTGTGATCTCTCTCACTCTCTCTCTGTCAAATAAATAAATAAAATCTTTAAAAAAAAATAGTAAGGTGGCTGATACATACATATAAATATTTTCCCATATATCTCAGAAAGAAAAGTTTTCATCATAATGACAACAAAAAATTACAGGTCCAGGAAAAATTGAATTATCTTCAAACCACTGCACACTATTAGAGACATATATAAATAGAAAGAAACAGTATGTTGTAAAACAATCAAATAATCATGCATATACTTCAAGGAATTTTGTCACAAATAAATTTACAAATTCAATCCAATCATAAAGCTTAAATTAAATTATGACTAGAAGAATTCTTCTTTCCTTCCTTTGTTAACATCTACTGATAATGAATTATGTGAAAATGTTTGTTCTACCTACTGAAAATATAGCAGTGAATAAAATACAAAATCCTGTCTCCTAAATTCTATGAAAATGTTTTTGTGAACAGATACAGAATTTTGTAAATGAGAATAAATTTCTGAGTTTTATCTGAAGCTCACATTGTCAAACCACTCCCTGCTTAATTTCCTTCAAACACACAAATATTACTTACCATCCCTGGGCGCTAAAGGAAAACCTGTGACAAAATTTCTGAACAAGAAAGGAATCAAAGGACATAGAAATGGCTCTCAAATTTTGCCTGAAATACAGAAAAAAAAAATTAATATGAAAATGTAATTAAGTAAAATATCTCACAGAGCTATTTTAAAACACATGTTAAATGACTAACTTAAAAAATAAAATAAAGCAGATCTTTGAGGGAAAAAATTGATGAAAGGGGCAAGCTCAAATCAAAATATATAAAATGAAAAAATCACAATCATAATTATAATAAACATTTTTAGACACTAAAAGCAATATTAGCAATATTATGTGATCATAGAATTTTTATTTCTGTATTTATACTTTCCATATTTCTATATGTCCTGTTATGTTTCAGAATCAGAAATATCATAAATGCTTCTCACAGTGTTTGAGTCCATCCATAATAAGGACAACTATACTCTTACTAAGGAGTTATTTATAAGAAAGGAGTCTGACAGCAAATATAAAGTCATCTTTATAACCCAGATTTCAAGATAAAACATTACTAACTGCCTTCAAGAATCCATTAGGCAACAGTCATGTAACAAAATGTTCTAACTGTCCAGGTCATCAGGAGCTTACTCTTCCTCTTATATGCTTTTAATGTCTAATGCATTAGCTTCCACTTGTACATAAACAACAGCACAAAAGCTACAAAAGCTATCCTTGAAGGTCTGTGTCAAAGGACAGTGGCTGCCCCATTGCCAGGTTTCAGTGCAGGCAGCAGGCACCTGGGAAGCAATGTGTGTTTGCTGTGCAGAAGTACACAGCTGAGTCTTCAGGCTGGGTGTCTCTGATGTGCAGGGAGAGATGTTTGGCTGTCTCATTGAATGAGACAGTGAGTCTTTGGTCTTCTTTTGTGGCCATGCTTGAACGAATGTATATAAGTGTTGGGTTCCATGATCAAAGGAGCGAGACTGATACAAAGTGAAGGTCAAGCAAAGATTTATTTTGTGCCAGCACCAAGAATCAAACCGACCAGTTGGGGCCATCTCTTACAGAGAGAGTGACCCCCACCCCCAGGCTCACAGAGCTGCTTTTACAGAGCAAAGGCCATGTGGTTGCGCCTGGCCAATGAGATTGTAGCACACAGAGAAAGTTGCATAATCATACTAGGTGACACACGGGTGGCCAATTGAATTACAATTTACCCTTTAGTAGCTGTTTGAACTAGCCTATCACTCTGGTCAGAATTAGCGCCTTAGTTTGGCACCCAAAAGGCAGAGTTTAGATTCTTTGGTGGCTAGGGAGATAGTAGGTGCGCTTTACTGATTGGACACCTCTACCTGGCCTGAATCGTCCTTGCATCTGGGCTCTTTTATCAGGGACTGGTCAGCCATGTTTTACTGGTTTCCCAGACTTGCTTCTAAGAAAGTTCCTCTGGGGGGGCAGGGTCAATTTAAGTTCACTGCATAAACAACAAAATGACTGTTCTACAGAGATGGGGTTGCTCTGGCTAAATAGACCCTTACATTCCCCCCTTTTCTTTGGAGATTAGTCAAATCCTTGACTTTTCAGCCAGTTCTATGTCCTCCTGTTGTAAGAGGTTATATTGAGCTTGTAAGATTAACATTTTTATTGCCCCAATTCTGTTTTGTACAAATGACATTAGGGTGTTTATAATGCAGGGGCCAAAAAGTAACATTAGTAATAGTAAAACTAGGGGCCGTGAAATTGCTGATATTAGGGAAGTCATCCACGGAGACCAGTTGAGCAAACTTTTATACCATCCCTGGGGGTTTCTGTGTTGTTGTTTGCGCTCATCTAGTCTTTTTTTAACAGCCACCAGACTGTTCTTAATGACTCTGGTGTGATTTACCCAGAAGCAGCATTCCTCTCCTAGGCTATGCACAGCCCCCCTTTTTCTAGGAATAGTATGTCAAGCCCTCTTCTATTTTGCAGTACTACTTTAGCTAAAGAGCTCAAGGAATCAGTTAGTTTGTCTATATTTTCATGCATATAGCATCGGTCAGTATCTACTTGGGACCCAAGAGCCTCAAAGTCTACTTTTTCCTTTATTAAGGCTGCGGTTCCTACTGCTGTGGGCCCTGATATCCCTGCCACCACTAGTGCTGGAATTAGGATGGGAACCACATGCTTTGTCCGTTCTATCCCTGCAGTAAATGATGGAACCCCTCGGTTCCTCCATAATAATCTACTTGGGGAAGGATGTGGGCAGTTATACAGAGTTCATTCCAGGAAGAGTTTGGGAACAAAGCAAGATTAAGACATGGCGTGAGCCCTGAACTGCAAGCAAACCAGGCCCCAGTGGAAGCCTTAAGGAAGTTAGTAAAGAGAGTAGGGGCTATTATGGTCTCACATAGGTCCTTATATTAGGAAGCTTGCTTTCCTTTTTGTTTCACAAGGCAAAGTCCCTTTCCTTCTATATCCCCTAGGTTTAGTCTAGGCACCTTTCCCCATTCACAAGAGTCATAAGAACTTTCATTCCTAATCTGTCCCTTCCGAATCCCTATGGTAAGGTTGGCCCCCATTCCGATATAATATGGGGGGTTTAAGCATAGCCAATAGTCCCGAGTAATATTAGGATCTGAAGTATTTAAAAAGCTAAACATTGAATCTACCAATGGGAGTAAAACTTTGGCGGCGCTGTTGTCATTGTCAACACTCTCTTTTTTATCCTCCATGACAGCCTTTTTTGGAGTTGGGATGATGGGTTGTCTGGTTGATTTTGGTGCTTGGGAGGATTTAAAACTGGGTTTGGCCCTATAGGCTGGGGTGGTTCTCTAATCTTTATTTTTTGGATGGTGAATTGCCTGCCTCTGTCTGTGCCAGCTTTATAATATCTGAGGCCCCAAGATTGGCCATACTCCCAAAGACAGTCTTTGGGGTTGATGATTGTGATAGATATATTTGCACAAAACCTCCCATACTGCCAGGACGTGGTTGAGGAGAAGATCCCCACAGCCAAATTCTTGACAATTTTTTTGTGTGTGTGTTACACAGTTGTTCGTTCTGGTGGGTACTACAGTTATATGGGGATCATGGTTTGTTCCCCAATTAGAGGCTATTGTCTCACAACCCCATAATGCACAGTAATAGTCTGAAGCCCCCCATATTCTGTATGGACCCCTGTATCAGGACACATATAATAAGGGGTGTATGCAAGGCAGGGGGTTACAGGTGCCAGTTGACATATGGTTACATTAAATGCACAGTTAGCTGATGAGTTAGCCATTCACTGCTTTTTATAACCTTTTCTACTTCTACTAATTCCATTTGTCTAATTTCCCATCTATACTTTTCTGTCTGATGAGGTAACTCAGAAGTTTTTACATAAACAGGTAACAATGGGAGCAACAATTAACTCAAGGAACTCATTGTTTTTTGAGTCTTGGCTTTAGTCCATTACCGGCAGGATCCATTGGCAGTGGAATCCATCTCTGTGGGGCATCCTCGTCCTTGGCTCATTTGACATGACCCAAGTGAATCCAGGCCCCAATGCCCTCACTTTTACTGCTGTGGGGTAGTCAGGATGACAGTAAATGGTTCCTTCCAGAGACATTCCAAGTTTCCCACTCAGTGGGAAGGTTTCACGGCGGGGCTACTGTCCAGAGCTCCTGCTCAGGAGAAATCACCACAGCCCTCGCATACCTCTTTCCATCAACCACGTAGCTACTCCCGTCTGTAAACAGAGTCATTTCCACATCTGGGAGGGGAGTGTCTCTGAGATCCGGCCGTATTCCTGCGACCTGGGTGAGGACTTCCCCACAGTCATGTGGGTGGTCAGCCAGCTCCTCTGGTAGCAATGTTGCTGGATGTAGCACCACCTGGGGCCAGAAAGTCACTTTCAGTTCATTGAGGAGGAGGGCCTGATACTCATCACTCAGGCGTTTGTCATTCATCAGTCTGGTGGAGTCCAGAGAAGGCCCTCAATAGCATGAATATTGGTCAAGATGATATTTTGACCCAAAGTCAATTTACTTGCATCCTCGACCAGGAGGGTCATGGCAGCAATTATGCAGAGGCAAGGGGGGAACCCAGCCGCACTGGATCTAGTTTCTTGTTAAGATAGGCTATTGTATTGGCCTTTGCCAAGGTCCCAGAGTCTGAGTCAAAACTCCTTTGGCCACCCCTGCCTTTTCGTCCATATACAAGTGGAAGGGCTTGGTAACATCTGGGATGGCCAATGCTGGGGCACTCAGTAAGGCTGTTTGTAATTCCTGAAATGCTCCTTCTGCCTCAGCTGAGTGAGCCCTCCCTTAATCAGTTTGTAGAGAGGTAGGACAATCTCCTCAAACCATGTTATCCATAGCCTACAGTAGCCCACCATCCCAAGAAACTCCCCCACTTGTCAGGGCATGGTGGGGTGGGGGTATCAGGTGATCACCTCTTTCCTGGGCTCAGACAGTGAAGGCACTCCCTCATGGAGATCAAAGCTTAAATAAGTGGCGTGGCTCTGACAAAGCTGTGCTTTCTTTGCTGACACCCGATACCCTTTTTCCTGCAGAGTCTGTAAGAGGGCTCTTGTCCTCAGCAAGCATGACTCATAGTCCTCAGTGACTATTAGCAAGTCATCAACATACTGTAACAGAGTGACTCCCAGGTTAGAGGTTCTGTACTCATGTAAATCCTCGTGCAAGGCCTCGTCGAAGATAGTGGGTGAATTCTTGAATCCTTGGGGAAGTCTTGTCCAGGTGAGCTGGCCTTGGAACCCTTCCTGTGGGTCAGACCATTCAAAAGCAAAAAGGGACTGAGACTCCCTTGCTAAAGGTATGCAGAAGAATGCATCCTTGAGATCTAAGATGGTATACATAGTTCTTTTGGGACCCAGGAGGGAGAGTAGGGTATAGGGGTTAGGCACCGTTGGGTGGATATCTTCAACCCATTTATTAACTTCCCGCAAGTCCTGAATGGGTCAGTACTCCCCAGTCTCAGCCTTTTTGATGGGCAGCAAACTTATGTTCCATGGAGACTTGTAAGGAACTAGGATCCCATCTCCTTGGAGGTGGTTAATGTGTTTTCTGATCCCTTCCTTTGCTTCCCAGGGGAGGGAGTATTGCCAGACGTGAATGGCCGTAGCCGTCGCTTTTAACTGTAACACCACTGGAGGCTGTCCCTTGGCCAAGCCAGGAGCTTCCCTTCTGCCCAGACTTCAGGGAATTCAACCTGTAGAGTTTGGAGAAGGTCCCACCCACCCACCCACCCTCTCCTCTGGTTTTGAGTCTGGCTTGTAAAGAAGGTATTCATCTACTGCTGCCACAAGCATGTGCACAGTGGGTTCTCTCAAAGTTACAGTTATATCTCCTTCTGAGAAATGAATGCCAGCTCATAGTTTGTGGAGGAGATCTCTTCCCATCAGGTTATATGAGGCATTAGGGAGGACCAAGAATCGATGTTTGACTACTCCCAAGGCCAAATTTAGAGTCCTTTCTGTTGTCCATTTATGACTTTCTGTGTCATTTGCCCCTTGTATCCAGACTTCCTCTCCAGATAGTTCTCCCATAGGTTTAAGTAGTGATGAAAATTGGGCTCCCATGTCCACCAAAAAAATCAATTGATTTCCCCTCCACCTCAATTTTGACATGAGTTTTGGGGAGGGGCTCTGAACCATGGCCCCTTCTGTCTTTGGTGCCCAGCATTGCTGCCTTCTTTTTGGGGCACTCCTTGGCCCAGTGTCCATTTTCCTTGCAGTAAACACACCGGTCTGCATCTAAGTCTTCCCACCTGTTTTCTCTGTGCTTAGGCTTTTCTTTCCATTGACCATCTCCTACCTGCCTTTTCCCTTTACAATGACCTCTTGCCTCCTGTCTCTTTCCTGCCTCATGTAATGCCAAAACCTTAACTATTTTATTGGTCTGTTTTCCATCTTCCTGTGCATACCTATTGTTAAACACCTTTTCTGCTATTTCCATTAACTCAATCAGATTCTTCCCTTCAAATCCTTCAATTTTCTGAAGTTTCTTCCTTATGTCTGGGGCTGACTGACTGGCAAAAGCAAAATTTATTGGCCTCTGATTTTCAGGCGCCTCAGGGTCAATCGGACTATACATTTTTCTAGGCCTCAATAAGCCTTTCTAGGAAAGCCCCCGGGGACTCATTCTTACCTTGAGTCACCGCACTAATTTTAGATAAATTTATAGGTCTCCTTGGAGCCACACAGAGACCTCCTAGTAGAGCCTGGCGGTAGATCATAAGCTCTCCTTACCTTCATCAGAGTTTGGATCCCAGTTGGGGGGTTCCTTTGGGCAGTAGTCCTCCATTTGCCAGGAATCAAGGTCCCAGCAAAGTCTCTCATTTATCACTTTATAGGTTTCTCACATAATGCAATCCCTCTTTTCTGCATTAAAGAGGGCCATAAGGAGCTGCTGAATATCCACGCAAGTGGGCTGGAGGGTAAGAAAGACAGTCTCCAAGAGACTAATTAAATCCTGAGGATTGACAGAGAAGGATTTATCTTGGGCCTTCCAGTTATAGGTATCAGAAGAGGAGAAAGGGATATAGGTTAGGTGGGGGCGCCCTCTCCCACCTGGTAGAGCAACCTCACAGAGAGGCAGCATTGGTGCCAATGGAACCGGGGAGGTAGAGGGTGGCAGAGGGGGTAGCTAGCTCTAGCTAAGTAGGCCTTTACACAAGGAGCTGGGTACCTTTTCCAAGTTCTTGCTTATACCAAGGGAAAAATTCTGAGGCACTGTCTGAATAACCACAGTTGATAACAGAGCTGCTTCCCTCCTGGACACTCAGGGTAGAAGGATGCTGCTCCACATTCTCTCCCTGGCGGAACCCTGTGCAGAAAGAAAAGGTCAGAGAAAGGAGTAGAGATTCCAGGTTATTGTGCTTCAGAATGCTCTTTTTCTACACTAAGTGGAGAAACCCGAGTAAGCCAGTCTTGACTTCTGAAGAATATCCACTAATATACTCTGAACTCAAAGTTCAGCTGCAGCTACGAGAACATGATTAAAGCTCCCATGGATGTCTTCATGATTCCACACCGTTAAGCTCAGGTTCAGAATTAGAGCCTCAAGCCAGCTCAGCTCCCTCTCTTAGCAGACTGTCCCTTCTTTCCTCTAACAGAGGACTTTCCCATGTTGTCAACCAGCCAATAAGAAAAAGACTCTCTTTCTGCCATAGTCTAGTCCATCAGATGCACTAAAATGAACCCTCCACGTGTTCTGCAGGTGCCTTCTTGTGGCCTCATCTCTACTGAACTGGCTGGGCAAATGCTTTTCACTTAGCCTGTGTCTCTGAGGGACAAATTTGCATAGGGAAATCTGACATGCTTTAAGAAATCTATTTGAATGCTATGTGTCTTATATAATGCAAAGTATTGAAAGACAGAGTAGAAATGGTGAGAAATCATCAAGCTGCAAACTCAGAAAATATAACTATATGAGTTTATTCTTAAAGTGTTTTCATTTTCCCAAATCAAAATAAATGGCATGTCCTCCAATGCAATGCTGCCTCATAGACTCAGAAGAATTTTCTCTAAAGAATCCACTATCCATCCTGTCATGCTTCCCACTTTCTGGTCAACACTGTTTCACATTCCATATTTTTCCTAAATGCCACGACAGTGTTCTTTCCCCAGGACTCATTGATAAAGTTCTCCAATCCTGTGAGTTTCCAAAATTATCTCTCTCTTCCAACACCCCTTTTTCATTCATGTGATAATCTTGGAATCTTCTGATAACCTCTGTGAGAAAAAAATTCACAGAAGCATGAATACTGTGTATTCTCAGGGAATGGTACCAAAAAGAAACTGGTCCTAAAGAATTGATCAAGAGAAATGGTCCCAGGGTGCCTGGGTGGCTCAGTAGGTTAAACCTCTGTCTTCAGCTCAGGTCATGGTCTCAGAGTCCTGGGATTGAGCCCCGCATCAAGCTCTCTGCTCATCAGGGAGCCTGCTTCTTCCTCTCTCTCTGTCTGCCTCTCTGCCTACTTGTGATCTCTGTCTGTCAAATGAATAAATAAAATCTTAAAAAAAAAAAAAAGAAAGAAAGAAATGGTCCCTGGGAAACCAAGACTACCTTGTGTAAAATTCCCAGCTCCATCATGTTTTCATAGAATATTGTTTTCCTTATGGCCTAGGAAAAATTCATCTACCATCTTCATGAACTGCCAGCTGCAGGACCCCTAAATACCCAGTGATCATTTTGCAGTGTGTGACTTATGCTCATTATACTCACTCTGCCTTCAAGGGATGTGCACCTGGGATAATAAATATTTGTTAATTTGGGAAAGTCCTTAGAAATACCTGTTGGTGTTCACATGACACCATCACCTCTGGCTTCCTCCTACAGAAACAGTGAGTGATGTATGAGTTTGCTGGTAAAATCATAGTGACTCAGCCTGAGTCTCCCTTCTGGCCCAAGGTCTCAAACATTTACATAAATTAGAACTCTCCATTCAGTTATTAGATGCTTTTTCTTTACCCAGCACAATGGCCCGACAGCAAGGAGGCAGGGGAAAGAATGCTAAACTGGAAGTGAGGAAACCCACTTCCTTTCTTGCCCAGCTTATTCACTACCTAATTGTTCCATACGGTCATCTTGGATACAGTCTCTGATGTGTAAAATTAAGTTGAACTGAAGGATTTCTAAGGGCTCTTCCAACTCTAAATTTCTCTTATACTATATAACAATGCAAATATGTATTGAGGACTGGTTGTACACACTCTGGACTGGTGTCAGAGTGGGTGAAATTGCCTTCATCATGGAACCCCAAGACTATTCTCTAGTGGGTTTGATCTAGTGGGTTTGAGGTTGATCCTAGCCTACACTGAGGACTCGACAGAAGCAGAGACATGGTTCTTAGAATGAGATCCTATCTTGGCTTTCATTTCGTCTATGAGATCAATAGTGTATCAAGGAGAACTATATCAATATTAACATGAAATAAAATAGGACTTTGTTCACTGATGGAAAACTCCTCACAGGCAGTGAGACCAGAGGGCTCCATGGCTGAGCCATGGGTAAGCAGGATATTCTTTCGGAGATGTATTTCTTATATATATCTATACATATAACTTAAGTACTGTATGAAGAAAAGAAAGAATCTCCAGAATCGAGACAAACTAGAGAAGGCAGATGAGCTTACTAATGTGGAAAGCAAGAAGCACTTTCTAAAACCGCCTAATTGCTTTCTGCATTCTGGCTTTTTCCTTAAAACTTTAGTTTGGAGTTTCAAAATTTCCAGCCAGGTATACGTATACAATTTTTGAGATCAATTCATAATGAAAATTTGGGAACTTTATTCAAAAACCAGGGAAAACTTGTCATTAGGTAATGTTTCAAGGGGAGACATTTTTCTAAAATTCTTTAACTTAGGACGTCTGGGTGGCACAGTTGGTTAAGCTTCTGCTTTTGGCTCAGGTCATGATATCAGGGTCCTGGGATGGAGCCCCACATAAGGCTCCCTGCTCAGAGGGGAGCCTGCTTCTTCAACTCCCTGTGCCTATCGCTCTACCTATTTGTGTGTGCTCTCTCTCCCTCTCTCTCTGTGTCAAAAAAGTGAAAAAAATCTTTAAAAAATTAATTAAAAAAATAAAATAAATTGCTTTAACTCTTTATACATATTAGTTTCTTGTCTCTGAATTTAATATTTTAAAGACTTTTTTCTTTTCAACTATCTCAACTAGGTTCAAAGAAAAATGAGGCCAGGATGCCTGGTTGGCTCAGTGGGATAAATCCTCTGCCTTCGGCTCAGGTCATGATCCCAGAGTCCTGGGATCCAGCTCTCTGCTCAGCAGGGAGCCTCTCTGCTCAGCAGGGAGCCTGCTCCCTCCTCTCTCTCTCTCTGCCTGCCTCTCTGCCTACTTGTGATCTTTCTCTGTCAAATAAATAAATAAAATCTCTTTTTAAAAAAATGAAGCCAATGTACTGAGGCTTTCAGTCCACCTCATACCCCCACACAGGTATGGGCTTCCAACTATCACCTTCCCCATGACTATTTCACAACAGATGAGCCTACACTGCCACATCATGTCACCCAAAGTCCACAGTTTTTCTAGGTTTCACTCTTGCTGTTCGACATTCTGTGGGTGTGAACAAGTGTATAAGGCATGTATCCACCATTATAGTATCATATAGGCAAGGCTCACTACACTAAGTATTCTGTGTTCTATTGATCCCTGCTATTCTCCTCAACCCTTGGCAACCACAGTCTTTTACTCCCTCCATAGTATTGCTTTTTCCAAAAAGTCAGAGGACCAGAATCATACCCTATGTAGCCTTTTCAGATGGGTTGTATTCACTTAGTAAAATGCTTTTAAGTTTCCCCTATCTCCTCATTCCTTCATGGTTCATTTCTTTTTAGCAGAAAATCATATTCCATTGTTTGGATGTAACACCATTTATTTATTCATTTGCTTATTAAAGGACATACTGTTTACTTCAGAGTTTTGGCAAATGTGAATAAACTGCCAAAAAACACCTGTGTAAGGTTTGTGTGTGGACATGTTTTCAACCCTTTTGATAAAAGGACTCAGGAAGACCATTGCTAGATCATAGGATAAGAGTATGTTAGTTGTGTAAGAAACTACCAAGCCACTTAATTGAAATGTCCAGGTAAACACTTTGCATTTGTAGTAATTTTCCAACAATACTTAATACATCCTTGGCTGCATGTCAAAGCCCCAGCTAGTCCAAAGCAGGCACAGACAGCACAGGTGGCCCCGCCCAGTGCTCAGCTCTCACACAGCCTGCTGTGACCCAGAACCTGAACCTGCATGTGTTCCTGCCTGAGTCCTGCTGCCCACCTATCTCTCTGCTCAGGCACTTGTTCCCCCACTTATAGGACTCACTTATAAAAGACAGGTACAAAGATAAAACTAGTATTAATTTCAAGACAGTGGAAGGCACAGCATCAAACCAAGGGCAGGGTTCCTTGGGAGAATGGGGTGCTGTGTAACCACACAAGTCCCATGCTAAGGAAGCTGGCTTTTCTCCCAGCTTCAGAGAGTCTGCCCATCTATCTCTATCTGAATTTTCAGGGGCACAGGCCTTTCTATCAATGCCTTTTTCTCAACATAAAAACCAGTGCAGGCTGGAATTCTGTGTGTGCTGGAATCTTCAACATGCAAATTTCAACTCTGGGTTTGGGGTCAACAGTCTCTGTCTCTGGCTACAACAGAGAAGAGGATCATTTAGGGTTGTCCTGGAAGCTTCCGACTCCCTTTTCCAAACTGGAAGTGATTTTACATAATCATGAAAATAGATCCATTCAAAATAAAAGGAGGAACAATAGATTTTTCATTGAACAGAGTGAAAACTTCCATGAGCTCTTCTCCACAAGGTGCTGTTTAGAAACTACTGAAATGGATACTTCTGTCAGTGATATATGTCAACACATCATATGAATTGATCAAGGACATCATTCAGATTTTATGATTCTACAGTCTTCTAGATGAGGTACTCAAAGGATAAGCTCTCATGTCACCTCAGATTCACTAATTTGATTCCACCAAGTCACTTATGCTCTAAAATCCTCCCTTTATTTGCGAGTAAAATGAACATGCCTATTTACAGTGTATTACCTTACTGAATAGAAAATATATGTAATGAGACAAGTAGAGTGCCTGACCCTCAATAAAATTATTTTATTATATTTGTATTTCCCATAGTGAAAAAGCTAAACACAAACTTAAAAAATGTTACATACATTCTCCTTACTATTCTTTGAAAATAAAAAAAATCTACAGTAACTAAAAAATTCAGTCAGATCCCTCTGTTTGTTCAAGATCTTCTAATTGTTCAAGACATTTCCATTTGACTACTTACAAATAACTTATATGCTGACTGCAAGGACATCTGTGTTCCCAGGGTACTGGATATGGGCATCTCTGTCACTTGCTCCAATGCTGCCACGATAGAGCTTTTTACCAGCAAAGGGCTTTCTGGGGGAAGAAATGGGCAAGGAATGTGAAATGACAACCCCGATGGGTCTAATTTTAGAAGGAAAAACATGCTGTCACATAAATCTGAAAATCTGGAAATGTGCAAAGGCTGCAGTTGGAGCAAGTGCCCGCCCTGGGGAAGGGCGGGGACTGCAGGCCCAGCTGCAGTTTGGGTGCAGGCTGCAGATCACCAGGGAGCACTGTGCCTGGGCTGCACATAGGTAGGTGGCTGAGTCTTCCAGTCGGGAGGCCCCGATGTGGAGGGTGCTGGACCGATCCTTAGTATTCACTGTGCAGTTTAACCTCCCACTCTGCTTCATCCCTGAAGCTATGTAAAACAGCCCCATAAGACCGTCGCCTCTGGGGGGCTGTCGGAACCACTGCACACTGCGCGCAGTTTCGGAAAAATTGCATTTGAGAGTAGAGCTGTCTCCTTCCTGGAGCCTAAGGGCTGAAGGGCTCTGCTCCACCGTCATCCCTCTCACCCCTGTATGGAAAGAGAAAAACAAACACAAGTGAGGTGTCTTGGGGGTCGCCGATGCAATTCCCAAACTTGCAAAATATCCCAAGACACACCGCTGAGGTAGTAGGACCCTCTTGGAGTTCCCCCACCACTGTGGGCTGTGGGCTGTGGACTCCACCCGAGTACCCATGAGGAACGCCCCCACTCACAGCAAACCTGGATGCACAGGAGCCCCAGGAGAGCTCCCCAATGTCTCCTCATGATTCCTTGTCTACGTGATGAGGTACTTCTGCCTACTGCAGAGCGTAAAGTCTTGGATTCAGAGAAACTCTGTCTTACAGTCAATCCCTTTCAACAGAACCACCGAGCACCAATCACACCTTAGCCCTGTCATTCACAGAACTCCAGACTCCACCCACAGTGGCCCAGGACAGGGCACGCTTATGTCTCCAAAACTGTGCTGGCCAACAGTGCAGGGAGGTAAGGGCAATACTTCTAATATAAGAGGATAATTTTTTTTCTTAAAACGCTTCATGTAAGGGATTTGTGAGTTAGTGTGTGAAGAAAGGTGAATGATATTTCTAAAAGATTCAAGGCCTAATGGGGATTCCACAAAACCTTGAAAAATCACAATGCAAAGTGTCTCCATTCCCCAATTTGCATAGCTTGTGAGACTACGTGAGAATTCCACTACATGAAAATACTGGTAAAAGAAAACGATCTGATATCATGCGTTATATATTGCAGAAGTAACCATAATTTCTGAAATCAAGACAGTTCTAGAAACCAAGACAGATAGTCACAATCTGTATTGATTATTATTGCAATCATAACTTGGCTGATGAAAATTAAGAAGTCTGCACAATGTCCTCTCTAACTTTCACAGCTCCATCCCTCCTGTGCAATTCATGGACCCTGCTCATCCACACAGCTGAGTCTGACTGGGCCACTAGTTGCTGTTCAAAGTCAATGTTGTCCTCTCCCTTTCCTTCTCTTTGTGTTCCTTATTGTTTCCTCTCTTCTTTTCCTCATTCTTGCTCCCTCCACTCTCAGCAGAGATATATAAAAAGGTGAGATATCTGGGGTTTTGAAATAATTTCAAGGCCAGTAAGTTTGGGGTATTTTATTCATATTAATTAAGAGGTGTTTTCTGTTGAGTTTCCATGCTCACAATGCCCAGAAATATTCCTTTCCTGGTACCTGTGAAGAATTATCTGTATAGTGGATTTCTAGAGACATGGCCTCAGATGTCTGAGGTTGATATGCAATGGCAGAACCTAAAACCGGAGATGAGCTTTACACAAACACAGTCCCCCCTCTCCCACACCTTTGCTATCTATAATTGGACTGGCTCACATGATATCTGTTCTTTCTTTTAACTGTTCAACCTTGGACCATCAGAAAAATCTTTATTTCTGGTAAAGCCTAGAGTGCCCCCTAGAGTAATGAAGCTGTCAGCAAAGACACCTCAGAGGAAGCAACTCTGCAGACACAGCCCCCAGCCCCATTCATTCCAAGGTTCCTAACAAAGGAAATGCCCATGGTCAGAAACTAAAATTAGTGCTTAGATTGGCGAGGATTAAAAGTGGACCAAATCCTACTTTTAAAAGGGAATTTCATGGAAATGGATATAAAAGATAATTTGGTAGTCTCATCTTGTGCTACTTATTTGATTTCATTACCTTAGTTCAAAAGAAATCCATAAATACTTATTGAGCCCTTAGTTTCAATTGAGGTAATCTACTAGAGCTAAGAATATATATAAGAGTAATGAAATATTATTCGGCAGTTTAAAAGAATTAAATCTTGCCATCTGCAACAATATAGATAGAGCTGGAGAGCATAATATTAAGGGAAATAAGTCAGTCAGAGAAAGACAAATACCATATGATTTCACCCATGTGGAATTTAAGAAACAAGTCAAATAAGGAAAAGGAAAAAAATAAGACAGAGAGAGATAAATCAAGAAACAGACTCGTCATTAAACAGAACAAACTGATGGTTACCCGAGGAAGAGGCTGGGGATTGGTTAAATAGGTGAGGAGATGAAGCAGTGCCCTTGTCCGGATGAGCAAACACCAGGTGTTCTGTGGACGTGTTGAGTCACTATATCGTACACCTGAAACTAATACAACACTGTATGTTAAGTAACTGGAATTTATTTATTTATTTATTTTTTTAAGTCCTCACAATAGTGATTTTATTAAATTAGTTGCTTTTATAAAACATTGCAGATGTCATAATTGTTAACATAACAATTTACCAAACTGTAGTCAACTGGTGCAGTTTGCTGAGCATGTTTTATAAAGGAAAGGAAATGCCAAAACCCTGTTAAAAGTTATTCCACTGCAGCCTAAGAGAACAAAGGAGAATTGTCACTTAAATCAGGGAAATAAAACAGGTAAAGAGCTTCCCTCCCCCATCTGAAGCACTCCATCCGTAGAACAGTCTGATAAATAAGAACTAGACAGTCTATGCATTCGAGAGATTCCACAAGCTGTAATGCAGTGCAATAATGGAGAGGTTTACCTTCTTCAGCTTCAAAGTTGGAGGGTCTGGTCATTTAATTTTTAAATACCAAGCTAGTGCTTTTCAGCTGTTGTATCTTCACTCTGAGATAAGCAGTCTTCTTCACAACGTATTTTTTTTAATATCCTCACGCTTAATTTTAAGACAAAGCAATTTTAATACTAGGTGCATACCACATGCCCTTGCCGCAAACTGCTTTTCTTGACAAGTTATGAAGTAGTTCAAGGAGGTATGGTTAAGGCTGTATTACTGAATGGTGCTGGTAAATACTACACAATTTTTGTCATGTTGCAACCTTTGTTTCCAATTCAGTGACTGCTGCTATGGAATCAGAGAGCAACAATGACAACATTATTAGGTTTTTGTGGTTTTTTTTTTTTCTTTTTTAAACTATGATTTAGTAGCGACTGAGGTTCCCAATTTTAACCCCTTGGCAGCAAGATCCAAGTTCCCTCATTCGCACATTAGCACCTAAGTGTCAAGGGGTTAAATAACCAGCACAAAAGATACTGCACTTCTGATTGTAGCATTTGGCAGAACTGAAAGGAAAGGAAGTTGTGCTACATGTTGATTGTGGGCAACAGAAAGAAGACACCAGGAGAAGAGAAAATGTCACATGAAGTCTTCATAGTCTTGTACATATCCTCCATCATAACCACCGTAATCTGCCAGATCGTCTTTCATGGTAGCCTTTAATCCCCCTCCAGGGACCACACCTTTCTTCTTCTTTTTGGCTTTGCTTTGCTTTTCTTGCTTTTGTTTTTCACTGCAAAGCACAGTCAATGAATTGGTAATCTTTTTCAAGTCATCAATTTCCAATGAAATACACACATCTCGAACTAAGGCTTCCAAAAAACTGGCATAATATAGTGACTTTTCATATTGTGTAATTTTATCTTTTAGTAACTTTCCAAACTCTGTGAAGTCATCTCTTGAAGATGGGTTCATTGCATCTATTCCATAAACAGTATTATTAACACCAAAAGTTTCTTTTGCTAATTCAAGGTCTGATTCTTCCTGTAATTTCTTTAGTCGCAGTTTATCTGCTAATTGTTCTTCTGGTGTTAGCACTTTAGGTTCTTCAGGTTCTTCTAACCTCTTTTTAATTTCTTCTTGCCTTTTCTTCTGTTGCCATTCTTTCTCTTTTATTTTCTCTGCTATTTTTTTCTTTTCTGAAACTTTTACTTCTGGTTTTACTTCTGCTTCCTCTTTTTTTTCATCATCATCATCATCCCAGTTATCTTTCTCAAATGCAGTGGTTCCGGGTGCCTGGGTTAAAGCCTCTGCCTTTGACTCAGGTCATGATCCTAGGGTCCTGGGATTGAGCCCCGCATCGGGCTGTCTGCTCAGTGGGAATCCTGCTTCCCTTCCTCCCTCTCTCTGCCTGCCTCTCTGCCTACTTGTGATCTCTTGACGTCCTCGTCCTCGTCCTCCAAGTAACTGGAATTTAAATAAAATCTGTGAGTGAGTGAATGAATGAATGAACTTTTTTTTTTAAGACGTTATTTATTTATTTCACAGATAGACCACAAGTAGGCAGAGAGGCAGGCAGAGAGAAGAAGGGAAGTAGGCTCCCCGCTGAGCAGAGAGACCGACGCAGGGCTCAATCCCAGGACCCTGGGATCATGACCCGAGCCGAAGGCAGAGGCTTTTTTTTTTTTTTTTTTTTTTTAAGATTTTACTTATTTATTTGGGAGAGAGAGAGAGAGCATGAGAGGAGAGAGATGAGAGGGAGAAGCCGACTCCCTGCCGAGCAGGGAGCCTGATGTGGGACTCGATCCCGGGACTGTAGGATCATGACCTGAGCCGAAGGCAGTCACTCAACCAGCTGAGCCACCCAGGTGCCCCCGAAGGCAGAGGCTTTAACCCATCAAGCCACCCAGGTGCCCCCATGAATGAACTTTTTAAGATAATACATAAAAGTGGATAATATAATAGTTTACAGTCTACAGGGGAAAGAGAAAGGTACATAGTTAGAATCAACGAGTGGGACCCTAAGAGGAATAAAAGTAAAAACTATCTGATCCCAGAGGAGGTAGAAATGCTTGTACGTTGGGTCATTGTGCAAAATCTTATGAAGAATGTGATCATTTTCTCCCTTCCTCTTTTTGATGAAAGAATAGAAGAGAACATGGATAAACCTTTATGATGTTTTTTTTTTAATTTTTTATTTTTTATAAACATATGTTTTTATCCCCAGGGGTACAGGTCTGTGAATCATCAGGTTTACACACTTCACAGCACTCACCAAAGCACATACCCTCCCCAGTGTCCATAATCCCACCCCCTTCTCCCAAACCCCCTCCCCCCAGCAACCCTCAGTTTGTTTTGTGAGATTAAGAGTCACTTATGGTTTGTCTCCCTCCCAATCCCATCTTGTTTCATTTATCTTTATGATGTCTTTTATGATTGAAGAGATTGGAACACTGCACACTGTTGGTGGGAATGCAAAATGGTGTAACCATGGAAAACAGTATAGAGGTTCTTCGAAAAGTTGAAAATAGAACTACAACTAAAATCCTACTTCTGAGTATTTGTCAAAAAAAATTGAGGGGCACCTGAATGACTCAGCTGATTAAACATCTCACTCTTGATGTGGAATGAGGTCATGATCTCGGTGTCCTGAGGTGGAGCCCCATGATGGGCTCTGTGCTGAGCGTGGAGCCTGCTTAAGAGTCTCTCTTTCCCTCTGACCCTCCCCACCCCCAACTCTCTCTCTCTCAAAAAAAGAAAAAAAGAAAGAAAAAAAATGAGAGACACCTAGGTGGCTCAGGCAGTTAAGTGTCTGCCTTTGGCTAGGGTCATGATCTCAGCGTCCTGTGATTGAGCCCTACATTGGGCTTCCTGCTCAACAGGGAGTCTGCTTCTCCCTTTCTCTCTGCTGCCCCCTGTTTGTGTTTATTCTTTCTCTGTGTATGTGTCAAATGGATAAATAAAATCTTTTTTTTTTTAAATGAACTCAGGATCTTGGAAAGATATTAAGCACTCCTATGTTCATTACACCACTGTTCACAGTAGCCAATTAGGGAAAGAACTTGGATGTCCAAAAACAGATGTATGGATAAAGAAAGTGTGCTCAATACATAAGTGGGTACTATTCAGCCTTAAAGAGAACAAAAAAAGAAAAGGAAATCCTACAATAAGCAAACATGTGGATGAATCTCGAAGCCATTATGCTAACTGAAATAAACCAGTCACAGTAAGACAAATAATGCATGATTCCACTTAAATGTGGTATCTATGATAGTCAAAGAATCAAAGAG
Source organism: Mustela erminea (assembly GCF_009829155.1). NCBI lineage: Eukaryota > Metazoa > Chordata > Mammalia > Carnivora > Mustelidae > Mustela > Mustela erminea. Next base: position 73,599,024 of record NC_045618.1, on the reverse strand, counting down.
TGAATCAAAAAAGAGATTACCATGGTCTCTGGGCATAGGATAATGGGGAGTTACTGATCCATGAGCAAGATGAAAGAATAGAGAGTTGCTGAACAACATTGTACCTATTCCAAAAATCACATATCGTACACTTAAAAATCCCAGAGGTTCTGTCTCCTGGTAAGTGTACTTTACATTTTACAGATTAAATTAAAAAAAAAAAATAAGACCCTACAGGTCTCACCAGTTATAATGGCCAAATCGAAAACACTAGTACCACCAAATGTTGGTGTCAAAAACTTAGGAATATCCCAGATCAATCCAGTGAACCTCACCAAAGTGGTAATTAATAAAAGTGTCATGTGCACACACCAAATAGACAGTTCACGAACTGTAAGCAATCAAACTTGACTATGGGAAGAGGCTCGGGGGTATATTATTAAAAAGCAGCTTATATCGTGAGGAGACTGGGAGCGTCTGTTCTGTTTTAAAGAATTCAAGAGGTAAATGTGTATTATTAATATGGGTTAATAATGGAGTTTTATTAAAGATTATATTTTTAAGCAACCTCAACCCCCAACATGGGTCTCAAATTTACAACCATGAGATCTGGAGTCACAATTCTCCTGAAAGAGCCAGCCAGAAACCGCCCCCGCCCCAGTTTACCACATTTATCCAAATATCTGAGGACAATTCTTATTATATACCCTTTTGGATTGTTTAAAGTATAGTTTCACATGCATTTATATTTATACACCCATGAAAATAAAATTGATGCTTTAAAAGAATTAAAGAAAAATTACATTATACCAAGAATATATAACTAATGCAATAGGAAATATATTAATATTCTGATCATAGCTCACTCATAAAATCTGTGGATAAGGAGATGATAATTTAAAAAGCTTGCCACAATATTGGCAAAGTCTTTTAGTGCAACATAGACATTGATTTTTTATTATTTTTTTTTTTACTTTTTAATTTTTAATTTTTTATAAACATATAATATATTTTTATCCCCATGGGTACAGGTCTGTGAATCGCCAGGTTTACACACTTCACATCACTCACCAAAGCATATACCCTCCCCAATGTCCATAACCCCATCCCCCTTCTCCCAACCCCCCTCCCCCCAGCAACCCTCAGTTTGTTTTGTGAGATTAAGAGTCACTTATGGTTTGTCTCCCTCCCAATCCCATCTTGTTTCATTTATTCTTCTCCTACCCCCTTAAGCCCCCATGTTGCATCTCCACTTCCTCATATCAGGGACATCATATGATAGTTGTATTTCTCCACTTGACTTATTTCGCTAAGGATGATACGCTCTAGTTCCATCCATGTTGTTGCAAATGGCAAGATTTCATTTCTTTTGATGGCTGCATAGTATTCCATTGTTTATATATACCACATCTTCTTGATCCATTCATCTGTTGATGGACATCTAGGTTCTTTCCATAGTTTGGCTATTGTGGACATTGCTGCTATAAACATTTGGGTGCACGTGACTCTTCGGATCACTACGTTTGTATCTTTAGGGTAAATACCCAGTAGTGCAATTGCTGGATCATAGGGCAGTTCCATTTTCAACATTTTGAGGAACCTCCATGCTGTTTTCCAGAGTGGTTGCACCAGCTTGCATTCCCACCAACAGTGTAGGAGGGTTCCCCTTTCTCCGCATCCTCGCCAGCATCTGTCATTTCCTGACTTGTTGATTTTATCCATTCTGACTGGTGTGAGGTGATATGGTACTGGCACAAAAACAGAGGTGTGAGGTGTTTTGATTTGTATTTCCCCGATGCCGAGTGATATGGAGCACTTTTTCATGTGTCTGTTGGCCATCTGGATGTCTTCTTTGCAGAAATGTCTGTTCATGTCCTCTGCCCATTTCTTGATTGGATTATTTGTTCTTTGGGTGTTGAGTTTGCTAAGTTCTTTATAGATTTTGGACACTAGTCCTTTATCTGATATGTTGTTTGCAAATATCTTCTCCCATTCTGTCAGTTGTCTTTTGGTTTTGTTAACTGTTTCCTTTGCTGTGCAAAAGCTTTTGATCTTGATGAAATCCCAATAGTTCATTTTTGCCCTTGCTTCCCTTGCCTTTGGCGATGTTCCTAGGAAGAAGTTGCTGCGGCTGAGGTTGAAGAGGTTGCTGCCTGTGTTCTCCTCAAGGATTTTGGTGGATTCCTTTTTCACATTGAGGTCCTTCATCCATTTTGAGTCTATTTTTGTGTGTGGTGTAAGGAAATGGTCCAATTTCATTTTTCTGCATGTGGCTGTCCAATTTTCCCAACACCATTTATTGAAGAGGCTGTCTTTTTTCCATTGGACATTCTTTCCTGCTTTGTCGAAGATTAGTTGACCACAGAGTTGAGGGTCTATTTCTGGGCTCTCTATTCTGTTCCATTGATCTATGTGTCTGTTTTTGTGCCAGTACCATGCTGTCTTGATGATGACAGCTTTGTAATAGAGCTTGAAGTCCGGAATTGTGATGCCACCAACTTTGGCTTTCTTTTTCAATATCCCTTTGGCTATTCGAGGTCTTTTCTGGTTCCATATAAATTTTAGAATTATTTGTTCTATTTCTTTGAAAAAGATGGATGGTACTTTGATAAGAATTGCATTAAATGTGTAGATTGCTTTAGGTAGCATAGACATTTTCACAATATTTATTCTTTTCAATTTATTCTTTTCGATTATTCTTTACACAATGTACTGACTCCCATACATTCTCCCAATCCCATAATTTGTGGCCCTCTGTGAGAGTTTGCAAAACAGAAGTTAGAGAAATCAATAGTGAAAAAACATTTTCTCTCACCATATTTTCTGGGCACTGAGAACAATCACACTTGAGTTCTTACTGTCAGAAAGCCAACTGATCTGTTTAACTGGTCAGGACATGAGCCATATCTTCCCCTCTGTTCCTGCTCCCAAGCCTACATGTTGAATATCAGCCCAAGTCTGCCACCTTATTCACTAGAAAAGAAAGCAGGGCCGAGGTTCCTGGTCTCTCTTTTCCTTGCTCGGGTACATGTGTTTCTCCTCCTTTCCTCCCTTTCCTTCTTTCTCTACTAAAACCTGGTTTGGAGCTGAAGCTCTCACATCACCTCTCCTGCCGAACTTTGTCAGGAAGACACTGGGCAGGGGCCACCTTCTCAGGCACATTGTGTGTCTCTGAAAGTGTCATAGACACAGCAACACCCACCAGGGTGCCCTGTGGCTGGACATTCACCGCAAGGATTAGCAAGAGACCACTTCATTTGTTATGCGGCTTTACCTTGAAAGTACTTACGCTCTGGCTGAGGAACTCTTGGCATGAAATTGGTCTCAGTGTCACTAAGAAACAGCTGGGGTTGGGGAATGTTACTTCTGGTTCTTATGCTCTAGTCATTTGTATGATTTTTGTACCAATCAGACACTGACAGACAAACAACAGATTGTGCTGGAATCAGAGTCAATCAGGCAGAGAAGCTCAGTATCCAGCCCCCTGTTCTTCTCAAAGTTTGCGCTCAGCTCCCCCTGCAGTCCCTGTCACTGTGTCACTCAGGGCACAGTAGTACACAGCTGAATCTGAGGCTTGCACTGAGCCTTTCTCCAAGTGGAAGGATTTGGAATCTTTGTTGTAGGTGGCTTCAAATCCTTTGTTGCTTCCCTTCTCCTTGTCCCTTGAGGCTTTCAGAAGGAGCTCTAGACCTTCTCCTGGATACTGGACATACCAGAAAAGAGTGGGGTAACCTGTTGTTGTATAAGTACAGTTGATAGTCAGGGAAGCCTCTTCTGAGAGGGTCACTTGGCTCTCCATCTGAGTCACTGAGTCTCCATGGGTTTGTCCTGAGGAAAAAGAAAGGAGACCTGTGTCACCTTATGTATAAGCTCTTGGAGAAATTACAAGTAAGCATTTTGCTGACACAATGGAAGAAAGAATCCAAATTTAAGAGGTATTTTACTTACCAAGCATCAAGAGTAACACAGTCACGAAGACTGGAGAACACTTCATCTTTGGAGTGTCACTTAAATAATGTTCTTCATTCTTACCATGGAGAAGGTTGGAGTGACAGAAATGATCAGTGGATGCCCACATTTCACTCAGGAAATGTGATTGTGGTAGGAAGCTGCACCCCCTGGTGGACAGGGACTGAAATGCGTGCATGTTGGCCAGAATCCTCCCCAAGGCAGCCATCCCTTACAGCTCTGACTCCATGCGTCACATGTCAGGCTTCAGGTGGCTCTTGGAAGCCTGAACAAGAGCAATCCTGACCCCTTAGGTCTATTTTGTTCTTCTTACTCTACCTGGTGTGGAAATTCTTTAACACACATCCCAGGGAATTTCTGTAGCTGAGAAGACACCCATTTTATTGAGCATTTTAGAACAGCTTTTTAAAAAAAATATTTTCATATATCCATTTAGAGCCAACCAATAATCCAATAGAACGTCATAAAAGTGTTTTAACTTGAAATAAAAGGAAGTAATAAGAAGTCACATCATTATTCTTCAGTTTTCAGACCTGCACCCTACATGTGGAACAAGGACTGTCATTCATTACACGCTCACTGTATATTTGCTAAATTACAAAAATAATGAATAAACAGCTTTTGATGAGGAATCACTATTACTAGAATATAATATTTCCTCAGTCCTAAATCATACCAATTGTAAGGGATGCAGTATTTTTAATCAAAGCTTTTTAGGAAAAAAACCTCACATTATCTTTACAATAGTCAAATATCCCTGCATTTCAAAATCATTTGAAAAGTGAAAAATATTAACCCTAGGAAAATATAATCACAGTTATCTAATTACTATAATAATATAATCACAAGTTTATAAATTTTTAAACTCCCCACCATGGTTTTGTCATAGCCAGTCCCACACCGGTTTGTGAGATTTCATTTGTGATAACTGCCCTCCAGCCAAGATGGTCATCGAATATCAGGGAAGAAGGTCTGGAGTCTGCATGGGAAAACATCCCTGTGACTAAACAAATTTTTAAAAACTGGTCTTTTTCTACAATACACAAAAGACAAAAACAAGCACTTCCTTAGCTCCCATTTTATGTTCATTTATTTTTAAAAACTAAAGAAAATAAAAACACTTCTAAGGATTATCAGAATAAAGTTCTGGAGAGGGACGCATCTTCGGTAGAGCCCTATAAACATTCATCTCCAGACACGTAGAGGAAGCTTAGCTCAGGCTGTTTCCTGCAGGTGGAAACAAGTCTCCGTCCCACAATACCCACAAAGTTGCCTATCTCCCCTGTTTTAGATCATAGAGGAGGCACATTTCCACAGGGCTTCTTCCTACCTAGCCACATGGAAGCCATGACCACCTTCAAAAGCCTGGAGAACAACATGTTCGAGTTCTCCCACGAGATGGAAAATGTCTTCTTCTTCTTCAAAATAAGGGCTTGGCATTGTGAGGGGAGCCTGACAGGGTGAGGGAAGAATTGCTGGGTATGTGCTGTTGTGGCCCCAGAATAAGAAACAGGGGTTTCCTGGTAGAACAAGTGTGTGGGTCATGTCATAATTCTCATGTCCCAGTGAAAGTCTCACTACCCTACATCCTTTTGCATTCAACAACCCTTAACTTGGAAACAATTATATCTGAAAATGAATGAGTAAAATTTCACATTGAAATGAGGATGGATGGTTTAACTATGTTATGTTCAATCATTGCATCTGTGATGAATATGGGTGGGTGGCACTTACTTAAAAATACTCCATGTGGGGTGCCTGGGGGACTCAGAGGGTTAAATCCTCTGCCTTTGACTCAGGTCATGATCCCAGGGTCCTAGGATCAAACCCACATCTGACTCTCTGCTCAGCAGGGACCCTCTCCCCCCACCCCGCCTGCTTCTGCCTACTTGTGATCTCTGTCAAATAAATAAATAAAATATTCAAAAAAAATTCCATGTAATATATTATGAAAACAACATATGATTGAGAATCATGTTTCCTCACATTACATATGCTGCTCTATCACCTAAGGTAGAAATAAATTATGTTGTGATAAGAAGGCAAAGTGTTTAGACATTCACTGTAGCTCTTTCAAGGTAACGTGTTGTTATGTCAGTGTTCCTCCTCACTACTCAGATCTGTTCAGATGCCTATGTTGAGGCCAAAAGTAGAAAAATCTAATCATCCTTTGCTGAAGAGTTCAGGTTGCAGCCCTCAGATAATAGACCTGTCACCAAGGTCTTCTCCTTACTGTTCAGTTTCCACAGCTCAGCTCTGTTCAGAAAGGCCAAAATGGACACCAGAGTTTGATCATTAGGTTATCAAGCCTTTGAAATTATGTTTTCCCATTGCCTCAGCTGAACCACAGTAAGCTTCCATGTTTGTATGTTCAGTTCTAAAGGGAATATACTCTAGGTGACCCTATACTCCTCCACAGAACTGCTGATCATATAATAATTTATTGTAATAGAACTTTATCTGTGTATGTATGTTAAAAGTAAGACTGTGCTCTGAGGACATTCCTCCACATCATAGCAAACAGCAAAGATCCATTGCCTATTATTGTCTGTCTCTTGATAGAGTAGCCAAGACTTAACATCCTTGCCTTGAAATCACTGTAGCCTCAGCTAAATTGTTTGAAGCATCTTCAGAGCTTGCATTGTATATGTCTGCATGAAACATGATGGAACCACATAACGTACAAAGTGGCCTCCTCTCTAAGGGATAGACGATAACTATCTAAAATGCCCAGCTAGCTGAGTAAATGGGAAATATTATTAATTTCTCCTTCTATCATTCAACTTTAATATATTTCTCAATGAAAGGAATCTCATAATTGTGCTTCTGTCATTCAAGAAGTGCCCATGTGCTGAACAGATCTTTTGGACACTCCCACATCAAATTACAAGCTAATAGATTTTTTAAAAATAATTTTATGTTAAACATTGAAGAAGATAATACCAGCCTGGTCATGAAATTAGTACTCTAGACCCCTTTATAAAACCCAGTCCCTTAGCAGAAGCAACGCTAATTCTAGTAGCTGAACTAGTGGATATCTCTCAGGTGCTTCACTTTAAACAAACAAAAAAAAATTGTGTAGTCAGTCTCAGGCAATATGTTTTTAATGTAGAACACAGTTTTCAAATACTATAAAGATAATAAAGTTTCTTAATGTCCTACCTTTCCTTAACCCTCTCATGCATTCTATTAGAAAGGGACAGAAAATACATGAATTTTTTTAATGTCTTTACGCTACTCAAAAAATTTTTTTGCCATAAAGACAAAGTCTCACAATACAAAGGACCCTGTAAAGCAGGGAAACATGAGGAGGTTATTGTACAAGCATACCTTTCTGATCAAGGTTCTTATGCAAGAGCCTTTTATAGAACATAAAGACAAAGTCCATGGAAAAGCTTAATAATTGCATCTTAGGTGTAGAAAATTTGACCCCAATTTTGTAAAGAATCACTAAAAATGACTGATTTATTTGATCCATGAGAACAAGATGTATCAAAGTCAGGATAACATCCTGGTAGAGGCAAGTGATTGCCAACAAACACTTACTAAAATCTGTCAGAGACAACACATCGCAGTAGGGGTATACTGGACGCAACTTTAAATGAACACTGGTGGGAAAACGTTTCTAGGAAAGCAGATGATGGGGCTCTTCATATGTCTCTTGGAACTGACAAAATCCCATAAAATCTGGAAATGTGGAATATGGTCTGGAAATCTGTCCCAAGGAGGTATTTGAGTATCTCTAAAAGGATCTTACACAATTTCATTCCCTGCATCATCTATGTGTATGTAGTAATAATGGTGTTTTATTTACTGCATGGATTGAAGCCCTCTCCCATCAGAAAATAACACCAATCACAAAAGTTAAAAATCAACTGGATTTTGAGGTACCTGGCTTGCTCAGTCAGTTAAGTGTCTATGTTTGGCTTATGTCATGATCTCAGGGTCCTAGAATTGAACCCCTCGTTGGGTCTCTCCTCAGTGGGGAACCTACTTCTCTTTTTCCCTCTGCTGCTCCCCCTGCTTGTGCTCACTCTCTCTCTCCTCTCTGTCAAATAAATAAATAAAATATTTTAAAAAGTAATCAACTGAATTTTGTATTTCATACCGGTGCCATTTCAATTTATCTCTATGTAGTGGAAAACATTTCTCTGGGACAATTTGGTCAGTTAGCCCTCACATAGAAACTTCACTTTTCCTGTCACCCTCGTCCCCAATCCTCTCTTATAATGGAAACAAAAAATAGAATATAAAAACTTAAATGAGTTATGTTAGCAGATACACTTGGACTACTGTGGCCTAGTACATGTTAGCTTTAGTCACATCCTTTCTTCATGAAGTCCTGCACTGTCTTACCATAAACTGTTCCCTGTTGCCCACATAACTCAGAATGTCCCAACCCAACCTTTCACAAACTAACTAGATAAATAAACTCTTGACACTTTTCCTTCCATCCCAGGCACAGAATACTCTCCTGGCCTTTCATTTAATCAGCTCTAAACAAAATCTCAGAGAAAGACTGAGATTGAAACATGAGAAATAACCTTATTAGGCACTTTTTATTACCAGTTCAGCAGACAAACTACCAGAAATGGAATCGTGGTTACGTGTGTACAAACTAGTACAGCATCATGCAGTCTTCATTAACAGGAATGGGAAATCTTGCTCATATTAGAGTAATCTTTTCCTTCTTTCTCTTTCTTTCTTTCTTTCTTTCTTTCTTTCTTTCTTTCTTTCTTTCTTATTTCTTTCTTTCCTTTTTCTTTTTTTAGTACGTTTCATGCCCAGTGTAGAACCCAACACAAGGTTTGAACTCACCAACCTGAGATCAAGACCTAAGCTGAGATCAAGAGTCAGAGGCCTAACCAACAGCCGCCAAGGTGCCCCTCATGTTAGAGATCTTAAACTGAGGTTCTCAAGAGAATCAGCAGAAGCAGACAGTTCATGAAAGTGAGTGCTGACCCAAGAAATGTCAAACAAACACTTACAGCATGACGCAGATAGCTCCATCCAAGGCCATTAGAAGAGGTATCAGATATTTTGCAACACTGATTATCATACTCTTCTGTAGATTCTTTTGTTTCTTTGTCCTTTTAGGAATGTATTCCCATTTTAATAATACTTACATATTTCTGAATTACCTGATTTTGTTCTTTTACTAATAAAATAACTTGAATATAGCCTTTATTAGAGACAATACCCATCCTAATGCTGTAGTTCACCTTTACTAAGCCATTGGTAGTGCAACAAAAGTAAAACATTATTGGACATGTTATTTTGTGCCAACGCCTGGAAAAGCCAAATAATAACCAGACCCCAATTAGAATAATTAAAGGAAATTTTCATCAATAAAATTTGTCTTAAAATGTTAGAAAATTTTAGAATAGAGTTGGTATAATGAGGCTTATATAAAGAACATGTCTCAACCTGAATATATGACATCTCATATGGAGCATTGGTTCAACACTCCACTGAACCATTCTGTTATTGATTGCTACATTGTTTCTTTTCTAGAACTATGAATTAAATCTTTAAAGCCATCCAAACACTTGAAGTGATAGCTTATTTCTATAAAATAACATAAAGTTTCATAAAATCAGGACCAGGAAACACTGAGAGTGGCAGCAGGGATGGAGGTTATACCTGTGCCCAAGGCACGTGCTTCCTATCCCTAAGATGCAGAGTGATTAGGTATTGTGCTCCATTCATATGACATGTTTAAAGGAGAAAAATATGAAAGAACAAGCAAGATGTATAAAAAGTTATGGATTGGAGAGAGTATGATTACAAAATTATAGAGCAGGGGATTTGTGTGGAGCAATGAAGTTGTTCTCTATCATGATTGTATCATGAATATATGAATCTATGCTAGATATTAAAATTCAATATTCACAGATACAACTGTACATGAAAATAGTCCATTTTTCTATATAGTCTCTTTAATAAAAATTTCAAACACTGAGAAAAAAATAATTGATGTAGTTTCTATTTTCATGACTCAACTCTGCATACTCTGACTAAGCATTGTCTTTTCTTCTGTTGAATACATTCTCACCTAAGTATGATAAAGCAGTTAAGTTAACAATAACTGTGCCCACTTTCTCAACATCAGAAAGGATGAATACCCAACTTTTGTAGCAACATGGACGGGACTGGAAGAGATTATGCTGAGTGAAATAAGTCAAGCAGAGAGAGTCAATTATCATATGGTTTCACTTATTTGTGGAGCATAACAAATAGCATGGAGGACATGGGGACTTAGAGTGGAGAAGGGAGTTGGGGGAAATTGGAAGGGGAGGTGAACCATGAGAGACTATGGACTCTGAAAAACAATCTGAGGGTTTTGAAGGGACGGGGGGTGGGAGGTTGGGGTACCAGGTGGTGGGTATTATAGAGGGCACGGATTGCATGGAGCACAGGGTGTGATGCAAAAATAATGAATACTGTTATGCTGGAAATAAAAGAAAAAAAAAGTCAAAAAAAAAAAGAAGAAATAAAACAGTAGAATATAAGCCGTGCTTCCCTCCAACTCCTTTACCAGGCTTGGAGGAAATGGACCTATCAACAGTCACCTTGCTTCTACTAGACAGGAGCTAGTGGTGTTATCAAATAATCAAAACTTGTTGAGGTGTTGGGCTACAGTACTGACCTTTCTTATTCAGATATTTAAAAAAAATTAATTATATATTTGACAGAGAAAGAAAGATAGCAAGAGAGTGAATACAAGCAGGGGAGTGGGAGAGGGAGAAGCAGGTATCCCGCTGAGCATGGAGCCTGATGCAGGGCTTGGAGGGGTTATGGGGGGGGTGACTTGGGGGATGTGTTGGGAGGGCTCCATGCTTGACTTAATCCCAGGACCATGGGATCATGACCTGAGGTGAAGGCAGATATTTAACAACTGAGCCACCTAGGTTCCCTTATTATTCAGATAGTTTAAACTGAATTAAACTTAATGACTTTCCCTAGAAGAACAAACCAGTCATAACTGTCAACCTTAACTCAGCTAAGAGAGATCATTTTCATCATACCAAATCACCAATTACATCCATCCATAAAAATACGAGATGTTTAGAAAATAGCCTACCCCTGAGCAGAGGTGGGAGAATTAGGAAATCAATTATTTATGCAAATTCCTTCCTTACATTAATTTAATCTTCAGCACTAAAAAAAATACTTTTTAAAAACTGAAGAAGTACTATTTAATTCAGTCAAAACATGAAAATAAGACAGGGACATTCGTAACAAGCTATATCTACAATAAATATTAATCTCAATGTCTTTTTTTTTCTTTTTCAGCATAACAGTATTCATTGTTTTTGCACCACACCCAGCGCTCCATGCAATCCATGCCCTCTCTAATACCCACCACCTGGTTCCCCCAACCTCCCACCCCCCTCCCCTTCAAAACCCTCAGATTGTTTTTCAGAGTCGATAGTCTCTCATGGTTCACCTCCCCTTCCAATTTTCTTCAACTCCCTTCTCCTCTCTAACTCCCCTTGTCCTCCATGCTATTTGGTATGCTCCACAAATAAGTGAAACCATATGATAATTGACTCTCTCTGCTTGACGTATTTCACTCAGCATAATCTCTTCCAGTCCCATCCATGTTGCTACAAAAGTTGGTTATTTATCCTTTCTGATGGAGGCATAATACTCCATAGTGTATATGGACAACATCTTCTTTATCCATTTGTCCGTTGAAGGGCATCTTGGTTCTTTCCATAGTTTGGTGATCATGGCCATTGCTGCTACAATCACTGGGGTACAGATGGCCCTTATTTTCACTACATCTGTATCTTTGGGGTCAATACCCAGTCGTGCAATTGCAGGGTCATAGGAAAGCTCTATTTTTAATTTCTTGAGGAATCTCCACACTGTTCTCCAAAGTGGCTGGTACTGGCATAAAAACAGACAAATAGACCAGTGGAACAGAGTAGAGAGCGCAGATATGGACTCTCAACTCTATGGTCAAATAATCTTTGACAAAACTGGAAAAAATATACAGTGGAAAAAAGACAGTCTCTTCAATAAATGGTGCTGGGAAAACTGGACAGCTATATGTAGAAGAATGAAACTCTACCATTCTCTTACACCGTACACAAAGATAAATTCAAAATGGATAAAAGACCGCAACATGAGACAGGAATCCATCAGAATCCTAGAGGAGAATATAGACCGTAACCTCTATGATATCAGCCACAGCAACTTCTTTCAAGATATGTCTCCAAAGGCAAAGGAAGCAAAAGCGAAAATGAACTTTTGGGACTTCATCAAAATCAAAAGCTTCTGCACAGCCAAGGAAACAGTCAACAAAACAAAGAGGCAACCCACGGAATGGGAGAAGATATTTGCAAATGACAGTACAGACAAAACGTTGATATCCAGGATCTATAAAGAACTCCTCAAACTCAACACACACAAAACAGACAATCATATCAAAAAATGGGCAGAAGATATGAACAGACACTTCTCCAATCAAGACATACAAATGGCTATCAGACACATGAAAAAATGTTCATCATCACTAGTCATCAGGGATATTCAAATTAAAACCACACTGAGATACCACCTTACACCACTTAGAATGGCCAAAATTAGCAAGACAGGAAACAACATGTGTTGGAGGGGATGTGGAGAAAGGGGAACCCTCTTACACTGTTGGTGGGAATCTCAATGTCTTTTGCAGTCCACTAGCAAGATGTGAGTAAGGTGCATGATAAATATGTATGAAATTTTTCCCACATACACCAGGAAGAAATACTTCAATGATAAGTAACAATAGACCCTCAACTCTATGGTCAACTAATCTTCGACAAAGCAGGAAAGAATATCCAGTGGAAAAAAGACAGTCACTTCAACAAATGGTGTTGGGAAAATTGGATAATCACATGCAGAAAAATGAAACTGGACCATTTCTTTACACCACACACAAAAATAGGCTCAAAATGGATGAAGGACCTCCATGTGAGAAAGGAATCCATCAAAATCCATGAGAAGAACACAGGCAGCAACCTCTTCAACTTCAGCCGCAGCAACTTCTTCCTAGGAACACCCCCAAAGGCAAGGGAAGCAAGGGCAAAAAATAAACTATTGGGACTTCATCAAAATCAAAAGCTTTTGCACAGCATAGCAAACAGTTAACAAAACCAAAAGACAACTGACAGAATGGGAGAAGATATTTGCAAATGACATATCAGATAAAGGGCTAGTATCCAAAATCTATAAAGAACTTATCAAACTCAACACCCAAAGAACAAATAATCCAATCAAGAAATGGGCAGAGGACATGAACAGGCTTTTCTGCAAAGAAGACATCCAGATGGCCAACAGACACATGAAAAAGTGCTCCGTATCACTCGGCATCAGGGAAAAACAAATCAAAACCACAATAAGACACCACCTCACACTAGACAATTGCATGGAGCACTGGGTGTGGTGCAAAAACAAGGAATACTGTTATGCTGAAAATAAAAAAAATAAAAAAGAAATGGGCAGAGGATGTAAACAGACATTTCTGCAAAGAAGACATCCAGATGGCTAACAGACACATGAAAAACTGCTCCACATCATTCAGCATTAGGGAAATACAAATCAAAAGTACAATGAGATACCACCTTACACCAATCAGAATGGCTAGAATTAACAAGTCAGGAAATGACATATGCTTGCAAGGATGAGGAGAAAGGGGAACCCTCCTACACTGTTGGTGGGAATGCAAGCTGGTGCAACCACTCTGGAAAACAGCATGGAAGTTCCTCAAAAAGTTGAAAAATAGAGCTACCTTACGACCCAGCAATTGCACTACTGGGTATTTAGCCTAAAGATACAAATGTAGTTATCCAAGGGGCACATGCACCCAAATTTTACAGTAGCAATGTCCACAATAGGCAAGCTATAGAAAAAACCTAAATGTCCATCAACAGATGAATGGATAAAGAAGAGTTGGCATATATATATATATTTTTTTCTTTATATTCTTCTTTATGCATATATATATATATATATATATATATATATATATATATATGGTGGAATACTATGCAGCCATCAAAAGAAATGAAATCTTGCCATTTGTGACCACATGGATGGAACTAGAGAGTATTATACTGAGCCAAATAAGTCAATCAGAGAAAGGCAATTATCATATAATCTCCCTGATATGAGGAAGTTGTGAGGCAACGTGGGGGGTTTGAGGAGTAGGAAAGGAATAAATGAAACAAGATGGGAACAGGAGGGAAACAAACCATAAGAGCCTCTTAATCTCACAAAACAAAATGAAGGTTGCCAGGGGGAAGGGGGGTAGGGAGAGGGTGGTTGGGTGATGGACATTGGAGAAGGTATGTGCTATGGTGAGTGCTGTGAAGAGTGTAAACCTGAAAATTCACAGACTGGTACTCATGGGGCTAATAATACATTACATGGTAATAAAAAAAAAAGTTCATGCTGTATAAGATACAACTTTTACTTCCAAATTTTGAGTGTAAATGTGAACACATACTAACATAATTTGAAAAGAGTCTACTCCTCAACTCATATTCTTGAAGAAATCACTTCTTTTACTTTCTGTCAAAAATAAAAACAATATGTGCCATCACTGGGCTCTAAAGAAAATTCCAACTCACATTTTTTCAATAAGAAAATAATCAGAATGCATACAAAGGGCTCTCAAATTTTACCAGAAATATAGAAGAAGAAGAAAATTTAAAACAAATTTGTGATTTCTGAAAATCTCTCACAGAGCTATTAAAAAGCAGGTGTTGGAGGAGGAGACTTAAAATTGAGAATACTCAATTCATGATATAAAATTTAAGTGGAAAAAATCAGAATCCTACTTACATTAGATTTAAGAAGAGAACAAACCAAACATTAGTAATAAATTATCGGTACAGAATTATCAATTTCACTATTCATATTTTACATATTTTCTGTATTTAGCATGTAATGTTTTATAACAAGGAAAAAGTGACATTTGTAACATTTGAAAAACAAGAATTAAAAGTTTATCCATAATAGGCTGTGCTAAAGTATTAAAAATTATTTGTATGACAGGGTTCTGAATAGCAAATGTAAAGTCATCTTTAAAACGCAGATTTCAAAATAAAACATTACTAACTTTCTTCAAGAATCCATAACCATCAGTCATCTAACACAATGTTCTAACTCTGTCCAGGTCATCATCAGCTTACCTTTCCTCTTATATGCTTTTAATGTCTAATATGTTAGCTTCCACTTGTGGATAAACAACAGCATGAAACATAATTTGTTTGTCTATGTCAAAGGACAGGGGCTGCCCCAGTTCCAGGTTTGAGTGGAGGCAGCAGGTGCCTGGGAAGCAATGTGTGCTTGCTGCGCAGAAGTACACAGCTGAGCCTTCAGGCTGGGTGTCTCTGTTGGGCAGGGAGAGATGTTTGGCCGTCCTATTCAATGAGACTGTGACTCTTCGTTCTTTTGTGGCCACACTTGAACGAATGTCTATAAGGAGCTTTTCCAAGTTCTTGCTTATACCAGAGGAAGTAGTCTGAGGTATTGTCTGAATAACTGTAGTTGATAACAGAGCTGCTTCCTTCCTGGACACTCAGGGTAGGAGGATGCTGCTCCACATTTTCTCCCAGGCTGAAACCTGTGCAGAAAGAAAACGTAAGAGAAAGGAGAAGAGATTCCAGGTTACTGTGTTTCAGAATGCTCTTTTCCTACACTAAGTGAAGGAAACCTGAGTAAAGCCAGTCTTAACCTGTGAGTAATATCCCCTAATATACTCTATTGCCCATAAATGCTCAATTCACAGTTCAGCTGTAGCCATGAGAACATGAATAAAGCTCCCATGGATATCTTCATGGTTCCTCCGAGTTAAGCTCACGTTCAGAATTGCAGCCTCCAGCCAGCTCAATTTCTTTTCTTATCAGGCCATCCCTACTTTCCTCTAACAGAGTAACTTCCCACATTGTCTACCTGCCAATAAGTAAAGACTTTGCTGCTGCCATGGTCTAGTCCATCAGATGCACTAAGATGAACCCTCTACGTGGTCTGCATCAGCACAGGTGCCCTGCCATCTTGTGGTCACATCTCTATTGAACTCACTGGGGAAATGCTCTTCTCTTAGCCTGTGCCTCTGAGGGACTCACATGCATCAAGGCAGCAATTGGTCAAGCAAATTATATCTTAGATCACTGATGAAGGGCACAGTAAGAATGTGGAGATCAAGGTTTACATGCCTGCACACTACTGAGTCACTGTTAGTAACCTGAAAAGAGGTAGATGTTATTGCTATTTATTTAGAAATGGCCCTGGTGTACATGTTTGAAATCAGGAAGGAATCATGATTTACTGCCTTCCTGTTCTACCAAATCTACCATCCTCAATTGTCTATTGCAGAGAAAACCCTTTTGTAAAAGGAAAATGTAACCAAAGATTACATTAAGAGAGAGAAGATCATTTGATATTTCAAATGCCTCTGATCTCAACTCTGCTCCTCCTGGGTCGTGTTGCCTGACCTTGTTTTTTCCAAAGGAATGACAGTACCAACAGTCAAAATGGGGACTACCCCTTCAGCTAAGATGATTATGACAAAAAGTCAAGGACCAAATCTAAATTATAAGGGAGCAGGGATAACTTGCATCTGTTATTACTATTTTAACTGTAGGAAACTTTTTGACCTAATATTGCACTAATTTGTATAGAGAAATCTGTCAGATACCTCTATACAAATTAGTGCAATCAGCAGTAGAATCTCAGTAGAAATCCCGAGAAAACATCAAGCTGCAAACTCAGAAAATATGACCACATGTAAGTTTATCCTTGAGGTGATTTCCTTTTCTCAAATCAAAATGCACGGCATGTCCTCCAATGCAATTACTGACTCACAGCCTAAGGAGAATTTCCACTAAAGTATTAGCCATCCATCCTGTCATGCTTCCCACTTCCTGTTCAACACTACTCCACATTCCATACTCCATTATATTTCTCCTAAACTCCACTACAGTGTTCTTGCCTCAGGACTCATTAATAAAGTTCTCCAGTCCTGCGAGTTTCCAGAATTATCTCTCTCTTCCAAAATCTTTTTCTCATTCATATGAATTTCTTGGAATCTTCTGATGACCTCTATGAGAAAAAATCCAGGAAACCATAAATATTGTGTGTGCTGGGGGATGGTACCAACAGGAAACTAGTCCTAAAGAACTGTTCAAGAGAAATGGTCTCTGAGAAACCAAGACTACCTCATTTCCAAAAATGGAATCCCCTTTCCTGTGATTCCTACTCATGGAGCCTCTCAAATGACAAAGAATACAACTCGTCTTCCTTCTACCTGTTCTACCCTGAAAGATTTAAAGACAGCTATCAGAACATCAACTCAATATATTAATATATGTGTATATATGAAATGTGTTTTTATGTATAGAGTTTCTTGGTTCTGAGAATCTTCCATTCTTTCACCAATTCTCCATAAAGTAAGAATTCTCACACTTCTCCAGGAAAATTTCCGTCTTCTCCAACATAGATTATTTAGGTCAATATTTGCACTTTTTCGGTGTGACACTCAGAACTGAATGTAATGGTCGAATATGAACATTATTTATAATAACACTTTTCCATTTATTAACTTTTGCACAGATAAGGCCATCCCTTTTACAAAATTTCCAGCTTCTTGATTATTTCATAGGCTCTTGGTTTAGTATGATCCTAGTGTTGGTCTAGAAAACCTTCATCTACCATCTTCATGGACTGCCAGTTCTGCAAGTCTTCCAATTCCAGTTATCTTTTTTGCAGACAATTTGTGAGTTATGCACATTATGTTCATCATGCCTTCAAGGGATGCCCAACTGGGATATTAAATATATTTGTTTATTTTTTAAGGAAAGTCCTTAGAAATACTTGTAGGTGTTCACATGGTGCCATCACCTTTGGCTTACTCTTACAAAAACAGTGAGTGATGCACGAGTTTCCTGGTAAAATCACAGTGGCTCAGCCTGAGTCTCCCTTCCTGCCCAAGGTCTCAGACATTTACACAAATTGGAACTCTCCATTCAGGGTTTCAAACTGATGGGACCACAACTTTCTCAGGCACAAACCACAGAGATAAATGCCTGGGATTGCATTAGACACCTTCTCTTTACTCAGCACGATGGTCCTAAAGGGAGGAGGCAGGGAAACGAATGCTAAAGAGGAAATTAACAAACCCAGTGTCTTTCTCCTCCAGCTCATTCACTACCTAATTTTTCCATACAGTCATCTTGGAAACAGTCAAGATGTGTAAAATGAAGTTGGACTCAAGAAATTCTAAGGGCCCTGCTAGCTCTTAATTTTCTCTATGCTATATAATGAAGCAAATATTTATTGATGACCGGATGTATGCAATGTGGACTGGTGTCAGATTGAGTGAAATTGTGTGCATCATGGAACCCCAGGTCCATTGTCATAACCACATGTGATCTTGTGGGTCTGAGGTTGATCCTAACTCACCCTGAGGCCTCTTCAGCAGGATGAGATGAGATGAGATCCTACCTGGATTTTCGTTTCTTCTCTGAGATCACTAATGTATCAAGGAGAAATAAATCCAAATTAACATTAAATAAAATGGGAATTTGTTCACTGAGTGGAGTCCTTTACAGGCACTGAGATGAGGGTGCACTATGACCTGAGCCAGGGGTAAGCAGGAAGTTCTTTTGGAGTTTCAATTTCTTATAAATATCTTTTACATATAACTTATGTTCTGTATGAAAAAAAGAATCTCTGCAGTTGAGACAACCTAAGGAGGTGCATGAGCTTACTAATATAGAAAGCGAAATGCACTTTTTAAAACAGCCTAATTGCTTTATGGATTCTGGCTTTCTCTTTGAATCCTTAGTTCACAGTTTCAAAATTTCCAAACAGGGAT
Source organism: Mustela erminea (assembly GCF_009829155.1). NCBI lineage: Eukaryota > Metazoa > Chordata > Mammalia > Carnivora > Mustelidae > Mustela > Mustela erminea. Next base: position 73,580,204 of record NC_045618.1, on the reverse strand, counting down.
GCCTCTACAATTTTTGAGATTATCTCAAAATGAAAACTTGGGAACATAATTCAAAAACCAGGTTAAAATATATCATCAGGTAATGTTTCTATGGGAATCATTTATCTAAAATGCTTTAACCCTTCATACATATTAGTTTCATGTCTCCCATTTAATTTTTTAAAAATTTTCTTCTCTTCAACCATCACAACCAGGTTCAAAGAAAAAGGAGGACATAGTGCTGAGGTATCCTGTATACCTTCTGACCCCACATAGGTATCGCCTTCCCATTATCACCTTCCGCATGGCCTTTTCACAGTGGAAGACCCTATGTTGCCACATCATGTGACCCAATACCCACAGTTTCTCTAGAGTTCATTCTTGCTGTTGTATGTTCTTTGGGTTTGAACAAATGTGTAAAGTATGTATCCACCATTGCAGTATCATAAACAGTAAGTCATTACATTAAACATGCTCTGAGCTACACTGATACCTCTTGTTCCCCTCAACCCTTGGCAACAACAACATTTTACTGCCTCCAGAGTTTTGTCTTTTCCAAAAAGCCATAGAGTCTGAATCATACCTTATAGCCTTTTCAGATGGGTTGTTTTTACTTAGTAAAATGCATACAATTTCCCCCTATCTCTTCATGGCTTCATACCTCATTTCTTTTTGGTACCAATCATATTCCATTGTTTGGATGTGCCACAATTTATTTATTCATTCACTTACTGAAAGACAGGTAGCTTACTTCCAAGGTTGGTAATTATGAATAAAACCTCTATAAAACACTTGTGTACAAGTATGTGTGTACACATAACTTTTCAAATCCTTTGGAAAAATACAAAGGAACAACTATTGCTGGACAATGTAGTAATGAAGTAAGAGTATGTTTTAGTCTGTAAAAAAAAACCTGCCAAATTGCTTTCTTGAAATGACCAGGTATACATATTCAACTTTTTTTAAAGATTTTATTTATTTATTTGACAGACAGAGATCACAAGTAGGCAGAGAGGCAGGCAGAGAGAGAGGAGGAAGCAGGCTCCCTGCTGAGCAGAGAGCCCGAAGTGGGACTCGATCCCAGGACCCTGAGATCATGACCTGAGCCGAAGGCAGCGGCTCAACCCACTGAGCCACCCAGGCGCCCTACATATTCAATTTGTAGTAACTTCCGAACAACATTTACTAGCCCCTTTGCTGCATGTCAAAGCCCCAGCTAGTCCAAAGCAGGCATAAACACCACAGGTGGCCATGCCAACTGTTCAGCTCACAGACAGCCTGCTGTGACCCAAAACCTGAGCTTGCATGTGTTCCTGCCTGAGTCCTGCTTCCCACATGTCTCTGCTCAGGCACTTGTTCTCCCACTTATGGGACAACATTTTAAAATACAGGTACAAAGATAAAATTAGTATTGATTTCAAGTCAGTGAGGGCACAACATCAAACTAAGGGTAGGGTTCTTTGGGAGAGTTGGGGGTTATATAATTGCACAGGTCCCATGCTCAGGAAGCTGGCTTTTCTCCAAGCTTCAGGGAGTCTGCCCATCTATCTCTATCTGAATTTTCAGGGGGACAGGCCTTCCTATCAATGCCCTTTTCTCAACATAAAAACCAGCGCAGGCTGGAATTCTGTGTGTGCTGGAATCTTCCACATGCAAGTTTCAATTCTGGGTTTGGGGTCAGCAGTCTTTGTCTATGACTACAACAGAGTAGGGTTCTCTTAGGGTTGTCCTGGAGGATTTCTGCTCCCTTTTCCAAACTGGGAAAGATGTTACAAGATCATGAAAATAGGTTCATTCAAAATGCAAGGGAAAGTGATGATTTTCATGGAACAGAATGGAAATATCCATGTGCTTGTCCACACAAGGTACTATTCAGAAATGACTGAAATGGTTACTTCTGTCAGTGATAGATATCAACACATCATACAAATTGATCAATAGAAATCATTGAGATTTTGTGATTCTGTGGGGTCTTCTATATCGGTATTCAGAGGATAAGCATTTGTGTCACCTCAGATTCACCAACTTTGGAATACTATTAGCTCCACCAAGTCACTTATACTCTAAAATCCTCCCTTTATTCATGCATAAAATGAAAATACTTATTCATAGGGTATTATCTTGCTGAAAAAGAAAATAAGTGTAATTACATAAGAAGAGTGAGTGATCCTCAAAGAAATTATGTTCTTACATTTCCATTTCCAGGAGTAAAAAAAAGCTGAATACAGACTTGAAAAAACATTCCACATGATCTCTTCATATTTCACTGAAAAATAACCTACAAGAAACTTAAAAATTATGTCACGTCTTCTGTTTTTCATGACCATCTATTTTTTTGAGGGTTTTCCATTTAAGTAATTTATAAATAATTTATGTGGTAGCTGCCAGGACCTCTATCTTCCCATGGTACTGGATATGGGCATCTCTGTCACTTACTCCAAGAGTTCCATGGTAGAGCTTTTTACCTGCAAAGAGCTTTTTGGAAGAAAAAGAGCAAGAAAAGCAAGTGAAATGAGAGCACTGGTAGGTCTAATTTTAGGAGGGAAAAGACATTGTTACATAAATCTGAAAATGGGCAAAGGCTGCATGAGAGCAAGGGCCCGCCCCGAAGAAGGGCGGGTCTGCAGGCCCAGGTGCAGTTTGGGTGCAGGCTGCAGATCACCAGAGACCACTGTGCCTGGGCTGCACACAGGTAGGTGGCTGAGTCTTCCAGTCGGGAAGCCGTAATGTGGAGGGTGCTGGACTGTTCCTTAGTATTCACTGTGCAGTTTAACCTCCCACTGTGCTGCATCCCTGAAGCTATGTAAAACAGCCGGATGAGACCGCTGCCCCCGGGGTGCTGTCGGAACCACTGTACACTGTATGGACTGCTAGAAAAATTGCACTTCAGAGTATAGCTGGCTCCCTCCTGGAGGCTCAGGGCTGAAGGGCTCTGCTCCACTGTCATCCCTCTCACCCCTGTGTGGAAAGAAGGAAACAAACACAAATGATGTCACTGGAGAGTCACTGATGTAGTTTGAAAATGTGTAAAATATCCTAAGACACACCCCTGAGGATATAGGATCTAGGAGCTCAGTGTCAGCTCCTCCCATCACTGTGGGTTCTGGACCACTCCCCAGCCCCCATCTGTAACGTCCCCACTCACAGCAAATCTGGAGCCACAGGATTCCCAGCAGAGTTCCCCAGGGTGTCCTCATGATACCTTGTCTAGTTAATGAGGTGCCTTCACCCCTACTGTGTAGAGTGTAGTCTTGGGTCCAGAGGAATTGTGTTCTTACAGTGAATCCTTCCCACCAGAATCACTGAGCACCAATCACACCTCAGCCCTGTCATTCTCAGAACTTGAGACTCCACCCAGTGGCCCTATAACACTGCACAGAAATCTCTCCCAAACTGTGCTTGCGGTCAGTGCAGGCAGGTAGGAGGAATATTTCCAATATAGGAGGATGTAAGGGTTATTATTTTTTCTTAAAACACTTTATATTAGAAAAGTGTGGGTTAGTGTGTGAAGAAAGGTGAATGATTCTTCTAGAAGAGTCAGAGCCTATTGGGGATTACCCAGAACCTTGAAGAATCATAGGGAAGAATGACTCCATTCCCCAAATTGCATAGTTTGACAGACAATGTGAGCATTCAGTTATGTAAAAATACTGATAGAGGAAAACTATCTGATAGCATCCACTCAGTATTGCAGAAGTAAATGCAATCCATCAAAAGAGTTCTAGAAACCAAGACAGACAGTCACTGTCTGTAAAGAAAATGATTCCTACCAGAATGTGGTCAGTGAAAAATAGGAGGTAGTGCTTAAAGTCCTCACTGATGTAATTGCGACCTCTCCATCTCTCCTGTGCTACTGCTAGACACCATGCTCACCCACAGAGCTCAGTCTGACCAGCCACACGTTGCTGGCCAAAGTCAATATTGTCCTCTCCCTTTCCTTTCCTTTTTGTTCCTTATTGTTTCCTCTCTTCTCTTCATTTTTGTTTCCCTCCACTCTCAGCACATGAAAAGGTAAGATATGTGGGTATTAAAACAGTTTCAAGACCAGTAAATTTGGATGATTTTATTCATAACAATTGACAGCAGATAATGGGAGATTTTCTGTTGAGTTTCCATACTCACAATGCCCAGCAATATTCCTATGCTGGTACCTGTGAAGAATTATCTGCATAATGGATTTCTAGAGACATGGCCTCCAGATGTCTGAAGTTGATATATAATGGCAGAACTGAAAACCTGAGAGGGTCTTTACAAAAAACCCTCTCCTCTCTCTTCCCTAACTTTGCTATCTATAAGTGGACTGGCTCTCATGATTTCTGTTCTCTGTAACTATTCAACCTTCCAACCATCACAGTCTTTGTTTCTCCTAAGGTCTAGAGTGCCCCCTCGAGGAACAAAGCTGGTGGCAAAGACAACTTAGAACAAGCCATTCAGCAGACACAAATCCCCAGCCCCTTTTATTCCAATCTTCCTGGTGAAGGAAATGCAGATGGCCAGAAAAGAAGATAACTGCTTAGTTTGAATGGGTATTACAGGTAAACCAAATCATACTTTTAAAATGGAATTGCATGGAAATTGAGATCAGAAAATAATTTGGTAAATTTCATCTTGTGCTATTTATTTTATTTCCTTACCTGAGTTCAAAAGAAATCAACAAGTATTCATTGAGCATTTTTAAAGGAGTAATTTCCTAGATGCTCAGAATATATAAGGTGTACTAGAATATTATTCAGCCATCAAAAATGAAATTCTGCCATTTGCAATGACATGGATGGAGCTAGAGAATATAACTTTGTGGGAAATAAGGTAGTCAGAGAAAGACAACTACCATGTGATATCACTCTAGTGGAATTAAAGAAACAAACCAAACAAACAAGGAGGAAATAAACAAGACAAAAATGAAGCAATTAAACAACGCAATTAAACAGAACTAACTGATGATTACCAGATGGATAGGGTTGGGAGATGGGTTCAATAGGTGAGGGGATGAAGGAGTGCCCTGTTGCTGAGGAGCACAGGTGATCTGTGGAAGTTTTGCATCACTATATATACACCTGAAACTAATATAACATTGTATGTTAATTACTGGAAATAAAATTAAAACAATACATATATAAATAAAATATAGAAAAGAGGAACACATACTAGTTTATCATCTACAGGGGAAGATGAAAATATATATAATTATAATCAAGTCAAAGAATAGGACACTAAGTGAAGGGCAAACTAAAAACTATGTGACCCCAGAGAAATATGTATAGTTTAGGTCGGTGGACATAATGTTATGAAAAAGGTGGTCATCTCTCTTTTCCTCTTTTTGGTGCCAAGGAAAGAGGAGAATACAGATAAGCCTTTATGATTCTCAATGCTTTTAGCAATAGGAGAAATTTGTGAATATGTGAATTATTAAAAGTAATAAAATGTTACCCATAGAGTAATATCCTTTTTGACTACCACTTTCAATTCTGATGCTTTCATCACTTATTACCTTATTTCTTTGTTCATCTTGACAATTTGGGGTTGATGTTCCCAGATGTTTTACTAGATTTGAATAAGCATAAAATACACAGCATTTTATTTAGACTTTATTATAATATAAATATATATTTCTTGTTTATAACCTCAATAGTAAATCCTGTAGGTCTTATTACATTAATCTGTATATATCCTTTGTTCCATTATATTCCATATTGTGGATATACTTCCATTTATGCATCCTTTCCTCTATTGATTAAAGGCTAAGATGACTTCTTTAATCCAGGAAATACTACACTACAATAAACTTTATATGCATTCCTCACATGAGCACATGTTTTTCTAGGAACAGAGACTAGGAGGAAATGAAGGAATAAGCCCTGAGGCTGGCAGGTGAAAATTACTCCAGGTGGAGGAAAGTCAGGGACAAGGGGCTTGAAGAAGAATGAAGAGAACTCATGTTCTCATTATTGTGCCGGAAGATTTTCATTTTCTCTGTTTTCCTCGATGTGCATTAAAACTGGAGCTTATCAGCTCATTTGATAAACTCTTTCTGAAATTCTGTCCTGATATAGAGATAGTGTATAGTTTGCTTCAGTCAGGCACTGAGGTTTTCTAAATATACTAAATCAGCAGGAGAAAAAGCACACCCAAGGAGAAGCCATGGTGTATACAAGGAAAATATATTACAGAATAAAATTAGACATAAAAAAATGTACACACTTGTACATGTATACACACAAATAGTTTGAGGATATTGTAATGAAAGAGAAAGGTACTTTACTTTCCCCAAATCATCGGAAAAAAAAGAGAAAATTTTATCAATGCAACAAAAAAGGAAAGAGAAGAAAGGAGTGAAAGCATATGGAGCAAAACCAAAATATTAGAAATAAGTTCAAATATATCAGTAATCAAAGCATAGATAAAAAGAAATTATTGAATTGAATCAAAAACTAAACTTATTGTTCCATATAAACAATGGAATATTACACAACCATCAAAAAATTTGAAATCTTGCCATTTGCAATGACATGGTTGAAACTAGAAGGTATTATGCAAAATGAAATAAGTCAGTTAGAGAAACACAATTATCTTATGATCTCACTGATATGAGGAATATAAGAAACAAGGCAGAGAATCATCAGGGAAGAGAGGAAAAGATAAACCAGATGAAGGCAGAGAGGGAGACAAACCATAAGAGACTCGTAATCATAGAAAACAAACTGAGAATTGATGGAGGGGAATGGAGTGGTTGGATGGGTTAACTGGGTGACGGGCATCAAAGAGGCCACATGATCCAATGAGTGCTGGGTATTGTATAAGACTGGTGAATCACTGACCTGGACCTCTGAAACTAATCATACATTATATGTTAATTAATTGAATTTAAATAGTTTAAAAATAAAACAAAATAAAATGTTGGTACTAACCACTAATTGAAGGTAGCAGATAAAAAACAAATACTCTAAATATGTAATTTTCTATTCCTTTTTAATGGTGACTATCTCAATGTATTTGTCTCTATATTTACAATAAATTCCCTGGTACCATCCAGACTTTAAAGATCAATAAAAATTGAATGCTATTTTCAAAAACAAAATGCAGGTGTGGTCGAGGATGCGAAGAGTTTGGAACATTTGTCCACTGTTGGAGGCAATGCACAATGCTGTAACCATGGAAAACAGTATAGAAGTTCTTCAAAAAGTATAAAAAAGAACTACCATACAATCCAGTCATCCCACTTCTGAGTATTTATCAAAAAGATTTGAAATCAACACACAAAAGTTTATAGCACCTTTATTCATAATTGCCAAAAACATGAAAGCAACCAAGACATCCTTCAGTAGAAGAAAGGGTAAGTAAACTATGGTACAGCCAGACAAGGGAATCTTATTTGGTGCTGAAAAGAAATGAGAAACCAGGCCATGGAAAGACATGGAGAAAATATACGTACATATTTTCCTCTTTTTTTTTTTTTTTTTTAAGATTTCATGTGTTTATTTGACAGAGAGAGCAAGCACAAGCAGGGGGAGTAGCAGGCAGAGGGAAGGGAGAAACAGGCTCTCTGCTGAGCAGAGACCCAACCTGGGACTTGATCTCAGGACTCTGGGATCATGAGCTGAGATGAAGGCATATGGTTAATCCACTGAGCTACCCAGGGGGGCCTACATGCATACTTCAAAGTGAAAGAAGCTAATCTGAAAAGGCTGCATCTGTTTGACATCCAAGATAGGACATTCTGGAAGAGGAAAACTATGCAGACAATAAAAAGACCAGTGGTTGCCAGGGATTAGAGGGAAGAACAGAAGAACATCTTTAAGTAAAGGAAAGTTGAACTGGTGAGCAAAGATCAAAAAGCTCTGTAATGCACAATATTTGGGGAAAATGTTTTATGTCCTCTTCTCAATTCCTCAAAGACCAAAATCCCATTTTCTGCTGGGTTTAGAAGATGATCATTGTTTCTTATAGGGTCGTGGATGCATAGCTGTTCTGTGACTTGGAAAATTGCCTCACTGGGTCCACATATTTTACTTCCCTCCACCTCAATATCTTCAACATATGCAAACACATGCACGCACCCACCCATGCACCAGCGTGGGCAACAACATCTTCCTCAATTACCCAAAATCATGTGGTGCTTCTTTTCCCTGACCCTTTCCAGAGGGCACAGCGCACACTGAGGTGCTTTCCCAGTAGGCTCCGGTGTCCTCTTATCTAGTCTTTCCTGCAAGTGTGCCTCTATCTATAAAGAGCCTATTTTCTAAAAGTGGTTGATGTCACTGACTGCTGATAGCTTCTTTCTTGTTTCTTTTTGTTTTTGTGGCTTTCTGCCCTTTGGAGTATCTGCACTATCTTTTTAAAACAGTTTTAGAGAAATCAAGAGATAAATTGTATTATTAATCTACAATGGTTTTTTTTTTTTTCTTAGAGATTTTAAGTACTCTCAACACACACCACAGGTCTCAAATTTATGACTTTGAGATCCAGAGTCCCAGCTCTACCCACAGAGCCAGTCAGGCACCCCAAGATTACAATGTTTATCTAAAAGTCTGAGAAAAATTTCTATTGTATACCCTCTTGAGTTGTTTAAAGTACATTTTCACATGCTTTTTTATTTATAGAGTTATGAAGAGAAGTTTATATTTTAAACCAATTACATGAAAAATTAATTTAAACCAAGAATATATGACTAATATATAAGGAAATGTATTAATATTCTGATCATAGCTCATTCATAAAATCTACTGATAAGGGGATTATTAAATTTAATAATTTAATTACTAAATTAAAGGTCATAGGGTGCCTAGGTGATACAGTAGTTCAGTTAAATGACTGGCTCTTGGTTTCTGCTCAAGGCATGATCAGTTCATGAGATCAAGTTCCATGTCAGGCTCCATGCTTTTTGAGGAATCTGCTTGAGATTCTCTCTCCCTCCCTCTCTGTCCCTCCCACTGATGACTCTTACCCCATAATCAGAATGATAGACCTGAGAGGTGAGGATTGCTGTTCTTCAGAATTCCAAGGGCCACCTGAAGACTGACATGTGCCTCATGAAGTCGGGAATGAAGCACATGGGTGACTTGGGGAGGATTCTGGCCAACATGAACCCATTACAGGTTTAGGTTTGGGGCTGAAGCTTTCCCATCACCTCTCCTCCCTTCCTCCGTCAGGAAGACATTGGGCATCACCACCTTCTTGGTCACACTGTGTCTCTCTAAAACTGTCATAAGACACAGGATCTCCCACCAGGGTGCAATGAACAACTTGTGGGGCTGGACGTTCACTGCAAGGATGACCACAAGACCACTACATTATTAAGTGGTTTTACCTTAAATGAGTTACACCCTGACTGAGAAAGTCTTGGCATTGAACTGCTTTCAGTGTCACTAAGGAACACCTGGATTTGGAAAATGTTATTTCTAGTTCCTAAACTCTAGTTCTCTGTATGATTTTGTATCAACCAGACACTGAGGGACAAACAACCACAGACTGTGCTGGAACCAGAGTGGATCAGGCAGAGACACTCAGCTTCCAGGCCCCTGTTCTGCTCAGAGTTTGTGCTCAGCTCCCCCTGCAGTCCCCATCACTGTGTCAGTCACTGCACAGTAGTACACAGCTGAATCTGATGCTTGTACTGAGCCTTTCTCCAAGTGGAAGGATTTCGATTTGCTGTCAAAGGTGGCTTCAAATCCTTTGTTGCTTCCCTTCTCCTTGCCCCTCAAGGCTTTCAGGAGGAGCTGTAGACCTTCACCGGGATACTGGACATACCAGAAAAGAGTAAGGGACCCTGATGCTGAATAAGTGCAGTTCACAGTCAGGGAAGCTTCTTCTAAGAGGGTCACTTGGCCTTCTGTCTGAGTCACTGAGTCTCCACGGGTTTGTCCTGAGGAAAGAGAAGGACATCTGTATCACCTTGGGCATAAAACTCATGGATAAATAATAGTTAAAGGTTTAACTGACATCATGGAAGAAAGAATCCAAATTGTAAGAGGAATGGTACTTACCAAGCATTAAGAGTACCACAGTCACGAAGCCTGGAGAACACTTCATCTCTGGAGCATCACCTAAATAATGTTCTTCATTCTTACTATGAAGAAGGTTAGAGTGACAGAGAAATGATCAGTGGAAGCCCACATTTCACGCAGGAAATATGACTGTGGTAGGAAGCTGCACCCCCTAGTGGACAGGGATTAAAATGCATACATGTTGGCCCAAATCCTCCCCAAGTCAGCCATCTGTTTCATCCCTGACCTCATGAGGCGAATGTCAGGCTTCAGGTGACCCTGGGAAGTCTGAACAACAGCAATCCTGACTTCTCAGGTCTGTTTTGTTCTTAAGACACTGCCTGATATGGAAGTTCTTTAACACAGCATCCTAGGGCATTTCTGTGGCTGGGAGGATAACAAACTTCTTAAAGCATCTTACTTCAGTACTTCATATTCTCATGCATCCTTGTGCACCAGCCCAAAAACCACTGACTGCCAGAAATGGGGTTCGAGTTGAATACAGAAAAAGTAAGAGGAAGTCAAGTCATTGACTGATTCTGTGTTTTGGGCACTTTACCGCAATATTTAGAACTGTGACTGTCATGACTGTCATTTTTTTTAAGTACTCTCTAAATGTTTTCTACATCAAACAAAAATAATGAACAAATGACCTTTAATTGAAATACTGTATTTACTTTTCCTAAACTATTAGCAATTGCTAGAAATACTATTTTTTAATAAAAGTTTTCAGAAGAAGTCACACTATTTGTTAGTCAACCATTTTAATAGTCAAATATTACTGATTTTCAGAATCATTAAAAAGTGAAAAATAGCAGATACAGACAGAAGAAACATCATACATGGAGTCATCAAATCCATATAGAATCATCTGAAATTAAGTTTTCAATATTTGGTTGACTCCAACAAGGTGACTAGTGTATATGAATTAAGAAAAAAATATTAATGCTATAATCCTAACAGCTTTAGTCTCAAGGATGTTTTCTATTACAGTCCGTCACATTTTGTTGCCAAACATTAATCAAATAATTTTTCTCACAAGGTAAGAAATCAGGATTATCAGGAAAAAGTTCTAGAAAGGGACACATCTTCTGTAAAGCCCTGTAAACATTTATGTTTAGACATATAGATGGAAGCTTAGCCCAAGCTATATCCTGGAGGCCACTCTCCAAGAGATTCAGATCAAGGAGGTTCATGAGTCTAGAGCCAACATGGAAACACTTTCCCTAATGCAAAGGGAAGTAAGAAATTCTTGCCTGGATACTGTTTGGGTTCATGTGTCCCTTGGCTTCCCCTCCACCTCTCAAATCACATTGTCAGGCCTGCCACAGAAGTATACTAGAAAGGAATTTTGGACAAACCCCTGCAAAGTTGTATTCAGATATGCAGGGGAAATCCCAAGGAGGTTAGAATGATAATGGTTGAAAATAAACATGGGGCACCAGGATGGCTCACCTGGTGGAGCTTTAGGCTCTTGGTTATGATTAGGGTCATGATCTCAGGATCAGAACCCTGCATGGGCCTCTGCGTTCATTCGGAGTCTGCTTTCTCTCTCTATGTCTCTCTCTCAGTCTCTATCACTCTAGCATTCTCTCTAAAATATATAAATAAATCAAAGCTTTTTTAAAAAGGAAAATAAACAATATAGTACATGGATGCAGAAAGTCATTATCTGTAACTTTAGTTTTTTAAACAGTTTACTTTTTTATTTGTCAGAGAGAGAGAAAGGGCACAAGCAGGGGGAGCAGGAGGCAGAGGGAGAAGCAGGTTACCCGCTGAGCAAGGAGCCTCATGCAGGACTCAGTCCCTGGACTCTGGGATCATGACATGAGCCAAAAGCAGACACTTAACCGACTGAGCCACCCAGGCATCCCTATCCATAACTTTAGAAAAAACATTCAGGCCAATGAAAACCAAAGGAGAAATATTTTGCACTCTGTGTCACACGGAGGACTTGCATGTCACTGAGGGAAGGTACTGCATAGTAAATATGGATACTTACTGGCTTTTATTAATGCATATTTTACATTAAAATAAGCTGCACCAACTGGACAATTCTATATAATTTGACATTTGTAGTTTTGAAGCACTCACCACCTTTGAGATAATGAACATATGCATCATCCCAAAAGTTTCCTCAAGTCTCTTGGCAGCCCCTCTCTCAACCCTCACCACTCCCATTTCCAGGGAACATTTCTGTAATGCTTTATTTAGTCTGCATAATTTATAATTTTTAATTATGGAATTATATGTACTCTTTTATCTGTCACTTCACAATGTAACTATTTTAATATTCTTCCATAGTCATAACTATCAAGAGTTTGTTTCTTTCTGTTATTGTGCAGTATCTCATCCTATGCCTATAAAACACTTTGTCTATTCACCTGTTGCTGGCCATATGGAGTAGTCCCAGTAGGTTCTTACAAACAAAACTGCTATGAACTTTTGCATATAAGATTTTTTTTATAGACCCATTCTTTCCTTTCTCCTGAGCCCATATCTGGGAGTAGAATGGATGTATCACATGGTAGATGTACATTTGACTTTCTTAACTGATTTGTTCTAGTAGTTTGTTTCACTCTGTTCTGTAGATTCCCTTGCATTTTCTGCACAAATATGCTTTCTGGTAATAGAGAGAAGTTCACTTCTTGCCTCCCAAACTCTATGGCTTTTGTTTCTTCTACTTGCCTTATTACATTGGATTGAACCTCTATTTCAATATTAAATACAAGTGGTGGAGCCAAAACTTTCCCCTTATTTCTGAAACTAAGGAGAAAACAATTATGCTTTCACCATCAAGTGTGATATTTGATGTAGACTCTTTGTTAAGCCCTTTTTTAAGGTGAGGAAATTCCCTTCAATTTTGTGTAATTTGCTGGGAGTTTTAATCAGGAATGGATCTGAATTTTGTCAAATGCTTTTTCTGTACCTATTAAGATTATCCTCCTGGAGAGCCTGGGTGGCTCAGTTGGTTAAGCGACTGCTTTCAGCTCAGGTCATGATCCCGGAGTCCTGGGTTCGAGTCCTGCATCAAGTTCCGGGCTCTGTGGGGATTCTGCTTTTCCCTCTGACCTTCTCTGCTCTTATGCTTTCTCTCACTCTCCCTCTCTCTCTCAGGTAAATAAATAAAATCTTAAAAAAAAAAAAGATTGTCCTCCTAAATTGCTCATCTGCTACTTGCCAATCTCTCTGGGTATATTATTGATAAATTGTCACAACAAAATACTAATACTACTACTAATAATAAATTTACTGCTAATAATAAATTTACAGATAATGAAACAAAGCTCAAAAGTATCAAGAAACTTCATGGAAAAGCTAATAGATTACAACACAGAGCTGGGATATTAAAAGCCTATTCCCTCTTTTTGACAGTATAGATTGTCAAATTTCAGAGAAAGACTAGTGGGTAGCAAAAGACTTCTTCCTAAGCATTTGAAATATTTTGAGAGTCTTTTACAGGTTCTTTATTTATGCAACTGGAACTACTAAAAAACAATTCAATAATTGCAGGTTTGGATCTTTTACCAAATGAGGAAAGAAATAATGGATACTCAGACTGCTATCCAGGAACTGACCAGTAGGTAGTGGCTTCACCATTCCATCCAGACCTGAAATAAGCAATGCACTGTAGTAAGAGTGAAAAACTCCTCTAGGCTTTTGTGATTCACCAGCATACTGGAGCTCCATTCATGACTAGTGATCACTCTCTTTCTCTGTTCCTTGAAACTTGTTTGTGATACTGCAGTCTAGAGCATAGTTTTTCCAAATAACGAATATAAATGTGTCTAAATTTCTTAAAATAGAATTGCCTTATGACCCAGCAACCCACTTATGATATATACTCAAAAATTGAAAGAATTTTGATATTTCCATAAATATTGAGATGTTTTTGAATTCCAGTTTCTACCAAAAAGAGGAAGCAACCCAAAAGGCCATCAACAGATAGACATGGATAAATAAAACGGTATATTACATACATGGGAATATTGTTCAACCTTAAAGAGTAAAGAAATTCTGACACATAATGCAAGTGGATGCATCATGGGGACAATATGTCAAATGAAATTTTGGAAAATGACCACATAATTCCACTTCTATGAGAGCTAAAGAGCTTCAGCTCAAGGAAGGAGAATGCAGAATAGTAGTTCTGAAGGAGTGGAGGAATGGCATAAAGGGGAGTTATTGTTTAATGAGTCCAAATATTCAGTTTTTCAAGGTGACAAGATTCTAGAAATGAAAGGTGCTGCTGATTGAACAACAATGTAAGTGTATTTCATAACCCTGAACTATAGACTCAAAATATTCTCAAATGGTAAAAATGAATGTGAAAATGGTCAGATTCTCTAATTAAAGAAACTTGAGGAGATACTTAAGATTTCTACTCTACAAATCTGCCTTCCAAACAAATATAAGAGGGTGTCTGATGCAAGACCAATTATCAACCATCTATTACCATTCAATTTTAAGGCCTTAGGTCATTGGGGTTAGAACTGGGAGGATGAAAATGGAGAGAATGAAGATTTGAGTGTGGAACATTGATCAAAAAGGATGGCTGGGAAATGTGCAAACTAACTCATCTGTTGGTCAAAAAATGTGCTTTTTTTGTTTTTTAAATATAGATGATTTTTTAAATTAAATTTATTTATTTATTTTCAGAAAAACTGTATTCATTATTTTTTCACCACACCCAGTGCTCCATGCAATCCATGCCTTCTATAATACCCACCACCTGGTACCCCAACCTCCCACACCCCCGCCACTTCAAACCCCTCAGATTGTTTTTCAGAGTCCATAGTTTCTCATGATTTTTAATAGCTTTTTATTATTATGATATATGATATTATATAATATCATATATTACATTATGTTAGTCACTATAGAGTACATCATTAGTTTTTGATGTAGTGTTCTATGATTCATTGTTTGTGTATAACACCCAGTGCCCCATGTAATATGTGCTCTCCTTCATACCCATCACTGGGCTCACCCAACCCCCAATCCCTCCCCTCCGAAACCCTCAGTTTGTTTCCAAGGCTCCATAGTCTCTCATGGTTCGTCGCCCTCACGGATTCCCATGCCCTTCCTTTTTTCCTTCCTTCTCCTAATGTCCTCCATGCTATTCCTTATGTTCCACAAATAAGTGTAACCAAATGGTAATTGACTTTCTCCATCTGACTTATTTCATTTACCATAATCTCCTCCAGTTCCATCCATGTCAGTGCAAATGGTAGGTATTCATCCTTTCTGATGGCTGAGCAATAGTTCATTGAGTATTTATGGACCACATCTTCTTTATGCATTCCTCTGTTGAAGGTCATCTTACCTCCCTCCACAGTTTAGCTATTGTGGACATTGCTGTTATGAACACTGGGGTGCCTGTGGCCCTTCTTTTCTGGGGTAAATGCCTTGTAGTGCAACTGCTGGGTCATAGGGTAGCTCTATTTTTAATTTCTTGTGGAACATCCACAATGTTTTCCAAAGTGGTCTCACCAACTCAAATTAAACAGAAGGGGGAGGGAGATGCTATGAGCGCTGGAACCAGGAAGGTGAAATAACAAAACAGACTCTGGAGAAAGGTTGAAGTGAAGGGCAGGAGCTGACAAAGAGGAAAATTCACACTCTGTCCTTCACAGTGTCCCCCTAGAACCCCTAATTATGAGCATTTGTGGATAAGTCTGGTGGAGAGCAGGTAAGCCTCCTGTATGCAAACTGAGTACAAGTATCCTAGTGGTGTTAATAAGACAAAATGAGAAAAACTACACTATAGAGCAGACTCCTTGGAAACTAAATGGGAGTACAATTGCCTCACAGCAAACAAACCTAATTAAACTGTCACTAAATGGTATAAAACAGCATTATGTGCATATATATACACATATGAATGTATGTGTGTATGTATATACACATATGCATAAAGTGTATACACACACACACACACACACACACATATATCCACAGAGACATTTCATGGCCTATCATATTTTACAATGTCTGTAACATAATATATGCTCAATAATAGTTGAGCAATAATACAAGCTCAGTAAATGTTTACTGAACAAAGTGATTTGAAAAATCCAACAACTAACACACATTATTGCTGACCTTGAGTCAAAGGTTTCTAAACTTCCTTAGCCAATTCTCTGGCTGAATCTAACTGCAAAATGGCAAATTATTTATTATGGTTACTCTAGTCTCCAAAAAATAATTTTAGCACAACTTTTCAGGGATTAGGAAGTGTTTGAAGAATGATAACTCTTATCCAGAGTGGTGTTTTCTTAAAGTGAGGTTCTCCCTCTAAGCCTAAACCTGTGCCACTTCCTGTCTGAGATGGCATTTGCCCCCCTTGGGCCCTACTGCAGGAAGAAGCATCAACAAGAGCCCTGTTGATGGGTATACCTCCTTCCATCATGCCTCTCACTATGGACTTCCACAGTGCACAGAAATACACTGCAGAGTCCTCCAGCTGTGAAGCTGAGATGACAAGTTGGATGAAATTTCTTGTCTTCTGAAAATTCAGTGAGTAGCGACCTTCAGTGGCATTTTGCAAGTTGTAAGAATTCTGACAAATGAGGAGAATCATTGCCCCACTGCTGGGCTGCTTGTACCACAAAAGACTATAATGTGGTTCATTGGTGTTATATGTGCATTCCAGAGTGACAGTCCCCTTCTCCTGCACTAACATTGCTGGTTGGGCTTGAGTGACCTTCTGGGCAATACAGGATCCTGAAGGGGAAAAAAAAAAACCACACACACACACACACACACAGAATCTAAGACTTCTGGAATACATGAGTGGCACAAAGAACTTCTGTTTTACATACTGTCATCCATCCTTCCCAAGGTATGCACAAGATCCTACCTATCTCTCTTGATTTTAAGTCATAGAGGAGACACATTCCCACAGGGACCATCCTTACCTAGCCACACGGAAGCCATGACCACCTTGAGAAGGTTGGAGAGCAACATGTTTGAGTTCTCCCACTAGAAGGAAAATGTCTTCTTCCTCTTCAACTTCAGGGCTCAGCACTGTGAGAAGAACTTGACAGGATGAGGAAAGGATTGCTGGTTATGTGCTGCTATGGCCCCAGAATGGGAAACAGGGGTTTCTTGGTATAGCAAGTTGTGTGAGTCCTGTCATAATTCTCTGTGTTCTAGCTGAGAGTCTCACTACCCCACATCCTTTTACATTAGGCAACTTTTTCGTATTTAAATTCAGTTAGCAACACATAGTACCTCACATAGTTTCAGATGTAGTGTTCAACAATTCATCAGTTGGATACGGCACCCAGTGGGCATTAAGCAATTTTAACTAAAAACATTACAACTGAAAATATACATGAATAAAATTTATATTGAAATGAGGATTGTGGATCAATGATTCAGCGAACTGTGATATGTTTACTCATTGCATCTGTGATAAAAGTGGGTGGATGGCACTTACTGAAAATATGACAGGTAGGGCTCACTTTGGCAGCACATATACTAAAATTAGAATGATACAGAGAAAAATCAGCATGACTCTTGTGCAAGAATGACATGAAAATTCCAGAAGCATTCCGTAACTTTAAAAAACTGCTTGTAATTAATTATATGAACAACATAAAATGTAAGAATTATGAAAAAATGGTTTTAAGAGTCATGTATGTTCACATTCTGTGATTTAAGGTAGAAATAAATCACACTATGATAAGAAGGCAAAGCATTTAGACTAATCACTGTAGCTCTTTCAATGTACCTATTGTTATGCCAGTGTTCTTCCTCACTACCTATGCCTGTTCAGATGCCTAAGTTAGAGCCAAAAGCAGAAAAATCTGATCATTCTCTGCTGAAGGGTTCACACTGAAGCCCTCAGATGACAGATCCACACACCCAGGTCTCCTTCTCATTGTTTTTTCTCCACAGCTCAGCTCAGCTCAGCTCAGCTCTGTTCAGATAGACCAGAATGGACACCAGATTTTGGTTGTAAGTTATCAGTCCTTTGAATTTATGTGTTTCCCTTACCTCAACTGAATGAACCACAGTAAGCTTCCAAGCATCATATGCTTAATTCTGAGACCCAAGGTGATTACTCTGTCTACTTGTATTCTTCCTTCTGCCTCAATACCCTCAACACACACATACACACATGCATGCCCGTGCACACACAAGCACGTGCCAACATGGGCAATGCCATATTCCTCAATTTTCTAAAATTATGTGGTGCTTCTTTTCCCCAACCCTTTCTGGAGGGCACAGCACACACTGAGGTTCTTCTACACCAGGCCTGGGTTTCTCCTTATTTAGTCTCTCATGCAAGTTCCCCTCTGTCCATATACAGCTCATTTTCTAAAATTATGATGGCACTGTCTGCTGATAGGTTCTTTCCTGTTTTGCTTTCTGTTTTCAGCTTACTGCCCTTTAGGACAGCTTTGCTAAAGTTCTTAAAGACTATTAGAGGGGCTTGGTTGGCTATTCAGTTAAGCTTCTAAGTTCAGTTAACATCATGATCTCCATGTCCTAGGATCCAGCCACCTTCTGGGCTCACTGCTCAGTGGGAAGTGTGCTTCTCCCTCCCCTTCTTCTCCTTCTGTGCTCATGCACTCTCTCCCTCAAATAAATAAATAGTTGATTTTTAAAAAAGAATGTTAGAGAAATCAAGATATAAGCACATACTATTAATCTACCATGAGGTTTTTTTTTTTTTTTTTAGAGATTTCAATTTTAAGTAATCTCTACCCAAAATGGGCTCAAACTTACAACCTGGAGAACCAGAATTCCAACTCAAACCAGAGTCTGCCAGGCACCCCTAGTTACTGCGTTTCTCAGAAGTCTAGGAAAACTCTTATTATATATCCTTTGAATACTTTAAAGTACATATTCACATGCATTTATATTTACACAGGTTTGAAAATAAAATTTTCATGTTAAACCAATGAAATAAAAATTAACTAACCAAGAATACTTAACAAATATGTTAAGGGAATATATTAATATTCTGATCAAGCTCATTTGTAAACTCTGCAAATAAGGAGATAGTAATTAAAGAAGATTGAAATAATACTGGCAAATTCCTGTACTGCAAAATAGACATTGCTTTTTCTATTATTTTTTTGTACAGCTTCACTTTCTCCCATACATTTTCCAAATCCCATGATTTGTGGCTCTCTCTGAGAGGTGGCAAAACAGGAGTTAGAGAAATCAGTAGGATTTCCCTACCAGTGTCTCCAATCTATTCATATCATTAGGAAACCTCAGTGCAAGAGCATTTTTTCCCACCACATTTCCGAGGCACTGAAAGCTATCTCCCTTGAGTTCTTATTGTCAGAAAGCCAACTGATCCATTTAACTGGCCAGGACATAAGCCACTTCCTCCATATTATTTCTGCTCCCAAGCCTTCATGTCGAGTATCATCCTGAGTTTATCACCTGATTTACTAGAAAAAAAAGCAGGGCAGATGTCCCTGACCTCTCTTTTCCTTGGTCAAGTACATGTGTTCCTCCTCCTTTCTTCCCTTCCCTTCTTTCTCTACTAAAACCTAGTTTGGGGCTGATCATCTCCATCATCTCTCCTGCTATACTCTGTCAGGAAGACATTAGGCATCACCACCTTCTCAGGCACACCGTGTGTCTCTAAAAGTGTCATAGACACAGAAACAACTACCAGGGTGCCATGAGCAATTTGTGGGGCTGGACGTTCACAGCAAGGATCACCACAAGATCACATCATTGTTATGTGATTCTACCTTGAAATTAGTTGCACTCTTGGGATCAAATGGTTTTCAATGTCACTAAGGAACACCTGGGGTTGGGGAATGTTATTCTGGCTCCTATACTCTTGTTCTCTGAATGATTTTGTATCAACCAGACACTGAGGGACAAACAACCACAGACTGTGCTGGAACCAGAATGGATCAGGCAGAGATGCTCAGCTTCTAGGCCCCTGTTCTGCTAAGAGTTTGTGCTCAGCTCCCCCTACAGTCCCTATCACTGTGTCATTCAGGGCACAGTAGTACACAGCTGAATCTGATGCTTGCACTGAGCGTTTCTCCAAGTGGAAGGATTTGGCTTTGCCATCGTAGGTGGCTTCAAATCCTTTGTTGCTTCCTTTCTCCTTGTCCTTCAAGGCTTTCAGGAGGAGCTCCAGACCTTCACCGGGATACTGGACATACCAGAAAAGGACAGGATACCCTGATGCTGAATAAGTACAATTCATAGTCAGGAAAGCATTTTCTGAGAGGGTCACTTGGCCTTCCGTCTGAGTCACTGAGTCTCCATGGGTTTGTCCTGAGGAAAAAGAAAAGAGACTTGTGTCACCTTCGGCATGAAGCTCTTGGATAAATTATAGTTCAACTTTTTACTGATACAAAAGAAAAAGAATCCAAATTTTAAGAAGGATTTTACTTACCAAGCATTAAGAGTACCACAGTCCCAAAGCCCAGAGAACACTTCATCTCTGGCGTGTCACCTAAATAATGTTTTTCTTTCTTACCATGAATAAGTTTGGAGTGACAGAGAAACGATCAGTGGAAGCCCACATTTCACACAGGAAATGTGATTGCAGTAGGAAGCTGCACCCCCTGGTGGACAGGGGCTGAAATGGGTGCTTGTTGGCCAGAATCCTTAAACACTGAAAAACATGACCAGACTGGTCATGCAATTACTACTCAAGACCTCTTTACAAAATCCAGTCCCTTGAGAAGCATCATTAAATCAAGTAGCTGAACTAATGAGTATCTCTTGGATATGTCAATTTACAAAAAATTATGTGGTTGATGTCAGTGAGTATGTTTTTAAGGTTGGTCATTGCTCCCAATACTATAAAGACAATCTGGTTTCTAGAGTTTCCAACTTTTCTTAACCTTTTCACGTATCTCCTGCATTCTCCTAGAGAGGAGCAGCAAATACATTAATTATTTCATGTATTCAAGAAATTTTTTTAAAATTGTCATCAAAACAATGTTTCAGGTTTAAAAAGACACTGGTAGAAACTAAGAAAAAATGCTTGAGCAGGTCATCATAAATATGAATTCCAAGATGGTCCTTATGTAAGCACTTCTCTAAAAACATAAACACAAAACCAAGGAAAAGTTCAATTAATTCTATCTTGGTTGTAGAATATTGGGCACTAAATTTTGTAAAGAATCACTATGAATGATTGATTTGCTGATTCATGAGAACAAGATGTAGCAAAGCCAGGACAGCTGTCTAGTGCAGCCAAATGATACCAATGAACACTTGCTACAATCCAGCAGAGACCACACTTCACACTGGGAATATACTGGATGCAACATTAAACCAAACACTAGTGGGGAGATTTTTCTAGGACGGCAGACAATGGGGCTTTCCATGCCTTTCTGGAAGTCAATGGGATCCCAAAAAATCTGGAAAGGTGGTATATGCTCTGAAATACTGTCCTAAGGAAACATTTGAGTATCTCCAAAGGGATCTAACACAGTTGCATTCCCTGCATGAGCTTAGAGTGTAGATGGGTAATAGTATATTATTTTCTACATGGATTGAACCATTCTCTTTCCTGAAAGTCTCAACAATCACAAGATTCAAATATCAGGGGCGCCTGGGTAGCTCAGTCGGTTGAGAGTCTGCCTTCACCTCAGGTCCTGATCCTGAGGTCCTAGAATCGAGTCTCCCATTCTGTTCAGCAAGGAGCCTGCTTCTATTCCCTCTGGCTGCCATTCCCTTGCCTGTGCTCTCTCTCTGTCAAGTAAATAAATAGATTTTTTTTTTTTTAAGAGTCAAATGTCAGTTGGATTCTGTGTTTCATACCTATACCATTTCAAATACTCTCTAGAGGGCAAAGCAAATGTCTCTGGGAAAGTTAGGTAAAGTTAGGACTCACATAGAAACTTCTCTTTTTCTATCACACCCAGATCCTGTGGAAAAGTGAAAACAACAAATGCAATGTTAAACTGAAATGAGTTACTGTAGCTGTTACCCTTGAACTACTGTGGTCTGGTACAGCCTTAGCCTTCATGGCCCTGTGTCTTCCTTACAAAGTCCTAGACTGTCTCACTTTGAACTGGTCGCTCTGGCCCACATAACTCAGATGTCCCAAACCATACCCATTCCAGCCTTCCCAAACTATTGAACTAGATAGTAAAGCTTTGTCATTCTTCCTTTCATCACAGATACAGACTGCTCTGTGGACATTCATTTCATCACCATTACATGACCTAAACCTTTGGTGCCCTGAACAAAATCCCAGAAAAAAAAACTGTCATTGAGAATTGTGAAATAACCTTATATGTACAATTTATTACTAATTCAGCAGATAAAGTATAGGAAATGGATCCTTGGTTAATGTTTATCAAATACTATGACATCATATATTCTTCACTGACAGAAACTGAAAAAGTTACTCATATTAGAGATCTTAAACTGAGGTTTTCTGGAGAAACAGCAGAAGCAGACAGTCCATGATGACTCTACACATAATACTGTAGGAAAAATAAACATGCAACTGCATGACGAACAGCTCCATCTAAGACAATTAGAAAAGAATTGTCTCCACCAGGCTCTTTGTTTTGTTGACTGTTTCCTTTGCTGTGCAGAAATTCTTTATCTTAATGAAGTCCCAAAAACCATTGATGCATTGTATGGTGACTAACATAACACAATTTTAAAAAAAGGAACTGAATAAAAGTTAAGAATAAAAAAAGAAGAAAAGAATTCTCCTAGATATTAGGAACCACCATTTTAATACTTTCCTTTGTATCCTTTAGAGGTTATTTCTATCCTTTTAGACATATTTTCTCACTCTAATGGTAAAATCTTAGATATTTCTGGTTATCCTGAATGTTTTTTCACTAATAAAATAACTTGCATGGGTACAGCCTTTATTTGAGACAATACCCACCCTAGTGTTATAGTTCAGCTCTGCACAGACAATGCTAGTTCAAAAATGCGTAAGAATTATTGGGTAAGGCTAGCATGTTCATAAAAAAGTGCTTCACATTATTCAGCATCAGAGAAATGCAAATCAAAACCACACCAGTCAGAATGGCTAAAATTAACACGTCAGGAAACAAGAGGTGCTGGCAAGGATGCAGAGAAAGGGGAACCCTCCTACCTGTTGGTGGGAATACAAGCTGGTGCAGCCACTCTGGAAAACAGCATGGAGTTGAAAATAGAGCTATCAGACGACCCAGCAATTGTACTGGTGGGTTTTGACCCTAAAAATACAAATGTAGTGATCCAAAGGGGCACGTGTCCCTGAATGTTTATAGCAGCAATGTCCACAATAACCAAACTGTAGAAAGAACCTAGATGTCCACCAACAGATGAATGGATAAAGAAGATGTGGTATATATACACAATGGAATACCATGCAGCCATCAAAAGAAATGAAATCTTGCCATTTGCGACCACATGGATGGAACCAGAGGGTATTATACTTAGCGAAATAAGTCAATCAGAGAAAGACAACTATCATATTATTTCCCTGAAATGAGGAAATGGAGATGTAATGTGGGGGTTTGGGGATACAAAAAGAAAAAAGGAAAGAAGATGGGATTGGGAGGGAGACAAACCATAAAAGACTCAATCTCACAAAACAGGCTGAGGGTTGCTGGGGGTGGGGAGTTGGGAGAGGGTGGTGGGGTTATGGACATTGGGGAGTGTATGTGCTATGATGAGTGCTGTGAAATGTGTAAACCTGGCGATTCACAGACCTGTACCCCTGGGGATAAAAATAGATTATATGTTTATAAAAATTTTTTTAAATTAATTTAAAAATAATGCATACAAACACCTAAATGGTAGCATATGCTTACTTAAGACCATTTCCCTTATTCTCTTTTTTTTAAACTAAATTTCTTTTGAAAAAGACCATTATAAGAAATTTGTTAAGTGTTATAAATACTGATAGACTGTGGACTCTGAGAAACAAACTGAGGGTTTTGGAGGGGTGGGTTAGGGGGCTAGGTGAGCCTGGTGGTGGGTATTATGGAGGGTACATATTGCATGGAGCACTGGATGAGGTATATAAACAGTGAATTCTGGGACACTGAAAAGAAATAAAATAAAATAAAATGAAAAAATTTAAAATAAATAAAGAAAAAATATAAAAAAGAAAAAAAATATATATATTAGACGATTGAATAAGACAGAGTCAACCAATTAATTTTGGATTATTTTGGTCTCTTAGAAGGAACTACCTCCAAAAATTTTAAAGAATGAAATATATATATATATACACACACTAAGGGTATACACTAAGGGTAAACTAAGGGTACACACTAAGGGTAAACACGATGAAGGGATGGGATATGAGTATAAAGATAAAGAAAAATTTTTTTTTAATTTCTAAAAGAGGTGTTGATAAGGTAAGTTCGTTGGGAGAATAAAGAAAAAGAAAGTGGAGAGAATTTGCTCAGGCTGAAGACTAGAACAAAGCCCTGCACTAAATTTAGGGTATATTTTGATGTATTAGAAGAAGCTCTATCCCAAAATTTTTTTTAGAAGAAAAAACCCTATGTGTATACAAAAAATAAAGTTACATACAATGAAGGGTAAAATATGACTATGATAATGAAGGCTCAAAAAAGATTTTTTTATGGAAGGTATTGTTAAGCTAAACTAGTTAAAAAACGTTAAAAGAGGAAAGAGTAAAAGTTAAAAAAATTTTAGCATAAGAAAAAAATAAAATTAAAAAAATTAATTAACTTCACAAGACTAAAGAATCATGGGGAGAAAGCCTTGAATTCCATGCTTTGCTTTCTCCTCCTCTGGAATCCTGCTGTTCTCCTTGGTAAGTGAACTTGGTCTTGGCTGGATTTCTTGCTGATCTTCTGGAGGAGGGGCCTATTGTAGTGATTCTCAAGTGTCTTTGCCTGAGGCGGAATTGCACTGCCCTTAGGAGGGGCCAGGATAAGTAATCTGCTTGGGTTCGGGTTCACTTTCTGGAGCTTTTGTTCCCTGAATGCTTTCTGTAGAGTTCTGGAGGATGGGAATGAAAATGGCAGCTTCCCAATCTCTGGCTTGGAGAAGCAGAGAGCTGGGGGCCCCACTCCTCAGTGCACCCTCCAAGAAAAGCGCTCAATCACTCCCATCTCCCTGGCCTCCGGCAGTGCTCCGAGTTCATCCAGCCTGTGACCAAGAGTCTCTGTGTCTGGCACATAGCCCCTCCTGGAGTTTCCCAAACCAGCAGATCCCTGCACATTTCCAGGTGGATCTCCTCGGATATTGTGGGCTCTGTGCTCACAGAGCAGCGGTCTGACTGTGACACGGACCACAGTTTAAGGTAACCCCGAGCTGAGAGCTCACTCCGCAGCTCCATCTCTGCAGCTAGCTTCCCTGCTCTAATACCTGCAAGCTCTGTGACACTCAAGAACCCCGATCCTACTGTGACCCCATGGGACATGAGACCACACTGTCCCCACATGGGCTTCACCCTGACTTAGCCTCTGGAGCGATGGCCCGCAGTGGAGCAGATTTTTTAAAGTTCTGATTTAGTGCTCCATTGCTCTGCCGCTTGCCATGAGACGCACCCCCCCCCCCCCCGTGGTCTATCTTCCCGTCACTTTGGATTCACTTCTCCGCTGTTCTTACCTTTCAGAAAGTGGTCGATTTTCTGTTTCTAGAATTGCTGCTCTTCTTCTCTTCCATCTCCTATTGGAATTGTAGGTGTTTGGAATTGTTTGATAAACTATCTAGCTGTTCTCCTGCTACCTGATGTCAACTCAGCCAGCTACTTCTCCACCATCTCGACACCCCCCACCCAAAATTTACATTTTAAAAAGCAGATGTTTGAGGGAAAGAATTGGTGAAGAAGGGAATGTTAAAATTGAAATAAACAAGGTGAAAATTTCATGATCCTCATTACAATAAAAATACTTAGAGTCTAAAAGGAATATCTGCAATATTTGTGATTACAGAATTACACTTTCATTTCTCTATTTTCCATATTTCCATGTTGGCATGTAATGTTTTAGAATCACAAAATTCATTATGGCTACTTTTGAAATGCAATGGTTAAATGCCCATCCACAAAAAGGACTGTAAAATCAGTACTAAGTGGATATTCATAAGAGAAAGTCAGAAGAACAAATGTAAAGTCATCCTGAAGACCTGAATTTCAAAAATAGAAATTATTAAATCACAGCAAGAATTCAAAAACAAGATTCATCCAACCAAATGTTTTCACCCTGTTTGGGTCATCTCAATCCTAATAGTCTAACATATTAGCTTCCACCTATAGACAGACAACAGCACAAAAGCTATCCTTTATGGTCTGTGTCATGGTACAGGAGGCTGCCCCAGTCCCAGGTCTGAGTGCAGGCAGCAGGTGCATGGGAAGCAATGTGTGCTTGCAGCAGAGAAGTACACAGCTCAGTCTTCAGGCTGTGTGTCTCTGATGTGCAGGGAGAGATGTTTGGCCGTCCTATTAAATGAAAGAGTCTTCTTTTGTGGCCATGGTTGAACGAATGTCTATAAGGAGCTGGGAACTGTTCCCAAGTTCTTGCTTATATGAGGGGAAGTAATGTGAGGCACTGTCTGAATAACTGCAATTGATAACAGAGCTGCTTCCCTCCTGGACACTCAGGGTAAGAGGATGCTGCTCCACATTCTCTCCCAGGCTGAACCCTGTGCAGAAAGAAAATGTCGGAGAAAGGAGAAGAGATTCCAGGTTATTATGCTTCAGAATTCTCTTTTATTACACTAAGTGGAGGAAACCTGAGTAAAGCCAGTCTTCAATTCTGGAGAATATCCACTAATATACTCTGTTGCCCATAAACACTCAACTCACAGTTCAGCTGCAGCCACGAGAACATGATTAAAGCTCCCATGGATGTCTTCATGGTTCCACCCAGTTAAGCTCATGTTAAGAATTGCAGCCTCCAGTCAACTCAGCTCCCTCTCTTATCAGGCCATCCCTTCTTTCCTCTAACAGGGTAACTTCCCACATTGTCTAACAGGTAATAAGAAAAGACTCTGCTGCTGCCATAGTCTAGTCCATCAGATGCACTAAAATGAAAATTCCACATGTTCTGCATCATCACAGGTGCACTGATGTCTTGTGGTCACATCTCTTCTGAACTCGCTGGGGAAATGCTCTTCTCTTAGCTGGCACCTCTGAGGGACTCACATGCATCAAGGCAGCAATCAGTCAAGCAAGTTATGTCTTAGATCAGGGATGAACTGTACAGTAGGAATGTAGAGAACAAGATTTACACGCCTGCACGCTACTGAGTCACTGTTAGTACATTGGAAAGAGGTAGATGCTATTGTTGTTTATTTTAGGATGGACTGGGTATACATGTTTGAAATCAGGAAGAAATCATGATTTACCCCCTTAAACAAAGAAAACAGAAAACATTTCCTTCCTTCCAAATCTACTGTCCTCAGTTGTCTATTATGGAGTAAAACTATTTCTAAAAGGAACATGGAAGCAAGAATTAGAGTAAGAGAATGAAGATCATTTGATATTTCAAGTATCTCTTACCTCAGACTCTACTCCTCCTACTTGCTCTTGCCCATAACTTTGAATTTCTTCCCAGAGGACTGACAATACCAACAGTCAAAATGTGGAATCATTGTCAGTTGAGATGACTGTGACAAAAGTAAAGGACCAAATCTCAATGATAAGGGAGCAGGGGAATAATAGGGAAGCACAAATACTGTGCATCCCCCGGAATGGTACCAACCAGAAACTGGCCTTAAAGAACTCATCAGGAGAAATGATTTTTGGGAAACCAAGACTACCTCATCTTCAAAAGGAGAAGCCCCTTTTCTGTGAAGCCTACTCTCAGATCTGAGAAAGGACAAAGAGTAAAACTCATTTTCATCCTCCTCTCCCACCATGAATGATTCAAAGACAGCTACGGTGAAGAAAATCAATTGAATATATAAATATATGCATATATATGAAATGCGTTTTTATGTGTGGAAAACTTCTTGAGTCTGAGAATCTTCCATTCTCTCCCCCATTTCCCATAAAATAAGAATTCTCAGATTCTTCTCTGGGCAAATTTCCCTCTGCTGGTGGGAAGGTCAATTTTTGCAATTTTAGGTGTGACTCTCAGAACTGAATGTGACTGTTCATATGAATGGATCTCTTCCATGGACTAACTGTTGCACAGATAAGGCCAACCCTTGGGCAAAATTTTCATCTCCACGATGTTTTTATAGAATATTACTTTACTTATTTTCAAGTATTGGCCTAGAAAACATTGTCGAACAGCTTCCTGGTTTTTGCACTGCAGAAATCTTCCAAATCCTATGATCATTTTGCAGAGAATGTGTAAGTTATGCTCATTATATTCATCCTGTCTTCAAGGGATGTCTACCTGGCATAATAAATATATTTGCTATTTTGGGGAACTTCCTTAGAAATACATGTAGATGTTCAGGTGAAACTATAACCTCTGGATTTCTCCTACAGAAACAGTGAGTGATGGATAAGTTTGCTGGTAGAAACACAGTGGCTCAGCCCAAATCTCCTTTCCAGCCCATGGTCTCAGACATTTACACAAATTGGAACTCTCCATTCAGGTGTTCAAACTGATTGAACCACATCTTTCTCAGACTCAACGTGCAGAGATCTAAGTGGCTGGGCTTGCATTAGATAACGTTCTCTTTACCCAGCAGAATGGTCCCACAGCAAGGAGGCAGGAGCAAGAATGTCAAAGAGGAAGTGAGGAAACCCACTTTCTCTTTCCTCCAGCTCATTCCCTACCTAATTGTTTTTTACAGCCAACTTGGTTATAGTCTCTGATGTATAACATTAAATTGAACTAAAGGGGAGGGAGGAGTCAAGATGGCGGAGAAGTAGCAGGCTGAGACTGCTTCAGCTAGCCGGAGATCAGCTAGATAGCTTATCTAAAGATTGCAAACACCTGAAAATCCATCGGCGAAGAGAAGAAGAACAGCAATTCTGGAAACAGAAAAACAACCACTTTCTGAAAGGTAGGACCGGCGGAGAAGTGAATCCAAAGCGACGGGAAGATAGACCCCGGGGGGAGAGGCCGGCTCCCGGCAAGCGGCGGAGCAACCGCGCACAAAATCAGGACTTTTAAAAGTCTGTTCCGCTGAGGGACATCGCTCCAGAGGCTAAACTGGGGCGAAGCCCACGCGGGTTCAGCGTGGCCTCAGGTCCCGCAGGGTCACAGAAGGATCGGGGGTGTCTGAGTGTCGCAGAGCTTGCGGGTATTGGAACGGGAAAGCCGGCTACAGAGACAGAGCCGACAGTAAGCTCACAGCTCAGGGTTACCTTGAACCGGTCGCAGGCTCGGTGAGCTCGGAGCGCGGCCGGAGGTCAGGCAGACGGGAGTAACTGGGCGCTGTTCTCTGAGGGCGCACTGAGGAGTGCGGCCCTGGGCTCTCGGCTCCTCCGGGCCGGAGACCAGGAGGCCGCCATTTGTATTCCCGTCCTCCGGAACTCTACGGAAAGCGCTCAGGGAACAAAAGCTCCTGAAAGCAAACCCGAGCGGATTACTCACCCCGGCCCGGGGTAAGGGCGGTGTAATTACGCCTGGGGCAAATACACTTGAGAATCACTACAACAGGCCCCTCCCCCAGAAGATCAACAAGAAATCCAGCCAAGACCAAGTTCACCTACCAAGGAGTGCGGTTTCAATACCAAGGAGAGCAGCAGAATTCCAGAAAAGGAGAAAGCAAAGCACGGAACTCATGGCTTTTATCCTGTGATTTTTTTTTTAGTCTTGCAGGTAATTTAATTTTTTTTTTTCTTTTTCATTTTTTGTTTTTTTTTTTTTTCTCGCCTTCGGGTAAAATTTTTTTTTTTTAAACTGTTACCTTTTTCTTTTTTAATTATTTTTTACTAGTTTATCTAATATATATATATTTTCTTTTTTACATTTTTCTTAGGTGTTTTCTTTTTTTTAAATTCTTTTCTTTTCTTTTTTTTTTCTTTTTTCTTTTTTTTTTCTTTCTTCCTTTTTGAACCTCTTTTTATCCCCTTTCTCCCCCCTCACGATTTCGGATCTCTTCTAATTTGGTTAAAGCATTTTTTCCTGGGGTTGTTGCCACCCTTTTAGTATTTTACTTGCCCCTTCATATACTCTTAACTGGACAAAATGACAAGACGGAAAAATTCAACACAAAAAAAAGAACAAGAGGCAGTACTGAAGGCTAGGGACCTAATCAATACAGACATTGGTAATATGTCAGATCTAGAGTTCAGAATGACAATTCTCAAGGTTCTAGCCGGGCTCGAAAAAGGCATGGAAGATATTAGAGAAACCCTCTCGAGAGATATAAAAGCCCTTTCTGGAGAAATAAAAGAACTAAAATCTAACTAAGTTGAAATCAAAAAAGCTATTAATGAGGTGCAATCAAAAATGGAGGCTCTCACTGCTAGGATAAGTGAGGCAGAAGAAAGAATTAGTGATATAGAAGACCAAATGACAGAGAATAAAGAAGCTGAGCAAAAGAGGGACAAACAGCTACTGGACCATGAGGGGAGAATTCGAGAGATAAGTGACACCATAAGACGAAACAACATTAGAATAATTGGGATTCCAGAAGAAGAAGAAAGAGAGAGGGGAGCAGAAGGTATACTGGTGAGAATTATTGGGGAGAATTTCCCCAATATGGCAAAGGGAACGAGCATCAAAATTCAGGAGGTTCAGAGAACGCCCCTCAAAATCAATAAGAATAGACCCACACCCCGTCACGTAATAGTAAAATTTACAAGTCTCAGTGACAAAGAGAAAATCCTGAAAGCAGCCCGGGAAAAGAAGTCTGTAACATACAATGGTAAAAATATTAGATTGGCAGCTGACTTATCCACAGAGACCTGGCAGGCCAGAAAGAGGTGGCATGATATTTTTGAGCACTAAAGGAGAAAAACATGCAGCCAAGAATACTATATCCAGCTAGGCTATCATTGAAAATAGAAGGAGAGATTAAAAGCTTCCAGGACAAACAAAAACTGAAAGAATTTGCAAATACCAAACCAGCTCTACAGGAAATATTGAAAGGGGTCCTCTAAGCAAAGAGAGAGCCTACAAGTGGTAGATCAGAAAGGAACAGAGACCATATACAGTAACAGTCACCTTACAGGCAATACAATGGTACTAAATTCATATCTCTCAATAGTTACCCTGAATGTTAATGGGCTAAATGCCCCTGTCAAAAGACACAGGGTATCAGAATGGATAAAAAAACAAAACCCATCTATATGTTGCCTCCAAGAAACTCATTTTAAGCCCGAAGACACCTCCAGATTTAAAGTGAGGGGGTGGAAAAGAATTTACCATGCTAATGGACATCAGAAGAAAGCAGGAGTGGCAATCCTTATATCAGATCAATTAGATTTTAAGCCAAAGACTATAATAAGAGATGAGGAAGGACACTATATCATACTCAAAGGGTCTGTCCAACAAGAAGATCTAACAATTTTAAATATCTATGCCCCCAACGTGGGAGCAGCCAACTATATAAACCAATTAATAACAAAATCAAAGAAACACATCAACAATAATACAATAATAGTAGGAGACTTTAACACTCCCCTCACTGAAATGGACAGATCATCCAAGCAAAAGATCAGCAAGGAAATAAAGGCCTTAAACGACACACTGGACCAGAAGGACATCACTGATATATTCAGAATATTTCATCCCAAAGCAACAGAATACACATTCTTCTCTAGTGCACATGGAACATTCTCCAGAATAGATCACATCCTCGGTCCTAAATCAGGACTCAACCGGTTTCAAAAGATTGGGATCATTCCCTGCATATTTTCAGACCACAATGCTCTAAAGCTAGAACTCAACCACAAAAGGAAGTTTGGAAAGAACCCAAATACATGGAGACTAAACAGCATCCTTCTAAAGAATGAATGGGTCAACCGGGAAATTAAAGAAGAATTGAAAAAAATCATGGAAACAAATGATAATGAAAATACAACGGTTCAAAATCTGTGGGACACAACAAAGGCAGTCCTGAGAGGAAAATATATAGCGGTACAAGCCTTTCTCAAGAAACAAGAAAGGTCTCAGGTACACAACCTAACCCTACACCTAAAGGAGCTGGAGAAAGAACAAGAAAGAAACCCTAAGCCCAGCAGGAGAAGAGAAATCATAAAGATCAGAGCAGAAATCAATGAAATAGAAACCAAAAAAACAATAGAACAAATCAACGAAATTAGGAGCTGGTTCTTTGAAAGAATTAATAAAATTGATAAACCCCTGTCCCGACTTATCAAAAAGAAAAGAGAAAGGACCCAAATAAATAAAATCATGAATGAAAGAGGAGAGATCACAACTAACACCAAAGAAATACAAACTATTATAAGAACATACTATGAGCAACTCTACGCCAATAAATTTGACAATCTGGAAGAAAGGGATGCATTCCTAGAAACATATAAACTACCACAACTGAACCAGGAAGAAATAGAAAGCCTGAACAGACCCATAACCAGTAAGGAGATTGAAACAGTCATTAAAAATCTCCAAACAAACAAAAGCCCAGGGCCAGACGGCTTCCCGGGGGAATTCTACCAAACATTTAAAGAAGAACTAATTCCTATTCTCCTGAAACTGTTCCAAAAAATAGAAATGGGAGGAAAACTTCCAAACTCATTTTATGAGGCCAGCATCACCTTGATCCCAAAACCAGACAAGGATCCCACCAAAAAAGAGAGCTATAGACCGATATCCTTGATGAACACAGATGCGAAAATACTCAACAAAATACTAGCCAATAGGATTCAACAGTACATTAAAAAGATTATTCACCATGACCAAGTGGGATTCATTCCAGGGCTGCAAGGTTGGTTCAACATCCGCAAATCAGTCAATGTGATACAACACATCAATAAAAGAAAGAACAAGAACCATATGATACTCTCAATAGATGCTGAAAAAGCATTTGACAAAGTACAGCATCCCTTCCTGATCAAAACTCTTCAAAGTGTAGGGATAGAGGGCACATACCTCAATATCATCAAAGCCATCTATGAAAAACCCACCGCAAATATCATTCTCAATGGAGAAAAACTGAAAGCTTTTCCGCTAAGGTCAGGAACACGGCAGGGATGTCCATTATCACCACTGCTATTCAACATAGTACTAGAGGTCCTAGCCTCAGCAATCAGACAACAAAAGGAAATTAAAGGCATCCAAATCGTCAAAGAAGAAGTCAAATTATCACTCTTCGCAGATGATATGATACTATATGTGGAAAACCCAAAAGACTCCACTCCAAAACTGCTAGAACTTATACAGGAATTCAGTAAAGTGTCAGGATATAAAATCAATGCACAGAAATCAGTTGCATTTCTCTACACCAACAGCAAGACAGAAGAAAGAGAAATTAAGGAGTCAATCCCATTTACAATTGCACCCAAAACCATAAGATACCTAGGAATAAACCTAACCAAAGAGACACAGAATCTATACTCAGAAAACTATAAAGTACTCATGAAAGAAATTGAGGAAGACACAAAGAAATGGAAAAATGTTCCATGCTCCTGGATTGGAAGAATAAATATTGTGAAAGTGTCTATGCTACCTAAAGCAATCTACACATTTAATGCAATTCCTATCAAAGTACCATCCATCTTTTTCAAAGAAATGGAACAAATAATTCTAAAATTTATATGGAACCAGAAAAGACCTCGAATAGCCAAAGGGATATTGAAAAAGAAAGCCAACGTTGGTGGCATCACAATTCCGGACTTCAAGCTCTATTACAAAGCTGTCGTCATCAAGACAGCATGGTACTGGCACAAAAACAGACACATAGATCAATGGAACAGAATAGAGAGCCCAGAAATAGACCCTCAACTCTATGGTCAACTAATCTTCGACAAAGCAGGAAAGAATGTCCAATGGAAAAAAGACAGCCTCTTCAATAAATGGTGCTGGGAAAATTGGACAGCCACATGCAGAAAAATGAAATTGGACCATTTCCTTACACTACACACAAAAATAGACTCAAAATGGATGAAGGACCTCAATGTGCGAAAGGAATCCATCAAAATCCTTGAGGAGAACACAGGCAGCAACCTCTTTGACCTCTGCAGCAGCAACATCTTCCTAGGAACAATGCAAAAGGCAAGGGAAGCAAGGGCAAAAATGAACTATTGGGATTTCATCAAGATCCAAAGCTTTTGCACAGCAAAGGAAACAGTTAACAAAATCAAAAGACAACTGACAGAATGGGAGAAGATATTTGCAAACGACATGTCAGATAAAGGACTAATGTCCAAAATCTATAAAGAACTTAGCAAACTCAATACCCAAAGAACAAATAATCCAATCAAGAAATGGGCAGAGGACATGAACAGACATTTCTGCAAAGAAGACATCCAGATGGCCAACAGACACATGAAAAAGTGCTCCATATCACTTGGCATCAGGGAAATACAAATCAAAACCACAATGAGATATCACCTCACACCGGTCAGAATGGCTAAAATCATCAAGTCAGGAAATGACAGATGCTGGCGAGGATGCGGAGAAAGGGGAACCCTCCTACACTGTTGGTGGGAATGCAAGCTGGTGCAGCCACTCTGGAAAACAGCATGGAGGTTCCTCAAAATGTTGAAAATAGAACTGCCCTATGACCCAGCAATTGCACTATTGGGTATTTACCCTAAGGATACAAACGTAGTGATCCAAAGGGGCACATGCACCCGAATGTTTATAGCAGCAATGTCCACAATAGCCAAACTATGGAAAGAACCTAGATGTCCATCAACAGATGAATGGATCAAGGAGATGTGGTATATATACACAATGGAATACTATGCAGCCATCAAAAGAAATGAAATCTTGCCATTTGTGACAACATGGATGGAACTAGAGCGTATCATGCTTAGCGAAATAAGTCAAGCAGAGAAAGACAACTATCATATGATCTCCCTGATATGAGGAAGTGGTGATGCAACATGGGGGCTTAAGTGGGTAGGAGAAGAATAAATGAAACAAGATGGGATTGGGAGGGAGACAAACCATAAGTGACTCTTAATCTCACAAAACAAACTGAGGGTTGCTGGGGGGAGGGGGTTTGGGAGAAGGGGGTGGGATTATGGACATTGGGGAGGGTATGTGCTTTGGTGAGTGCTGTGAAGTGTGTAAACCTGGTGATTCACAGACCTGTACCCCTGGGGATAAAAATATATGTTTATAAAAAATAAAAAATTAATTAAAAAAAAATTGAACTAAAGGATTTTTAAAGGTACTTCCAGCTCTAAATTTCATTCATACTATATAAAAAGCAAACATTTACTAAGAACTGGTTGTGTGCAATGTGGACTGGTGTCAGAGTGGGGTGAAACTGCCTGCATCATGAACCCCAAGACCATTTGCACAGCCACATGTGATCTAGTGGTTCTGAGGTTGGTCCTAACCAATGGCTGAAGCCTCTTCAGAAACAGAAACACAGGATGAGATTCTATCAGGTTTTCATTTCTCCTATGACATCAATAATATATCAAGGAGAAAATAAATTCATATTAACACTGGAAAAAATGGGACTTTATTCACTGACTTTAATCACAGGTAGTGAGACCAATGGATAACATGGCTCAACCACAGGCAAGCAGGATGCTCTTTGAAGACATATTTCCTATATATTTTTATTTCATACAATTTACATATTATATGAAGAAAAGAAACTCCTCAATTGAGACACCCTAGAGGAGGTGGATGCGCTTACTAATATGGAAAGCAAGGAGCACTCTCTCTAAAACAGCCTAATTGCTTTCTGAATTTTGGATTTCTGCTTGAAATTTTAATTTAGAATTTCAGAATTTCCAGCCAAGGATGCATAAACAATTTCTGAGATCATTTCAAAATGAAAATTTGGGATCTTTATGCAAAAAGGAGGGAAAAGATATCATTAGGTAATATTTCTAAGAGAATCATATATGTAAAATGCTTTAACTCTTCATACATTTTAGTTTCATGTCTCTGATTTTAATGTTTTAAAGACTTTCTTCCTTTCAACCATCTCAACCAGGTTCAAAGAAAAATGAGGCAGATGTACTGAGGCTTCCAATGTACCTCCTGTCCCCACACAGGTATAGCTTCTCCCATTATCAACCTCCCCGTGACCCTTTCACAATGGATGAGCCTACACTGCCACACCATATCACCCAAAGCCCACAGTTTATCTAGGGTTCCTTCTTGCTGTTGTACATTCTGTGGGTGTGAACAATTGTTTAAGGCATGTATCTACCATTATAGTATCAGAGACAGTAGGCTCACTACACTAAGTATTCTCTGTGCTCTTCATCCCTGCTTTTCCCCTCAATCCTAGGCAACCACAATCTTGTACTCCCTCCATAGTTTTGCCTTTTCCAGAAAGTCATAGGATCAGAATCATACCCTATGTAGCCTTTTCAGATAGGCTATTTTCACTTGGTAAATGCATATAAGATTCCCCTATCTCTTCATTACTTCATAGCCCTGATCATTTTAGCACCAAATCACATTCCATTGCTTGTATGGAACACCATTTATTTATTCATTTATCTGTTGAAGGACATGCTGCTACTTCCAAGCGTTGGTAATTATATATGAAACAGCTATAAAACACCTGTGAAGAAAGTTGTGTGTG
This sequence comes from Mustela erminea, assembly GCF_009829155.1. NCBI lineage: Eukaryota > Metazoa > Chordata > Mammalia > Carnivora > Mustelidae > Mustela > Mustela erminea. Next base: position 73,543,707 of record NC_045618.1, on the reverse strand, counting down.
GACAAGAGTTTTCAACCCTTTCAGTGAAAATACTCAGGAAGGCCAAAGTTCCACAAGAAATGGCCAAATTGTTTTATTGAAATGTCCTGGTATACACTTTCACTTTGCATTAATTTCCTGAGAGTATTTACTACATCCTTTGTTGCATGTAAAAGCCACAGCTAGTCCAAAGCAGGCACAGACAGCACAGGTGGCCCGGCCAAGTGCTCAGCTCACACACAGCCTGCTGTGACCCAGATCCTGAGCCTGCATGTGTTCCTGCCTGTGTCCTGGTGCCCCATGTATCTCTCTGCTCAGAAACTTGTTCTTCCCACTTATAGGACTCACTTTTAAAATACAGGTACAAAGGTAAATCTAGTATTATTTTCAGGAAAGTTAGAGCACAGCAATAAATACTAAAGCATTAATAAATAATTATAAATTAAAGCTTAATTAAAGTATTATTTTTCAAACCATTTTCATTTTCATACACATTTTAGGCTATCTTCCAGCAGATCTGTTTTTCCAGGGCGCTAGATGGGAGCATCTCTGTCACTTGATCTAATAGCTCCTTCGAAGAGCTTTTTTACCTGCAAAGGCTTTTCTAAGAAGATGAAGGGCAAGAAAAGAAAGTGAAAGGACAACCCTGATGGGTCTAATTTTAGGAGGAAAAACATGCCCTAAGGTAAATCTGAAAGTCTGGACATGTACAAAGCTTGCAGTCGGGCAAATGCCTGCCCCAGGGAAGGGTGGGGGCTGCAGGCACAGCTGCAGTTTGGGTGCAGGCTGCAGATCACCAGGGAGCACTGTGCCTCCACTGCACACAGGTAGGTGGCTGAGTCTTCCAGTTGGGAGGCCCCAATGTGGAGGGTGCTGGACCGTTCCTTAGTATTCACTGTGCAGTTTAACCTCCCACTCTGCTTCATCCCTGAAACTACGAAAAACAGCCCCATGAGCCTGCCACCCCTGGGGTGCTGTCGGAACCACTGCACACTGTCTGGAGTGCTAGAAAAATTGCACTTCAGCGTAGAGCTGGCTCCCTCCTGGAGGCTCAGGGTTGAAGGGCTCTGCTCCACTGTCATTCCTCTCACCCCTGTGTGAAAACAAAGAAAAACAAAGATAAGTGTTGTAACCAAGATGTAACTGATGCAGTTTCCAAACTTGCAGAATATCCTAAGACACACCGCTGAGGTTGTGGGACCCTCTTGGAGCTCCCCGCACCACTGCGGTCTGTGGACTCCACACCAGTACCCATGAGGAACGCCCCCACTCACAGCAAACCTGGATGCACAGGAGCCCCAGTAGAGTTCCCCAATGTCTCCTCATGATTCCTTGTCTACTTGATGAGTACGTCGGCCTGCTGTGCAGAGCATAGAGTCTTGGATTCAGAGAAACTGTGTCTTACAGTCAATCCCTTTCAACAGAACCACCGAGCACCAATCACACCTCAGCTCTGTCATTCACAGAACTCCAGACTCCACCCACAATGGCCCAGGACAGGGCACACTTATGTCTCCAAAACTGTGCTGCTCAACAGTGCAGGGAGATAGGGGCAATACTTCTAATATAGGAGGATAAATGGTTGGGTTTTTTTCTTAAAATACTTTATGTAAGATATTTGTGAGTTAGTGTGTGAGTAAAGATGAATGATATTTCTAGAAGAGTCAGTGCCTAGGGGGTTACCTAGAACTTCAAAGAATCCTAAGGAAGAATGACACCATTTCCCTAGTCACACAGTCTGACAGACAATGTGAGAATTCAATTATATAAAACAATGGATAAGGGAAAATTATCTGATAGCATGTGTTATGTATTACAGAAGTAAATACACCTTCTTGAAATTAAGAGAGCTCCAGAAACGAAACAGACAGTCACCATCCGCATAGAACATTATTCCAACCATAATTTCTTGGTGAAAAATACGATGTAGGATACTGTCCTCTCTGAGATAACTTTCACATCTCCACCTCTCCTGTGCAATTCATGGACCTTTCTCATCCACACAACTGAATCTGATTGAGCCACTTGTTGCTGTTCAAAGTCAATGTTGTTCTCTCCCTTTCCTTCTCTTTGTGTTCCTTAATATTTCTTCTCCTCTTCTTCTCTTCATTCTTGTTCTTTCCACTTTCAGCAGAGATAGATGAAAAGGTAGTATATCTGGGATATTGAGATAGTTCCAAGGCCAGTAAGTTGGGAGATTTTATTCATAACAATTGACAACATGTAATGGGATTTTTCTGTTGAGTTTCCAGGCTCACAATACCCAGAAATAATCCTATCCTAGTACCTGTGAGGAATTATCTGTATGACGGATTTCTAGAGACATGGCCTCCAGATGTCTGAAGTTGACATGAAATGGCAGAACTGAAAGCCTGAGGTGAACTTTACACAAACTCTGTCCCCTGTCTTCCCCACCTTTGCTATTTATAATTGGATGGACTCACATGATTTCTGTTCTCTGTTTAACTTTCAAGGTTAGACCATCAGAAAGTCTTTGTTTCTTTTCAGGTCTAGAGTGCCCCTAGAGTACTGACGAGGTTGGCAAAAACACTTCAGATCAAGCCATTCAGGAGAAACAACTCGAGCCCCATTCATTCCAGGCTTCTTTTTTATTTTATTATTATTATTTTTTAAATTTTCAGCATAACAGTATTGCTTGTTTTTTCACCACACCCAGTGTTCCGTGCAATCCGTGCCCTCTCTAATACCCACCACCTGGTTCCCCCAACCTCCCACCCCTCACCCCTTCAAAACCCTCAGATTGTTTTTCAGAGTCCATAGTCTCTCATGGTTCACCTCCCCTTCCAATTTCCCTCAACTCCTTTCTCCTCTCTAACTCCCCTTGTCCTCCATGCTATTTGGTATGCTCCACAAATAAGTGAAACCATATGATAATTGACTCTCTCTGCTTGACTTATTACACTCAGCATAATCTCTTCCAGTCCCATCCATGTTGCTACAAAAGTTGGGTATTCATCCTTTCTGATGGAGGCATAATACTCCACAGTGTATATGGACCACATCTTCCTTATCCATTCGTCCATTGAAGGGCATCTTGGTTCTTTCCACAGTTTGGCGACCATGGCCATTGCTGCTATAAACATTGGGCTACAGATGGCCCTTCTTTTCACTACATCTGTATCTTTGGGGTAAATACCCAGGAGTGCAATTGCAGGGTCATAGGGAAGCTCTATTTTTAATTGCTTGAGGAATCTCCACACTGTTCTCCAAAGTGGCTGCACCAACTTGCATTCCCACCAACAGTGTAAGAGGGTTCTCTGTTCTCCACATCCTCTCCAACACATGTTGTTTCCTATCTTGCTAATTTTGGCGATTCTAACTGGTGTAAGGTGATAAAATTATGAATGAAAATGGAGAAATCACAACTAACACCAAGGAAGTAGAAACAATCATCAGAAGTTATTATCAACAGTTATATGCCAATAAGCTAAGCAACCTAGATGAAATGGATGCATTCCTGGAAAACTATAAACTCCCAAAATTGAACCAGGAAGAAACTGACAACCTGAATAGACCGATATCTAGTAACAAGATTGAAGCAGTGATCAAAAACCTCCCAAAACAAAAGAACCCAGGACCTGACAGATTCCCTGGGGAATTCTACCAAACTTTCAAAGAAGAAATAACACCTATTCTCCTGAGGCTGTTCAAAAAAATTGAAGCAGAAGGAAAACTTCCAGTTTCTTTCTATGAAGCCAGCATTACCCGGATCCCCAAATCAGGCAAAGACCCTACCAAAAAGGAGAATTTTAGACCAATATAACTGATGAATATGGATGCTAAGATTCTCAACAAGATCCTAGCAAACAGGATCCAACAGCACATTAAAAAGATTATCCACCATGACCAGGTGAGATTCATTCCTGGGCTACAAGGATGGTTCAACATTCACAAATCAATCAATGTAATAGAACAAATTAATATGAGAAGAGAGAAGAACCACATGGTCCTCTCAATTGATGCAGAAAAAGCATTTGACAAAATCCATCATCCGTTCCTGATTAAAACGCTTCAAAGTATAGGGATGGAGGGAACATTCCAGGCTTCTTGATGAAGGTAAAGCAGATAAGATAAATGCTTAGACTGAATGGGGATTACAAGTGAACCAAATCCTACTTTTAAAATGGAATTTCATGGAAATTAATATCAGAAAATAATTTAGTAAGTCTCATCGTGTGCTACTTATTTAATTTCTTGACTTTAGTCAAAAAATATAAATATTTCTTGAGCTTTTAGGTTCAATGGGGTAATTTACTAAATGTTTAGAATATATAAAAGTATAATGGAATATTATTCAGCCCAAAAAATGGGTGAAATCTTGCCATTTGCAATGACATGGATGGAGCTATAGAGTATAATGCTGAGAGAAATAAGTCCGTCAGAGAAAGAACAATACTATATAATGTTAACTCATACAGAATTTAAGAAACAAACCAAACAAGCAAGGGGAAAAATATAAGAGAGAGATAAATAAAAAAACAGACTCTTAATTAGAGAGATCAAAGTGATGGTCACCAAAAGGGAGAGGGTTGGGGTATGGGTTCAGTAGCTGAGGGGATGAAGCAGTGCTCTACTCCTGATGAGCACTGGGGGTTCTGTGGAAGTATTGAATCACTATATTGTACACCTGACACTAATATAACACCATATATTAACTAACTGGAATTTAAATAAAAACTAAAGTGAAGTGAGATACCACCTCATACCAGTGAGAATGGCTAAAATTAACCAGTCAGGAAAAGACAGATGTTGGTGAGGATGCAGAGAAAAGGGAACCCTCCTATATTGCTAGTAGGAATGCAAGCTGGTGCAGCCACTCTGGAAAACAGTAAGGAGGTTCCTCAAAAAGTTGAAAATAGAGCTACCCTACAACCCAACAACTGTACTACTGTGTATTTACCTTAAAGATACAAATGTAGGGATCCAAAGGGGCTTGGGGCTTGTGCACCTGAATGTTTACAGGAGCACTGTCCACAATAGCCAAACTGTGGAAAGAGACTAGATGTCTATCAACAGATGAATGGATAAGAAGGTGTGGTATATATATACAATAGAATACCATGAAGCCATCAAAAGAAATGAAATCTTGCCATTTGCAACAACGTGAATGGAACTAGAGGGTATCATGCTGAGCAAAAGAGGTCAATCAGAGAAAGACAAATGTCATATGATCACACTGATATGAAGAATTTGAGAAACAAGATAGGATCATAGGGAAAAGGAGGAAAGAAATGAAACAAGACAAAACCAGAAAGAGAGAGAGACAAACATAAGAGACTCAATCTCAGGAAACAAACTGAGGGTTGCTGGAGAGGAAGGGGGTGGGAGGGATGGGATAAAGGGGAGTGGATATTGGGGAGGGTATGTGCTACGGTGAGTGCTGTGAATTGTTTAAGACTGATGAATCACAGACCTCTACCCCTGACACAAATAGTACATTATATGTTAATTTAAAAAAAAGTCTGGAGAAGCAGTAACATTAGGCCAAGAAATAACAATAAGTGCATTTAATTACCCAAACTTAGATGGACAGAATGTAGAAAGAATTGGTGGGGAGATTTTCACAAAGGACAAAGGACTATTCCCTAGATCAGGCAGTTCACAAGCAAAAGAAATGCACTCTTTTGAATATTGCATTAAGAGCTGATTCAGAAGGTAATGGTAAATGAGTCTGAAACCAATTAAAATGAATCTTTCCTGAAAGTGAAAAAAAAACCTGTGAGTCAATGAATGAATGAATGAATGAATTTTTAAAAGAATATATAAAAGGGAAAACAAACTAGTTTGCAATCCATGGGTAAAAACGAAAGTACACATAACTCTAATAGGATCAAGAGGCAGGACTCAGAGGAGTGAACACTAAAAACTATCTGATCCCAGAGGAGGGAGAAATGCTTGTACTTCGGGTGCCTGGACAAAATGTTATATAGAAGTTGACCATTCTCTCTTTTCCCCTTTTTGGTGACAAAAATAGAAGGGAATATGCATAAACCTTTATGAAAGGTTTTATGACTTTTTATTACTTTTAACAAAAGTGGGAATTTGTGAATATATGAATTATTAAAGTCATTAGTACCTATAAACTAAAATCCCTTTTGACTAACAATCCCAATTCTGACCCTTTGTCACTTACTAACCTAAGTCGTTCCTCATCTTGATAATTTGGAGTTGATGTTTCAAGGTATTTTACTAGATTTCAATCTCTAGGAAATGGACCGTATTTTATTTAAACATTGTTATAACACAAATAAACATTTTGGGTATACCTTTCTGTAAGTCCTCCTAAAATAAAGAAGTCATTAAAAAAATACTTAAAAAAGAAGATTGCAACCATATTGGCAAAGTGATGCAGCACAATTCAGACATTGCTTTTTTCTATTGTGTTTTTTCATATATTCAGTTAGCCAACATAGAGTACATCATTAGTTTTTGATGTGGTGTTCAAGGATTCATTACTTGTATATAACACCTAGTGCTCATCACAACACATGCCCTCCTTAATACCCATCACCTAGTTACCCCATCCCTCTGCTCTGTAACCCTTGGTTTGTTTCCCTGAGTCCAGAGTCTCTCACAGTTTATCTTCCTCTCTGATTTCTTCCCATCCAATTTTCCCTCCTTTCTTCTGTGGTCTTCCAGGCTATTCCTTATGTTCCACATATGAGTGAAACCATATGATAATTGTCTTTCCCAGCTTGACTTATTTCACTTAGCATAATCCCTTCCAGTTCCATTCATCTCAGTGCAAATGGTAGGTATTCATCTTTTCTGATGGCTGAGTAATATTCCATTATATATATGAATCATATCTTCTTTATCCATTCATCTGTTGAAGGACGTCTAAGCTCCTTCCACAGTTTGGCTATTGTGGACATTGCTGCTATGAACATTGGGGTGCCTGTGCCCCTTATTTCACTATACCTTTATCTTTAGGATAAAAATATAGTAGTGCAATTGCTGGGTTGTAGGTTAGCTCTATTTTTAATGTCTTGAGGAACCTCTAAACTATTTTCCAGAGTGGCTGTACCAGCTTGCATTCCCAACAGTGCAAGAGGGTTCCCCTTTCACCCATCATCACCAACACTGTTCTTTCCTGTCTTGTTAATTTTTGCCATTCTGACTGGTGTAAGGTGGTATCTCACTGTGGCTTTGATTGGTATTTCAATGATGGCTAGTGAAATTGAACATTTTTTTATGTGTCTGTTACCCATTTGTATGTCTTCTTTGAATAAATGTCTGTTCATGTCTTCCACTCATTTTTTGACTTGATTATTATTTTTTGGAGGTTGAGTTTGAAAAGTGCTTTATAGATCTTGAATACCAGCCCTTTATCTGAAATGTCATTTGCAAGTATCTTCTCCCATTCCGTGGGTTGCCTCTTACTTTTGTTGACTGTTCCTTTGCTGTGCAGAAGCTTTTTATCTTGGTGAAGTCCCAGAAGTTCATTTTTGCTTTTGTTTCCCTTACCTTTGGAGACTTACCTTGAAAGAAGTTGCTGTGACTGATGTTGAAGAAGTTACTCTGCTGATGTTCTCCTCTAGGATTTTGATGGATTCTGCCTCACATGTAGGTCTCTCATCCATTTTGAGTTTATCTTTGTGTATGGTGTAAGAGAGTGGGCCAGGTTCATTCTTCTGCATGTGGCTGCTCAGTTTTTCCAGCACCATTGATTGAAGAGACTGTCCTTCTTCCATTGGACATTCTTTCCTGCTTTGTCAAAGATTAGTTGACCATAGAGTTGAGGATCCATACTGGGGTCTCTATTACTTTCTGTATGACATTCTTGACTCATTTGCATTCTCCCAATTCCCTGATTTGTGACTCTCTGTGAGACATTACAAAACAGAAGTTACAGAAATCTATAGGTTTTCTTCCCAGTATCACCTATCAATCTGTATTGTTAGGAATCCTCAGTGCAAGAGCATTTTCTGTCACCATATTTCCTGGGCACTGAGAATGATCTCACTTGAGTTCTTACCAACTGAGCTAATTATCTGGCCAGAACATGAACCTCTACCTTCATTCTGTTTCTGCCCCCAGCACTTCATGTTGAATATCAGTCTGTGTCTATCACCTGACTTACTAGAAAAGAAACCACGGCAGAGGTGGCTGGCCTCTCTTTTCCTTGTTTAGGTACATGTGTTCCTCCTCCTTTCTTCTGTTCCATTCTTTCTCTAATAAAATTGGCTCTGCACTGAAGCTCCCCCATCACCTCTCCTGCTTATACTCGGTCAGGAAGATATTTGGAAGAGGCCACCTTCTCAGGAACACTGTGTGTATCTAGAAGTTTCATAGACAAAGCAACACCCACCAGGGTGGCCTGAACTACTTCTCAGCCTGGAATTTCACTGCAAAGATGAACGAGAGACCAATTCATCCATAACTGTTTGTTTAGTTTAAAAATTTATTTAAACTAGTCAATGGGAGAGGGCAGAAGGACAGGGAAAAAGGGAGAGAAGCAGAATTCCAAACCAACATGCAGGAAGCCTGATGTTGGGGTTTGATCACACAAACCTGAGATCATAACCTGAGAAGATCAAGAGTCAGACACTTAACCTAGTGGGCACAACAAGACCACTTCTTTGTTATGTAATTCTACCTTGAAATTAGGTACACCCTTGCTGAGGAACTCTTGGCATTGAACTGTTTTCAATGTCACTAAGGAACACCTGGGTTTGGGGAAAGTTACTGCTGGTTCTTATGCTCTAGTCCTTTGTATGATTTTGTACCAACCAGACACTGAGGGACAAACAACAGATTGTGATGGAACCAGAGTGCATCAGGCAAAGACACTCAGCTTCCAGGCCCCTGTCCTGCTCAGAGTTTGTGCTCAGCTCCCCCTACAGTCTCTTTCACTGTGTCAGACACCGCACAGTAGTACACAGCTGAATCTGAGGCTTGCACCGAGCCTTTCTCCAAGTGGAAGGATTTCGATCTGCCATCAAAGGTGGCTTCAAATCCTTTGTTGCTTTTCTTCTCCTTGTCCCTCAAGGCTTTCAGGAGGAGCTGTAGACCTTCACCAGGATACTGGACATACCAGAAAAGAGTAAGGGATCCTGATGCTGAATAAGTGCAGTTCACAGTCAGGGAAGCCTCTTCTAAGAGAGTTACTTGGCCTTCAGTCTGAGTCACTGAGTCTCCATGGGTTTGTCCTGAGGAAAGAGAAAGGAGATCTGTATCACCTTGGGCATAAAACTCATGGATATATGATAGTTAAAGGTTTTGATGACACCGTGGAAGAAAGAATCCAAATTTTAAGAGGAATGGTACTTACCAAGCATTAAGAGTACCACACTCACGAAGCCTGGAAAACACTTCATCTTTGGAGTGTCACCTAAATAATGTTCTTCATTCTTACTATGGAGAAGGTTGGAGTGACAGAAATGATCAGTAGAAACCCACATTTCATACAGGAAATGTGACCGTGGTAGGAAGCTGCACCCCCTGGTGGACAGGGACTAAAATATATACATGTTGGCCAGAATCCTCCCCAAGGCAGCCATCTGTTTCACCCCTGACCTCATGAGGCACATGTCAGGCTTCAGGTGACCCTTGGAAGTCTGAACAATCCTAACTAGCAATCCTAACTTCCCAGGTCTATTTTGTTCTTAAGACACTGCCTGATATGGAACTTCTTTAACATAGCATCCCAGGGCATTTCTGTAGTTGGGAGGGTAACAATCTTCAGAAGCATTTTACTACAGTACTTGATATTCTCATGTGTCCATGTGGGCTGGCCTATAACCTATTGACTGCCAGAAAAGGAGCTGGAGTTGAATACAGAAAAAGTAAGAGGAAGTCAAGTCATTGGTGACTGATTCTGTGTTTTTGGCACTTTACGCAATATTTGGAACTGTGACTGTCATTTTTTAAGTACTCACTAAATATTTTTAAATTAAACAAAAATAATGAGCAAATAGCACTTATTTAAAATGCTGTATTTACTTATTCCTAAACTATTAACAAATGCAATAAATACTATTTTTAATAAAAAGTTTCAGAAGTCACACTATCTAATAGTCAAATATTCCTGATTTTTAGAATAATTAAAAAGTGAAAAATAGGAATTTTAGACAGAATAAACTCATACACGGAATCATCAAATCCCTATAGAATGATCTGAGAGTTTATGTTCTCACAGTTTTATTGACTCCAACTTAAGGTGACTAGTGTACGTGAATTCAGCAACAAATACTAATCCTATCTTCTTAATAGGTTTAACCTCAAGGATGCTTTCTATTATCATCCATCTGACACATTTTGTTGCCAAACATTAATCAAATAATTTTTCTCAAAAAGTAAGAAATCAGGATTATCAGAGAAAAGTTCTAGAAACGGCCAAATTTTCTCTAAAGTCCTGTAAGCATATACTCTGGACACATTAGGAAGCTTAGCTCAGCTGTTTTTTGGAGGCTATTCCCCAAACATTCAGGTTGAGGAACATCAGAGTCCATAGTCAACATGGGAACAATTTCCCAGATACAAGTAAAGTAAGAAATTCAGGCCTGGATACTGTTTCCATTCAAGTATCCATTCCCTTCCCCTTCCCCTTCCAAATCACATTGTCAGAGCCTGCCTCAAAATTATGCTAGAAAGCAATTTTAGACAAGCCACTACAAACGTCTCTTCAGATATGCAGGGATGGGGCACGTGGGTGGCTCTTTAGTTGGGCATCTGCCTCCCACTGGGGTCATGATGCCAGGGTCCTGGGATCAAGCCCCACCTCAGGCTCCCTGCTCAGCAGGAAGCCTGCTTCTCCCTCTCCCTCTCCCCTGCTTACGTTCCCTCTCTCACTATATCTTTCTGTCAAATATATAAAAATCTTAAAAAAAAAAAAATCTGCTGGGACAATGCTAAATAAGTTAGGATGATGCTGGTTGAAAATAAACAGTATAGGGGCACCTGGGTGGCTCAGTGGGTTAAAGCCTCTGCTTTTGGCTCAGGTCATGGTCCCAGGGTCCTGGTATTGAGCCCCACATAGGCCTCTCTGCTCAGCGGGGAGACTGCTTCCCTCTCTCTCTATCTGCCTCTCTGCCTATTTGTGATCTCTGTCTGTCAAATAAATAAAACCTTTAAAAAAAAAAAGAAAGAAAATAAACAGTATAACACTTGGATGCAGGAAGTCATTAGGCATAAATTACAAAAATATATATAGTTTCAGGCCAATGAAAGCCTACAGGAGAAATATTTTGCATTTTACATTACACAAGAAGACTGGCACCGCAGTGAGGGAAAATAGTGCATAGAATGATATTGAATGGCTCTGTTAATACATAATTTACATAACAATAAAGTGCAGCAAATTCAACAATTCTATATGATTTGATGTATGTATGTATTTGTGAAGCCACCACTACAATTGAGAAAATGAACATATACATCACCCCTAAAGTTTCTTCATGTCACTTTGTAATCTTCTCTCAACCCTCCTTATCCCCATTTCCAGGGAAACTTCCTGTCATGAATTAGTTTTTATATTTTATAATTTTGTATAAATGGAATCATATGTTTCTTTGTCTGGCTTCTTCTCAGCATAATTATTATGAGATTCTTCCGTAGTCATATTTATCAAGACTTTGTTTCTGTTGCTGTGCAGTACCCCATCATGTGCCTTTAAAACAACTTGTCTATTCACATGTTGCTGACCATCTCGATTAATCCCAGTAAGGCTCTTACAAATAAAGCTGCTATAAATATTTGTGTATAAGATGTTTTATAGACATGTGCTTTCATTTCTGTTGGATCAACTTCTGAAGTACAACATGTGAGTTATATGGTAGGCATACATTTGACTTTCTTAAACCAATCTGTTCTAGTAGCTGTTTTGCAGATTCTCTTGAGTTTTCTGCTCAGACGCTTATGTTGGCTGTTAAAAGATAAGTTCACTTCCCCCTTTCCAGACTGTGTGGCGTTTGTTTCTTCTCCATGCTGTATTGCATTGACTGGAACCTCTACTTCAATATGAAATACAAGTGGTGAGAGCCAAAACTCTCGCCTTATTTCTGAAACTAAGTAGAAAGCATTGAGGTTTTCACCACCAACTATGACATCTGATGTAGGATTTTGGTTGAGCCCTTTTTCATTAAGGAAATTTCCTTCAATTCCTTATTCACTGGGAATTTCTCTCAGGAATGAATCTGGATTTGTCAGAAACTTCTTCTGTACCTATTGAGGTACCTTCCTAAATTGCTCATTCGCTACGTGCCAATCTCTTCAGATATATTGCCGATACGTTGTCACAATAAAATATTAAAAGAAGATATCATTCTCCCAAATTTACAAATAATAAAACAAGTTCAAGGGGCACCTGGGTGGCTCAGTCAGTTAAGCAGCTGCCTTCTGCTCAGGTCATGATCCCAGGGTCCTAGGATCAAGTCCCACATGTGGCTCCTTGCTCATCAGAGAGACTTCAACTCCCTCTGCTTGTGCTCTGTATCTCTCTCCCTCTCTGTCTCTCTCTCTCTCTCAATTAAATAACTAAAATATTTAGCAAGACAGGAAACAACATGTGTTGGAGAGGAGGTGGAGAATGGGGAACCCTCTTACACTGTTGGTGGGAATGCAAGTTGGTGCAGCCACTTTGGAGAACAGTGTGGAGATTCCTCAAGCAATTAAAAATAGAGCTTCCCTATGACCCTGCAATTGCACTCCTGGGTATTTACCCCAAAGATACAGATGTAGTGAAAAGAAGGGCCATCTGTAGCCCAATGTTTATAGCAGCAATGGCCATGGTCGCCAAACTGTGGAAAGAACCAAGATGCCCTTCAATGGACGAATGGATAAGGAAGATGTGGTCCATATACACTGTGGAGTATTATGCCTCCATCAGAAAGGATGAATACCCAACTTTTGTAGCAACATGGATGGGACTGGAAGAGATTATGCTGAGTGTAATAAGTCAAGCAGAGAGAGTCAATTATCATATGGTTTCACTTATTTGTGGAGCATACCAAATAGCATGGAGGACAAGGGGAGTTAGAGAGGAGAAAGGAGTTGAGGGAAATTGGAAGGGGAGGTGAACCATGAGAGACTATGGACTCTGAAAAACAATCTGAGGGTTTTGAAGGGGAGAGGGGTGGGAGGTTGGGGGAACCAGGTGGTGGGTATTAGAGAGGGCATGGATTGCATGGAGCACTGGGTGTGGTACAAAAACAATGAATACTGTTATGCTGAAAATAAATTTTTTAAAAAATCATATATTCCACTAAAAAATAAAAAATATATATATTAAAAAAGCAAGGGAATATTACTAAATATTTTACTTATTTAATTGAGAGAGAGAGAGAGACAGAGAGGGAGAGAGATACAGAACTCAATATAATTATATATATTTAAATATATTTAAAAGGGCAAAAATGAACTATTGGGATTTCATCAAGATCAAAAGCTTTTGCACAGCAAAGGAAACAGTTAACAAAATCAAAAGACAACTGACAGAATGGGAGAAGATATTTGCAAACGACATGTCAGATAAAGGACTAATGTCCAAAATCTATAAAGAACTTAGCAAACTCAACACCCAAAGAACAAATAATCCAATCAAGAAATGGGCAGGGCGCCTGGGTGGCACAGTGGGTTAAGCCTCTGCCTTCGGCTCAGGTCATGATCCCAAGGTGCTGGGATCGAGCCTCGCATCGGGCTCTCTGCTCAGCGGGGAGCCTGCTTCCTCCTCTCTCTCTGCCTCCTTGTGATCTCTCTCTCTGTCCAATAATAAATAAAATCTTTAAAAAAAATGGGCAGAGGACATGAACAGACATTTCTGCAAAGAAGACATCCATATGGCCAACAGACACATGAAAAAGTGCTCCATATCACTCGGCATCAGGGAAATACAAATCAAAACCACAATGAGATATCACCTCACACCAGTCAGAATGGCTAAAATCAACAAGTCAGGAAATGACAGATGCTGGCCAGGATGCAGAGAAAGGGGAACCCTCCTACACTGTTGGTGGGAATGCAAGCTGGTGCAGCCACTCTGGAAAACAGCATGGAGGTTCCTCAAAATGTTGAAAATAGAACTGCCCTATGACCCAGCAATTGCAATACTGGGCATTTACCCTAAAGATACAAACATAGTGATCCAAAGGGGCACGTGCACCCGAATGTTTATAGCAGCAATGTCCACAATAGCCAAACTATGGAAAGAACCTAGATGTCCATCAACAGATGAATGGATCAAGAAGATGTGGTATATATACACAATGGAATACTATGCAGCCATCAAAATAAATGAAATTTTGCCATTTGCAACAACATGGATGGAACTAAAGCGTATCATGCTTAGTGAAATAAGTCAAGCAGAGAAAGACAACTATCATATGATCTCCCTGATATGAGGAAGTGGTGATGCAACATGGGGGCTTAAGTGGGTAGGAGAAGAATAAATGAAACAAGATGGGATTGGGAGGGAGACAAACCATAAGTGACTCTTAATCTCGCAAAACAAACTGAGGGTTGCTGGGGGGAGGGGGGTTGGGGAGAAGGGTTATGGACATTGGGGAGGGTATGTGCTTTGGTGAGTGCTGTGAAGTATGTAAACCTGGAGATTCACAGACCTGTACCCCTGGGGATAAAAATATTTGTTTATAAAAAAAAATAAAAATAAAATAAAAATAAATAAAAATAAAAATAAAGTAAGCTCAAAAGTATCAAGAACTTGATGGCAGAGCTAATACTTCTGAACACAGAGATAGATGACAGAAAAATATCTGTTCCCTAATTTTCAGGTCAGCAAGGTGGGGGAGGCCTGCTAGACTTGCTCCTGCTAGACCTGTGGTTCATATCAGGGGCACCCAGTACTTTTGTGGGCAAAGATTTGAGGACTGTTTGCTTCCTTGTGATTCCTGCCTGGACTCTGAATCCAGACAGTGTTGGCGGCCAGCAGTCCCTCTCCTCTGAGGATAGAAGTTGAGCTATCTCTTCAGCCGCCACTCCTCTCAAGTATTCAAACCAAAGAAGAATATACCTGAAAGCTCTCATCAGCTCTCTCCAGCTCTCATCATCTCTTAAAACAGGCAGAAGCAACTCTAGGAAGTGGAAATCTGAGACAAGCTCTTCTGTTAACAGAGGGAGGGGACCTAGGTGAATGGATTTCAGCTAACACTGTAGATTTCTTCAACCAGATCAACATGCTGTATGGAATTATTACAGAATTCTGCAGTGAAGCAAGCTGTACAGTCATGTCTGCAGGTCCAAGATATGAATATCTATTGGGAAAATGGTACTAATATCAAAAAGTCAATCAAATGTTTGGGTTAGGATCAGCTTGATGATGATAGTCTTTTGCCTTCCAAGATGGGTATTCCCTTTCCAAAAAACTTTATGTCTATGGCAAAGATGCTTCAAAGGATTTTTCTGGGTTTATGCATATTCATCACCAGCAGTTTGATTCTGTGATGCAGCTGTGAGAGGAGGTCCACCTCAACACCTCCCTTAAGCCCTTTATTTTCTTTGTTCAGGAGTTTAATCTGATTGATAGGCGTGAGTTGGCACCTCTTCAGGAATTAATTGAGAAGCTTTTTATCAAAGACAGATAAATGCTTCTTCTAGAACATAGTTCCCTTCCTGCTTCATCTGCTAGAGCTATCTCATTGTTATCTGTTAAAGACTAGTGATACAGACTTTAAGAAAACAGGATAAAAGGCATTTATTGTTTCTGTCTACTGATAAAATTGTTCAAAATGTAGATTGTCCCAATCCTTCAGTGAGAAATTCAAGACACAGCTGACTCTGAGGCACTTTGTGGCCACTCCTGTTATTGTCAGAGTTAGACTGGTTATAATATGTGTTAACTAATATGTAGCCTATTCATTTACTTATTCCTTTACTGAAGAAAATGATTGAGTGCCTTCAGGTAACAGCATAATGAAGATTGAGAATTCCCACCAATACTTTATTAACAAGTTTCCAGAATAAACTACCTAATAAGGCAATCAGATCAGTTTTATTCTGTTTCTATTTACAAATAGAAGAGGTATTTTAAAGTTTCCTTAAGATTTAGAACATTTGGGGATGCCTCAGTGGTTCAGTCATTCAGCATCTACCTTTGGCTCAGGTCATGATCCCATGATCCTGGGATGGAGCCCCATATCAGGCTCCCTGCACCACGGGGAGCTTTCTTCTCCCTCTCCCATTCCCTCTGCTGTGTTTCTTCCCTTGCTGTGTCTCTCTCTGTCAAATAAATAAATAAAATCTTTTAAAAAATTTAGGACATTTGTGTGTTACTTTGCATAACCTTTTAGTTTGAAGTTTGTATACTGCTGTTTCATAGGTAAGATTATATATATAAAGATTATATATATATATATTTAAATCCATAATTGCTGTTCAAATCCTCATATGACCTGTGTGGTATGGGAGTAACCAGAGTTATTTCTAAAATGACTTTATTTTTTTATCTTTACTTGGTATTTTATTCATGTAAACCAATCCAAACTTTATGAGTATGTATATAAGAAATAATTTCTCTAAGGTATATAAGGACAGTCTTGTACATTTTTATTAATTTTTGTTAGAAGATTTTGTATTTTTTTCACTACTGGTATATTTTATCAAATCAATCTGAAATAATGACAGATATTTTGTCATTGTATGAGTGATGTGAATAATCATGTGAAATGTTTTGAGATAGATGCTATATGTGTGAATATACTTGTATGACTTTTTTTCATTTAGTATGTATGACTTTTTTTCATTTATCCATACTGATGGAAAGGTAACTTTCCATCAGTATGGATAACAAAGGAAATTGCTTCCCACCATATAATCTGGCCATCATCAAAGATTGAAGCTTATTTTATTGTGAACAAAACTTATTCAATAAAGTACTATTCTTGGGATGCCTGGGTGGCTCAGTTGGTGAAGCAGCTGCCTTCAGCTCAGGTCATGATCCCAGCGTCCTGGGATAGAGTCCCACATCGGGCTCCTTGCCCCGCAGGGAGCCTGCCTCTCCCTCTGATCTGCCTGCCACTCTGTCTGTGCGCTCGCTCTCTCTCTCTCTCTCTGACAAATAAATAAATAAATAATCTTTGAAAAATAAAGTACTATTCTTTAAAATGAAAAATAAAACAAAACAGACAAACAAGCCAAAAAAAAACCCATTTCCTGTATTTGCCACTAAAGATTGTTGACAGAGGGCACCTGGATGACTCAGTGGGTTAAGCCTCTGCCTTTGGCTCAGGTCATTGTCTAGGGGTCCTGGGATTGAGTCCTGCATTGGGCTCTCTGCTCGGCGGGGAGCCTGCTTCCTCCTCTCTCTCTCTGCCTGCCTTTCTACCTACTTGTGATCTCTGTCTGTCAAATAAATAAATAAAATATTTTTTTAAAAGATTGTTGACAGAGAAAAATTGGAAGAGAGACTGGAGGGTAGCAAGAAGACTTCTTCCAAAGCCTTTGAAATGTTTTAAGACACTCTTTAACAGGCTCTTTATTATATAATTGGAACTAAGAAAGAGATTCAGATATGTGCAGGTTTGGTCCCTTTACCAAAACTGGAAAGGAAATATATTATAATGGATACCCAAACTGCTATTCAGGAACTGACTCCTGAGTTGAGACTACACCATTCCATTCAGACCAATTATTGACACCTGATCTATGCATTGGACTGTGGCAAAAGGGACAAACCATTCTAGGATTTTGTGATTCAGTGATATTGGAGCTCCATTCATGACTAGTGATCACTCTATTCCTTGACAATTGCTTGTGGTGACCTAGTCTAGAGCATAGTTGTTCCAGTTAACAAGTATAAACCTTTCTCAAAAATTTAGAAACAGAATTGCCTTATGATTCAGCAATCCACTTCTGGTATATACTCAAAAATGGGAAGAATTTTCCTATATACCAAAAATATTGAGATGTTTCTGAATTCCTATTTCTAGGAAAAAGGAAAAAGTGGAAGCAACCCCAAAGTCCATCAACAAATAGGAGTGGGTAAACAAAATGGGATATGACATACACTGGAAGATTATTCAGCCTTGAAAAGGAAATAAATTCTGTCACAAGCTGCAACATAGATGAATCTTGAGAAGATAACGTTAAATGAAATGTCACAAAATGACCTATACTGCAGAATCGACCTCTGTGAGATATCTAAACTAGTCAAATTCATGAAAAGAGAAAGCAGAATGGTAGTTCCCAAGGACTGGAGGGATGGAGTGATGGAGAGTTATTGTTTAATGACTACAAATATTTTGTTTTTCAAGACAAATGAATTCTAGAAATCAATGGTGTTGCTCTTGAACAACAATGTAAATGTATCTCATACCTGTAAATTGTACACTTAAAAACTGTTAAAATGGTAAATTGCATGTTAAAATGGTAAAATTTTATAATTAAAAATATTTTAAGACACTCTTTTTAAGATTTCTACTCTATACATCAGCCTTCAGATCAAATATGAGAGTGTCAGAAAGCAAGACCAATTATCAACCATCCATTACCATCCAAAATTTAAGGTACTCCAGGAATGGGGTTAGAGGTGGAAGGAGGGAAATGGAGAGAATGAGGATTTTGGAGTGTGGAACATTAAACGAACAGTGCTGGGAAGTGTGCAAACTGAGCCAGGTGTTGGCAAAAAGTGATTTTGAAGGAGTGTTGAAGTCAAGGACAGGAACGAAGTGGAAATTTCACACTCTGCTCCTTTACAGAGTTCCCATAAGAGCTCCTAATTATGAGCATTTGTGGGTAAGACTGGTGGGAAGCAAGTAAACCTGCAGTGTTGAAACTGAGCACACCTATGCTAGAGGTGTTAATAAGAAGGAACAAATACTAGTACAAACTACATTATAGAGTAGACCTTCAGAAAGTAAATGTGAGTATGGATGACCCAAAACAACCAAACCGAATTAGACTAAACCCTAAACACAACACCCAGCCCCTCACCCATACATCATCCCATCCTGTGGCCTCCCACCAGTGCACACAGGATGACAACAGCAGTGAGCTTTTGTAAGCGGCTAGTGAGCATGCGCAGAGAGTAGACCCACTCTCCCCAATTGGGAGAAATCAAACAAGTTCAGTCAGCACCGTCTTAGAGAAAGCAAACAAAAGAGAGACTCTCAGCACGCAGTCTGGCTTCACAAGATCAAGAGAAGGCCTAAGAGTTTGTACTACCTTGTCCCAGGATATAGGAAACAAATACACCAAATATGATGAAGGTTTAAACTTGAATCAGTTCTCACCTCGATATGATCAAGCATTCAAATCTGTAGAAACTGCACCCTCTCTCATGCTTCTAACTGGACTTAAGAGGAAACAAATGAATAATATAGAAGCATACTTCCTTCTGACTCCATTATCAGGTTTAGAGGAAAGGCACCAATCAGGAGTCATCTTCCTTCTACTGCAGAGGACCTGGCAGTATAAGGAGGGAAGGAATCAAGCCCATTGATGTGTTGGGCTACAGTTCTAACCTCCTTTAGTCAGATGTGATAAGCTGAATTTAATTTGATGTATTTCCCAATAAGAAAAAGCCAGTGAGCAAATAACTCACAACTGTAACTCTGCTAAGAGAAACCACTCTCACCATGACAATTGCCAATTATAGCCATCCTCAGTGAGGAAGACGTGGAGGAACCTTGTAAGGAGCCTACCCTTGAGCAGAGGTGGGAGAATGAGAGAATCAAATATTTACACAACTTCATTAGCTCCATTGATATCTCCACAACACTAGAGAAATAACTTTGTTTAAAAAGAAGGTTGTGATTAACAATGCTTAATTCCATAAAATATGAATATATGTGGCAGGGAGGTTGGTAACAGGTCATTTCTACATTAGCCATTACTCCAAATGACTTTGTGCGCCTGGGTGGCTCAACTGGTTAAACGTCAGCCTTCTGCTCAGGTCATGATCCCAGGGTCCTGGGGTTGTGTCCCGCAGGAGGCTCCTTGCTTGGCAGGAAAACTGCTTCTCCATTGCCTACTCCTCCCCCTGCTTGGGTTCTCTCTCTCTCTCGGACAAATAAATAAATAAAATCTTTAGCGGTAGCTCAGTGGGTTTAAGCCTCTCTCTTCAGCTCAGGTCATGATCCCAGGGTCCTGGGATTGAACCCTGCATCAAGCTCTCAGCTCAGCAGGGAGCCTGCTCCCACCCCCTTTCTCTTCCTGTCTCTCTGCCTACTTGTGATCTTTCTATCTTCTCTATCAAATAAATAAATAAAATCTTTAAAAAAATTGTAAGGTGGCTGATACATACATATAAATATTTTCCCATGTATCTCAGAAAGAAAAGTTTTCATTATAATGGTAACAAAAAATTACAAGTCCAGGAAAAATGGAATTATCTTCAAACCATTGAGCACTATTAAGAAAGAGACACATATAAATGGAAAGAAACAGTATGTTGTAAAATAAACAAATAATCAGACATATACTTCAAGGACTTTCATTTGTCACAAATAAATTTGGAAATTCAATCCAATCATAAAGCTTAAATTAAATTATGAGTAGCAGAATTCTTCTTTCCTTCTTTCCTTAGCACCTAGTGATAATGAATTATGTGAAAAGGTTTGTTCTACCTACTGAAAATATAGCAGTGAATGAAATACAAAATTCTGTCTCCTAAATTCTATGAAAGTGTTTTTGTGAACACATATGAATTTTGTAAATGAGAATAGGTTTCTGAGTTTTATCTGAAGCTCACATTGTCAAACCACTCCCTGCTTGATTTCCCTCAAACACACAAATATTACTAACCATCCCTGGGAGCTAAAGGAAAACCGGTGACAAAATTTCTGAACAAGAAAGCAATCAAAGCACATAGAAATGGCTCTCAAATTTTGTCTGAAATACAAAGGAACAAAATTAATATGAAAATGTAATTAAGTAAAATATCTCAAAGAGCTATTTTAAAAGACGTGTTAAATGATGAACTTAAAAAATAAAATAAAGCAGATCTTTGAAGGAAAATATTGATGAAAGGGGCATGCTCAAATCAAAATATATAAAGTGAAAAAATTACAATCATAACTATAATAAGAATTTTTAGAGACTAAAAGCAATACTAGCAATATTATGTGATCACAGAAATTTCATTTTCATATATGTACTTTCCATATTTCTAAATGTCCAATTGTGTTTCAGGATCAGAAATATCATAAATGCTACTTTTGAAACACAGTGTTTGAGTCCATCCATAATAAGGACTGTTATACTGGTATTGAGTTATTTATAGGAAAGGAGTCTGAATACCAAATGTAAAGTCATCTTTAAAACCCAAATTTCAAAATAAAACATTACTAACTACCTTCAAGAATCCATTAAGCAACAGTCATCTAACAAAATGTTCTAACTCTGTCCAGGTCATCATGAACTTACTCTTCCTCTTACATCCTTTTAATGTCTAATATGTTAGCTTCCACTTGTGGATAAACAACAGCACAAAAGCTACCCTTGCAAGTCTGTGTCAGAGGACAGGGGCTGCCCCAGTCCCAGGTTTGAGTGGAGGCAGCAGGTGCCTGGGAAGCAATGTGTGCTTGCTGTGCAGAAGTACACAGCTGAGTCTTCAGGCTGGGTGTCTCTGATGTACAGGGAGAGATGTTTGGCCGTCTCATTCAATGAAACAATGAGTCTTTGGTCTTCTTTTGTGGCCATGCTTGAACGAATGTATGTAAGGAGCTGGGGACCTTTTCCAAGTTCTTATTTATACCAAGGGAAGTAGTCTGAATAACTGTCTGAATAACTGCAGTTGATAACAGAGCTGCTTCCCTCCTGGACACTCAGGGTAGAAGGATGCTGCTCCACATTCTCTCCCTGGCTGAACCCTGTGTAGAAAGAAAAGGTCAGAGAATAGAGAAGAGATTCCAGGTTATTAAGCTTCAGAATGCTCTTTTTCTACACTAACGGGAGGAAACCTGAGTAAAGCCAGTCTTGACTTCTGAAGAATATCCACTAATATACTCTGAACTCACAGTTAAGCTGCAGCCACAAGAACATCATTAAAGCTCCCATGGATGTCTTCATGGTTCCTCCCAGTTAAGCTCAGGTTCAGAATTGCAGCCTCCAGCCAGCTCAGCTCCCTCTCTTATCAGACTGTCCCTTCTTTCCTCTAACAGAGGACTTTCCCACATTGTCTACAAGCCAATAAGAAAAAGACCCTGCTCCTGCCATAGTCTAGTCCATCAGATGCACTAAAATGAACTCCCCACATGTTCTGCATCAGCACAGGTGCACTGATGTCTTGTGATCACATCTCTAGGGAACTCACTGGGGAAATGCTTTTCTCTTAGCCTGTGCCTCTGAGGGACAAATTTGCATAGAGAAATCTGACATGCTTTAAGAAATCTACTTGAATGTTATGTGTCTTATATAATGCAAACTATTGAAAGACGCAGTAGAAATTCTGAGAAAACATCAAGCTGCAAATTCAGAAAATATAATTATATGAGTTTATTCTTAAAGTGCTTTCATTTTCCCAAATCAAAATAGATGGCATGTCCCCCAAAGCAATGCTAATTGCCTCAGAAGAACTTCCTTTAAAGAATCCACTATTCATCCTGTCATGCTTCCCACTTCCTGGTCAACACGGCTTCACATTCCATATTCCTCCTAAATGCCACAACAGTGTTCTTTCCCCAAGACTCATTGATAAAGTTCTCCAATCCTGTGAGTTTCCAGAATTATCTCTCTCTTCCCAAACCCCTTTCTCATCCACATGAATTTCTTGGAATCTTCTGATGACCTCTGTGAGAAAAAATCCAGAGAAGCATAAACATTGTGTGTGCCCAGGGAATGGTACCAAAAAGAAACTGGTCCTAACGTACTGATCAAGAGAAATGGTCCCTGGGAAACCAAGACTACCTCACTTCCAAGACTAAGACTTTCCTAATTTCTGTGAAATCTACTCTTAGATCCACAAAGAATAAAAGTCATGTGCATCCTCCTCTCCCACCATGAAAGATTTAAAGACAGCTATAGTGAAGAATATCAACTCAAAATATAAATATAAGCATATATATGACATGTGGGTTTTTTTAAGATTTTATTCATTTGTCAGAGAGAGAGAGAGAGAGAGTGAGCACAGGCAGACAGAATGGCAGACAGAGACAGAGGGAGAAGAAGGCTCCCTGCTGAGCAAGGAGCCTGATGTGGGACTCGATCCCAGGACGCTGGGATCATTACCTGAGCCGAAGGCAGCTGCCCAACCAACTGAGCCACCCAGGCGTCCCTGAAATGTGTTTTTATGTGTGGAAAACTTTGATTCTGAGAATCTTCCATTCCATCCTCCACTCCCTATAAAGTAAGAATTCTCAATTCTTCTCTGGGCAAAATCCCCTCTACTGGTGGGAATGTCAATTTTTGCAATTTTTAGGTGTGACCTTCAGAATCTAATGTGACCATTCATATGAATGACTCTCTTCCATGGATTAACTGTTGCATAGATAAGGCCATCCCTTGTGTAAAATTCCATCTCCGTCATGTTTTCATAGAATATACTTTTGCTTATGTCCTAAGAAAACTTCATCTACCATCTTCATGAACTGCCAGCTGCAGGACTCCTAAATACCCAGTGATCATTTTGCATACAGTGTGTGACTTATGCTCATTATACTCACTCTGCCTTCAAGGGATATCCACCAGGGGTAATAAATATAATTGTTATTTTGGGAAAAGTCCTTAGAAACACATGTCGGTGTTCACATGACACCATCACCTCTGGCTTCCTCCTACAGAAGCAGTGAGTGATGTATGAGTTTGCTGGTAGAATCACAGTGGCTCAGCCTGAGTCTTCCTTCCTGAGTTCCTGAGTTTTACACAAATTGGAACTCTTCATTCAGGCATTCTAACTAAATGGACCATAATTTTCTCAGAGCAATGCTGCAGTTATATGGCTGGGCTTGCATTAGACACTTTTTCTTTACCCAACACAATGGCCCTACAGGAAGGAGGCAGGGGAAAGAATGCTAAACTGGAAGTGAGGAAACCCACTTCCTTTCTTGCCCAGCTTATTCACTATCTAATTGTTCCATAATGTCATCTTGGATACGGTCTCTGATGTGTAAAATTACATTGAACTGAAGGATTTCTACGGGCTCTTCCACCTCTAAATTTCTTTTATACTATATAACAATGCAAATATGTATTGAGGACTGGTTGTACACACTGTGGACTGATGTCAGAGTGGGTGAAATTGCCTGCATCATGGAACCCAAAGACCATTTTCACAAGCACATATGATCTAGTGGGTTGGAGGTTGATCCTAACTGACCCTGAGGACTCTTCAGAGACATGGTCCTTAGAATGAGATCCTATCTGGGCTTTCCTTTCTTCTATGAGATCAATAATGTATCAAGGAGAACTATATCAATATTAACATGAAATAAAATGGGACTTTATTCACGGACTGAAAACTCCTCACAGGATGTGGGACAGGGGACTCCATGGCTGAGCCATGGGTAGGCAGGTATTCTTTTGGAAACATATTTCTTATATATATTACATATAACTTATGTATTGTATGAAGAAAAGAAAGAATCTCCAGAATTGAGACAAACTAGAGGAGGCAGATGAGCTTACTAATATGGAAAGCAAGAAGCTCTTTTTAAAACATCCTTATTGCATTCTGAATTCTGGCTTTTCTGTAGAATGTTAGTTTGGAGTTTCAAAATTTCCAGCCACAGATGTGTATACCATTTTTGAGATCATTTCAAAATGAAAATTTGGGAGCTTTACTCAAAAACCAGTGAAAAGGTGTCATTAGATAATGTTGCAAGGGGAGACATTTTTCTAAAATTCTTTAACTTGGGGCATCTGGGTGGCACAGTTTGTTAGGCGTCTGTTTTGGCTATGGTCCTGATCTCAGGGACCTGGGATCGAGCTCCACATCAGGCTCCCTCCTCAGTGAGGAGCCTGCTTCTCTCTCTCCGTGTGCCTACTGCTCTGCCTACTTATGTGTGCTCTCCCTCTCTCTCTTTGTCAAATAAACAAGTAAAAAAAAATCTAAAAAAAGTTAATTAAAAATATAAAAATCTTTAACTGTTCATACATATTAGTTTCATGTCTCTGATTTTAATGTTTTTTAAGATTTATTTATTTATTTATTTGACAGACAGAGATCACAAATATGCAGAGAGGCAGGCAGAGAGAGGGGAGGAAGCAGTCTCCCTGCTGAGCAGAGAGCCTGATGTGGGACACTATCCCAGGACCCTGAGATCATGACCTGAGCCGAAGGCAGAGGCTTTAACCCATTGAGACACACCGGTGCCCCTAATTTTAATGTTTCAAAGACTTTTTTTCTTTTCAACTATCTCAACCAGTTTCAAAGAAAGATGAGGCCAATGTACTGAGGCTTTCAGTCCACATCATACCCCCACACAGGTACGGGCTTCCAATTATCATCTTCCCCATGACTCTTTCACAATGGATGAGCCTACACTGCCACATAATGTCACCCCATGCTCACAGTTTTTCTAGGGTTCATTCCTGCTGTTCGACATTCTGTGGGTGTGAACAAGTGTATAAGGTATATAGCCACCATTATATTATCATAGAGACTAGGCTCACTACAGCAAGTATTTTCTGTGACCTATTGATCCCTGCTGCTCTCCTCAATCCTCAGCAACCATAATCTTTTACTCCCTCCATAGTTTTGCCTTTTCTAGAAAGTCATAGGTTCAGAATCATACCCTACGTAGCCTTTTCACATGGGCTGTATTCACTTAGTAAAATGCTTTTAAGGTTCCCCTATCTCTTCACTCCTTCATGGCTTGTTTCTTTTTAGGAGCAAATCATATTCCATTCTTTGGATGTAACACCATTTGTTTATTCATTTGCTTACTGAAGGACATGCTGTTTTCTTCAGAGTTTTGGCAAATGTGAATAAACTGCCAAAAAACACCTGTGTACAAGGGGGTGCCTGGGTGGCTCAGTGGGTTAAAGCCTCTGCCTTTGGCTCAGGTCATGATCGAGCCTTGCATCAGGCTCTCTGCTTGGCAGGGAGCCTGCTTCCCTCTCTCTCTCTCTCTCTCTCTCTCTCTCTCTCTGCCTGCCTCTGTACCTGCTTGAGATCTCTCTCTGTGTGTCAAATAAATAAAATCCTAAAAAAAAAAAAAAACCTGTGTACAGGTTTGTGTGTGGACATATGTTTTCAACCCTTTGGGTAAAAGGACTCAGGAAGGCCATTGCTAGGTCATAGGATAAGAGTACGTTTAGTTGTGTAAGAATGTACCAAACCACGTAATTGAAATGTCCGTGTAAACACTGCATTTGTAGTAATTTCTTGACGGAATTTACAACACCTTTTGCAGCATCAAAGTCCAGCTACTCCAAAGCAGGCACAGATACCACAGGTGGCCCCACCAGCTGCTCAGGTCACATACAACCTTCTGTGACCCAGAACCTGAGTCTGCATGTATTCCTGCCTGTGTCCTGCTGCCACACCTATCTCTCTGCTCAGGCACTTGCTCGCCAACTTATGGGACTCAATTATAAAAGACAGGAACAAAGATAAAACTAGCATTAATTTCAAGACAGTGAGGGCACAGCATTAAACGAAGGGCAGGGTTCTTTGGGAGAGTAGGGGGCTGTGTAACTGTGCAGGGTCCATGCTCAAGAAGCTGGCTCTGCTCCCAGCTTCAGAGAGTCTGCCCATCTATCGTGTTCAGAGTTTGCAGGGGCACAGACCTTCCTATCAATGCCCTTTTCTCGATATAAAACCCAGTGCAGGCTGGACTCTGTATGTGCTGGAATCTTCCATATGCAAGTTTCAACTTTGGGTTTGGGGTCAACAGTCTTTGTCTATAGCTGCAACAGAGAAGGGGATCATTTGGGGTTGTCCTGGAAGCTTTTGACTCCTTTTTCCAAATTGGGGCTGATTTTACATAATCATGAAAATAGACTCATTCAAAATGGAAGGAAGAAAAATGGATTTTCATGGAACAGAAGGAAACTTCCATGAGCTCTTCTCCACAAGGTGCTGTTTAGAAATGACTAAAATGGATACTTCTGTCAGTGATATATGTCAACACATCATACAAATACTTCAAGGAAATCATTCAGATTTTATGATTCTACAGTCTTCTAGATGAGGTACTCAAAGGATAAGCTCTCATGTCACCTCAGATTCACTAACATTCAATTCCACCAAGTCACTTATGCTCGAAAATCCTCCCTTTATTTGTGAGTAAAATGAACATACCTATTTATAGTGTATTACCTTACTGAAATAGAAAATATATGTAAGGAGACAAGTAGAGTGCCTTACCCTCAATACAATTATTTTATTATGTTTTTATTTCCCATAGTGAAAAAGCTGAACACAAACATAAAAAATGTTAAATACATTCTCCTTACCATTCTTTGAAAATAAAAAAAATCTACGGTAACTAAAAAATTCACTCAGATTCCTCTGTTTGTTCAAGATCTTCTAATTTTTCAAGACGTTTCTATTTGACTAGTTACAAATAATTTATATGCTAGCTGCAGGGACATCTGTCTTCCCAGGGTACTGGAAATGGGCATCTCTGTCACTTGCTCCAACGGTCCCATGGTGGAGCTTTTTACCTGCAAAGGGCTTTCTGGGGGAAGAAACGGACAAGAAAAGTGAAATGACAACTGGCGATGGGTCTAATTTTAGAAGGAAAAACATGCTGTCACATAAATCTGAAAGTCTGGAAATCTGCAAAGACTGCTGTGGTGCAAATGCCCGACCGGGGGAAGGGTGGGGGCTGCAAGCGCAGTTGCAGTTTGGGCACAGGCTGGAGATCACCGAGGAGCACTGTGCCTCCACCGCACACAGGTAGGTGGCTGAGTCTTCCAGTTGGGAGGCCCCGATGTGGAGGGTGCTGGACCGATCCCTAGGATTCACTGTGCAGTTTAACCTCCCACTCTGCTGCATCCCTGAAGCTATGTAAAACAGCCGGGTGAGACCGCCGCCCCCGGAATGCTGTCGGAACCACTGCACACTGCCCGCAGTTTGGGAAAAATTGCACTTGAGAGTAGAGCTGGCTCTCTCCTGGAGGATCAGGGCTGAAGGGCTCTGCTCCACCATCATCCCTCTCACCACTGTGTGGAAAGAGAAAAACAAACACAAGTGATGTCACCAGGAAATCACTGATGCAGTTTCGAAACTTGCAAAATATCCTAAGACACACCGCTGAGGTAGTAGGACCCTCTTGGAGTTCCCCCACCACTGTGGGCTGTGGGCTGTGGACTCCACCTGAGTTCCCATGAGGAACGCCCTCACTCACAGCAAACCTGGATGCACAGGAGCCCCAGTAGATCTCCCCCGTGTCTCCTCATGATTCCTTGTCTATGTGATAAAGTACTTCTGCCCACTGTGCAGAGTAATGAGTCTTGGATTCAGAGAAACTGTGTCTCACAGTCAATCCCTTTCAACAGAACCACCGGGCACCAATCACACCTCAGCCCTGTCATTCACAGAACTCCAGACTCCACCCACAGTGGCCCAGGACAGGACACAGTCATGTCTCCAAAACTGTGCTGGCCAACAGTGCAGGGAGGTAGGGGCAATACTTCTAATATAGGAGGATAAATGTTTTGTTTTTTTTTAAGCACTTTATTTAAGGGATTTGTGAGGTAGTGTGTGAGGAAAGGTGAATGATATTTCTAAAAGATTCAAGGCCTAATGGGGATTCCACAAAACCTTGAAGAATCACAGTGAAAGTGTCTCCATTCCCCAATTTGCATAGTTTGTGAGACTACGTGAGAATTCCACTATACGAAAATACTGGTAAAGGAAAGAGATCTGATATCATGCATTATATATTGCTGAACTAACCATAATTTCTGAAATCAAGACAGTTCTAGAAACCAAGACAGACAGTCACAATCTGTATTGATTATTATTGCAATCAGAATTTGGCTGATGAAAAATAAGAGGTCTGCACAGTGTCCTAACTTTTACATCTTCATCTCTCCTGCTGCAGTTCATGGACCCTGCTCATCCACACAGCTGAGTCTGACTGGGCCACTCGTTGCTGTTCAAAGTCAATGCTGTCCTCTTCCTTTCCTTCTCTTTGTGTTCCTTATTGTTTCCTCTCTTCTTTTCCTCATTCTTGCTCCCTCCACTCTCAGCAGAGATATATAAAAAGGTGAGATATCTGGGGTTTTGAAATAATTTCAAGACCAGTAAGTTTGGGGTATTTTATTCATATTAAGTAACAAGAGGTATTTTCTGTTGAGTTTCCATGCTCACAATGTCCAGAAATATTCCTTTCCTGGTACCTGTGAAGAATTATCTGTTTAGTGGAGTTTAGAGACATGGCCTCAGATGTCTGAAATGGCAGAACCTAAAACCTGAGATGAACTTTACACAAACCCCATCCCCCTTCTCCCCAACCTTTGCTATCTATAACTGGACTGGCTCACATGATTTCTGTTCTTTCTTTTAACTGTTCAACCATGGACCATCAGAAAAATCTTTATTTCTGGTAAAGCCTAGAGTGCCCCCTAGAGTAATGAAGCTGTCAGCAAAGACACCTCAGATGAAGCAGCTCTGCAGACAAAACCTCCAACCCCATTCATTCCCAGGTTCCTGATGAAGGAAATGCCCATGGTCAGAAAATAAAATTACTGCTTAGATTGGTGAGGATTAAAAGTGAACCAAATCCTATTTTTAAAAGGGAATTTCATGGAAATAGATATAAAAGATGAATTTGCTAAGTCTCATCTTGTGCTACTTATTTGATTTCATTACTTTAGTTCAAAAGAAATCCAATACTTATTGAGCTTTTAGTTTCAATGGGGTAATTTACTAGAGCTAAGAATATATAAATGAGTAATGCAATATTATTCATCAGTGGAAAAGAATGAAATCTTGCCAGGTGCAACAACATGGGTGGAGTTGGAGAGTATAATATTAAGGGAAATAAGTCAGTCAGAGAAAGACAAATACCATATGATTTTACTCATGTGGAAATTAAGAAACAAGCCAAATAAGGAAAAGGAAAAAAAGTAAGACAGAGAGAGATAAATCAAGAAAGACTCATCATTAAACTGAGCAAACTGATGGTTACCAGAGGGAGAGACTGGAGATTGGTTAAATAGGTGAGAAGATGAAGCAGTGCCCTTGTCCCAATGAGCAAGCATCAGGTGTTCTGTGGAAGTGTTGAATCACTATATCATACAATTGAAACTAATACAACATTTTATGTTAAGTAACTGGAATTTAAATAAAATCTGTGAGTGAGTGAATGAATGAATGAACTTTTTAAAAAGTTCATACATAAAAGTGGGTAATATACTAGTTTACAGTCTACAGGGGAAAGAAAAAGGTACTTAGCTATAATAGAATCGATGAGTGGGACCCTAAGAGGAATGAATAGGAAAAACTATCTGATCCCAGAGGAGGTAGAAATGCGTGTACTTTGGGTCAGTGTGCAAAATCTTATGAAGAATGTGATCATTTTCTCCCTTCCCCTTTTTGGTGAAAGAATAGAAGAGAACATGGATAAACCTATATGATGGCTTTTTTTTTTTTTCCAGCGTAACAGTATTCATTATTTTTGCACCACACCCCGTGCTCTATGCAATCCGTGCCCTCTATAATACCCACCACCTGGTACCCCAACCTCCCACCCCCCGTCCCTTCAAAACCCTCAGATTGTTTTTCAGAGTCCATAGTCTCTCATGGTTCACCTCCCCTTCCAATTTCCCCCAACTCCCTTCTCCACTCTAAGTCCCCAAGTCCTCCATGCTATTTGTTATGCTCCACAAATAAGTGAAACCATATGATAATTGACTCTCTCTGCTTGACTTATTTCACTCAGCATAATCTCTTCCAGTCCCGTCCATGTTGCTAAAAAAGTTGGGTATTCATCCTTTCTGATGGAGGCATAATACTCTATCCCCAGGGGTACAGGTCTGTGAATCACCAGGTTTACACACTTCACAGCACTCACCAAAGCACATACCCTCCCCAATGTCCATAATCCCACCCCCTTCCCAAACCCCCTCCCCCCAGCAACCCTCAGTTTGTTTTGTGAGATTAAAAGTCACTTATGGTTTGTCTCCCTCCCAATCCCATCTTGTTTCATTTCTTCTTCTCCTACCCACTTAAGCCCCCATGTTGCATCACCACTTCCTCATATCAGGGAGATCATATGATAGTTGTCTTTCTCTGCTTGACTTATTTCGCTAAGCATGATACGCTCTAGTTCCATCCATGTTGTCGCAAATGGCAAGATTTCATTTCTTTTGATGGCTGCATAGTATTCCATTGTGTATATATACCACATCTCCTTGATCCATTCATCTGTTGATGGACATCTAGGTTCTTTCCATAGTTTGGCTATTGTGGACATTGCTGCTATAAACATTCGGGTGCATGTGCCCCTTTGGATCACTACGTTTGTATCCTTAGGGTAAATACCCAATAGTGCAATTGCTGGGTCATAGGGCAGTTCTATTTTCAACATTTTGAGGAACCTCCATGCTGTTTTCCAGAGTGGCTGCACCAGCTTGCATTCCCACCAACAGTGTAGGAGGGTTCCCCTTTCTCCGCATCCTCGCCAGCATCTGTCATTTCCTGACTTGTTGATTTTAGCCATTTTGACTGGTGTGAGGTGATATCTCATTGTGGTTTTGATTTGTATTTCCCTGATGCCAAGTGATATGGAGCACTTTTTCATGTGTCTGTTGGCCATCTGGATGTCTTCTTTGCAGAAATGTCTGTTCATGTCCTCTGCCCATTTCTTGATTGGATTATTTGTTCTTTGGGTGTTGAGTTTGCTAAGTTCTTTATAGATTCTGGACACTAGTCCTTTATCTGATATGTCGTTTGCAAATATCTTCTCCCATTCTGTCAGTTGTCTTTTGGTTTTGTTAACTGTTTCCTTTGCTGTGCAAAAGCTTTTGATCTTGATGAAATCCCAATAGTTCATTTTTGCCCTTGCTTCCCTTGCCTTTTGCGTTGTTCCTAGGAAGATGTTGCTGCGGCAGAGGTCAAAGAGGTTGCTGCCTGTGTTCTCCTCAAGGATTTTGATGGATTCCTTTCGCACATTGAGGTCCTTCATCCATTTTGAGTCTATTTTTGTGTGTGGTGTAAGGAAATGGTCCAATTTCATTTTTCTGCATGTGGCTGTCCAATTTTCCCAGCACCATTTATTGAAGAGGCTGTCTTTTTGCCATTGGATATTCTTTCCTGCTTTGTCGAAGATTAGTTGACCATAGAGTTGAGGGTCTATTTCTGGGCTCTCTATTCTGTTCCATTGATCTATGTGTCTGTTTTTGTGCCAGTACCATGCTGTCTTGATGATGACAGCTTTGTAATAGAGCTTGAAGTCCGGAATTGTGATGCCACCAACGTTGGCTTTCTTTTTCAATATCCCTTTGGCTATTCGAGGTCTTTTCTGGTTCCATATAAATTTTAGCATTATTTGTTCCATTTCTTTGAAAAAGATGGATGGTACTTTGATAGGAATTGCATTAAATGTGTAGATTGCTTTAGGTAGCATAGACATTTTCACAATATTTATTCTTCCAATCCAGGAGCATGGAACATTTTTCCATTTCTTTGTGTCTTCCTCAATTTCTTTCATGAGTACTTTATAGTTTTCTGAGTATAGATTCTGTGTCTCTTTGGTTAGGTTTATTCCTAGGTATCTTATGGTTTTGGGTGCAATTGTAAATGGGATGGACTCCTTAATTTCTCTTTCTTCTGTCTTGCTGTTGGTGTAGAGAAATGCAACTGATTTCTGTGCATTGATTTTATATCCTGACACTTTACTGAATTCCTGTATAAGTTCTAGCAGTTTTGGAGTGGAGTCTTTTGGGTTTTCCACATATAGTATCATATCATCTGCGAAGAGTGATAATTTGACTTCTTCTTTGCCGATTTGGATGCCTTTAATTTCCTTTTGTTGTCTGATTGCTGAGGCTAGGACCTCTAGTACTATGTTGAATAGCAGTGGTGATAATGGACATCCCTGCCGTGTTCCTGACCTTAGCGGAAAAGCTTTCAGTTTTTCTCCATTGAGAATGATATTTGCGGTGGGTTTTTCATAGATGGCTTTGATGATATTGAGGTATGTGCCCTCTATCCCTACACTTTGAAGAGTTTTGATCAGGAAGGGATGCTGTACTTTGTCAAATGCTTTTTCAGCATCTATTGAGAGTATCATATGGTTCTTGTTCTTTCTTTTATTGATGTGTTGTATCACATTGACTGATTTGCAGATGTTGAACCAACCTTGCAGCCCTGGAATAAATCCCACTTGGTCGTGGTGAATAATCTTTTTAATGTACTGTTGAATCCTATTGGCTAGTATTTTGTTGAGTATTTTCGCATCTGTGTTCATCAAGGATATCGGTCTATAGCTCTCTTTTTTGGTGGGATCCTTGTCTGGTTTTAGGATCAAGGTGATGCTGGCCTCATAAAATGAGTTTGGAAGTTTTCCTTCCATTTCTATTTTTTGGAACAGTTTCAGGAGAATAGGAATTAGTTCTTCTTTAAATGTTTGGTAGAATTCCCCCGGGAAGCCGTCTGGCCCTGGGCTTTTGTTTGTTTGGAGATTTTTAATGACTGTTTCAATCTCCTTACTGGTTATGGGTCTGTTCAGGCTTTCTATTTCTTCCTGGTTCAGTTGTGGTAGTTTATATGTTTCTAGGAATGCATCCCTTTCTTCCAGATTGTCAAATTTATTGGCGTAGAGTTGCTCATAGTATGTTCTTATAATAGTTTGTATTTCTTTGGTGTTAGTTGTGATCTCTCCTCTTTCATTCATGATTTTATTTATTTGGGTCCTTTCTCTTTTCTTTTTGATAAGTCAGGCCAGGGGTTTATCAATTTTATTAATTCTTTCAAAGAACCAGCTCCTAGTTTCGTTGATTTGTTCTATTGTTTTTTTGGTTTCTATTTCATTGATTTCTGCTCTGATCTTTATGATTTCTCTTCTCCTGCTGGGCTTAGGGTTTCTTTCTTGTTCTTTCTCCAGCTCCTTTAGGTGTAGGGTTAGGTTGTGTACCTGAGACCTTTCTTGTTTCTTCAGAAAGGCTTGTACCGCTATATATTTTCCTCTCAGGACTGCCTTTGTTGTGTCCCACAGATTTTGAACCGTTGTATTTTCATTATCATTTGTTTCCATGATTTTTTTCAATTCTTCTTTAATTTCCCGGTTGACCCATTCATTCTTTAGAAGGATGCTGTTTAGTCTCCATGTATTTGGGTTCTTTCCAAACTTCCTTTTGTGGTTGAGTTCTAGCTTTAGAGCATTGTGGTCTGAAAATATGCAGGGAATGATCCCAATCTTTTGATACCGGTTGAGTCCTGATTTAGGACCGAGGATGTGATCTATTCTGGAGAATGTTCCATGTGCACTAGAGAAGAATGTGTATTCTGTTGCTTTGGGATGAAATATTCTGAATATATCTGTGATGTCCATCTGGTCCAGTGTGTCGTTTAAGGCCTTTATTTCCTTGCTGATCTTTTGCTTGGATGATCTGTCCATTTCAGTGAGGGGAGTGTTAAAGTCCCCTACTATTATTGTATTATTGTTGATGTGTTTCTTTGATTTTGTTATTAATTGGTTTATATAGTTGGCTGCTCCCACGTTGGGGGCATAGATATTTAAAATTGTTAGATCTTCTTGTTGGACAGACTCTTTGAGTATGATATAGTGTCCTTCCTCATCTCTTATTATAGTCTTTGGCTTAAAATCTAATTGATCTGATATAAGGATTGCCACTCCTGCTTTCTTCTGATGTCCATTAGCATGGTAAATTCTTTTCCACCCCCTCACTTTAAATCTGGAGGTGTCTTCGGGCTTAAAATGAGTTTCTTGGAGGCAACATATAGATGGGTTTTGTTTTTTTATCCATTCTGATACCCTGTGTCTTTTGACAGGGGCATTTAGCCCATTAACATTCAGGGTAACTATTGAGAGATATGAATTTAGTACCATTGTATTGCCTGTAAGGTGACTGTTACTGTATATGGTCTCTGTTCCTTTCTGATCTACCACTTGTAGGCTCTCTCTTTGCTTAGAGGACCCCTTTCAATATTTCCTGTAGAGCTGGTTTGGTATTTGCAAATTCTTTCAGTTTTTGTTTGTCCTGGAAGCTTTTAATCTCTCCTTCTATTTTCAATGATAGCCTAGCTGGATATAGTATTCTTGGCTGCATGTTTTTCTCCTTTAGTGCTCTGAAAATATCATGCCAGCTCTTTCTGGCCTGCCAGGTCTCTGTGGATAAGTCAGCTGCCAATCTAATATTTTTACCATTGTATGTTACAGACTTCTTTTCCCGGGCTGCTTTCAGGATTTTCTCTTTGTCACTGAGACTTGTAAATTTTACTATTAGGTGACGGGGTGTGGGCCTATTCCTATTGATTTTGAGGGGCGTTCTCTGAACCTCCTGAATTTTGATGCTCGTTCTCTTTGCAATATTGGGGAAATTCTCCCCAATAATTCTCTCCAGTATACCTTCTGCTCCCCTCTCTCTTTCTTCTTTTTCTGGAATCCCAATTATTCTAATGTTGTTTCGTCTTATGGTGTCACTTATCTCTCGAATTCTCCCCTCGTGGTCCAGTAGGTGTTTGTCCCTCTTTTGCTCAGCTTCTTTATTCTCTGTCATTTGGTCTTCTATATCACTAATTCTTTCTTCTGCCTCATTTATCCTATCAGTGAGAGCCTCCATTTTTGATTGCACTTCATTAATAGCTTTTTTTATTTCAACTTGGTTAGATTTTAGTTCTTTTATTTCTCCAGAAAGGGCTTTTATATCTCTTGAGAGGGTTTCTCTAATATCTTCCATGCCTTTTTCGAGCCCGGCTAGAACCTTGAGAATTGTCATTCTGAACTCTAGATCTGACATATTACCAATGTCTGTATTGATTAGGTCCCTAGCCTTCGGTACTGCCTCTTGTTCTTTTTTTTGTGTTGAATTTTTCCGTCTTGTCATTTTGTCCAGTTAAGAGTATATGAAGGGGCAAGTAAAATACTAAAAGGGTGGCAACAACCCCAGGAAAAAATGCTTTAACCAAATTAGAAGAGATCCAAAATCGTGAGGGGGGAGAAAGGGGATAAAAAGAGGTTCAAAAAGGAAGAAAGAAAAAAAAAGAAAAAAGAAAAAAAAAAAAAGAAAAAAGAAAAGAAAAGAATTTTTAAAAAAAAGGAAAACACCTAAGAAAAATGTAAAAAAGAAAAAATATATATATTAGATAAACTAGTAAAAAATCGTTAAAAAAAGAAAAAGGTAACAGTTAAAAAAAAAAAATTTTACCCGAAGGTGAGAAAAAAAAAAAAAACAAAAAATGAAAAAGAAAAAAATTAAATTAACTGCAAGACTAAAAAAAAATCACAGGGAAAAAGCCATGAGTTCCTTGCTTGGCTTTCTCCTCCTCTGGAATTCTGCTGCTCCTCTTGGTATTGAAACCGCACTCCTTGGTAGGTGAACTTGGTCTCGGCTGGATTTCTTGTTGATCTTCTGGGGGAGGGGCCTTATGTAGTGATTCTCAAGTGTCTTTGCCCCAGGCGGAATTACACCGCCCTTACCCGGGGCCGGGGTGAGTAATCCGCTCGGGTTTGCTTTCAGGAGCTTTTGTTCCCTGAGCGCTTTCCGTAGAGTTCCAGAGGACGGGAATACAAATGGCGGCATCCTGGTCTCCGGCCCGGAGGAGCCGAGAGCCCAGGGCCGCACTCCTCAGTGCGCCCTCAGAGAACAGCGCCCAGTTACTCCCGTCTGCCTGACCTCCAGCCGCGCTCCGAGCTCTCCAAGCCTGCGACCAGTTCAAGGTAACACCGAGCTGTGAGCTTACTGTCGGCTCTGTCTCTGTAGCCGGCTTTCCCGTTCCAATACCCGCAAGGTCTGCGACACTCAGACACCCCCGATCCTTCTGTGACCCTGCGGGACCTGAGGCCACGCTGAACCCGCGTGGGCTTCGCCCCGGTTTAGCCTCTGGAGCGATGTCCCTCAGCGGAACAGACTTTTAAAAGTCCTGATTTTGTGCACCGTTGCTCCGCCGCTTGCCGGGAGCCGGCCCCTCCCCCCGGGGTCTATCTTCCCGTCGCTTTGGATTCACTTCTCCGCCGGTCCTACCTTTCAGAAAGTGGTTGTTTTTCTGTTTCCAGAATTGCTGTTCTTCTTCTCTTCGATCTGCCGATGGATTTTCAGGTGTTTGCAATCTTTAGATAAGCTATCTAGCTGATCTCTGGCTAGCTGAAGCAGTCTCAGCCTGCTACTTCTCCGCCATCTTGACTCCTCCTATATATGATGGCTTTTATGTTTGAAACAATTGGAACACCGCACACTGTTGGTGGGAATGCAAAATGGTGTAACCATGGAAAATAGTACAGATGTTCTTTGAAAAGTTAAAAATAGAACTACAATGTGATCCAGAAATCCTTCTTCTGAGTATTTATCAAAAAGAATTTAGGGTTGCCTGAATGACTCAGTTGATTAAACATCTCACTCTTGATGTGGAATTAGGTCATGATCTCAGTGTCCTAAGGTGGAGCCCCATGGTGGGCTCTGTGCTGAGCGTGGAGCCTGCTTAAAATTCTCTTTCTTCCTCCTACCCTCCCCACCCCCAACTCTCTCTCTCTCTCTCAAAAAAAAAAAAAAAAAAAAAAAAAGAGGGACACTTAGGTGGCTCAGGCAGTTAAGTGTTTGCCTTTGGCTAGGGTCATGATCTCAGCATCCTGGGATTGATTCCTACATTGGGCTCCCTGCTCAGCAGGGAGTCTGCTTCTCCCTCTCTCTCTCTGCTGCTCCTTCTTTGTGTTTATTCTTTCTCTGTGTATGTGTCAAGTGGATAAATAAAATCTTTTTAAAATATTGAAATCAGGATTTTGGAAAGATATTAAGCACCACTATCTTCTTTACAGCACTGTTCACAATAGTCAATTAGGGAAGCAACTTGAATGTCCAAAAACAGATTCATGGATAAAGAAAGTGTGCTCAACACATAAGTGGAGTACTATTCAGCCTTAAAGAGAACCAAAAAAAAAAAAAAAGGAAATCCTGAAATATGCAAACATGTGGATGAATCTTGAGGCCATTATGCTAACTGAAATAAACCAGTCACAGTAAGACAAATAATGCATGATTCTACTTAAATGTGGTATCTATGATAGTCAAACTCAAATAATCAAAGAGTGAATCAAAGAAGAGTTTGCCATGGGCTCTGGGGACAGGATAATGGGGAGTTACTGATCCATGAGCAAGATGAAAGAATAGAGAGTTGCTCTACAACATTGTACCCATTCCAACAATCATGTATTGTACGCTTAAAAATTCCAGAGGTTCTGTGTCATGGTAAGTGTTCTTTATATTTTACAGATTGAATTTAAAAAAATAAGACCCTACAGGTCTCACCTGTTACAATGGCCAAAATCTAAAACACTCATACCACCAAATGTTAGTGTCAAAAACTTAGGAATACCCCAGGTCAATGCAGTGAACTTCACCAAAGTGGTAATTAATAAAAGTGTCATGTGCACACAGCAAATAGACAGTTCATGAACTGGGAGCAATCAAAATAGAGTATGGAGGAGGGACAAGATTGCGGGGAAGTAGGAGGAGACACTTTTGAACCTGTACCGGAAAGTGAGCTGATTACCTACCAAAGAACTCTGATCACTCATGAAATCAGCCTGAGATTAGAATTATACACTTCTGGATCTCTACGGGGGCAGAAGAGCGGCACTCTCCGCCTGCCCTGTGGCCACAGCCTGAGGCGCGCCTTACACACATACACCCAGCCTTGAGAGAGGTGCATGCAGGCATCAGCCAGCACTCTCTTGGACCCCAGAGAGTCTGAGCACTCCCAGCCTGGGCCAGCAGGAAAATCTCAGGGCGCTATCCCTGCTTGGGACTTCTCTGGTGGTCTGGAGCTACCCAGACAGCCGTGGCTATCGGCTATCGTCATTTTGGGTACAAGCGGGAGTTCCTGTGACCCCAGAGACCGTACTGAGAACATGCTCTGCCACCGGCCCAGGGCGAATTTATGTGCTCTGGAGCACCCAGAGGGGAACAGACTGAGGCTTCTCGCTGAGACGGAGGTCTGGATGAAGTTTACTTTCCACTAAACCTCCAAAAACCATCAAAAGCTGCCAAGGGGAGAGAGAACAAATGAACAAACAAACAAAAAAAAACCTCCAGAGCACAAAAGCCTGAAAAACCGGTTTCCTCAGAGCCCACCCCTTGATGGGGGGCAGGAGGACTTAACTCTAGGGACATTGCCTGAAAACCCATGCAGCAGGCCCCTCTCCAGAAAACCAACCAAAAAAAAAAAAGAGGACAACCACCACTACTTCATAGATATAACTTTCATTTTTAATTCGTTCCCACAATTCTGGTTCATTTTTTTAATATATATAACTTTTTAACCTATTTACCATCACAGTGAGATGTCCAGTACATCAAATGCCATAATAACCCTTTAACCTGAACTTTTTGATACATATACCTGTGTTTCTCTTTTGCTTTTCTATTTTTTAATTTTTTTAGATTTTATTTTAGTTTAGTTTAGTTTATCCTTTTTTTTTTTTAAATATTCATATAGAGTTAAGCTTCAAGGTAATCCCCTTCCCCAATCAATGCTATCCCTATAGATAAACCAGTTTTTAATCCCCCTTTATCTTAGGAAAGTTGAGTCCTTTAACTAAGATATCAAGCTATATCCAGGAGGAATCAAAATAACCTTTCTAGACCACTGAGAATTTAAAACCACTCTCCCATATTTTTCTTCCACCAATGTTTCTGTGTATTTGTTTTTGTCCTGGTAGTATATAAATCTTACACTTGAGGCTCTTTTTGATGAGGTTCTTTTGTTTGGTTTGGTTTTTATATATATATTTTTTTCTCTTGTCATCCACTTTTGGCAGTCTTTATGCTTCTCTGTTTTTGTTTGTATACTTCATAAATCTTACCTTGGGGCACATTTGGGCTGGGCCTTCTCTTTTATTTTATCTTTCTTCCCCCCCACCTCTTTTTCTTTTCTTTTTTCTTTCTTTTGGGTGGGAACTCTTGACTGCTCAGAAGCTTTCCAGGGTGAACCTTGCCTGCACCAAGGTCAATACATTCAGCTACACATCCATTCAGCCATCTCTCACCAAAATGACTAGGAGGAGGAATGCCCAACAGAAGAAAAATTCAGAGAATGGGCTTTCTGCAACAGAGCTAATGAGTATGGACATAGACAATATGTCAGAAAGGGAATTCAGGCTAACAATTATCCAGGCAGTAGCTAGGTTGGAGAAAGCCATGGATGACAAAATGGAATTGATTAGGGCAGAAGTGAAAGCCACCAGTGATGATGTTCACAATGTTCTTAATGAGTTCCAATCTAATCTAAATTCTCTCAAAGCTAGGGTAACTGAGACAGAAGATAGAATTAGTGATCTGGAGGACAAACAGAGAAAAAGGATTAGGAGGAAGCCTGGAACAAACAGCTTAGTAGCCATGAAAACAGAATTAGGGAAATAAATGACACCATGAAATGTTCCAATGTCAGAATTATTGGAATCCCTGAAGGGGAAGAAGAAAGAAAGAAGACTAGAAGATTTAGTTGAACAAATTCTCCATGAAAATTTTCCCAGTCTTGTGAATGGAACCAGCGTTCATGTGCTAGAAGCAGAACAGTCTCCCCCCAAGATCATAGAATCTAGAAAGACCTCAAGACACCTGATATTGAAAATGATGAATCATAATTGTAGACAAGTGCTCTTGAAAGTAGCTAGGACAAAGAAATTTCTTATGTACAGAGGAAAGCCCATCAGAATAACATCATACCTGTCCACAGAAACCTGGGAAGCCAGAAAGGGCTAGCAAGAAGTAT
The DNA here is from genome assembly GCF_009829155.1 of Mustela erminea. Lineage (NCBI taxonomy): Eukaryota > Metazoa > Chordata > Mammalia > Carnivora > Mustelidae > Mustela > Mustela erminea. Next base: position 73,502,972 of record NC_045618.1, on the reverse strand, counting down.
TCAAGGCACTAAATGAGAAGAAGATGCAGCCAAGAATACTTTCTCCGGCAAGACATGTTCAAAATGGATGGAGAGATAAAGAACTTCTAAGACTGGCAAGGTTTAAAAGAGTATTTGACCACCAAGCCAATGCTGCAAGAAATATTAAGAGGAGTTCTATAAAAGAGGAAAAATCCTAAGAATATCATTGAACAGAAATATAGGGAGACAATCTATAGATATGAAGACTTCACAGGTAACATGATGTCAATAAAAACGTATCTCTCAATAATCACTCTCAATGTGAATGGCCTAAATGTGCCCGTAAAATGATACAGGGTTGCAGATTGGATAAAATGACAAGACCCATCCATATGTTGTCTACAAGAGACCCATTTCAAACCTAAGGATACACCCAGACTGAAAGTGGAGGGATGGAGAAGCATCTTTCATGCCAATGGGGCTCAAAAGAAGGCTAGGGTAGCGATTCTCATATCAGATAAATTAGATTTTAAACTAAAGACTGTAGTCAGAGATATAGAAGGACACTACATAATTCTTAAAGGGACTATCCACCAAGAAGATCTAACAATTGTAAATATTTATGCCCCCAATATGGGAGCAGCCAATTACAGAAGAGAACTGTTAATCAAGATGAAGTGTCATATTGATATGAATACACTAATAGTAGGAGATCTTAACACGCCACTCTCAGTAATAGATCATACAAGCAGAAAATCAATAAAAAAACAAGAGCATTGAGTGGCACATTGGACCAGACGGACCTTATAGATATATACGGAACATTCCAACCTAAAACAACAGAATACTCATTCTTCTCAAGTGCACAAGGAACCTTCTCCAGAATACATCACATACTGGGTCACAAATCAGGGCTCAACTGATACCAAAAGATTGAGATTATTCCCTGCATATTCTCAGATCACAATGCTTTGAAACTGGAGCTCAACCACAAGGAAAAGTTTGGAATGAACTTAAACACCTGGAAGCTAAAGACCACCTTGCTTAAGAATGCTTGGATCAACCAGGAGATCAACGAAGAACTTACATGGTTCACGGAAACAAATGAGAATGAAGACACTTCAGTCCAAAACCTATGGGATACAACAAAGTTGGTCCTAAGGGGGAAATAAATAGCCATCAAGCCTCCCTCAAAAAAATGGAAAACCCCAGAATACACCAGCTGTCTCTACACCTTAAAGAGCTAGAGAATCAACAACAAATTAAGCCAACTCCACACACAAGAAGGGAAATGATCAAGATTAGAGCAGAGATCAATGAGATAGAAACTAGAGATTCAGTAGAACACAACAATGAAACTAGAAGCTGTTTTTTTGAAAGAATCTATAAGATTGATAAACCATTGGCCACACTAATCCAAAAAAAAAAGAAAGACGGCCCAAATTAATAAAATTATGAATGAAAAGGGAGAGATCACAGCTAACACCAAGGAAATAGAAACAATCATCAGAAGTTATTATCAACAGTTATATGCCAATAAGTAAAGCAACCTAGATGAAATGGATGCATTCCTGGAAAACTATAAACTTCTAAAATTGAACCAGGAAGAAACTGACAATCTGAGTAGACTGATATCTAGTAACGAGATTGAAGCAGTGCTCAAAAACCTCCCAAAAAACAAGAGCCCAGGACTTGAAGGATTCCCTAGGGGAATTCTACCAAACTCTCAAAGAAGAAATAACACCTATTCTCCTGAAGCTGTTTCAAAAAATTGAAGCAGAAGGAAAACTTCCAGACTCTTTTTATGAAGCCAGCATTACCTTGATCCCCAAACCAGGCAAAGACTCCACCAAAAAGGAGAATTTCAGACTAATATCACTGATGAATATGGATGCTAAGATTCTCAACAAGATCCTAGAAAATGGGATCCAACAGCACATTAAAAAGATCATCCACTATAACCAGGTGGGATTCATCCCTCAGTTGCAAGGATGGTTCAACATTCACAAATCAATCAATGTGATAGAACAAATCAATAAGAGAAGAGAGAAGAACCACATGGTCCTCTCAATTGATGCAGAAAAAGCATTTGAAAAAATCCAGCATCTGTTCCTGATTAAAACACTTCAAAGTATAGGGATAGAGGGAGCATTCCTGAACTTCATCAAATCTATCTATGAAAAACCCACAGCAAATATCATCCTCAATGGGAAAAAGCTCACAGCCTTCCTGTTGAGATCAGGAACAGGACAAGGATGCCCACTCTCACCACTCTTGTTCAACATAGTATTAGAAGTCCTAGCAACAGCAATCAGACAACAAAGAGAAATAAAACGTATCCAAATTGGCAATGAAGAAGTCAAACTCTCTCTCTTTGCAGATGACATGATACTTTATATGGAAAACCCAAAAGGCTCCACCCCCAAACTACTAGAACTCATACAGCAATTCAGTAATGTGACAGGATACAAAGTCAATGTACAGAAATCAGTTGCTCTCTTATACACTAACAATGAAAACACAGAAAGGAAAATTAGAGAATTGATTCCATTTACTATAGCAACAAGAACCATAAGATACCTGAGAATAAACCTAATGAAAGAGGTAAAGGATCTCTACTCGAGGAACTAGAGAACACTCAACACCCACCATGGGTCTCAAATTTACAACCATGAGATCTGGGGTCACAGTTCTACTGAAAGAGCCAGACAGCCTGCCCAATTTACCATGTTTATCCAAATATCTGAGGACAACTCTTATTATATACCCTTTTGAATTGTTTATATTTTCACATGCATTTATATTTATACAGGTTTGAAAATAAAATTTATGTTTAAAACCAATTTACAAAAAATTACATTATACCAAGAATATATAACTAGTACAATAGGAAGTATTTTAATATTCTGATCATAGCTCATTCATAAAATCTGCAGATAAGGGGATGATAATTTTAAAATGTTGCCACAATACTAGCAAAGTAGGTTAGTGCGACATAGACATTGCTTTTCTATTACACTTTACACAACTGTACTGACTCCCATACGTTCTCCCATCCATGATTTGTGGTCCTCTGTGAGAGGTTGCAAAACAGGAGTTAGAGAAATCAACAGGATTTCCCTCCCCATGTCACCTAACTATCAATATTGTTAGGAAACATCAGTGAAAGAGCATTTTCTCTCACCATAATTTCTGGGCACTGAGAACAATCACACTTGAGTTCTTACTGTCAGAAAGCCAACTGATCTGTTTAACTGGTCAGGACATGAGCCATAATCTCCCCTCTGTTTCTGCTCCCAAACCTACATGTTGAATATCAGCCCAAGTCTGCCACCTTATTCACTAGAAAAGAAAGGGCAGAGGTTCCTGGTCTCTCTCTTCCTTGCTCAGGTACATGTGTTTCTCCTCCTTTCTTCCCTTCCCTTCTTTCTCTACTAAAACTTGGTTTGCAGTTGAAGCTCTCCCATCACCTCTCATGCCATACTCTGTCAGGAAGACTGGGCAGAGAGAGGCCATCTTCTCATGCACACTGTGTCTCTGAAAGTGTCATAGACACAGCAACACCCACCAGGGTGCTCTGAACAACTTGTGGGGCTGGAAGTTCACTGCAAGGATGAGCAAGAGACCACTTCATTGTTTTGTGGTTTTACCATGAAATTACTTATTTTCTGGCTGAAGCACTCTTGGCATCAAACTGTTCTCAGTGTCAGTTGGAGAATGTTACTTCTGGTTCCTATGCTCTAGTCATTTGTATGATTTTTGTATCAATCAGACACTGATGGACAAACAATAGACTTCTTGAACCAGAGTGGATCAGGCAGAGACACTCAGCATCCAGGCCCCTCTTCCGCTCAGAGTTTGCGCTCAGCTCCCCCTGCAGTCCCTGTCACTGTGTCAGTCATCGCACAGTAGTACACAGCTGAATCTGAGGTTTGCACTGAGCCTTTCTCCAAGTGGAAGGATTTCAATTTGCTGTCGTAGGTGGCTTCAAATCCTTTGTTGCTTCCCTTCTCCTTGTCCTTCAAGGCTTTCAGGAGGAGCTCTAGACCTTCACCGGGATACTGGACATACCAGAAAAGAGTGGGGTAACCTGTTGTTGTATAAGTACAGTTGATAGTCAGGGAAGCCTCTTCTGAGAGGGTCACTTGGCTCTCCATCTGAGTCACTGAGTCTCCATGGGTTTTTCCTGAGGGAAAATAAAAGAGACATGTGTCACCTTACGTATAAAGCTCTTCGAGAAATTACAGTTAAACAATTTGCTGACACAATGGAAGAAAGAATCCAAATTTAAGAGGTATTTTACTTACCAAGCATTAAGAGTAGCACAGTCACAAAGCCTGGAGAACACTTCATCTCTGGAGTATCACCTAAATAATGTTCTTCATTCCTACTATGAAGAAAGGTTGGAGTGATAGAGAAATGATCAGTGGAAGCCTAAATTTCACACAGGAAATGTGATTGTGGTAGGAAGCTGCACCCCCTGGTGGACTGAAATGCATGTTGGCCAGAATCTGCCCCAAGTCAGCCATCTGTTTCATCCCTGACTTCATGAGGCACATGTCAGGCTGCAGGTGGCCCTTGGAAGTCTGAACAACAGCAATCCTGACCTCTCGGGTCTATTTTGTTCTTAATACTCTACCTGATATGGAAATTCTTTAACACACATCCCAGGGAATTTCTGTAGCTGAGAAGATACCCATTGTCTTGAGCATTTTAGAACAGTTTTTTTTTTTTTAATATTTTTATATATCCATTCAGAGCCAGCCAATAATGCAATAGAATGTCATAAAAGGGTTTTAACTTGAAATCTAAGGAAGTAATAAGAAGTCACATAATTATTGTTCACTTTTAAGATCTCCACCCCACATGTGGAACAAGGACTGTCATTCATTAAACGCTCACTGATATCTGCTAAATTAAACAAAAATAATAATTAAATAGCTTTTGATTGAGGAATCACTACTACTAGAATACAATATTCCCTCAGTCCTACATTGTACCAGTTGTAAGGCATGCAATATTTTTAATTAAAGCTTGTTAGGAGGAAAAACTCACATTACCTTGTCAATATTCAAATATCCCTGCAAAATCATTTCAAAAATGAAAAATATTAACCTTATCCAGAAAAAAATCATAATCACAGTTATCTAATCCCTATAGAAATTATCTGAGATCAATACCTTATTCCACAATTTCAATGATTCTAATATAACTAGTACATGTGAATCAGGCAACAAGTATCAATCATATATTTGGTGGATATCTAGCCTCAAGGATGCTTTTCACTGTTGTTGTGTGTATCATTATGTTGCCATATGTTAATCAAATAATTTTCCTCCACAGGGCAGGGAACCTTGAACATGTGGATTTGCACCAAATGCCTGGAGCATGATTTAGGATTGCGTTCTCCCCATCTTTTCAAATTGTTAAAGACATAACAGCTTATATCCACACAGTAGCTGATAGTAAAACCAATGTACCAGTGATTTAAAATTACACATATTATGGGGCACCTGGGTGGCTCAGTGGGCTAAAGCCTCTGCCTTCGGCTCAGATCATGATCCCAAAGTTCTGGGATGGAGCCCTGTGTCGGGCTCTCTGCTCAGTGGGGAGCCTGCATCCTCCTCTCTCTCTCTCTCTCTCTGCCTGCTTCTCTGCCTACTTGTGATCTCTGTCAAATAAATAAATAAAACTTTAAAAAAATAAAAATAAAAATAAATTACACATATTATGATCCCACCAATAACTCCAGGACTCATATTTTGCAGGATTGGGACCCACAAGTTTATAATTTTTTGAACTTTTAAAAAACTCCCCACCATGGTTTTGTCATACCCAGTCCCAAACCAGTTTGTGAGATTTCATTTGTGATAACTGCCCTCCAGCCAAGATGGTCATCAAATATCAGGGAAGAAGGTCTGGAGTCTGCATGGGAAAACATCCCTGTGACTAAACAAATTTTTAAAAGCTGGTCTTTTTCTGCAATACACCAAAGACAAAAACAAGCACTTCCTTAGCTCCCATTTTATGATCATTTATTTTTTAAAACAAAGTAAAATCACTTATAAGGATTATCAGAATAAAGTTCTGGAGAGGGAAACATCTTCAGTAAAGCACTATGAACATTTATCTCCAGACACATAGAGGAAGCTTAGCTCAGGCTGTTTCCTGCAGGTGGAAACACGCCTCCTTCCCACAATATCCACAAAACTGCCTCTATCCCCTGTTTTAGATCATAGAGGAGGCACATTTCCACAGGGCCTCTTCCTACCTAGCCATATGGAAGCCATGACCACCTTCAGAAGTCTGGAGAGCAATATGTTCAAGTTCTCCAATGAGATGGAAAATGTCTTCTTCTTCTTCAATATAAGGGCTTGGCATTGTGAGGGGAGCCTGACAGGGGGAGGGAAGGATTGCTGGGTATCTGCTTCTATGGCCCCAGAATAGGAAACAGGGGTTTCCTGGTGTAGCAAGTGTGTGGGACATGTCATAATTCTCATGTCCCAGTGAGAGTCTCACTACCCTACATTCTTTTGCATTCAACAACCCTTAACTTGGAAACAATTACATCTGAAAATGAATGAGTAAAATTTTATATTGAAATGAGGATTGATGGTTTAACTATGCTATGTCCAATCATTTGCATCTGTGATGAATATGGGGGTTGGCCCTTAATTAAAAATACTCCATGTGTGGTGCTGGGTGACTCAGTGGGTTAAAGCCTCTTCCTTTGACTCAGGTCATGATCCCAGGGTCCTGGGATGGAGCTTAACATCGGGCTCTCTGCTCAGCAGGGAGCCTTCTCCCCACCACCACCTACTTCTACCTGTGATGCCTGTCAAATATATAAATAAAATCTTCAAAAAAAATACTCCATGTAGTTCATTATGAAAACAACATATGATTGAGAGTCATGTTTCCTCACATTACATATGCTGCTCTATCACCTAAGGTAGAAATAAATCACACTGTGATAAGAAGGCAAAGTGTTTAGACATTCATTGTAACTCTTTCAAGGTACCTGTTGTTATGCCAGTGTTTCTCCTCACTACTCATATCTGTTCAGATGCCTATGTTGAGGCCAAAAGTAGAAAAATCTAATCATTCTTTGCTGAAGAGTTCAGGTTGCAGCCCTCAGACAATAGACCTGTCATCGAGGTCTTCTCCTTATTGTTCAATTTCCACAGCTCAGCTCTGTTCAGAAAGGCCAGAATAGACACCAGAGTTTGGTCATTAGGTTATCAATCCTTTGAATTTATGTTTTTCCCTTACCTCAGCTGAACCACAGTAAGCTTCCATGTTTGTATGTTCAATTCTAAAGGGAATATACTCTAGGTTACCCCATACTCCTCCACAGAACTGTTGATCATATAATAATTGATTGTAATAGAACTTTATCTGTGTATGTATGTTAAAAGTAAGGCTGTGTCCTAATGATATTCCTCCACATCATAGCAAACAGCAAATATCCATTGCCTATCATTGTCTGTCTCTTGATATAGTAGCCAAGGCTTAACATCTTTGCCTCAACATCACTGTAGCCTCAGCTAAATTGGTTGAAGCATCGTCAGAACTTGTGTTGTATATGTCTGCATGAAGTACGATGGAACCACATACAGTGAAAACTGGTCTCCTCTCTAAGGGATAGACTATAACTATCTAAAAACGCCCAACTAGCTGAGTAAATGGGAAATACTAATTTCTCCTCCTATCATTCAACTTGAATATATTTCTCAATGAAAAGAATCTCACAATTGTGCTTCTGTCATTCAAGAAGTGCCCATGTGCTGGACAGATCTTTTGGATACTCTAGCATCAAATTCTGAATTAACAGATTTTTAAAAAATAATTTTATGTTAAACATTGAAGAAGACAATACCAGCCTGGTCATGAAATTAGTACTCTAGACTGCTTTATAAAACCCAGTCTCTTAGCAGAAGCAACGTTAATTCTAGTAGCTGAACTAGTAGATATCTCTCAGGTGCACCATTTAAAAAAAAATTATGTAGTCAGTGACAGTCAATATGTTTTCAGTGTAGGACAAAGCTTCCAAATACTATAAAGATAATAAAGTTTCTTAACTTTCTAGTGTTCCTTAACCCTCTAATGCAGAAAATACATGAATTTTTTAATGTCTTCATGGTACTCAAAAAATTTTTTGCTGTAAAGACAAAGTCTCACAATACAAAGGACCCTGTAAAGCAGGGAAACATGAAGAGGTTATTGTACAAGCATACTTTTCAGATCAAAGTTCTTATGCAGGAGCCTCTTACAGAACATAAAGACAAGTCCATGGAAAAGTTTAACAATTGCATCTTAGATGTAGAATATTTGGCCCCAATTTTGTAAAGAATCAGAAAAATGACTGAGATCCATGAGAACAAGATATATCAAAGTCAGGATAGGGTCCTGATAGAGGCAAATGATTGCCAATGAACACTTACTAAAATCTGCCAGAGACATCGCAGTAGGAGCATACTGGGTACAACTTTAAATGAACACTGGTAGGGAAACATTTCTAGGATAGCAGATGATGGGGCTCTTCATGCCTGTCTTGGAACTGACAAAATCTGGATTTTGTTAAATCCCACAAAATCTGGAAATGTGGAATATGGTCTGTAAATCTGTCCCAAGGAGGTATTTGAGTATCTCTAAAAGGATCTTAAACAATTTCATTCCCTTCATCATCTACGTGTATGTACTAATAATAGTACTTTATTTACTGCATGGATTGAAGCCCTCTCCCATCAGAAAATAACACCAATCACAAAAGTTAAAAATCAACTGGATTTGGGGGTACCTGGTTGGCTCAGTCAGTTAAGTGTCTACCTTTGGCTTATGTCATGATCTCAGGGTCCTAGAATTGAACCCCTCATTGGTGCCCCTAAGATTTTATTAATCACAAGTTAACTTATAAATTCATATATTTAATGTATAAATTTAATTTAATCTCAAAGCCTAAATAAAAATTTTAAATATATACCAGAATTCACCTTTTCCTTCTTTCTTTAATAAATATCTACTGATGAACAATTATATTAAAAAGTTTGTGCTAATCACTACTGCTATTCAACATAGTACTAGAAGTCCCAGATTCAGCAATCAGACAACAAAAAGAAATTAAAGGCATCCAAATAGGCAAAGAAGAAGTCAAACTATCACTCTGCAGATGATATGATACTATATATGGGAAAGCCAAAAGATTCCATTCCAAATCTGCTAGAACTTGTACAGGAATTCAGTAAAGTGTCAGGATATAAAATCAATGCACAGAAATTAGTTACCTTTTTATACACCACCAACAAGACAGAAGATAGAGAAATGAAGGAGTCAATCCAAACTATAAAGTACTCATGAAAGAAGTTAGAGAAAACACAAAGTAATGGAAAAGTGTTTAATGCTCATGGATTGGAAGAAAAAATATTATGAAAATGTCTATGCTACCTAAAGCAATCTACAGGTTTAATGCAATCCCTATCAAAATACCAACAATTTTTTTAAAGGGATGGAACAAAAAATCCTAAAATTTATATGGAAACAGAAAAGACCCCAAATGACCAGAAGAATGTTGAAAAAGAAAGCCAAAGTTGGTGGCATCACAATTCCAGACATCAAGCTCTATTTCTATGTCATCATCAAGACAGTATGGTACTGGCACAAAGACAGACACATAGATCAATGGAACAGAATAGAAAATAGAAAGCCAAAAAAAGACCCTCAACTCTATTATCAACTAATTTTCGACAAAGCAGGAAAGAATATGCAATGGAAAAAAGACAGTCACTTGAACAAATGATAATAAGAAAAAAAGTTTGTACTATATAAGGTACAACTTTTACTTCTAAATTATGAGTGTAAATGTGAACACATACTAACAAAATTTGAAGAGTTTAATCCTCTTTTGAAGAGGATCCTATTCTTGAAGAAATCACTTCTTTTAATTTCCTTCAAAAATATAAACAATATGTACCATCACTGGGCTCTAAAGAAAATTCCAACTCACATTTTCTCAATAAGAAAATGATCAGAACGCATACAAAGGGCTCTCAAATTTTACCAGAAATATAGAAAAAGAAGAAGAAAATTTAAAACAGAATTGTGATTTCTGAAAATCTCTCACAGAGCTATTAAAAAGCAGGTGTTGGAGGAGGAGACTTAAAATTGAGAATACTCAATTCATTGAGTATAACATTAATGTAATATATATAACATTAAGTTATATGATATAACACTAAGTTATAACTTAATTATATGATATAACATTAAGTAAAAAAAATCAGAATCCTACTTACATTAGATTTAAGAAGAGAGCAAACCAAACATTAGAAATAAATTATCTGGGTACAGAATTATCAATGTCACTATTTATATTTTAAATATTTTCTGTATTTAGCATGTAATGTTTTATAACAAGGGAAAAGTGACATTTGTACAATTTGAAAGACAAGAATTAAAACTTTATCCATAATAGGATGTGCTAATGTATTAAAGTTTATTTGTATGACAGGGTTCTGAATAGCAAATGTAAAGTCATCTTAGAACCCAAACCTCACAATAAAACAGTACTAACTGCCTTCAAGAATCCATTCAGCAACAGTCATCTAACAAAATGCTCTAACTCTGTCCAGGTCATCATGAGCTTACTCTTTCTCTTATAAGCTATTTATGTCTAATATGTTAGCTTCCACTTGTGGATAACAAGAGCACAAAAGCTATCCTTGAAGGTCTATGTCAAAGGACAGGGCTGCCCCAATCCCACGTTTGAGAGCAGGCAGCAGGTGCCTGGAAATCAATGTGTGCTTGCTGCGCAGAAGTACACTGCTGAGTCTTCAGGCTGGGTGTCTCTGATGTGCAGGGAGAAACGTTTGGCAGTCTTATTCAATAAAACAGTAAGTCTTTGTTCTTCTTTTGTGGCCATGCTTGAAAGAATGTATACAAGGAGCTGGGGACCTTTTCCAGGTTCTTGCTTATACCAGGGGAAGTAGTCTGAATAACTGTCTGAATAACTGCAGTTGATAACAGAGCTGCTTCCCTCCTGGACACTCAGGGTAGAAGGATGCTGCTCCACATTCTCTCCTTGGCTGAACCCTGTGCAGAAAGAAAAGGTTGGAGAAAGGAGGAGAGATTCCAGGTTATTGTGCTTCAGAATTCTCTTTTTCTACACTAAGTGGAGGAAACATTGAATAAAGCCAGTCTTGACTTCTGAAGAAGTCCATTAATATACTCTGTTGCTCAGAAAAGCTCAACTCACAGTTCAGCTGCAGCCAGGAGAACATGATTAAAGCTCCTATGGATGTCTTCATGGTTCCTCCCAGTTAAGCTCAGGTTCAGAACTGCAACCCCAGCCAGCTCAGCTCCTTTTCTTATCAGGCTGTCCCTTCTTTCCTCTAACAGAGTAACTTCCCACATTGTCTACCAGCCAATAAGAAAAGACTCTGCTGCTGCCATAGTCTAGCCCATCAGATGCACTAAGATGAACCTCCATGTGTTCTCCATCAGCACAGGTGCACTGCCATCTTGTGGTCACATCTCTACTGAACTCACTGGGGAAATGCTCTTCTCTTAGCCTGCGCCTCTGAGGGACTCACAAGCATCAGGGCAGCAATCAGTAAAGCAAATTAATCAAATTTTATCAGGAATCGATTGGATTTTTCAAATGTCTTTTCAGTATCTATTGAGATACCATCCCAAATTGTTTATCTGCTTCTTGTCAATCTCTTTAATATTATTGATAAATTGTCACAACAAAATATAAAGAAGATATAATTTTCCCATTTTGCAAATAATGAAACATAGCTCCCAAGTATCAGAAATTTGTTTCAGAGCTAATAGTTTAGAACACAGAGCAGGATGATATCAAAAGCTTGTTCTCAGTTTTTGCCATTACTAATTGTCAGAGAAAATGTTCATTCATTGCATCTGTGATGGAAGTGGGTTGGTGAAATTACATAACAATTCTGTATGTAAGGGACCATGAAAACAATGTAAGGTTGAGAATTATGTATCCTCACACTTTATGTGCTGCTCTTTCACCTAATGTAAAAACAAATCATGTTATGATAAGAAGGCAACTGTTTACGAAAAATGGGAAAAGGTTACATGCTCATGGATTGAAGAACAAATATTGTGAAAATGTCTACACTTCCCAGAGCAAGCTATACATTCAAGGCAATCCCTAACAAAATACAATCAACATTTTCACGGAGCTGGAATAAACAATCCTAAAATTTACATGAAACCAAAAAGACCTGTAATAGCCAAAGAAAAGTTGAAAAAGAAAACCAAAACTGGGGGCATCAAAATTCCCCACCCCAAGCTCTATTACAAAGCTGTCATCAACAAGGCATGCTATGGTACAAAAACAGACGGGTACTGGTACTGGTACTGGTACTATGGTACTGGCACAAAAATAGACACATAGATCAATGGAACAGAATAGAGAAACCAGAAATGGACCCGCAACTCAATGGTCAACTAATCTTCAACAAAGTAGGAAAGAATGTCAAGGGGGAAAAAAAACAGTCTTTCAACAAATGGTGTTGGGAAAATTGAACAGCCACACGCAGAAGAATGAAACTGGACTATTTCCTTATACTACACACAAAAATAGACTCAACATGGATGAAAAACACTAATGTGAGACAGGAATCCATCAAAATCCTTGAGGAGAACACAGGCAGCAACCTCTTTGACCTTGGCTCAGAAAATTCTGGCTAGACAAGTCTCTAAAGGCAAGGGAAGCAAGGGCAAAAATTAACTATTGGGACTTTACCAAGATCAAAAGCTTTTGCTCAGCAAAGGAAATAGTTAACAAAACCAAAAGGCAACCTGCAGAATGGGAGAAGATATTTGCAAATGACATACCAGATAAAGGGCTAGTATCCAAAATCTATAAAGAACTTATCAAACTCAATACCCAAAAAACAAATAATCCAATCAAGAAATGGTCAGAGGACATGAACAGACATTTCTGCAAAAAAGACATCCAGATGGCCAGCAGACACATGAAAAAGTGCTCCAAATCACTCGACATCAGGGAAATACAAATAAAAACAACAATGAGACAGCATCTCACACCAATCAGAATGGCCTAAATGAACAAGTCAGGAAATGACAGATGCTGGCGAGGATGTGGGAAAAGGGGAACTCTCCTATACTGCTGGTAGGAATGCAAACTGGTGAGTCTACTCTGGAAAACAGAGGTTCCTCAAAATTTGAAAATGGAGCTACCCTATGACCCAGCAATTGTGCTACTAGGTATTTACCTCAAAGATACAAATGTAGTGATGTGAAGGGGCAACTGCACCCCAATGTTTATAGCAGCAATGTCCAAAATAGCCAAACTATGGAAAGAACCTAGATGTCCATCAACAGATGAATGGATAATGAAGAGGTGGTGTATATATGCAATGGAATACTATGCAGCCATCAAAAAATGAAATCTTGCATTTGCAATGAGGTGGATGGAACTTTTCAGGTTATTTTTATCCCTTTAGAGGTACTTTCCCACTTTAAAGGTAAAATATTATATGTTTCTGATTATTCTGATTTTGTTCTCTTACTAATAAAATAACTTGCATGGGTATGGCCTTTATTTGACATAATACCCACTCTATTGTTATAGTTCAACTTTGCACAGATGTTGCGAATGCTATAAGTGTAAGAATTTTTGGATATGTTATTTCATATCAATTCCTGGAAAAGCCAAATAATAATCATACTCTAATTGGTATGGCTAGAATAAAACTTCATTAATTAAATTACTCTCAAAATGTGAGAAAGTATCTATTAATAAAAATTTAGAATGGAGTTTGTATACAGAATTTGTATACAGAACATGACTTAACTTGATTATGAGATTATCCAACTTCAACACCAATTCTGTTTTATAAATTCCTAAATATATTTTGTAGAACCATAAATCAACTGTCAAAAGGAATTCAAACACTTGAAAGGATGAACTATTCCTATAAAAATAACTTCAACTTTCAAAACCTCAGGGGTAGGAAGCACTGAGATGGGTGACAAGGGTGAGGTTATACATGTGCCCTGTGGCATATGCTTCCTCCCACGAAGACACATAGTTCTCAAAGATTATGGGTTGTATGCTCCCATCATTATGACATTTTTTAAAACAAAATAAGAATAGACCAATGTTTTCAAGGAATGGGGAATATCGAAGTGTGAGATGGCGTTAGACTAGTTTAAGGGAGATTTGGGGAGCAATGATACTATTCTGTATCATGATCTTGTATCATTACATGATCTATACAATGTACTAATATTCAAACTTCACAGAACTGCACATCAAAAATAGTCAGTTTTTCCTAATAATTATTTTAAAATAAAAAATTTAAACACTGAGATCAAAATGGTAAGACAAATTTTGTACCATCTCCACTCCTCCCTAAAACCACTGCTTTTCAATGTCATACATTAAACTAAAAAGAGTACCTATGAAAAAGTCCAACAGAGAACACATAGAACTCTGTGGAACAACAACAACAAATAATATGATGTTGACAGATTAAGGATGGCACAAAGAACAATTTCACTTTACCTTCTTCTCCCCTGTGCATGGCACAGCTCCCAACCAAGAGGAGCCCTCCAGCCTGTGATTGTACCGTAGCGGGATGTGAAAACATGTGAGTGAAAATATGCCCCTCCAGCTCTGGAGGATGTTCCCAAAGAGGAACCTCTTTCTAACCCCACCCAGAACACTGAGGTGTACTGCTCACTGGGGAGTGGGGTCCTCCTAGCAGAACAGCACCCAGGGCTCCTGGAGGGCAGTGAAACAACATGGACCCTACACACCATGGCAAAGCCTCCATTAGGAGTCTGCCCGTGACCCACTGGAGGTGGCTTGCCTGCAGACCCCCACAAATGGTCCATGAGCACACACAACACTCAGTCCCTCACCCACACATCATTCCATCCTGTGGCCTCCCACCAGTGCACACAGGAAGGCAACCACAGTAAGTGTCTGTAAGCGGCTCGTGAGCATGCACAGAGAGCAGCCGCACTCCCCCGGATTTGGAAAAACCACACAAATTCAGTCAGCACCCTCCTAGAGAAAGCCTACAAAAGGGGGACTCTCAGCACCTAGTCTGGCTTCACAGGATCAAGAGAAGGCCTAAAAGTTTGTACTACCTTGTCTCCTGATGTAGGAAACAAATATACCAAACATGATGAAGGTTTAAACCTGAATGTGTCTGGATCTGAACTATGTACTCAGTGCACACTCAGTCTAAAACACTTGTTTTTTTCCACTGCATCAATCCTCACCTCAGTCTGATCAAGCATTCAAACCTGTAGGAACTGCACCCTCTCTCTTGCTTCTAATTGCTTTAAGAAGAAACAAATGAATAATATAGAGGCATGCTTCCTTCTGACTCCATTATCAGGCTTGGAGGAAAGGCATGAATCAGGAGTCGTCTTCCTTCTACTGCACAGGAGTTGGCAGCATAAGAAGGGAAAGTAGCCCACTGATGTGTTGCGCTACAGTTCTAACCTCCTTTGGTCAGATGTGATAAGCTGAATTTAGTCTGGGGACTTCTCCAGGAAGAGAAAGCTATTTACCAAATACCTGGCAACCGTAACTCAGCTAAGAGGAACCACTGTCACTCTATTTATTATATCCATCCGAACAATTATAACATCCACCCTAACAATTATATCCATCCCTATTTAGGAAGACTGGGAGGGACCTTGAAAGGAGCCTACTACCCTTGAGCAGGGGTGGGAGAATGAGGGAATCAAATATTTACTCAATTTGTTTCATTCCATTGATTTCTTTGCAGCACTAGGAAATTTTTTTTAAATAAACGTTGTGGTTCATAATGTTATATCAGTCAAACATGAATGTGGAGGGAGGTTGGTAGCACATCATCTCTACATTAGCCACTAGTCCCAATACCTTTGTGCAATCTACTAATAATAGTAAGGTACCTGCACATGCACACAAAAGTTTTCCCATATACCTCAGAAAGAAATCTTTTATTATGATAACAAAAATTTACACGTTCAAGAATAAATTGAATAGTTTTCTAACAGCAGAGCATCATTAGGAAAGAGAGACATAAAAATGGAATGAAACAGTATGTTCTCAAACAAATAATCACATATATACTTTAAGGATTTTTATTTTTCACAAATCAATTTATAAATATAATTCAAACAAAAGTTTAAATTAAAATTATCAGTCAGTAACAGAATTATCCCTTCTTTCTTCTCTAGCATCTACTGATAATCAATTATGTGGAAAACGTGCTAGGCACTGCAAATATAGCACCGAATGAATATAAAAATCTGTCTTCCAAATCCTCTGAGAGAATTATAGTGACACATGGACAGAATTTGTAAGCGAGAATTTTTTTCTGAGATTTATCTGAAGCTCACATTGTCAAATGACTCCCTTTCTTAATTTCTCTCAAACACACAAATAACACATACCATCCCTGAGTTTTTATGGAAATCTTGTAACACAATTTCTGAACAAGAAAGTGATAAAGACACATGAAATGGCTGTCATATTTTGCCCCAAATAAAGGGTAACAAAATGAAAATGCAACTGTAAATAATTAAAATATCTTACAGAGCTACTGTAAAACACAGATTAAATGAAAACAAAAAACAATTAAAATGAAGGAGATGATTGAGGTAATGACTTGAGGAAGTGGGGAATACTCAAATCAAAACACATGAGGTGAAAAAATCATAATCCTGATTATAATAAGAAGTTTTGAGACTAAAAGGTATATTAGCAATATTATATGATTACAGAATTGACAATTATATTTACATCTTAAATCCTTCTATATTTAGCATGAAATGTTTTAGAATCAGAAAAATCATAATCGTTACTTTTTTTTTGCGATTAATGGAACTTTTTTTTCTTTTCAGTGTAACAGTATTCATTGTTTTTGCCCCACACCCAGTGCTCCATGCAATCCGTGCCCCACCCTCCACCCCTTCAAAACCCTCAGATTGTTTTTCATTGTCCATAGTCTCTCATGGTTCACCTCCCCTTCCAATTTCCCTCAATTTCCTTCTCCTCTCCATCTCCCCTTGTCCTCCATGCTATTTGTTATGCTCCACAAATAAGTGAAACCATATGATAATTGACTCTCTCTGCTTATTTCACTCAGCATAATCTCTTCCAGTCCCATCCATGTTGATACAAAAGTTCGGTATTCATCCTGTCTAATGGAGGCATAATACTCCATAAGTATATGGACCACATCTTCCTTATCCATTCGTCCGTTGAAGGGCATCTTGGTTCTTTCCACAGTTTGGCGACCATGGCCATTGCTGCTATAAACATTGGGCTACAGACGGCCCTTCTTTTCACTACATCTTTATCTTTGGTGTCAGTACCCAGGAGTGCAATTGCAGGGTCATAGTGAAGCTCTATTTTTAATTTCTTGAGGAATCTCTACGCTGTTCTCCAAAGTGGCTGCACCAACTTACATTCCCACCAACAGTGTAAGAGGGTTCCCCTTTCTCCACATCTTCTCCAACACATTTTGCTTCCTGTCTTGCTAATCTTGGCCATTCTGACTGGTGTAAGGTGGTATCTCAGTGTGGTTTTAATTTGAATATCCCTGATGGCTAGTGATGATGAACATTTTTTTCACGTGTCTGATAGCCATTTTTATGTCTTCATTGGAGAAGTGTCTGTTCGTATCTTCTGCCCATTTTTTGATATGATTATCTGTTTTGTGTGTGTTGAGTTTGAGGAGTTCTTTATAGATCCTGGATATCAACCTTTTGTCTCTACTGTCATTTGCAAATATCTTCTCCCATTCCGTCGGTTGACTCTTTGTTTTGTTGACTGTTTCTTTTGCTGTGCAGAAGCTTTTGATCTTGATGAAGTCCCAAAAGTTGATCTTCGCTTTTGTTTCCTTTGCCTTTGGAGACATATCTTGAAAGAAGTTGCTGTGGCTGATATCAAAGAGGTTACTGCCTATGTTCTCCTCTAGGATTCTGATGGATTCCTGCCTCGTGTTGAGGTCTTTTATCCATTTTGAGTTTATCTTTGTGTACGGTGTAAGAGAATGGTCGAGTTTCATTCTTCTACATATAGCTGTCCAGTTTTCCCAGCACCATTTATTGAATAATCATTACTTTTAAACACAATATTTAAGTGACCATCGATAAGAACTATGAAATTGGTACTAAAGAGTTATTTATAGGAGAGGAGTCTCAATAGCAAATGTAGAGTTCCTCAATACCTGAATTTCAAAATAAAACATTTCTAATCAAGAACCCATTAAACACTAGTCATCCAACAAAGTGTTCTAACCCTTTTTGGGTTATTGCCATCATAATAGTTATATAATTTGGTTTTAATGTCTAAAATATTAGCTTCTGGGGTAACTGGGTGATAGGCATTAAGGAGGGCATGTGATGTGATGAGAACTGGGTGTTGCATGCAATGGATGAATTACTGAACACCACACCTGAAACAAATAATATCCTATATGATAGCTAACTGAATTTAAATTAAAAAAAATTTTAAAACATTAGATTTCATGTACAGACAAACAATAGGACAAAGCCCATCCTTGAAGGTCTGTGTCAAAGGACAGGGGGCTGTCCCAGTCCCAGGTTTGAGTGCAGGCAGCAGGTAACTGGGAAGCAATGTGTGCTTGCTGCACAGAAGTACACAGCTGAGTCTTCAGGTTGGGTGTCTCTGATATGCAGGGAGAGATGTTTGGCCATCCTATTCAATGAAACAGTGAGACTTTGGTCTTCTTTTGTGGCCATGCTTGAATGAATGTCTATAAGGAGCTGGGAGCCTTTTCAAAGTTCTTGCTTATAACAAGGGAAGTACTCTGAATGACTGTCTGAATAACTGCAGTTGATAACAGAGCTGCTTCCTTCCTGGACACTCAGGGTAGAAGGATGCTGCTCCATATTCTCTCCCTGGCTGAACCCTGTGCAAAAAAAAAAAAAAAAAAAAAGGTCAGAGAAAGGAGAAGAGATTCCAGGTTATTGTGCTTCAGAATGCTCTTTTTCTACACAATGGGAGGAACCATGAATAAAGCCAGTCTTGACCCTCTGAAGAATATCCATTAATATACTCTGCTGCCCATAAACACTCAACTCACAGTTCAGCTATAGCCACAAGAACATCATTAAAGCCCCCATGGATGTCTTCATGGTTCTTCCCAGTTAAGCTCACGTTCAGAATTGCAGCTTCCAGCCAGCTCAGCTCCTTTTTTTATCAGGGCATGCCTTCTTTCCTGTAACAGAGTAACTTCCCACATTGTCTACCAGCCAATAAGAAAAAGACTGTGCTGCTGTCATGGTATATAGTCCATCAGATACACAAAAATGAACCCTCCAAATGTTCTGCATCAGCACAGGTGCACTACCCTCTTGTGGTCACATCTCTACTGAACTCGCTGGGGAAATGTTTTTCTCTTTGCCTGTGCCTCTGAGGGACTCACATGCATCAAGGCAGCAATCAGTCAAGCAAATTATATCTTAGATCAGTGATGAAAGGCACAGTAAGAATATGGAGATCAATGTTTACATGCCTGCACACTACTGAGTCACTGTTAGTAAGGTGGGAAGAGGTAGATGCTATTGCTATTTATTCAGTGATGGCCCTGGTGTACATGTTTGAAATCAGGAAGGAATCATGATTTACTTCCTTTCTGTTCTACCAAATCCACTGTCCTCAATTGTCTATTATGGAGAAAAACCTTTTGTAAAAGGAAAATGTAACCAATGATTACAGTAAGAGAGAAGATCATTTGATATTTCAAATGCCTCTGATCCCAGGCTCTGCTCCTCCTGGATGGTCTTGCCTGACTGTGTTTTTTCCAAAGGATTGACAGTACCAACAGTCACTATGGGGACTATCCCTTCAGTTAAGATGAAATCTAAAAGGACCAAATCTAAATGATAAGGGAGCAGGGATAACTTCCATCAGTTATTACTATTTCAACTATGAGAAAATTTTGACCTAATATTGCACTAATATTTATATAGAGAAATCTGACAGTAGATTTAGTAGAATCTCAATAGAAATTCTGAGAAAAAAATCAAGCTACAATCTCAGAAAGTATAACCATATGTAAGTTTATCCTTGATGTGATTTCCTTTTCTCAAATCAAAATACACGGCATGTCCTCCAGTGCAATTACTGACTCACAGCCTAAGGAGAATTTCCACTAAAGTATTAGCCATCCATCCTGTCATGCTTCCCACTTCCTGGCCAACACTGCTTCACATTCCATACTCCATTATACTTCTCCTAAACTCCACTACAGTGTTCTTTCCCCAGGACTCATTAATAAAGTTCTCTAGTCCTGTGAGTTTCCAGAATTATCTCTCTTCCAAAACCCCTTTCTCATTCCTATGAGTTTCTTGGAATCTTCTGATGACTTCTGTGAGGAAAAAATCCAGGAAACCATAAATATTGTGTGTGCTGGGGATGGTACCAACAGGAAACTGGTCCTAAAGAACTGATCAAGAGAAATGGTCTCTGAGAAACCAAGACTACCTCATTTCCAAAAATGGAAGCCCCTTTCCTGTGAATCCTACTCATGGAACCTCTGAAATGACAAAGAATAAGCTCATCTTCCTTCTGCCTGTTCTACCCTGAAAAATTTAAAGATAGCTATCAGAACATCAACTCAATATCTTAATATATGTGTGTATATGAAACGTGTTTTAATGTATGGAACACTTCTTGGTTCTGAGAATCTTCCATTCTTACACCCATTCTCCATAAAGTAAGAATTCTCACACTTCTCCAGGTAAATTTCCCTCTTCTCCAACATAGATTGTTTAGGTCAATATTTGCACTTTTTCGGCATGACACACAGAGCTGAATTTAATGGTCTGAATATGACTTTTTTTAATAAAAACAATTTTCCATTTATTAACTATTGCACAGATAAGGCCATCACTTGTGCAAAATTTCCAGCTCCTTGATTATTT
This sequence comes from Mustela erminea, assembly GCF_009829155.1. NCBI lineage: Eukaryota > Metazoa > Chordata > Mammalia > Carnivora > Mustelidae > Mustela > Mustela erminea. The sequence continues at coordinate 73,482,056 of NC_045618.1, read as the reverse complement.
CCTAGACACCTGTTTTAGCATGATCCTCATGTTGGCCTAGAAAGCCTTCATCTACCATCTTCATGGGTTGCCAGCTACATAAGTCTTCCAATTCCTGTGATCTTTTTTACAGACAATGTGTGAGTTATGCACGTTATGCTGTTCATGCCTTCAAGGGATGCCCAACTGGGATATTAAATATATTTGGTTTTTTTTAAAGGAAAGTTCTTAGAAATACATGTAGGTGTTCACATGGTGCCATCACCTTTGGCTTACTCCTATAAAAACAGTGAGTGATGCATGAGTTTTCTGGTAAAATCACAGTGGCTCAGCCTGAGTCTCCCTTCCTGTCCAATGTCTCAGACATTTACACAAATTGGAACTCTCCATTCAGGGTTTCAAACTGATGGGACCACAACTTTCTCAGACTCAAAGCACAGAGATAAATGCCTGGGATTGCATTAGACACCTTCTCTTTACTCAGCACGATGGTCCTACAGGAAGGAGGCAGGGGAATGAATGCTAAAGAGGAAATTAGGAAACCCAGTGTCTTTCTCCTCCAGCTCATTCACTACCTAATTTTTCCATATAGTCATCTTGGAAACAGTCAAGATGTGTAAAATGAAGTTGGACTTAAGAAATTCTAAGGACCCGGGACGCTTGGGTGGCTCAGTAGGTTAAGCAGCTGCCTTCGGCTCAGGTCATGATCCCAGTGTCCTGGGATCGAGTCCCACATCGGGCTCCTTGCTCGGCAGGGAGTCTGCTTCTCCCTCTGCCTCTGCCTGCCATTCTGTCTGCCTGTGTTCACGCGCTCTCTCTCTCTGACAAATAAATAAAAAAAAACTTAAAAAAAAAAGAAATTCTAAGGACCCTTCTAGCTCTTAATTTCTTTTATGCTATATAACAAAGCAAATATCTATTGGTGACTGGTTGTGTGCAATGTGGACTGATGTCAGATTGGGTGAAATTGCCTGCATCATGCAACCCCAGGACGATTTTCACAACCACATGTGATCTAGTGGGTCGGAGGTTGGTGGGTTTTTGTTTCTTCCTTGAGATCACTATCTGGGTTTTCATTTCTTCTCTGAGATCACTAGTGTATCAAGGAGAAATGAACCCAAATTAACATTAAATAAAATAGGAATTTATTCACTGAGTGGAGTCCTTTACAGGCACTGAGATGAGGGTGCACTATGACTGAACCATGGGTAAGCAGGAAGTTCTTTTGGAGTTTCAATTTCTTATAAATATTTTTTACATATAACTTATGTACTGTATGAAAAAAGAAAGAATCTCTGCAGTTGAGACAACCTAAGGGAGGTGGATGAGCTTACTAATATAGAAAGCGAGATGCACTTTTTAAAACAGCCTAATTGCTTTATGGATTCTGGCTTTCTCTTTGAATCCTTAGTTCACAGTTTCAAATATCCAACGAGGGATGCCTCTACAATTTTTGAGATCATCTCAAAATGAAAACTTGGGAGCATAATTCAAACACCAGGTTAAAATATATCATTAAGTAATGTTTCTAGGGGAATCATTTATCTAAAATGTTTTAACTCTTCATACGTATTAGTTTCATGTCTCCCAATTTCATTTTTTAAAGATTTTCTTCTTTTCAATCACCACAACCAGGTTCAAAGTAAAAGGAGGACATCATGCTGAGGTATCCTGTATACCTTCTGACCCCACACAGGTATCACCTTCGCATTATCACCTTTCCCATGACCTTTTCCCCGTGGAAGACCTATGTTGCCACATCATGAGACCCAAAGCCCACAGTTTCTCTAGGGTTCATTCTTGCTGTTGTAGGTTATTTGGGTTTGAACAAATGTGTAAAATATGTATCCACCATTGCAGTATCATAGACAGTAAGTCATTACATTAAACATGCTCTGAGCTACTACACTGATACCTCTTGGTCCCGTTCCCCTCAACCCTTGGCAACAACAATCTTTTACTCCCTCCAGAGTTTTGTCTTTTCCGAAAGCCATAGAGTCTGAATCATACCTTACAGCCTTTTCAGATGGGTTGCTTTTACTTAGTAAAATGCATACAATTTCCCCCTATCTCTTCATGGCTTCATACCTCGTTTCTTTTTTGCACCAAATCATTTTCCATCATTTGGATGTACCACAATTTACTTATTTATTCACTTATTGAAAGACAGGTTGCTTACTTCCAAGTTTGGTAATTATGAATAAAACCTCTATAAAACACCTGTGTACAAGTCTGTGTGTACACATAACTTTTTAAACGCTTTGGATAAATACAACGGAACGCCATTGCTGGACAATGAGGTAAGAGTATGTTTAATTCTGTTAAAAAAAAAACAAAACACTGACAAACTGTTTTCTTGAAATGTTCAGGTACACACATTCAATTTGGAATATTTCCTAAAAATATCAAATTTCAAAACCCCAGCTAGTCCAAAGCAGGCACAGACACCACAGGTGGCCCTGACAACTGCTCAGCTCACACACAGCCTGCTCTGACCCAGAACCTGAGCCTGCATGTGTTCCTGCCTGAGTCCTGCTGCCACACCTATCTCTTTGCTCAGGTACTTATTACCCCACTATGGGACTCACTTATAAAAGACAGGTACAAATATAAAATTAATATTAATTTCAAGACAGTGAGAGCACAGCATTAAACCAAGGGCAGAGTTCTTTGGGAGAGTGGGGGCTGTGTAATTGCACAGGTTCCATGTTCAGGAAGCTGGCTTTTCTCCCAGCTTCAGGAAGACTGCCCATCTTTCTCTATCTGAAATTCCAGGGGCACAGGCCTTCCTATCAATGCCCTTTTCTCAACATAAAAACCAGTGTATACTGGAACTCAGTATGTGATGGAATCTTACACATGCAATTTTCAGCTCTGGGTTTGGGGTCAGCAGTTTTTTCTATGGCTACAACAGAGTAGGGTTCTTTCGGGTTGTCCTGGAGGATTTCTGCTCCCTTTTCCAAACTGAGAATGATGTTACAAGGTCATGAAAATAGGTTCATTCAAAATGCAAGGGAGAGCAATGATTTTCATGGAACAGAATGAATATTTCCATGAGCTCATCCACACAAGGTGCTATTCAGAAATGACTGAAATGGTTACTTCTGTCAGTGATAAATGTCAACACATCATACAAATTGATCAATAGAAATCATTGAGATTTTGTGATTCTGTAGGGTCTCCTATATTGGTACTCAGAGGATAAGCATTTGTGTCACCTCAGATTCACCAACTTTGGAATAATATGAGCTCCACCAAGTCACTTATACTCTAAAATCCTCCCTTTATTCATGCATAAAATGAAAGTACTTATTTACAGGGTCTTATCATACTGATAAAGAAAATAAATGTAATAAGATAAATAGAGTGAGTGACCCTTGAAGAAATTATTTTATTACATATCTATTTCTAGTTGTAAAAAAAAGCTGAATACAGATTTGAAAAAACATTCTACATGGTCTCTTTACATTTCATTGAAAAATAATGTACAAAACTTAAAAATTATGTCATGTCTTTTGTTTGTTCATGACCATCTATTTTTTTAGGGTTTTCCATTTAAGTAATTTATATAGAATTTATATGCTAGCTACCAGGACCTCTGTCTTCCCAGGGTCATGGATATGGGCATCTCTGTCGTTTGCTCCAAAGTTTCCATGGTAGAGCTTTTTACCAGCAAAGAGCTTTTTGGAAGAAAAAGAGCAAGAAAAGCAAGTGAAATGAGAGCACTGCTAGGTCTAATTTCAGGAGGGAAAAGATACTATTACATAAATCTGAAAATCGGAAAATGTGCAAAGCCTGCATGGGAGCAAAGGCCGCCCTGGGTAAGTGGGTAGAGGGGCTACAGGCACAGCTGCAGTTTGGGTGCAGGTTACAGATCACCGGGGAGCATTGTGCCTCCACTGCACACAGGTAGGTGGCTGAGTCTTCCAGTCGGGAAGCCGTGATGTGGAGGGTGCTGGACCGATCCTTAGTATTCACTGTGCAGTTTAACCTCCCACTGTGCTGCATCCCTGAAGCTATGTAAAACAGCCCAGTGAGGCCGCTGCCCCCGGGGTGCTGTTGAAACCACTGCACAATGTATGGACTGCTAGAAAAATTGCACTTCAGAGTATAGCTGGCTCCCTCCGGGAGGATCAGGGCTGAAGGGCTCTGCTCCACCGTCATCCCTTTCACCCCTGTGTGGAAAGAAGAAAACAAACACAGATTATATCACTGGAGAGTCACAGATGTAGTTTGAATATGTATAAAATATCCTAAGACACACCCCTGAGGATATAGGACTCTAGGAGCTCAGTGTCAGCTCCTCCCATCACTGTGGGTGATATGGACCACTCCCCAGGCTCCATCTGGAATATTCCCACTCACAGCAAACCTGGAGCCACAGGGGCCCCAGCAGAGTTCCCCAGGGTCTCCTTGTCTAGTTAATAAGGTGCCTTCACCCCTACTGTGTAGAGTGTAGTCTTGGGTGGAGAAGAATTGTATTCTTACAGTGAATCCTTCCCACCAGAATCACTGAGCACCAATCACACCTCAGCCCTGTCATTCTCAGAACTTGAGACTCCACCCACAGTGGCCCTATAACACTGCACAGGAATCTCTCCCAAACTGTGCTTATGGGCAGTGCAGGCAGGTAGGAGGAATATTTCCAATATAGAAGGATGTAAGCTTTTTTTTTTTTTAAAACACTTTATGTAAGAAAAGTGCAGGTTAGTGTGTGAAGAAAGGTGAATAATTCTTCTAGAAGAGTCAGAGCCTATGGGGATTACCCAGAATCTTGAAGAATCATAGGGAAGAATGACTTCATTCCCCAAAATGCATAGTTTGACAGACAATGTGAGCATTCAGTTAGGTAAAAATACTGATAAAGGAAAACTATCTGATAGCATCCACTCAGTATTGCAGAAGTAATACAATTCATCGAAATTCATCGAAAGAGTTCTAGAAACCAAGACAGACAGTCACTGTCTGTAAAGAAAATGATTCCTACCAGAATGTGGTCTATGAAAAATAGGATGTAGTGCTTAATGTCCTCTCTGATATAATTTCCACCTTTCCAACTCTCCTGTGCTACTGCTAGACACCATGCTCACCCACAGCCACACGTTGCTGGCCAAAGTCCTCTCCCTTTTCTTTGATTTTTGTTCCTTATTGTTTCCTTTCTTCTCTTCATTTTTGTTTCCCTCCACTCTCAGCACATGAAAAGGTAGGATATGTGGGTATTGAAATGGTTTCAAGGCCAGTAAATTTGGGTGATTTTATTCATAACAATTGACAGCAGATAATGGGAGATTTTCTGTTGAGTTTCCATACTCACAATGCCCAGAAATATTCCTATGCTGGTACCTGTGAAGAATTATCTGCATAATGGATTTCTAGGGACATGGCCTCCAGATGTCTGAAGTTGATATGCAATGGCAGAACTGAAAACCTGAGAGGGTCTTTTACAAAAAACCCTGTCCTCTTTCTTCCCTATCTTTGCTATCTTTAAGTGGACTGGCTCTCGTGATTTCTGTTCTGTGTATTTATTCAACCTTCCACCCATCATGAAGTCTGGTTTCTCTTAAGGTCTAGAGTGCCCCCTAGAGGAATGAAGCTGGTGGCAAAGACCTCTTAGAACAAGCCACTCCCCAGATTCAAATCCCCAGCCCCTTTCATTCCAATTTTCCTGGTGAAAGAAATGCAGATGGTCAGAAAAGAAGATAACTGCTTAGTTTGAATGGGTATTACAGGTAAACCAAATCCTACTTTTAAAATGAAATTGCATGGAAATTGAGATCAGAAAACAAATTTCATATATTTCACTTTGTGTCATTTTATTTCTTTACCTGAGTTCAAAAGAAAGAAATCCATAAGTATTCATTGAGCTTTTTCAAAGGGGTAATTTCCTAGATGCTCAGAATATATAAAGTGTAGTAGAATATTCTTCAGCCATCAAAAAATGAAATTCTGCCATTCGCAGTGACAGGGATGGAGCTAGAGAATAGAACTCTGAAGGAAATAAGTCAGTCAGAGAAAGACAACTACCATATGATGTCACTCTAGTGGAATTTAAGAAACAAACCAAACAAGTAAGAGGGAAAAAATGAGACAAAAATAAATCAATTAAACAACTCAATTAAACAGAACTAACTGATGGTTACCAGATGGATAGGGTTGGAAGATGGGTTCAATAGGTGAGGGGATGAAGGAGTGCCCTGTTCCTGATGAGCACGGGTGATCTGTGGAAGTTTTGCATCACTATATATACACCTGAAACTAATATAACATTGTATGTTAATTACTGGAAATAAAATTAAAACAATACATATATAAATAAAATAGACAAAGAGGAACACATACTAGTTTACCATCTACAGGGAAAGACGAAAATATATACAATTATAATTGAGTCAAAGAATAGGACACTAACTGAAATGAAAACTAAAAACTATGTGACCCCAGAGAAATATGTATAGTTTAGGTCAGTGGACATAATGTTATGAAAAAGGTGGTCATCTCTCCTTTCCCCTTTTTGGTGCCAAGAAAAGAGGAGAATACAGATAAGCCTTCATGATGGCCTTTATGATTCTCAATGCTTTTAGCAATAGAAGAAATTTGTGAATATGTGAATTACAAAAGTAATAAAATGTTACCCATACAGTAAAATCCTTTTTGACTACCACTTTCAATTCTGATGCTTTCATCACTTATTACCTTATTTCTTTGTTCATCTTGACAATTTGGGGTTGGTGTTCACAGATGTTTTACTAGATTTGAATAACATAAAATACACCGCATTTTATTTAGACTTTATTATAATATAAATATACATTTCTTGTTTATAACCTCAATGGTAAATCTTGTAGGTCTTATTACATTAACCCATAAACATCCTTTGTTCCATTATATTCATTATTGTGGATATACTTCCATTTATACATCCTTTCCTCTACTGATTAAAGGCTAAGACATCTTATTTAACCTAGGAAATACTACATTACAATAAACTTTATACGCATTCCTCACATGAGCACATGTTTTTCTAGGAACAGAGACTAGGAGGAAATGAAGGAATAAACCCTGAGGCTGGCAGGTGAAAATTACTCCAGGTGGAGGAAAGTCAGGGACAAGGGGCTTGAAGAAGAATGAAGAGAACTCATGTCCTCATTATTGTGCTGGAGGATTTTCATTTTCTATGTTTTCCTTAATGTGCATTAAAACTGGAGCTTATCAGCTCATTTGATAAACTCTTTCTGAAATTCTGTCCTGATATAGAGATAGTGTATAGTTTGCATCAATCAGGCACTGAGGTTTTCCAAATATACTAAATCAGCAAGAGAAAAAGCACACCCAAGGAGTGCTTTACTCCTTGGGTATTACTCTCATGGTATATACAAGGAAAACATATTACAAAATAAAATTAGACATAGAAAAAATGTACACACTTGCACATGTACATACACATACAGTTTTAGGATACTGTCAATGAAACAGAAAGGTACTTTACTTTTCCCAAATCAGCAGAAAAAAAAAAAAGAGAGAGAGAGAGAAAATTCTGTCCGTGCAACATTAAAGGAAAGAAAAGAAAGAAGCAAAAGCATATGTAGCAAAACCAAAATATTAGAAATAAGTTCAAATATATCAGTAATCAAAACATAGATAGAAAGGAATGATTGAATTGAATCAAAACTTAAACCTATTCTTCCATGGACACAATGGAATATTACACAACCATCAAAAATTTGAAATCTTACCATTTGCAATGGCATGGTTGGAACTAGAAGGTATTATGCTAAATTAAATAAGTCAATCAGAGAAAGATAATTATCTTATGATCTCACTGATATGAGGAATACAAGAGGGAAGAGAGGAAAAGATAAAACAAGATGAAGCCAGAGAGGGAGACAAACCATAAGAGACTCATAATCATGGAAAACAAACTGAGGGTTGCTGGAGGGGAGTAGGGTGGAGAGATGGTTAACAGGGTGACGGGCATCAAAGAGGCCACATGATCTAATGAGTGCTGGGTGTTACATAAGACTGATGAATCACTGACTTGTACCTCTGAAACTAATAATACATTTTTTGTTAATTAATTGTATGTAAATAGTTTAAAAATCAAATATAATAAAATAAAATGTTGGTACTAGCCACAAATTGAAGGTGGCAAATAAAAAGCAAATACTTTAAAGGTGTAATTTTCTAGTTCATTTTTAAGGATGACTATCTCAATGTATTTGCCTCTACATTTACAATAAATTCTCTGGTACCATCCGTACTTTAAAGATAAAAAAAAATTGAATCCTATTTTCAAAAACATGAAATTCAGGTGTGGTCGAGGATGTGAAGAGATTGGAACACTTGTTCACTGTTGGAGGCAATGCACCATGCTGTAACCATGGAAAACAGTATAGAAGTTCTTCAAAAAGTATAAAATAGAACTACCATATGATCCAGTAATCCCACTTCTGAGTATTTATCAAAAAGAATTGAAATCAACACACAAGTGTTTATAGCACCTTTATTCATAATTGCCAAAACATGAAAACAACCAAGACATCCTTCAGTAGAAGAAAGGGTAAGTAAACTATGGTACAGCCAGACAAGGGAATCTTATTCAGTGCTGAAAAGAAGTGAGCTATTGAGTCATGGAAAGACATGGAGAAAACGTACATGCATATTTTCCTTTTTTTTTTTTAAGATTTTATTTGTTTATTTGACAGAGAGAGCAAGCACAAGCAGGGGGAGCAACAGGCAGAGGGAAGTGAGAAGCAGGCTCCCTGCTGAGCAGAGAACCCGACCTGGGACTCCATCTCAGAACTCTGAGATCATGAGCTGAGCTGAAGGCAGATGGCTAATCCACAGAGCTTCCCAGGGGCCCTACATGCATACTTCAAAGAGAAATAAGCTAATCTGAAAAGGCTGCATTCTATTTGACACCCAAAATATGACATTCTGGAAGAAGAAAACTATGGAGACAGTAAAAAGACCAGTGGTTGCTAGGAATTAGAGGCAGGAACAGAAGAACATCTTTAAGTAAAGGAAAGTTGAACTGGTGAGCAAAAATCAAAAAGCTCTGTAATGCACAATATTTGGGGAAAATGTTTTATGTCCTCTTCTCAATTCCTCAAAGACCAAAATCCCATTTTCTGCTGGGTTTAAAAGATGATCAATTTCTCTTATAGGGTCGTGGATGCATAGCTGTTCTGTGACTTGGAAAATTGCCTCACTGGGTCCACATATTTTACTTCCCTCCACCTCAATACCTTCAACATATGCAAACACATACACTCATCCACCCATGCACCAACGTGGGCAACAACACCTTCCTCAGTTGCCCAAAATCATGTGGTGCTTCTTTCCCCTGACCCTTTCCAGAGGGCACAGCACACACTGAGGTGCTTTCACAGTAGACCTAGGTGTCCTTTTATCTAGTCTTTACTGCAAGTGTGCCTCTATCTATAAAGAGCCTATTTTCTAAAAGTGGTTGATGTCACTGACTGCTGATAGCTTCTTTCTTGTTTCTCTTTGTTTTTGCTGCTTTATGCCCTTTGGAGTATCTGCACTATCTTATTAAAACAGTTTTAGAGAGGCAGGGATGTCCATTATCACCACTGCTATTCAACATAGTACTAGAGGTCCTAGCCTCAGCAATCAGACAACAAAAGGAAATTAAAGGCATCCAAATTGGCAAAGAAGAAGTCAAACTATCACTCTTCGCAGATGATATGATACTATATGTGGAAAACCCAAAAGACTCCACTCCAAAACTGCTAGAACTTGTACAGGAATTCAGTAAAGTGTCAGGATATAAAATCAATGCACAGAAATCAGTTGCATTTCTCTACACCAACAGCAAGACAGAAGAAAGAGAAATTAAGGAGTCAATCCCATTTACAATTGCACCCAAAACCATAAGATACCTAGGAATAAACCTAACCAAAGAGGCACAGAATCTATACTCAGAAAACTATAAAGTACTCATGAAAGAAATTGAGGAAGACACAAAGAAATGGAAAAATGTTCCATGCTCCTGGATTGGAAGAATAAATATTGTGAAAATGTCTATGCTACCTAAAGCAATCTACACATTTAATGCAATTCCTATCAAAGTACCATCCATCTTTTTCAAAGAAATGGAACAAATAATTCTAAAATTTATATGGAACCAGAAAAGACCTCGAATAGCCAAAGGGATATTGAAAAAGAAAGCCAACGTTGGTGGCATCACAATTCCGGACTTCAAGCTCTATTACAAAGCTGTCATCATCAAGACAGCATGGTACTGGCACAAAAACAGACACATAGATCAATGGAACAGAATAGAGAGCCCAGAAATAGACCCTCAACTCTACAGTCAACTAATCTTTGACAAAGCAGGAAAGAATGTCCAATGGAAAAAAGACAGCCTCTTCAATAAATGGTGCTGGGAAAATTGGACAGCCACATGCAGAAAAATGAAATTGGACCATTTCCTTACACCACACACAAAAATAAACTCAAAATGGATGAAGGACCTCAATGTGCGAAAGGAATCCATCAAAATCCTTGAGGAGAACACAGGCAGCAACCTCTTCGACCTCAGCCGCAGCAACATCTTCCTAGGAACAACGCCAAAGGCAAGGGAAGCAAGGGCAAAAATGAACTATTGGGATTTCATCAAGATCAAAAGCTTTTGCACAGCAAAGGAAACAGTTAACAAAATCAAAAGACAACTGACAGAATGGGAGAAGATATTTGCAAACGACATATCAGATAAAGGACTAGTGTCCAGAATCTATAAAGAACTTAGCAAACTCAACACCCAAAGAACAAATAATCCAATCAAGAAATGGGCAGAGGACATGAACAGACATTTCTGCAAAGAAGACATCCAGATGGCCAACAGACACATGAAAAAGTGCTCCATATCACTCGGCATCAGGGAAATACAAATCAAAACCACAATGAGATATCACCTCACACCAGTCAGAATGGCTAAAATCAACAAGTCAGGAAATGACAGATGCTGGCGAGGATGCGGAGAAAGGGGAACCCTCCTACACTGTTGGTGGGAATGCAAGCTGGTGCAGCCACTCTGGAAAACAGCATGGAGGCTCCTCAAAATGTTGAAAATAGAACTGCCCTATGACCCAGCAATTGCACTATTGGGTATTTACCCTAAAGATACAAACGTAGTGATCCAAAGGGGCATGTGCACCCGAATGTTTATAGCAGCAATGTCCACAATAGCCAAACTATGGAAAGAACCTAGATGTCCATCAACAGATGAATGGATCAAGAAGATGTGGTATATATACACAATGGAATACTATGCAGCCATCAAAAGAAATGAAATCTTGCCATTTGCGACAACATGGATGGAACTAGAGCGTATCATGCTTAGCGAAATAAGTCAAGCAGAGAAAGACAACTATCATATGATCTCCCTGATATGAGGAAGTGGTGATGCAACATGGGGGCTTAAGTGGGTAGGAGAAGAATAAATGAAACAAGATGGGATTGGGAGGGAGACAAACCATAAGTGACTCTTAATCTCACAAAACAAACTGAGGGTTGCTGGGGGGAGGGGGTTTGGGAGAAGGGGGTGGGATTATGGACATTGGGGAGGGTATGTGCTTTGGTGAGTGCTGTGAAGTGTGTAAACCTGGTGATTCACAGACCTGTACCCCTGGGGATAAAAATATATGTTTATAAAAAATAAAAAATTATATAAAAAAAAACAGTTTTAGAGAAATCGAGAGATAAATGGTATTATTAATCTATAATTTTTTCCATAGAGATTTTAAGTACTCTCAACACACAACACGGGTCTCAAATTTATGACTTTGAGATCCAGAGTCCCAGCTCTACCCACAGAGCCAGTCGGGCACCCCTAGTCTACAATGTTTATTTAAAAGCCTGAGAAAAATTCTATTGCATACCCTCTTGAATTGTTTAAAGTACATTTTCACATGCTTTTATATTTATAGAGGAGTGAAGAAAATGTTATATTTTAAACCAATTACTAAAAAATTAACTTAAACCAAGAATATATGACTAATATATAAGGAAATGTATTAATATTCTGATTATAGCTCATTCATAAAATCTACTGATAAGGGAATTATTAAATTTAATAATTTAATTATTAAATTAAAGGTCATAGGGTGCCTGGGTGATTCAGTAGGTCGGTTAAATGACTGGCTCTTGGTTTCTGCTCAGGTCATGAGATCAAGTTCCATGTCAGGCTCCATGCTTTTTGAGGAATCTGCTTGAGATTCTCTCTCCCTCTCTCTCTGTCCCTCCCACTGATGACTCTTACCCCACTATCAGAACGATAGACCTGAGAGGTGAGGATTGCTGTTCTTCAGAATTCCAAGGGCCACCTGAAGACTGACATGTGCCTCATGAAGTCGGGAATAAAGCAGATGGGTGACTTGGGGAGGATTTTGGCCAACATGCACCCATTACATAGGTTTGGGGCTGAAGCTTTCCCATCACCTCTCCTCCCATACTCTGTCAGGAAGACATTGGGTATCACGACCTTCTTGGTCACACTATGTCTCTCTAAAACTGTCATAAGATTGGGCTCCTGGGTGGCTCAGTGGGTTAAAGCCTCTGCCTTCTGCTCAGGTCATGATCTCAGGGTCCTGGGATCAAGGTCTGCATCGGGCTCTCTTCTCAGCGGGGAGCCTGCTTCCCCCTCTCTCTCCATCTGCCTCTCTGCCTACTTGGGATATCTGTCTGTCAAATAAATAAATAAATCTTTAATAAATAAATAAATAAAACTATCATAAGACAGAGGAACTCCCACCAGGGTGCAATGAACAACTTGTGGGGCTGGGTGTTTACTCCAAGAATTGAGCACAAGGTCGCCTGTGTGGCTCAGTAGGTTAAGCCGCTGTTTTCGGCTATGGTCATGATCTCAGGGTCCTTGAATCGAGTCCCGCATCGGGCTCTCTGCTCAGCAGGGAGCCTGCTTCCGTCTATCTCTCTCTCTGCCTGCCTCTCCATCTACTTGTGATCTCTCTCTGTCAAATAAATAAATAAAATCTTTAAAAAAAAAAAAAAAGGTATTGAGCACAAGACCACTTCATTTTTATGTGGTTTTACCTTAAATTAGTTACACCCTGACTGAGGAACTCTTGGCATCAAACTGATTTCAGTGTCACTAAGGAACACCTGGATTTGCAGAATGTTACTTCTGTTTCCTAAGCTCTAGTTGTCTGTATGATTTTTGTATCAACCAGGCACTGAAGGACAAACAACCACAGACTGTGCTGGAACCAGAATGGATCAGGCAGAGATGCTCAGCTTCCTGGATCCTGTTCTGCTCAGAGTTTGTGCTCAGCTCCCCCTACAGTCCCTGTCACTGTGTCACTCAGGGCACAGTAGTACACAGCTGAATCTGAGGCTTGCACTGAGCCTTTCTCCAAGTGGAAGGATTTCGATTTGCTGTCAAAGGTAGCTTCAAATCCTTTGTTGCTTCCTGTCTCCTTGCCCCTCAAGGCTTTTAGGAGGAGCTGTAGACCTTCACCGGGATACTGGACATACCAGAAAAGAGTAAGGGACCCTGATGCTGAATAAGTGCAGTTCACAGTCAGGGAAGCCTCTTCTAAGAGGGTCACTTGGCCTTCTGTCTGAGTCACTGAGTCCCCACGGGTTTGTTCTGAGGAAAGAGAAAGGAGATCTATGTCACCTTGGGCACAAAACTCATGGATAAATAATAGTTAAAGGTTTTGCTAACATCATAGAAGAAAGAATCCAAATTTTAAGAGGAATGGTACTTACCAAGCATTAAGAGTACCACAGTCACGAAGCCTGGAGAACACTTCATCTCTGAAGCATCACCTAAATAATGTTCTTCATTCTTACCTTGGAGAAGGTTGGAGTGACAGAAATGATCAGTGGATGCCCACATTTCACACAGGAAATGTGACTGTGGTAGGAAGCTGCACCCCCTGGTGGACAGGGACTGAAATGCGTGCATGTTGCCCAGAATCCTCCCCAAGTCAGCCATCTGTTTCATCCCAGACCTCATGAGGCACATGTCAGTCTTCAGGTGACCCTGGGAGGTCTGAACAACAGCAGTTAAGTCTGCTTTGTTCTTAAGATACTGCCTGATATGGAAGTTCTTTAACACAGCATCCTGGGGCATTTCTGTGGCTGGGAGGATAACAAAACTTTTTAAAGCATCTTACTACAGTACTTCATATTCTCATATGTCCATGTAGACCAGCCCAAAACCCACTGACTGCCAGAAATGGGGTTCAAGTTGAATATGGAAAAAGTAAGAGGAAGCCAAGTCATTAGTGACTGATTCTGTGTTTTGGGCACTTTATCCCAATATTTAGAATGTAGAACTGTGACTGTCATTTTTTATGTACTCTCTAAATGTTTCCTAAATCAAACAAAAATAATGAACAAATGACCTTTAATTGAAATACTGTGTCGACTTATTCCTAAACTATTAGCAATTGCTAGAAATACTATTTTTTAATAAAAGTTTTCAGAAGTCACACTATTTGTTATTCAACCATTTTAATAGTCAAATATTACTGATTTTCAGAATCATTAAAAAGTGAAAAATAGCAAATACAGACAGAAGAAACATCATACATGGAGTCATCAAATTCCTATAGAATCACCTGAAATTAAGTTTTCAATATTTTGTTGGCTCCAATATCAGGTGACTAGTGTATATGAATTAAGCAAAAAATATCAATCCTACTCTTAACAGGTTTAGCCTTAAGGATGCTTTCTATTACCATCTCTCTGTCACATTTCATTGCCAAACATAATCAAATAATTTTTCCCACAAGGTAAGAAATCAGGACTATCAAGAAAAAGTTCTAGAAAGGGACACATCTTCTGTAAAGCTCTATAAACATTTATCTCTAGATGCATAGATGCAAGCTATATCTTGGAGGCCACTCTCCAGAGATTCAGATCAAGGAGGTTCATGAGTCCAGAGCCAACATGGAAACACTTTCCCAAATGCAGAGGGAAGTAAGAAATTCTGGCCTGGATACTGTTTGGGTTCATGTGTCCGTTTGCTTCCCCTCCGCCTTCCAAATCACATTGTCAGTCCTGCCACGGAAGTATACTAGAAAGGAATTTGGGACAAACCAAGGCAAAGTTGTATCCAGATATGCAAAGGAAATCCCAAAACGTAGAATGATAATGGTTGAAAATAAACATGGGGCACCAGGGGGGCTCAGCTGGTAGAGCTTCAGGCTCTTGGTTATGACTAGGGTCATATCTCAGGATCAGAGTCCTGAATGGGCCTCTGTACTCATTCAGAATCTGCTCTCTCTCGGTGTGTCTCTCTCTTAGTCTCTATGACTCTATCATTCTCTCTAAAATAAATAAATAAATAAATAAATAAATAAATAAATAAATAAATAAAATCTTTAGTAAAAAGGAAAATAAACAATATAGCACATGGATGCAGAAAGTCATTATCTGTAACTTTCGTTTTTTCAACAGTTCATTTTTTTTATTTATTTATCAGAGACAGAGAGAACACAAGCAGGGGGAGGGTGGCAGAGGAAGAAGGAGACTCCCTGCTGAGCAAGGAACCTCATGCAGGACTCAGTCCTAACCCTGGGATCATGACATGAGCCAAAAGCTGACACTTAACAGACTGAGCCACCCAGGCATCCCTATCCATAACTTTAGAAAACACATTCAGGCCAATGAAAACCAAAGGAGAAATATTTTGTACTCTGTGTCACATGGAGGACTTGCACGTCATTGAGGAAAGATACTGCATAGTAAATATGGATACTTACTGGCTTTTATTGATGCATATTTTACATTAAAATAAGCTGCACCAATTAGACAATTCTATATAATTTGACATTTGTATTTGTGAAGCACTCACAACATTCGAGATAATGAACATATGCATCATCCCAAAAGTTCTCTCATGTCTCTTGGCAACCCCTCTGTCAACCCTCACCACTCCTATTTGCAGGGAAGGCTTCTGTCATGCTTTAGTCTGTATAATGTTGAATTATGGAATTATATGTACTCTTTATCTGGCACTTCACAATATAATTATTTAAAAATTCTTCCATAGTCATAACTATCAAGAGTTTGTTTCCTGGGGCGCCTGGGTGGCTCAGTGGGTTAAAGCCTCTGCCTATGGCTCTGGTCATGATCCCTGTGTCCAGGGATCAAGCCCCACCTAGGGCTCTCTGCTCAGCAGGGAACCTTCTTCCCCCTCTCTCTCTGCCTGGCTCTCTGCCCACTTTTCATCTCTGTCAGTCAAATAAATAAATTAAATCTTTTTTTAAAAAAGGGTTTGTTTCTTTCTGTTGCTGTGTACTATCTAATTGTGTGCCTATAAAACAGTTTGTCTGTTCACCTGTTGCTGGCCATATAGAATAGTCCCAGCAGATTATTACAAACAAAACTGCTATGAACATTTGCATATGAGATTTTTTTATAGACCTATTCTTTCCTTTCTCCTGGGCCCATATCTGGGAGTAGAATGGCTGGATCACATGGTAGATGTACATTTGACTTTCTTAAACCAATTTGTTCTAGTAATTTCTTTCATTGTGTTTTGTCGATTCCCTTGCATTTTTTTTTAATTTATTTATTTTCAGCATAACAGTATTCATTATTTTTTCACCACACCCACTGCTCCATGCAATCCGTGCCCTCTATAATACCCACCACCTGGTACCCCGACCTCCCACCCCCCCGCCACTTCAAACCCCTCAGATTGTTTTTCAGAGTCCATAGTCTCTCATGGTTCACCTCCCCTTCCAATTTACCCCAACTCCCTTCTCTCTAACTCCCCATGTCCTCCATGCTTTTTGTTATACTCCACACATAAGTGAAACCATATGATAATTGACTCTCTCTGCTTGACTTATTTCACTCAGCATAATCTCTTCCAGTCCCGTCCGTGTTGCTACAAAAGTTGGGTATTCATCCTTTCTGATGGAGGCGTAATACCCATAGTGTATATGGACCACATCTTCCTTATCCATTTGTCCATTGAAGGGCATCTTGGTTCTTTCCACAGTTTGACCGTGGCCATTGCTGCTATAAACATTGGGGTACAGATGGCCCTTCTTTTCACTACATCTGTATCTTTGGGGTAAATACCCAGGAGTGCAATGGCAGGGTCACAGGGAAGTTCTATCTGCACAAATATGCTTTCTGGTAGTAGAGAGAAGTTCACTTCTTCCCTTCCAAACTGTATGACTTTTTTTTCTTCTACTTGCCTTATTACATTGGCTTGAACCTCTACTTCAATATTAAATACAAGTGGTGGAGCCAAAATTTTTCCCTTATTTCTGAAACTAATGGGAAAGCAATTAAGCTTTCACCATCAAGTGTGACATTTGATGTAGACTTTTTGTTAAGCCCTCTTTTAAGGTGAGGAAATTCTCTTCAATTTTGTGTAATTTGCTGGGAGTTTTAATCAGGAATGGATCTGAATTTTGTCAAATGCTTTTTCTGTACCTATTAAGATTATCCTCCTGGGGAACCTGGGTGGCTCAGGTTAAGGGACTGCCTTCGGCTCAGGTAAGTATCCCAGAGTCCCAGGATCAAGTCCGGCATCAGGTTCCCAGCTCCATGGGGATTCTGCTTTTCCCTCTGACCTTCTCTGCTCTCATGCTCTCTCTCACTCTCTCTCTCTCTCAAGTAAATAGATAAAATCTTTTAAAAAAAGATTATCCTCCTAAATTGCTCATCTGCTACTAGTCAATCTCTCTGGGTATTTTATTGATAAATTGTCACAATAAAATACTAATAATACTACTAATAATAAATTTACTCCTAATAATAAATTTACAATAATAAATTTACAAATAATGAAACAAAGCTCAAAAGTATCAAGAAAGTTCATGGCAAAGCTAATAGATTACAACACAGAGCTGGGATAGCAAAAGCCCGTTACTTCCTTTTGACAGTATAGATTGTCAAATTTCAGAGAAAGATAGTGGGTAGCAAAAGACTTCTTCCTAAGCCTTTGAAATATTTTATGGGAGTCTTTCACAGGCTCTTTATTTATGCAACTGGAACTACTAAAAAAAATTCAAAAATTGCAAGTTTGGATTTTTACCAAATGAGGAAAGAAATAATGGATACTCAGACTGCTATCCAGGAGCTGACCAGTGGGTAGTGGCTTCACCATTCCATCCAGACCAATTATTCATACCTGAAACAAGCAACGCACTGTAGCTAGAGTGACAAACTCCTCTAGGATTTTATGATTCACCAATATATTAGAGCTCCATTCACGACTCATGATCACTCTGTTTTCCTGTTCCCTGAAACTTGTTTGTGATACTGCAGTCTAGAGCATAGTTTTTTCAAATAACCAAAATAAATGTGTATAATTTTTTTTAAATAGAATTACCTTATGATCCAGCAATCCACTTCTGATATATACTCAAAAATTGAAAGAATTTGGATATTTCTGTAAATATTGAGATGTTTTTGAATTCGTTTCTACCAAAAAGTAGAAGCAATCCAAAAGTCCATGAACAGATAGACATGGATAAATAAAATGGTGTATTACATACACAGGAACATTGTTCAACTTTAAAAAGTAAAGAAATTCTAACACACGATGCAAGTGGTTGCATCATGGGGACAGTACGTCAAATGAAATTTTGGAAAATGACCAATACTGCATAATGCCACTTCTATGAGAGCTAAAGAGCTTCAGCTCAAAGAAGGAGAATGCAGAATAGTAGTTCTGAAGGAGTGGAGGAATGGCATAAAGGGGAGTTATTGTTTAATGAGTCCAAATATTCAGTTTTTCAAGTTGCCAGGATTCTAGAAATGAAAGGTGCTGCTGATTGAACAAGAATGTAAGTGTTTTTCATAACCCTGAACTATACACTCAAAATATTCTCAAATGGTAAAAATGAATGTGAAAATGGTCAGATTCTCTAATTAAAGAAACTTGAGGAGATACTTAAGATTTCTACTCTACAAATCTGCCTTCCAAACAAATATAAGAGGGTGTTTGATGCAAGACCCATTATCAACTATCTATTACCAGAGTGGTATTTTCTTAGAGTGAATTTCTCAATCTAAGCCTGCACCTGTGCCATTTCCTGTCTGGGATGGCAATTGCCCCCCTTGGGCCCTACTGCAGGGAGATGCATCAATAAGAGCCCTGGGATTTGTGTATACCTCCCTCCATCGTGCCTCACTGTGGGCTCCCACAGTGCACAGAAATACACTGCAGAGTCCTCCAGCTGTGAAGCTGAGATGACAAGTTGGATGAAATTTCTTGTCTTCTGAAAATTCAGTGAGTAGCGACCTTCAGTGGCATTTTGCAAGTTGTAAGAATTCTGACAAATAAGGAGAATCATTGCCCCACTGCTGGGCTGCTTGTACCACAAGAGACTATAATGTGGTTCATTGGTGTTATATGTGCATTCCAGAGTGACAGTCCCCTTCTCCTGCACTAACACTGCTGGCTGGGCTTGAGTTATCTTCTGGGAAATACTGGATCCTGAAGGGAAAAAAAAAAAAAAACACAGAATCAGAGACTTCTGGAATACGTGATGTGGCACAAAGAACTTCTGTTTTACACACTGTCATCCCTTCTTCCCAAGGTATACACAAGATCCTGACTAACTCTCTGGATTTTAAGTCATAGAGGAGACACATTCCCACAGGGACCACCCTTACCTAGCCACACAGAAGCCATAACCACCTTGAGAAGGATGGAGAGCACCATGTTTGAGTTCTCCCACTAGAAGGAAAATGTCTTCTTCCCCTTCAACTTCAGGGCTCAGCACTGTGAGAAGAACCTGACTGTGTTAGGGAAGGATTGCTAGTGGCCCAGAACAGGAAACAGGGGTTTCCTGGTATAGCAAGTTGTGTGGGTCCTGTCATAATTCTCTGTGTTCTAGCTGAGAGACTCACTACCCCAAATCCATTTGCATTAGGCAACTTTTTCTTATTTAAATTCAGTTAGCCAACACATGGTACCTCACATAGTTTCAGATGTAGTGTTCAACAACTCATCGGTTGTGGACAGCACCCAGTGGGCATTAAGCAATTTTAACTAAAAACATTATAACTGAAAATAAACATGAGTAAAATTTATATTGAAATGAGGATTGTGGATCGATGGTTTAGCGGACTTTGATATATTTATTCATTGCATCTGTGATAATAGTGGGGGGATGGCACTTACTGAAAATATGGCAGGTAGGGCTCACTTTGGCAACACATATACCAAAATTAGAATGAAACAGAAAAATCAGCGTGACCCTTGTGCAAGAATGACATGCAAATTCCTGAAGCATTCCATAATTTTAAAAACTGCTTGTAATTAATTATGTAAACAACATAAAATGTAAGAATTATGAAGAAAGGGTTGTAAGGGTCATGTATGTTCACACTGTGTGATTTATTTAAGGTAGAAATAAATCACACTATGATAAGAAGGCAAAGCATTTAGACTAATCACTGTAGCTCTTTCAATGTACCTATTGTTATGCCAGTGTTCCTCCTCACTACCTATGTCTGTTCAGATGCCTATGTTAGAGCCAAAAGCAGAAAAATCTGATCATTCTCTGCTGAAGGGTTCAAGCTGTGGCCCTCAGACAATAGATCCACTCACCAAGGTCTCCTTCTCATTGTTTTGTCTCCACAGCTCAGCTCAGCACTGTTCAGAAAGTCCAGAATGGACACCAAATTTTGATCATAAGCTATCAGTCCTTTGAATTTGTGTTTCCCTTGCCTCATATGAACCACAGTAAGCTTCCAAGCATCATATGCTCAGTTCTGAGACCCAAGGTGACCACTCCATCTACTTGTATTGTTCCTTCTGCCCCAATACCCTCAACACACACATACACACGTGCTCACCCGTGCACACACACATGTGTACCAACATGGGTAGTGTTGTATTCCTCAATTATCTAAAAATACGTGGTGCTCCTTTTCCCCAACCCCTTCTGGAGGGCACAGCACACACTGAGGTGCTTCTATACCAGGACTGAGTTTCTCCTTATTTAGTCTCTCATGCAAGTTCACCCCATCTATATACAGCTCACTTTCTAAATTATTGATGGCACAGTCTGCTGATAGGTTCTTCCTGTTTTGCTTTCTGTTTTCAGCTTTCTGCCCTTTAGGATAGCTTTGCTAAAGTTAAAAGAGTATTAGAGGGGCTTGGGTGGCTCATTCAGTTAAGCTTCTAAGTTCAGTTCAGATCATGATCTCAGTGTCCTAGGATCCAGCCCCCTGTTGGGCTCACTGCTCAGTGAGAAGTGTGCTTCTCCCTCCCCTTCTCCCTTTGCTTATGCTCATGCACTCTCTCCATCAAGTAAAGAAATAGTTGATTTCAAAAAAAGAGTATGAAAGAAATCAAGACATAAGCATGTATTATTAATCAACCATTAATTTTTATTTATTTATTTATTTTAGATTTCAATTTTAAGTAATCTCTACCCAAAATGGACTCAAACTTACAACCTGGAGAACCAGAATTCCAGCTCAAACCAGAGTGATCCAGGCACTCCTAGTCTGGCATGTTTCTCAGAAGTCTTAGAAAACTCTTATTTTATATCCTTTGAATACTTTAAAGTACATATTTACATGCACTTATATTTACAGAGGTTTAAATATAAAATATTCATTTTAAACTAATTAAATAAAAATTAACTAACCAAGAATATTTAACAAATATGTAAAGGAATATATTAATATTCTGATCATAGCTCATTTGTAAACTCTGCAAATAAGGAGAGAGTAATTAAAGAAGATTGAAATAATACTGGCAAAGTCTTGCACTGCAAAATAGACATTGCTTTTTCTATTATTTTTTTTACATCTTCACTCTCTCCCATACATTTTCCCAGTCCCATGATTTGTGGCTCTCTCTGAGAAGTTGCAAAACAAGAGTTAGAGAAATCAATAAGATTTCTCTCCCAGTGTCACCTCTCTATCTATATCTTTAGGAAACCTCAGTGCAAGAGCATTTTTTCTCACCATATTTCCGGGGCACTGAAAGCTATCTCCCTTGAGTTCTTACTGTCAGAAATTCAACTGATCTATTTAATTGCCCAAGACATAAGCCACTTCCTCCATTCTTTTTCTGCCCCCAAGCCTTCAAGTCAAGTATCATCCTGAGTCTATCACCTGATTTACTAGAAAAAAAAGCAGGGCAGAGGTTTCTGGCCTCTCTTTTCCTCGGTCAGGTACATGCGTTCCTCCTCTTTTCTTCCCTTCCCTAATTTCTCTACTAAAACCTAGTTTGGGGCTGATCATCTCCATCACCTCTCCTGCTATACTCTGTCAGGAAGACATTAGGCATCACCACCCTTTCAGGCACACCGTGTGTCTCTAAATGTATCAGAGACACAGAAACACCTACCAGGGTGCCATAAACAACTTGTGGGGCTGGACATTCACTGCAAGGATGACCACAAGACCACTTCATTGTTTTGTGACTCTACCTTGAAATTGGTTACACTCTGGCTGAGGAACTCTTGGCATCAAACTGTTTTCAGTGGCACTAAGGAACACCTGGGGTTGGGGAATGTTATTCTGGCTCCTATGCTCTTGTTCTCTGTATGATTTTGTATCAACCAGACACTGAGGGACAAACAACCACAGACTGTGCTGGAACCAGAATGGATCAGGCAGAGACACTCAGCTTCCAGGCCCCTGTTCTGCTCAGAGTTTGCGCTCAGCTCCCCCTACAGTCCCTATCACTGTGTCACTCAGGGCACAGTAGTACACAGCTGAATCTGAGCCTTGCACTGAGCGTTTCTCCAAGTGAAAGGATTTCGATTTGCCATCGTAGGTGGCTTCAAATCCTTTCTTGCTTCCTTTCTCCTTGTCCTTCAAGGCTTTCAGGAGGAGCTCTAGATTTTCTCCTGGATACTGGACATACCAGAAAAGGACAGTGTACCCTGATGCTGAATAAGTACAATTTATAGTCAGGAAAGCATTTTCTGAGAGGGTCACTTGGCCCTCTGTCTGAGTCACTGAGTCTCCACGAGTTTGTCCTGAGGAAAAAGAAAAGAGACCTGTGTCACCTTCGGTTCACCTTGAACTATAAATTATAGTTCAACTTTTTACTGATACAAAAGAAAAATAATCCAAATTTTAAGAAGGATTTTACTTACCAAGCATTAAGAGTACCACAGTCACAAAGCCAGGAGAACACTTCATCTCTGGAATGTCACCTAAATAATGTTCTTCATTCTTACCATGAAGCAAGTTTGGAGTGACAGAGAAATGATCAGTGGAAGCCCACATTTCACACAGGAAATGTGATTGTGGTAGGAAGCTGCACCCCCTGGTGGACAGGGGCTAAAATGGGTGCTTGTTGGCCAGAATTCTTACCCCAGACTATTTGTGCAATTACTCCAGACCTCTTTATAAAATCCAGTTCCTTGTGAAGCATCATTAAATCAAGTAGCTGAACTAATGAGTATCTCTTGGATATGTCAATTTACAAAAAATCATGTAGTTGGTGTCAGTGAATATGTTTTTAAAGTAGGTCACTGCTTCCAAAAACTATAAAGACAATGAGCTTTCTTAAGTTTCTAATTTTTCTTAACCCTTTTGTGTATCTCCTGCATTCTACTAGAAAGGAACACAAATACATTAATTATTTCATGTATTCACGATTTTTTTTTAAAAAATTGTCATCAAAACAAAGTCTCAGATTTAAAAAGACACTGGTAGAGGGACGCCTGGGTGGCTCAGTTGGTTAAGCAGCTGCCTTCGGCTCAGGTCATGATCCCAGCGTCCTGGGATCGAGTCCCGCATCGGGCTTCTTGCTCGGCAGGGAGCCTGCTTCTCCCTCTGCCTCTGCCTGCCATTCTGTCTGCCTGTGCTTGCTCTCGCCCTCTCTCTCTCTGATAAATAAATTTAAAAAAAAAAAAAAGACACTGGTAGAAGCTAAGAAAAAATGCTTGAGCAGGTCAGGATAAATATGAATTCCAAGATGGTCCTTATGTAAGCACTTCTCTAAAAACATAAAAACAAAACCAAGGAAAAGTTCAATTAATTCTATCTTGGTTGTAGAATATTTGGCACTAAATTTTGTAAAGAATCACTATGAATGAATGATTTGATGATCCATGAGAACAAGATGTAGCAAAGCCAGGACAGCTGCCTAGTGCAGCCAAATGATACCAACGAACACTTGCTACAATCCAGCAGAGACAACACTTCACATTGGGAATATACTGGATGCAACATTAAACCAAACACTAGTGGGGAGACTTTTCTAGGATGTCAGACAATGGGGCTTTCCATGCCTTTCTGGGAGTCAATGAGATCCCAAAAAATCTGAAAAGGTGGGATATGCTCTGAAATACTGTCCTAAGGAAACATTTGAGTATCTCCAAAGGGATCTAACACAGTTGCATTCCCTGCATGAGCTAAGAGTGTGGATGGGTAATAGTATTTTATTTTCTATATGGATTGAACCATTCTCTTTCCTGAAAGCCTCAACAATCACAAGATTCAAATATCAGGGGTGCCTGGGTAGCTCAGTCGGTTGAGTGTCTGCCTTAAACTCAGGTGCTGATCCTGAGGTCCGGGAATCGAGTCCGGCATCCTACTCCCTCTGGCTGCCACTCCCATGCTTGTGCTCTCTCTCTCTCTCTGTCTAGTAAATAAATAAGTTTTTTTTTTTAAAGAGTCAAATATCAGTTGGATTTTGTGTTTAATGCCTATACCATTTCAAATACTCTCTAGAGGGTGGAGAAAAAGTCTCTGGGAAAGTTAGGGAAAGTTAGGACTCACATAGAAACTTCTCTTCTCCTATCACACCCAGATCCTGTGGAAAAATGGAAACAACAAATGCAATGTTAAACTGAAATGAGTTATTGTAGCAGTTACCCTTGAACTACTGTGGTCTGGTACAGCCTTAGCCTTTGTGGCCTTGTGTCTTCCCTTACAAAGTCCTAGGTTGTCTCACTTTGAACTGGTCACTGTAGCCCACATAACTCAGATGTCCCAAACCACACGAATTCCAGCCTTCCCAAACTATTGAACTAGATAGTAAAGCCTTGTCATTCTTCCTTTCCTCACAGGTACAGGCTGCTCTGTGGACATTCATTTCATCACCATTACATGACCTAAGCCTTTGGTGCCCTGAACAAAATCCTAGAAAAAAACTGTCATTGAGAATTGTGAAATAAACTTTTGGTACCACTCGTTACTAATTCAGCAGATAAAGTAGAGGAAATGGATCCTTGGTTACATGTTTATCAAATAATATGACAACCTACATTCTTCACTGACAGAAATTGGAAAATTTACTCATATTAGAGACCTTAAACTGAGGTTCTCTGGAGAATCAGCAAAAGCAGACAGTCCATGACAACTGTACACATAATATCCTAGGAAAAAAACATGTAACTGCATAATGGACAGCTCCATCTAAGGTGATTAGAAAAGAATTCTCACCACTATGCTCTTTGTTTTGTTGACTGTTTCCTTTGCTGTGCAGAAGTTCTCTATCTTAATGAAGTCCCCAAAACCAATGATTTGTATTTGTACAGAACAGAACCCAGGGCTTCTGTAGGACAGTAAAACAACATGGACTTTACAAATCACCACACAACCTCCAATAGGAATCTGTCCATGAGCAGAAGACATGAACAGACATTTCTCCAAAGAAGACATACAAATGGCTAACTGATACTTGGAAAAAATGTTTGACATCATTAGCCATCAGGGAAATTCAAATAAAAACCACATTGAGATACCATCTTACATCAGTTAGAATGGCAAAAATTGATAAGGCAAGAAACAACAAATGCTGGAGAGGTTGTGAAGAAAGGGGAACCCTCTCACACTGTTGGTGGGAAGGCAAGTTGGTACAGCCACTTTGGAAAACAGTGTGGAGGTTCCTCAAAAAAGTTAAAAATAGAGCTACCCTATGACCCAGCATTTGCACTACTGGGTATTTACCCCCAAAGATACAGATGTAGTGAAAAGAAGGGTCATGTGCACTGCAATCTTAATAGCAGCAATATCCACAAGCCAAAATATGGAAGGAACTGAGATGACCTTCAACAGATGAATGGATAAAGAAGATGTGGTCCATATATACACGATGGAATATCACTCAGTCATCAGAAAGGATCAATACCCACCATTTCCATTGACATGGATGTAACTTGAGGGGATTATGCTAAATGAAATAAGTCAAACAGAGAAAGACAATTATCATATGATTTCACTCATATGTGGAGTATAAGGAATAGCGGGGGGACATTAGGAGGAGGAAGGGAAAAATAAAGGGGGGGAAATCAGAGAGGGAGATGAACCATGAGAGACTATGGACACTTGGAGGACATCACTAAATGTCCCAGTGATGGACATTTAGGAGGGCAGGACTGCATGGAACACTGGACATTATACGCAAACAAGAAATCATGGAATGATACATCAAAAACTAATGATCCACTCTACGGTCACTAACATAACATAATAAAATAAAATAAAATGGAATCTGTCCCTGAGCAACTGGAGTTAGTTGTCTGCAAACCACCACAAATGGTCCATGAGTACACAAAACACTCAGTCTCTCACCCATACATCATCCCACCCAGTGGCCTCCCAACAGTGCACACAGGGCAGTAACAACAGTGAGCTTTTGGAGCTAGTGAGGGGACTAGTGAGCTTGTACAGAAGGCTGCCCCACTCTGCCAGACTGGGAGAAATCACATAAATGCAGTCAGCACCATCCTAGAGAAAGCAAACAAAAGGGAGACTCTCAGCACCCAGTCTGGCTTCACAGGATCAAGAGAAGGCCTTAAAGTCTGTACTTCCTTGTTCCAGCACGTAGGAAACAAATAGACCAAACATGATGAAGGTTTAAACCTGAATGTGTCTGGATCGAGACTCAGTGCACACTCAGGCTAAAACACTTGTTTTCTTCCCCTGCATCAATTCTCACCTCAGTATGATCAAGCATTCAAACCTCTAAGAACTGCACCTTCTCTCTTGTTTCTAACTGGACTTAAGAGGAAACGAATGAATAATATAGAAGCATGCTTCCTTCTGACTCCATTATCAGGCTTGGAGGAAAGGCACCTGCCAGGAGTCATCTTCCTTCTACTGCACAGGACCTGGCAGTATAAGGAGGGAAAGAATCAAGCCCATTGACGTGTTGGGCTACAGTTTTATCCTCCTTTGGTCAGATGGATAAGCTGAATCTAATTTGATGCATTTCCCAATAAGAAAAAGCCAGTGACAAATAATGCACAACTGTAACTCCGCTAAGAGAAACCACTCTCACCATGACAATTGCCAGTTATATCCATCCTTAGTGAGGAAGACCTGCAGGAACACTGTAAGGAGTCTACCCTTGAGCAGAGGTGGGAGAATAAGAGAATTAAATATTTACACAACTTCGTTAGCTCCATTGATGTCTCTACAACACTACAGAAATAACTTTTTTAGAAAAGAAGGTTGTGATTAACAATGTTTAATTTCATGAAATGTGAATATATGCAGAGGGAGGTTGGTAACGTGTCATTTCTACATTAGCCTTTACTCCAAATGCCTTTGTGCCATCTACTAATAATTGTAAGTGGGATGAGCCTTGCCTGGGTGGCTCAACTGGTTAAGCCTCTGCATTCTGCTCAGGTCATGATCCCAGGGTCCTGGGATTGAGTCCCACCTGAGGTTCCTTGTTTGGCAGGGAACCTGCTTCTCCATTGCCTACTCCTCCCCCTGCTTGGGCTCTCTCTCTCTGACAAATAAATAAATAAAATCTTTAGTGGTGCCTGGGTGGCTCAGTGGGTTAAAGCCTCTGTCTTCAGCTCAGGTCATGATCTCAGGGTCCTGGGATGGAGCTCCGCATCAGGCTCTCTGCTCAGTGGGGAGCCTGCTTCCTTTCCTCTCTCTCTGCCTGCCTCTCTGCCTACTTGTGAGCTCTGTCTGTCAAATAAATAAATAAAATCTTTTAAAAATAAAATTCATATAGATAGGGGTGGCTGGATGGCTCAGTGGGTTAAGGCCTCTGCCTTTGGCTCAGGTCATGATCCTAGGGTCCTGGGATCGAGTCCCACATTGGGCTCCTAGCTCAGCGGGGAGCCTGCTTCTCCCTCTGCCTCTGCCTGCCATTCTGTCTGCCTGTGCTCGCTCTCTCCCCCACCTCTCTCTCTGATAAATAAATAAAATTTTAAAAAAAAGTTTTAAAAAGAAAGAGACATATAGGGGCTCCTGGGTGGCTCAGTGGGTTAAGACTCTGCCTTCAGCTCAGTTCATGATCTCAGGGTCTTGGGATCAAGCCCCATATCAGGCTCTCTGCTCAGCGGGGAGCCTGCTTCCCCCTGCCTTTTGGCCTATTTGTGATCTCTCTGTCAAATAAATAAATAAAATCTTTTTTTTTAAAAAAAGACATATATAAATGGAAAGAAACAGTATGTCATAAAATGATCAAATAATCAGACATATACTTCAAGAACCTTTATGTGTCACAAATAAATTTACAAATTCAATCCAATCATAAAGCTTAAATTAAATTATGGGTAGCAGAATTCTTCTTTCCTTCTTTCAGTAACATCTACTGATAATGAACTATGTGAAAAAGTTTGTTCTACCTACTGTAATATAGCAGTGAATGAAATACAAAATTTTGTCTCCTAAATTCTATGAAAGTGTTATTGTGAACATATATGGAATTTTGTAAATGAGAATAAATTTCTGAGTTTTATCTGAAGTTCACATTGTCAAACCACTCCCTGCTTGATTTCCCTCAAACACACAAATATTACTTACCATCCCTGGGCGCTAAAGGAAAACCTGTAACAAAATTTCTGAACAAGAAAGTAATCAAAGCACATAGAAATGGCTCTCAGATTTTGCCCGAAATACAGAGGAACAAAATTAATATGAAAATGTAATTAAGTAAAATATCTCACAGAGCTATTTTTTTTCCTTTTTTTTTTTTTTAAAGATTTTATTTATTTATTTGACAGAGAGAAATCACAAGTAGATGGAGAGGCAGGCAGATAGAGAGAGAGGGAAGCAGGCTCCCTGCTGAGCAGAGAGCCTGATGGGGGACTCGATCCCAGGACCCTGAGATCACGACCTGAGCCGAAGGCAGCAGCTTAACCCACTGAGCCACCCAGGCACCCCTCTCACAGAGCTATTTTAAAACACATGTTAAGTGACCAACTTAAAAAATAAAATAAAGCAGATCTTTGAGAAAAAAAACTGATGAAAGAGGCAAGCTCAAATCAAAATATATAAAGTGAAAAAATCACAATAATAATTATAATAAGGATTTTTAGAGACTAAAAGGTAATGGGAATATTATGTGATCACAAAATTTTCATTTTCATATTTGTACTTTCCATATTTCTAAATGTCCAATTATCCTTCAGAATCATAAACATCATAAATGCTACTTTTGAAACACAGTGTTTGAGTCCATCCATAATAAGGACTGTTAGACTGTTACTAAGGAGTTATTTATAGAAAAGGAGTCTGAATACCAAATGTAAAGTCATCTTTAAAACCCAGATTTCAAAATAAAACAGTACTAACTGCCTTCAAGAATCCATTAAGCAACAGTCATCTAACAAAATGCTCTAACTCTGTCCAGGTCATCATGAACTTACTCTTCCTCTTATAAGCTTTAATGTCTAATATGTTAGCTTCCACTTGTGGATAAACAGCACAAAAGCTATCCTTGCAAGTCTGTGTCAGAGGACAGGGACTGCCCCAGTCCCAGGTTTGAGTGCAGGCAGCAGGTGACTGGAAAGCAATCCCCCGCTCCATCCCACTCTCTATCACTGAAATTTTTATACTGTCATCTTAATTGAGGGAAGAATCCACATTTTGTCTGTTGGTGTTGTCAATTCTATGGAAATTGCAAGGTCACTGGTGAAACCAGCTTAAAGAAGCAGAGTCTGAGATCAGAGGCATTGGAAATATGTAATCTTTGGCTTCTGTGTCCCTTTTAGAGTTTTTCTCCATAGCAGGCAAATAAGGGTGGTAGATTGGGAGAAAGGGAAGGTTTTCCATTTTCTTTGCTTAAGAGAGTGAATCATGATTCCTTCATGATATTTATTTATTTATTTATTTATTTATTTATAATGAGGAAGGGCAGGAGCAGGGGAGAAGAGACAGAATCTTTTTTTTAAAAATTGTGTTATGTTAGTCACCATACAGTCCATGATTATTTCATTGAATATTGCCTGGCTCATCGTCAAAAATTGTTGACCTCTAAAGGTTTTTTTCTAATACCTTCATGGATGGCCACCATGAGGACAATGTTCTCCCTTAGCCTCTCAATTGCAGTGGTTACATTTTTATAACAATATATTAGTGATACTCTCATTTTCATAGCCACATGTGACCTAGTGGGTCTGAGGTTGACTCTAACCAACCCCAGGGCTTCTTCAGAAGCAGAGAGAGAGTCTTCAGGGTAAGATTCTCTCCGGGTTTTCTTTTCTTCTCTGAGACCAAAGTTGGATCAAGGAGGATCTAAATCTACAGGAAAATGGAATAAAATGGAACTTTACTCACTGAGTATAATATTCACCATAGGCAGTGACATACGGTTGGCTCCATGGTAGTTAAGCTTACTCATACATATGTAAAACAAAAAATACTTTCTCAAAGGACCTGATTGTTTTCCAGCTTCTAGCTCCCTCATTCAAGTTTAAGTCAGGTGTTCAAAATTCTCAGACAGAGATGGCTATATAATTTGTGGTCCACAATGACAAAGGAAAATCTGGGGCCCCATGTTAAAAAAGCAGAAAAAAATATACATTCTGTAATAAAATATAAAGGTGTCTTAAAAGTGTTTATTTTATTGGAGCACCTGGGTGGCTCAGTCAGTTAAGCGTCTGCCTTGGGCTCAGGTCATGATCCCGGAGTGCTGGGATCAAGTCTCATGTCAGGCTCCCTGGCCAGCGGGGAGTCGGCTTCTCCCTCTGCCTCTGCTCCTTCTCTCTCCCTCTGTTTCTCAAATAAATAAATAGAAGCTATAAAAATTAAAAAAAAAAAAGTAAAAATCCTTTTACTTATAAAACACAATAGAACTTCCATGGTACATAAGTAAAGATATAAATTTACAAATTGCAGGGCCCCTGGGTGACTCAGTGGGTTAAAGCCTCTGCCTTCAGCTCAGGTCATGATCTCAGGGTGCTGGGATCAAGCCCCCCATCGGGCTCTCTGTTCAGCAGGGAGCCTGCTTCCCCAACCCCTCTCTCTCTGCCTGCATCTCTGCCTACTTATGATCTCTGTCTATCAAATAAAATAAATAAATAAATCTTAAAAATAAATAAATTTACAAATTGAAAAAAAAACATTTAAAAATTTTGTATAATACAATAACTAGTACTTTGGTAGCATAATATCTTAATAAAATTTTTCTGGCTAGCTTTCCTACAAATTAATTTTGTAGGAAAATTATGTGGCTACCAAAATTAATACTTTTAATAACTTCATTTCAATCAATATAATTGAAAGCAATGTCAGTTGCTGTAGGTAAATACAATGCTGCAAACAGAATTTTTGATCACTTTTAATTTTGAGAAGGGTATTTCTGTTGGTGCAACCGATATTGCAGATTTTAAAGGATATTTTATATGCTATGATAAAATTAGAAGAAGTATCTGATAAATTAGTTGAAATATAAATAAAGTAAATCTAGAGCTGATGTCTCTAGTGGAATAATTGTTCTAAATTATTTAATATCATACCAATAAGTTTCATGTAAATCTGAATTTAATATTAAATGTAAATTTAGGGGTATCTGGGTGGTTCAGAGGTTTAAGCCTCTGCCTTCCACTCGGATCGTAGGACTGGCATCCTGGAATCGAGCCCCCCATCAGGCTCTCTGCTCAGTGGGGAGCCTGCTTCAGCATCTCTCTTTGCCTGCCCTCTGCCTACTTGTGATCTCTCTCTGCGTGTGTCAAATAAAAAAATAAAATCTTAAAAAAATTCAAATGTAAATTTATACAGCAACACTTTATTGTTTTCTCTGACATTTTCTATAACTTGGAGGGTGTATAGGAAACTAAAAAGCAGCTTCATGACTTGTATATAATTCAGAATGCTTGTTTATGCATCTTATTATGCCTTAAGTGACGAGACAAATTAATTTCAGATTACCCTCTGTGTTAAAAATGGTATTCTTTTCCACCAAAGCTATTACCTTTACCTTAAATTTCTAACTCTAAGCCTACCGATACATGCTTTCCAACATTGCAGTAATTTTTTAAAACTAGAGTTTCTAAACATTTTAAGAACTAATATCCCTCCAGGGGCACCTGGGTGGTTCAGTGAGTTAAAGCCTTTGCCTTCCGCTAGAGTCATGATCCCGCATCCGGCTCTCTGCTCGGCAGGGAGTCCGCTTCCCTTCCTCTCTCTGCCTGCCTCTCTGTCTACTTGTGATCTTTGTCTGTCAAATAAATAGATAAAAATTTGAAAAAAAAAATAGCTAATATCCCTCCAATGTGCTTTATGCAATGTCAACATACACACTTTTATTTTGTAGTACTTTATTGTCAAAGTTTAGTGTCACCCGCTTTGGAGCCCAGAAGAGCCCCAGATGGTCCAAGCATGCTGTGTGAGACCGCGGTGCAAGGCTTCCTGGTGGGGCTGCAGGCACAGCTGCAGTTTGGGTGCAGGCTACAGATCACGGGGGAGCACGGTGCCTGTGCCGCACACAGGTAGGTGGCTGAGTCTTCCAGTCGGGAGGCCCCAATGTGGAGGGTGCTGGACCGTTCCTTAATATTCACTGTGCAGTTTAACCTCCCACTCTGCTGCATCCCGGAAAATACATAAAACAGCCTGGTGAGACTACCGCCCCCGGGGTGCTGTCGGAACCACTGCACACTGCGCTCAGTTTGGGAAAAATTGCACTTCAGAGTAGAGTCGGCTCCCTCCTGGAAGCTCAGGGCTGAAGGGCTCTGCTCCACCGTCACCCCTCTCACCACTGCGTGGAAAGAAGAAAACAAACACAAATAATATCACTGGAGAGTCACCGACCCAGTTTTCAAACCTGCAAAAAAAATCCCAGGAAACACCGCTGAGGATGTAGGACTCTCTGGGAGCTCGGTGTCAGCTCCCCCACCACTTCTGGCTGTGGACCACTCCCCAGCCCCATCTGGAACGCCCCCACTCACAGCAAACCTGGAGCCACAGGAGTCCCAGCAGAGCTCCCCCGTGTCTCCTCATGATTCCTTGTGTAGTTGCTGAGTTTCTGATGCCCCTACAAGCAGAGTATAGAGTCTTGAATCAGAGAAATTGGGTCTTACCCTCAATCCCTTCCAACAGAACCACTGAGCAACAATCACACCTCAGCCCTGTCATTCACAGAACTCCAGACTCCACCCACAGCGGCCCTGGACAGTACAGAGTAAACTCTCCAAAATGGTGCTTGCCTGCAGTGCAGGGAGGTAAGAGTAATATTTCCAATTTAGGAAGATATAAGGTTTTATTTTTTTCCTTAAAACACTTTATGTAAGAAATGTGTGTGTGAGTATGTGAGGAAAAGTGAATAATATTTTCTAGAGTCACTGAGGAAAGGGAGTTACACAGAACCTTGAAGCATCATAGCAAAGAGTGATTCCATTCCCCAAATTACATAGTTTGATAGACAATGTGAGAATTCAATTATATAAAAATACTGATGGGGCACCTGGGTGTTTCAGCAGGTGGAGCATCTGCCTTTGGCTCAGGTCATTATCCTGGGGTCCTGGGAGGGGGCAGGGTGAGCTCCCTGCTCAGCAGGGAATTTGGCTCTCCCTCTACCTCTCCTCTTGTTCATTCTCTCTCTCTCTCATAAATAAATAAAATATTTAAAATAAAAAAATAAAAACAATGATAAAGGAAAACTATCTGATAGCATGCATTGTATATTGTAGAAGTAAATACAGCTTCTTGAAATCAAGAGAGTTCTAGAAACCAAGACAGTCACCATCTGCATAGAAAATGATTCCAACCAGAAGTTGGTTGGTGAAAAATAGGATGTCTGCATAATGCTGTCTCTGATTTAATTTCCACATCTCCACATCTCGTGTGCAACTGGTGGACACCCTGCTAACCCACACAGCTGTCTGACCAGGCCACAGTTGCTGGTCACAGTCAACACTGTCCTCTCCCTTTCCTTCTCTTTTTGTTCCTTTTTTTTTTTTCCTTTATAGTTCTCTTCATTCTTTTTTTTTTTTTTAAGATTTTATTTATTTATTTGACAGACAGAGATCACAAGTAGGCAGAGAGGCAGGCAGAGAGTGAGAGAGGGAAGCAGGCTCCCTGCTGAGCAGAGAGCCCGATGCGGGATTCGATCCCAGGACCCTGAGATCATGACCTGAGCCGAAGGCAGCGGCTTAACCCACTGAGCCACCCAGGCGCCCCTAGTTCTCTTCATTCTTGTTCCTTCCATTCTCAACCAAGATATATGAAACCGTAGAATAGCAGGGGTATTGAGATAATTTCTCAATTATCAGTGGGTTTGGGGTATTTTATTTATAACAATTAAAAAATTGAAAATAGACAATGGGACACTTTCTGTTGAACTTACACTCAAGTGCCCAGAAATATTCCTATTCCCATACCTCTCCTCAGAGAATCATCCTCACAGTGGATGTATAGAGATATAGATTCCAACTTTTTGAAGTTAATATGGAATGACAGAACTGAAAACCCAAGATGAACTTCACACAAACAGGGTTGCCCCTCCCCCCCACTTTTGCTATCTATAATTTGATTGGCTCACATATTTTCTGTTCTCTCCTAACTGTTCAACTCTCTCTTACAAAGGGCCTGGAGTGGGGTGGGTGGGGGTGGATCTTCATTTCTTGTAAAGCCTAGAGTGCTCCCTAGTGGACTAAAACATAAACGAAGACCATTGAAACCAAGTGACTCAGCACAGAAGTCCAGCCCCCCCGTGTAATCATTCCATGCTTCTTGATGAGACATATGATCAGAAAATAAAGTAACTGTTTATACTGGATGGGGAGTAAAATTGAACCAAATCCTACTTTTAAAATGGAATTTAATGGAAATCAATATCATAAAATAATTTGGCAATTCTCATCTTGTGCTATTTGATTTCTTTTACATAGTTCAAAATAAATCCATAAACATTTGCTGAAGTTTTACCATAAATGAGGTAATTCACCAAGTGTTAAGAATATGTAAAAGGGTTGAGACAGTAGTTTACAGTCTAGTGGGGAAGACAAAAATATACATAACTATAGTAGAGTCAAAAAGTAGGACCATAAGAAGAGTATGAATTAAAAGCTTTATGATCTAGGGGAGGGAGAAATATTTTATGTGTGGGGTGGTTGGACAAAATTTTATGAAAAAGGTGATCATTCTCTCTTTTCCTCTTTTTTGATGAGAAGAATAGAGGACAACATAAACTTTTATGATAGCTTATTACTTGTTATTAATAATAACATTAACAGGAATTCTTGAATGTATTTAAAGGAATAAAATATTACATAAAGCCAAAAAGCCCCTTTGCCTTCCACTCTCAATTTTTACCTTTCCATTATTCAATTTGGAGTTGATGCCTCCAGGTGTTTTGCTGTAGATCATACACATACAACAAACATATGAATCCACAGAAAATATATAGTGTAGTTTTATTTACAGTGTTTTAATACAAAATGATACATACTGTGCATACCTTTCTGTAACTTGCTTTATAAACTCAATAATAAATCTTGTAGGTCTTATTATGTTAACACACACATATCTTTCTGTTGCATTGTATTCCATATTATGAATATATAACCGTTTATACATCCCTTCTTTTATTAATGAAATGTTAAGGTGCTGATTTTTTTTTTTTAATTTTTTTTATTATTTATTTATTTTTTTTTTTATTTCCAGCATAACAGTATTCATTATTTTTGCACCACACCCCGTGCTCCATGCAATCCGTGCCCTCTATAATACCCACCACCTGGTACCCCAACCTCCCACCCCCCGTCCCTTCAAAACCCTCAGATTGTTTTTCAGAGTCCATAGTCTCTCATGGTTCACCTCCCCTTCCAATTTCCCCCAACTCCCTTCTCCACTCTAAGTCCCCATGTCCTCCATGCTATTTGTTATGCTCCACAAATAAGTGAAACCATATGATAATTGACTCTCTCTGCTTGACTTATTTCACTCAGCATAATCTCTTCCAGTCCCGTCCATGTTGCTACAAAAGTTGGGTATTCATCCTTTCTGATGGAGGCATAATACTCTATCCCCAGGGGTACAGGTCTGTGAATCACCAGGTTTACACACTTCACAGCACTCACCAAAGCACATACCCTCCCCAATGTCCATAATCCCACCTCCTTCTCCCAAACCCCCTCCTCCCAGCAACCCTCAGTTTGTTTTGTGAGATTAAAAGTCACTTATGGTTTGTCTCCCTCCCAATCCCATCTTGTTTCATTTATTCTTCTCCTACCCACTTAAGCCCCCATGTTGCATCACCACTTCCTCATATCAGGGAGATCATATGATAGTTGTCTTTCTCTGCTTGACTTATTTCGCTAAGCATGATACGCTCTAGTTCCATCCATGTTGTCGCAAATGGCAAGATTTCATTTCTTTTGATGGCTGCATAGTATTCCATTGTGTATATATACCACATCTTCTTGATCCATTCATCTGTTGATGGACATCTAGATTCTTTCCATAGTTTGGCTATTGTGGACATTGCTGCTATAAACATTCGGGTGCATGTGCCCCTTTGGATCACTACGTTTGTATCCTTAGGGTAAATACCCAATAGTGCAATTGCTGGGTCATAGGGCAGTTCTATTTTCAACATTTTGAGGAACCTCCATGCTGTTTTCCAGAGTGGCTGCACCAGCTTGCATTCCCACCAACAGTGTAGGAGGGTTCCCCTTTCTCCGCATCCTCGCCAGCATCTGTCATTTCCTGACTTGTTGATTTTAGCCATTCTGACTGGTGTGAGGTGATATCTCATTGTGGTTTTGATTTGTATTTCCCTGATGCCGAGTGATAGGAGCACTTTTTCATGTGTCTGTTGGCCATCTGGATGTCTTCTTTGCAGAAATGTCTGTTCATGTCCTCTGCCCATTTCTTGATTGGATTATTTGTTCTTTGGGTGTTGAGTTTGCTAAGTTCTTTATAGATTCTGGACACTAGTCCTTTATCTGATATGTCATTTGCAAATATCTTCTCCCATTCTGTCAGTTGTCTTTTGATTTTGTTAATTGTTTCCTTTGCTGTGCAAAAGCTTTTGATCTTGATGAAATCCCAATAGTTTATTTTTGCCCTTGCTTCCCTTGCCTTTTGCGTTGTTCCTAGGAAGATGTTGCTGCGGTTGAGGTCAAAGAGGTTGCTGCCTGTGTTCTCCTCAAGGATTTTGATGGATTCCTTTCGCACATTGAGGTCCTTCATCCATTTTGAGTCTATTTTTGTGTGTGGTGTAAGGAAATGGTCCAATTTCATTTTTCTGCATGTGGCTGTCCAATTTTCCCAGCACCATTTATTGAAGAGGCTGTCTTTTTGCCATTGGACATTCTTTCCTGCTTTGTCGAAGATTAGTTGACCATAGAGTTGAGGGTCTATTTCTGGGCTCTCTATTCTGTTCCATTGATCTATGTGTCTGTTTTTGTGCCAGTACCATGCTGTCTTGATGACGACAGCTTTGTAATAGAGCTTGAAGTCCGGAATTGTGATGCCACCAACGTTGGCTTTCTTTTTCAATATCCCTTTGGCTATTCGAGGTCTTTTCTGGTTCCATATAAATTTTAGCATTATTTGTTCCATTTCTTTGAAAAAGATGGATGGTACTTTGATAGGAATTGCATTAAATGTGTAGATTGCTTTAGGTAGCATAGACATTTTCACAATATTTATTCTTCCAATCCAGGAGCATGGAACATTTTTCCATTTCTTTGTGTCTTCCTCAATTTCTTTCATGAGTACTTTATAGTTTTCTGAGTATAGATTCTGTGTCTCTTTGGTTAGGTTTATTCCTAGGTATCTTATGGTTTTGGGTGCAATTGTAAATGGGATTGACTCCTTAATTTCTCTTTCTTCTGTCTTGCTGTTGGTGTAGAGAAATGCAACTGATTTCTGTGCATTGATTTTATATCCTGACACTTTACTGAATTCCTGTATAAGTTCTAGCAGTTTTGGAGTGGAGTCTTTTGGGTTTTCCACATATAGTATCATATCATCTGCGAAGAGTGATAATTTGACTTCTTCTTTGCCGATTTGGATGCCTTTAATTTCCTTTTGTTGTCTGATTGCTGAGGCTAGGACCTCTAGTACTATGTTGAATAGCAGTGGTGATAATGGACATCCCTGCCGTGTTCCTGACCTTAGCGGAAAAGCTTTCAGTTTTTCTCCATTGAGAATGATATTTGCGGTGGGTTTTTCATAGATGGCTTTGATGATATTGAGGTATGTGCCCTCTATCCCTACCCTTTGAAGAGTTTTGATCAGGAAGGGATGCTGTACTTTGTCAAATGCTTTTTCAGCATCTATTGAGAGTATCATATGGTTCTTGTTCTTTCTTTTATTGATGTGTTGTATCACATTGACTGATTTGCGGATGTTGAACCAACCTTGCAGCCCTGGAATAAATCCCACTTGGTCGTGGTGAATAATCTTTTTAATGTACTGTTGAATCCTATTGGCTAGTATTTTGTTGAGTATTTTCGCATCTGTGTTCATCAAGGATATCGGTCTATAGCTCTCTTTTTTGGTGGGATCCTTGTCTGGTTTTAGGATCAAGGTGATGCTGGCCTCATAAAATGAGTTTGGAAGTTTTCCTTCCATTTCTATTTTTTGGAACAGTTTCAGGAGAATAGGAATTAGTTCTTCTTTAAATGTTTGGTAGAATTCCCCCGGGAAGCCATCTGGCCCTGGGCTTTTGTTTGTTTGGAGATTTTTAATGACTGTTTCAATCTCCTTACTGGTTATGGGTCTGTTCAGGCTTTCTATTTCTTCCTGGTTCAGTTGTGGTAGTTTATATGTTTCTAGGAATGCATCCATTTCTTCCAGATTGTCAAATTTATTGGCGTAGAGTTGCTCATAGTATGTTCTTATAATAGTTTGTATTTCTTTGGTGTTAGTTGTGATCTCTCCTCTTTCATTCATGATTTTATTTATTTGGGTCCTTTCTCTTTTCTTTTTGATAAGTCGGGCTAGGGGTTTATCAATTTTATTAATTCTTTCAAAGAACCAGCTCCTAGTTTCGTTGATTTGTTCTATTGTTTTTTTGGTTTCTATTTCATTGATTTCTGCTCTGATCTTTATGATTTCTCTTCTCCTGCTGGGCTTAGGGTTTCTTTCTTGTTCTTTCTCCAGCTCCTTTAGGTGTAGGGTTAGGTTGTGTACCTGAGACCTTTCTTGTTTCTTGAGAAAGGCTTGTACCGCTATATATTTTCCTCTCAGGACTGCCTTTGTTGTGTCCCACAGATTTTGAACCGTTGTATTTTCATTATCATTTGTTTCCATGATTTTTTTCAATTCTTCTTTAATTTCCGGTTGACCCATTCATTCTTTAGAAGGATGCTGTTTAGTCTCCATGTATTTGGGTTCTTTCCAAACTTCCTTTTGTGGTTGAGTTCTAGCTTTAGAGCATTGTGGTCTGAAAATATGCAGGGAATGATCCCAATCTTTTGATACCGGTTGAGTCCTGATTTAGGACCGAGGATGTGATCTATTCTGGAGAATGTTCCATGTGCACTAGAGAAGAATGTGTATTCTGTTGCTTTGGGATGAAATATTCTGAATATATCTGTGATGTCCATCTGGTCCAGTGTGTCGTTTAAGGCCTTTATTTCCTTGCTGATCTTTTGCTTGGATGATCTGTCCATTTCAGTGAGGGGAGTGTTAAAGTCCCCTACTATTATTGTATTATTGTTGATGTGTTTCTTTGATTTTGTTATTAATTGGTTTATATAGTTGGCTGCTCCCACGTTGGGGGCATAGATATTTAAAATTGTTAAATCTTCTTGTTGGACAGACCCTTTGAGTATGATATAGTGTCCTTCCTCATCTCTTATTATAGTCTTTGGCTTAAAATCTAATTGATCTGATATAAGGATTGCCACTCCTGCTTTCTTCTGATGTCCATTAGCATGGTAAATTCTTTTCCACCCCCTCACTTTAAATCTGGAGGTGTCTTCGGGCTTAAAATGAGTTTCTTGGAGGCAACATATAGATGGGTTTTCTTTTTTTATCCATTCTGATACCCTGTGTCTTTTGACAGGGGCATTTAGCCCATTAACATTCAGGGTAACTATTGAGAGATATGAATTTAGTGCCATTGTATTGCCTGTAAGTTGACTGTTACTGTATATGGTCTCTGTTCCTTTCTGATCTACCACTTGTAGGCTCTCTCTTTGCTTAGAGGACCCCTTTCAAGATTTCCTGTAGAGCTGGTTTGGTATTTGCAAATTCTTTCAGTTTTTGTTTGTCCTGGAAGCTTTTAATCTCTCCTTCTATTTTCAATGATAGCCTAGCTGGATATAGTATTCTTGGCTGCATGTTTTTCTCGTTTAGTGCTCTGAAAATATCATGCCAGCTCTTTCTGGC
Source organism: Mustela erminea (assembly GCF_009829155.1). NCBI lineage: Eukaryota > Metazoa > Chordata > Mammalia > Carnivora > Mustelidae > Mustela > Mustela erminea. The sequence goes on along the minus strand of NC_045618.1, from coordinate 73,441,601 downwards.
CTGCCAGGTCTCTGTGGATAAGTCAGCTGCCAATCTAATATTTTTACCATTGTATGTTACAGACTTCTTTTCCCGGGCTGCTTTCAGGATTTTCTCTTTGTCACTGAGACTTGTAAATTTTACTATTAGGTGACGGGGTGTGGGCCTATTCCTATTGATTTTGAGGGGCGTTCTCTGAACCTCCTGAATTTTGATGGTCGTTCCCTTTGCCATATTGGGGAAATTCTCCCCAATAATTCTCTCCAGTATACCTTCTGCTCCCCTCTCTCTTTCTTCTTCTTCTGGAATCCCAATTATTCTAATGTTGTTTCGTCTTATGGTGTCACTTATCTCTCGAATTCTCCCCTCGTGGTCCAGTAGCTGTTTGTCCCTCTTTTGCTCAGCTTCTTTATTCTCTGTCATTTGGTCTTCTATATCACTAATTCTTTCTTCTGCCTCATTTATCCTAGCAGTGAGAGCCTCCATTTTTGATTGCACTTCATTAATAGCTTTTTTTATTTCAACTTGGTTAGATTTTAGTTCTTTTATTTCTCCAGAAAGGGCTTTTATATCTCTCGAGAGGGTTTCTCTAATATCTTCCATGCCTTTTTCGAGCCCGGCTAGAACCTTGAGAATTGTCATTCTGAACTCTAGATCTGACATATTACCAATGTCTGTATTGATTAGGTCCCTAGCCTTCGGTACTGCCTCTTGTTCTTTTTTTTGTGTTGAATTTTCCGTCTTGTCATTTTGTCCAGATAAGAGTATATGAAGGGGCAAGTAAAATACTAAAAGGGTGGCAACAACCCCAGGAAAAAATGCTTTAACCAAATTAGAAGAGATCCAAAATCGTGAGGGGGGTGAAAGGGGATAAAAAGAGGTTCAAAAAGGAAGAAAGAAAAAAAAAGAAAAAAGAAAAAAGAAAAAAAAGAAAAAAGAAAAGAAAAGAATTAAAAAAAAAAAAAGGAAAACACCTAAGAAAAATGTAAAAAAGAAAAAATATATATATTAGATAAACTAGTAAAAAATCGTTAAAAAAAGAAAAAGGTAACAGTTAAAAAAAAAAAAAAATTTTACCCGAAGGCGAGAAAAAAAAAAAAAAATGAAAAAGAAAAAAATTAAATTAACTGCAAGAGTAAAAAAAAAATCACAGGGAAAAAGCCATGAGTTCCGTGCTTGGCTTTCTCCTCCTCTGGAATTCTGCTGCTCTCCTTGGTATTGAAACCGCACTCCTTGGTAGGTGAACTTGGTCTCGGCTGGATTTCTTGTTGATCTTCTGGGGGAGGGGCCTGTTGTAGTGATTCTCAAGTGTCTTTGCCCCAGGCGGAATTACACCGCCCTTACCCGGGGCCGGGGTGAGTAATCCGCTCGGGTTTGCTTTCAGGAGCTTTTATTCCCTGAGCGCTTTCCGTAGAGTTCCGGAGGACGGGAATACAAATGGCGGCCTCCTGGTCTCCGGCCTGGAGGAGCCGAGAGCCCAGGGCCGCACTCCTCAGTGCGCCCTCAGAGAACAGCGCCCAGTTACTCCCGTCTGCCTGACCTCCGGCCGCGCTCCGAGCTCACCGAGCCTGCGACCGGTTCAAGGTAACACCGAGCTGTGAGCTTACTGTCGGCTCTGTCTCTGTAGCCGGCTTTCCCGTTCCAATACCCGCAAGCTCTGCGACACTCAGACACCCCCGATCCTTCTGTGACCCTGCGGGACCTGAGGCCACGCTGAACCCGCGTGGGCTTCGCCCCGGTTTAGCCTCTGGAGCGATGTCCCTCAGCGGAACAGACTTTTAAATGTCCTGATTTTGTGCGCCGTTGCTCCGCCGCTTGCCGGGAGCCGGCCCCTCCCCCCGGGGTCTATCTTCCCGTCGCTTTGGATTCACTTCTCCGCCGGTCCTACCTTTCAGAAAGTGGTTGTTTTTCTGTTTCCAGAATTGCTGTTCTTCTTCTCTTCGATCTGCCGATGGATTTTCCAGGTGCTGATTTTTTTAATCTATGAAATACCACACAAAAATAAACCCTTTTGAGCATTCTTCTTTATTCACATGTGCACATGTTTCTCTAAGAGCTGAGACTAGGAAAAAGTGAAGGAATGATTCATGAGACTAGTTGGTGAAAATTATTCCAGGCAGAGGGAAGGTCAGGAGCATTAGGCAGGGAGTCAGTGACCATACACTGCCTCCTTCCCCATCCTGTTCAAGGGTCAGCTATGTTGACAAGGTCAACACATCAAAGTGTTAGGATGTGTAATTTACATTAAAACTTTGTCAACACAGGCAATAAAATATCATGTGTGCCACTTAAATTAAGCTTCAACTCTTCAACTCTTCAACTCTTGTCCTAGACAAGAAAGCCAATGTCAGGGGTGATTAGCTCACATTCTAATAGACTGCCATGGCGTTGGTGGTATAGTGGTGAGCATAGCTGCCTTCTAATAGACTGCCATGACACAAGAAACTACAATTCACCTATCCACATCTTGATCAATTCCTGAAACGATACTAAATAACAGAGCATACCATATGTTAGGTTTTGGTTAGTAAAAGTATTGGCATATCACATAACAAAATGAATGTTAGCATACGTTTTTATCTTGTTTGGTTTGGTTTGGTTTGGTTTTTAAGAAATCTTTACACCCAACATGGGGTTTGAAATCAAGAGAGACAATAGTTCACAGTCTAGTGGGGAAGACAAAAATATACATACAACTCCGAGATCAAAAGTCACATACTCCACTGACTGAGCCAGTCAGGTGTCCAACATGGGTCTTTAAATAAATGTATCTAAGATATGGGTTTTGGCCAAAATATTTTAAAGACACACTCTACTCTTGCATCAAAAGAATATAAAAATCTAGGGTAGTCTGTACCTTGAAACATTATGAAATGGAATTAAAGTTTTCACTCTTAACCAGATCTTGTTTCCACCCAGTGGTGGATACAGCTGAATGCTGTATATATCACAAAGCAATTGTGATATATTCATTTAATAGGATACTCCATAGTAGAAAGTAATAAATGAATGATACACACAAGAACATAAGTGAATCATGTTTAACGAAAGAAACCATGGACAAAAATGTACCTACTATATGATTCCATTGATTTTAAGTTATAGAACAGTTAAAATAAATCTACAGTGATAACAATAAGAACCGTCATTGTCTTCAGGAAGGGAGTGACTGGAAAGGAACACATGAAACCTTGCTCAGGTGTTTGAAGTATTCTGCCCTCAGATCACTTTAAAATTATTGTTTGCCCTGGGGCGCTGAGCTGGTTCAGTCAATGGAGCTGTTAGCTCTAGGATTATGGGTTTGGCCTGGATGTAGAGATTATTTAAAATTAAAATCTTCAAAAAAATTATCTTTGCTTTTCTATCCCATTTTTTTGTGTTTTTGTTTTTTAAAAATTTTATTTATTTGTCAGAGAGAGAGAGAGCATAAGCAGGGGGAGTAGTAGGCAGGGGGAGAAGCAGACTCTCTGCTGAGCAGGGAGCCTGATGTGGGACTTTTCCCAGGACACTGAGATCCCAAGACCTGAGCTGAATGAAACAGATGCTTAACCACCTGAGCCACACAGGTGTTCCCTCCATCCCATTTTAAAGACAGAAAAGGTCAGAAAAAAGGGAGAAATTAAGGGAATTACATGCAATAAGATGACTTGGAATTATAATCTCCAGACACATTATCATTACTGAATAAATGTTCATTTGTCTTTAAAGTTAAAACAAAATTTGCTGGGGCACCTGGGCAGCTCAATCATCTGAGTGTCTGACTCTTGGTTTCAGCTATGGTCATGATCTCAGGGTGGTGAGATCCAGCCCCACGCTGGGGCCCCGCACTCATGTTGTAGTCTGCTTGAGATTCTTCCCCTCTTCTTTTGTGCACTGCCCCCTGCTCATGCTCTCTCTCAAAAATCTTTTTTTCAGGGATGCCTGGGTGGCTCAGTGGGTTAAAGCCTCTGCCTTCAGCTCTGGTCATGATCCCAGAGTCCTGGGATCAAGCCCCACATCGGGCTCTCTACTCTGCAGGGAGCCTGCTTCCTCCTCTCTCTGCCTGCCTTTCTGCCTACTTGTGATCTCTGTCTGTCAAATAACTAAATAAAATCTTTAAAACAACCTTTTTTCAAAGACTTTATTTATTTGACAAAGAGAGACAGAGAGAGAGAGAGATCACAAGTAGGCAGAGAGGCAGGCAGAGAGAGAGAGGGAAGTAGGCTCCCTGCTGAGCAGAGAGCCCGATGTGGGACTCAGTCTCAGGACCCTGAGATCATGACCTGAGCCAAAGGCAGAGCCTTAACCCACTGAACCCCCTAGGTGCCCCAATAAAATCTTTTTTTAAATAAATAAAATAAAATATTGTTAAAATGTGGTTATAATTTACCTCCATTGTATAATGAAATTTTGTGTGAAATATGTACAAAATGTGAAAAATTGAAATTAAGTTCACTGATAATTCACATAACTCATAATATTTCAAAGTTCCTCTTAATTTAATTCTTTATCATAGGAAGTTTCTCATAATTATATAATAATCATATAAAACAATAAATAAGCATAATCTACTTTGATTTCTCAGGCAGAGTTGGGGAAGGAAAGATGGGGAATACTCTCCAGCTGCTTGAGTTCCCTGGTGAGTGAACAAATTTGGTCCAATCAGGAGAAAGAAACTGAATGGTAAACTGAATAGGGAAAGCTTAATATAAAGAACTATTAACCATAAGAGAGTACTGGAGTAAGAAGGGAATGGCTAATAGGAAGAAAAGAGATCTCTGTAGGCATAGCAGCTGTAAACATAGCAGCTACTCCCATGACTGGGATAGAACATGCAAAGAGGAGGCAGGTCCCCACTCCACTCCAGTCCTGAGACTCAGTACATGAAGAAGACATGCTTGTAGCTCCCTGGGATGGCAGAGAAGTCACTATCGTGCTGTAACAGTGGCACTTGATAGAAATCCACCCTTTAGAACTTGCCAGGAAAATATCCTTTAGAATGCTGGGAAAAGGTGTTCACAGGGAAGTCTCTCACTGGAAGCACTCTTCTATAAACCCCCTGAAAATGGGGATGCTGGGGGAAGCTGCTGTCCCCCAGGTGCTGCTGACCACTGTGCTGCACGAGCCCAGGGCAGATGCACGTCATGAGCTCATCGCTGGAGCAACCTCCCATGCTGCAGTGTCCTGCCAACAGGGCACACAGAGACCAGGAAGGGAAATCCTTTCCCCCTGCACTCTCTCCTGAAAAGTTTAACGTGCCAACTGACAAAGAAACATATTGGAAAGGCCCAAAAGTATCTTCAAGAACAAACAAAAGATGAATTTGCAGGTGAGAGTCAATAAATTGATTCCTCCCTTTGACAACTCATCTTCTATATGTAACCTTCTAAGACACATATTTGAAACCAATAGAACAATAAAACAGCTCAATATTTCTACCTCCTTCGAGCTATAGTTATCCTTGTTAATGTGAAGAACTTCTCATCCTTTTTCCCCAGAATTAGGAGATGCCTAGTTGCAACTGTGCCATTAATATAAACTCTTCAAATTTAGAGTCCCTCTGAAAATTCTGTTACCTATATACAAAATTGTAAAGTTATTTTCCAATAACTTGTATATAAAATGAAAAGTGAAGGAGAGAAGAAGGAAAGATCTAGCATATACAAATACACACATATACATAACAAGCAAATGGAAAATATGCAAAAGTACTACAATTTTGACTACACTTACCATAGGGAACTTTGAGTGACGTATGGAATTTGTTCAATCAATACGCTGTCCATGTGAAGCTAATATAACATAGGTTAATTATATCTCATCTTTAAAAAGTACTACAACTTTGCTTCTGTAATTGGTCACGGGCTTTAATTGGTACCTATGGCTTTCTTCAAACATCTCTATTCTCTATTTCCCTACCCTCAGCCAAAACCTTTGCTTGGTGGAGTGACCCAAAACTTTATTCCGGAAAGATCTGAGTTCTCAATTTTCCGGTTTGGTTTTTGTAATTAAGCTTTACCATTGGGCATAAAAGTACTAAGAAGCTCCACAGATAGTATGCCTTGCTTTCCTTGCTTCCCTTGTGTAGAAGCAACACAGTATCTTCTTGTCAGTCAGGATCTACCACTCCAGTCAATAGATACTTTCCTTCATGTTGGTTCAACGGCTGAAGAGCCCAAAATGTCCGGGAGTTACTCTCATCATCCATTGAGTAGAGCCATTTTTTGTCCCCTGGCAGAAGAATTCTTCCTTGAAGACTAAGATCTCCAAGCCAACACAGCATAAAGTGGCCAAGATGGGGATCTCAAAGTCTGTTAGTGGGTTATTAGGTGTATTAGTGAGAGGAGCCACTCACACATCTACCTTTTGATTCCAGGCTCCATGGATTCTGGCTCTGTGAAAGACAGTAACAAATGATGGTCTCTGATTTGAAGCACATGTTTAATTCTATTAAACAAAGCCCCATCCAATCAGTGTGTCTCCCAACTGACATTGTAATTCAGTCTTCAGTATGATAGTCCACCTTTCTATTGGGCTAGCTGTTTCTGAGTGGTAGATTTTGTGGTAAGACCAGTGAATTACACGTGAAAAGTCAGAATTATTTGTTTGATTGATAAAATAACCCGGGATTCCCACTTTATTCTTAATATAATTCTTTATTGTGGAAAGTTTCTCATAAAAATCATACAAAACAAACTGAGGGTTGCTGGGGGGAGGGGGTTTGGGAGAAGGGGGTGGGATTATGGACATTGGGGAGGGTATGTGCTTTGGTGAGTGCTGTGAAGTGTGTAAACCTGGTGATTCCCAGACCTGTACCCCTGGGGATAAAAATATATGTTTGTAAAAATCATATATAATCATACAAACAAATAACAAACTATTAATAAAAGAAAGAAAGGGAGGGAGGGAGGGAGGCAAGATACTTGGATTTCTCAGGCAGAGTTAGGGTTGGGGAGGTACAGGTGTGATCTCCCAACTACTTGGGGTCCTTGGTGTAAAATTTATTTTTCTTCAAGCTCAGCTTGAGTTCAGAATCAAAAGAAGTCGGTGGGCATAAATTGCCCACCACAGTCCCTTTGGGCAATGTAGCTGAGCTGATGACAGTGAGTCACCTGGAAATAAAGGTAGAAGAGATTATGGTCCAAAAATAAAAAGGTAAGGAGGGAGAGAGAAGGACATTAAATGAATACACATTTCTTATTCCAGACTTTATATCTGCTAACACCCCACTTACTTTCCTTATATGCTTCCAGGAATCACTCAAATACCTTTATTACATGTAACCGTATCACTGTGTTGTAAAAACTACTATTGTTTTCCTGATGTGCCATTAGTGATGATGTACTTATTCTCTCTATACTTTGAGGGCTCCTGTGCACGTATCTTTCTATACATTATAGAGTAAGCCAAAAAGTAGCTAGAAAGCCCCCTCCTTCTCCTTCCCTTTTTCTGGAGTATTTGTTTTTCTCAAGCCCTCAAGGACACAAGGACCATAAAAGTTTCTTACGCAGTTCTTTCCGTCCTACACAAAACAGGTTTATACTGGGTTTCAAGTTTATACCGGGTTCAGTGACCCATAGGGTCCACTGCAATTCTCTTCAGTATTTCTAGCAGAGTTTGGCATGGCTAAATTTACTATATAATTAATTGTAATGGTATTAACATGTAAGAATCAATCTCTAATATTCAGCAGTGAAATCAAACAAAAACAGGGTGAAAAGAATGAGAGGAAAAAAAAAATGTCCATAGCTGGAAGCAGCAAAAGAGATTATATCCATAAATACTTCGTGTAGATTGTAGAATTTGAGCTCCTGAAAGAATAGGCTACATTTACAGTTGAGACAAAGTCTTTGAACAAACACTGATGAATTCCAACTCTTCAATTTCCTATACTATTTATAAATAGTTGCCAAAACTAACATGACCATGTCAGTTTTCTGAGCCTTTCACGACTCTAATCAACCTCCAACTGCTGAACAATTATTTCTCAGAATCCTTCCTAAATAAAGTCCCTTGTTGAGTTAAAAATGCAAAAACTGCTCCGATGCTCTTGAGTGTTTTCTGACCTCTGAGTATCTCACTTGTCTCAACTTCAAAGAACTCAGCAAGCATGTTCCAGTCCCTTAGCAGCAGGGAGGAGGGGCTGAGGGGAAGGTGTTGAGCTGGCTCTAGCTGGTACAGCATCACCCTCTGGAGGCCAGACAGCGGACAGAGAGCCCATCCAGACTCCGCACCTGAAGCTCATCCGTGCTTTCCTTCTAGTTAGAGATACGTCAAAAACCCACTGAACCGATTTTCTTTCTTTCGTAACATATCATATATCGCCTTCTGTAGTAAGTAATATTAATCCTTGCCTCTATGAATAATAAAACCTGTAAAGTAGAGGCATAATTTACTTTACAGAGAAACTGATTACACAGTGCGTCTATCAGAATAGACGCGTCTATCTGAATAGAATAGTGCGTCTATCTGAATAGAATATTCAGAATCTGCGCGAACCTTCTTGTAAAAGCCTCGGGGCCATTCTTTAGGCAGGGATAATCAGATCAGCGTCTCCAGGCTGAGCTCTGGATGGCTTCGCTGGCAGTAAGCAGCAGCCTGGGAGGAGGACGTGATAGGATGCTAAAATCAAGACACCAGCAGGACTGCTTCTTTCCTGAAGCCTCTTGGCCTAAAAATATTTTGTTTTGTTCTTTACTTTTCCCGGTGCTAGAGGCTGCCCATTTCCTTGGCTCATGGCCTTCTTCTTCATCTCCAAAGCCAGCACTGTTGCCTGTCTTTGACCATTCTTCCATAGTCCCATCTTCCTCTGACCACAGCAGGGAAAGTCCTCCCAATTTTAACTGCTCATGTGATTAGACTGGGTCTTCCTGGATAATCCAGGGTGCTACTCCTACCTCAAAGTCCTTCACTTAATCTTATCTGCAAAGCAATATACTAAAAAAAAAACAGACCAACTTAAGCAATGGCACAAAAAATACCTAATACCTCAGAGTCCTTCATTCTTACAATAGAAGGGACAGCAGGAAGGATTAGCCATAAGTGTAAAGCAAGCAGTTGTAAGGGCCAAGGGCAGGCTGCCCAAAATGTACTGTTTTGGTATATTGATTATTTTAAATAAAAATTACTTAAGAGACAGTTTGTGTAAGAAGGACACTCAGACATTCTTTGTTCCCCTGAGAGCAGGAAATAAACCTCCCATGTGAAAGGTGCCTCTCCTATACCAGAAGCTAAAGAGAGACCCTCAGCACCACGGAAAGGAAAGTGAGAGACAAGTATGCCCTAAAGCAACACGTGTTGCTTTTTACTAATCTACTACCCAGCCCAAATTCCATTTAGAATTCCTTACCTATTGACGCTCCTAAAGTTAAATCTTCATGGTCAATTCCTCACAGATTTATTGTCTCTTTGTCTAAAAAGTATAAAAAACCTTGGACATTTCTTTCAGTCTCAATTTCATTATTGGGTCTCCATGTGCCTATTATAAAACTTTGGATTTTTTCTCCTGCTGATCTGTCCCATGTAAATTTAATTATTAGTCCAGCTGGAAGACTTTGAAGGATAAGGAATCTTTCCTTCTTTCCAGTACAAATGGCAAATATCAGAACAAAACAAAATGAAACAAAAAGTCAGAAAACCTGACAGAAAAGGAAACAGAGAATTCCAAGAATGAAAGAGAATTTCAAAAATATCTTAATAAGCATATATTGAAAAAAATTCAACAACAAAGATCCAACAATCAGGAAGAGCTCTTAGAAGCTAAAAATATTGTTGCCAGCCCCTTTTAAAACTCAATAGATGGAGGATACCTGGGTGGCTCAGTCAGTTAAGTGTCTGCCTTTGGCTCAGGTCATGATCCCCGGGTCTTGGGATCAAGCTCCACATCCAGCTTCTTACTCAGTGGGGTGCCTGCTTCTCCCTCTGCCTGCCACTCCCCTGGCTTGTTCTCTCTTTCTCTCTCTCCCTGACAAATAAATAAATAAAATAGTTTTAAAAAATCAGTAAATGGTTTGAAAAACAAAAATAAGAAAATCTTTCAAGACACAGAAGAAAAAGACAAAGAATCAAAAACATGTGTATAATACTACACAGAAAAATCAATCTAGGTGATAAAATAAGCAAATAATATCTGTCCTACAGAACAAGAAAAGAGAGAAATTTATCAAGGAAATGATAGAACAAAATTTCCCACAACTAAAGGACATCCTATACTTAGATTAAAATACCCCCAAAGTATAAATATTGCTGAATAAAAAAGACACTTAAACACATCCTTGCAAAACTTTTAAACACCAAGAATTTAAAAAATCCTAAAAGTATATAGAAAGAGGGACACCTGGGTGGCTTAGTAGGTGGTGATCCTGGCCCATGTGACTGAGCTCCCTGCTCAGTGCGGGGAGGGGAGGGTCCTGCTTCTCCCTCTCCCTCTGCCTTTCCTCCCGCTTGTGCTCGCTCTCTCTCTGACAAATAAATAAATAAATATATTTTTTTAAGTGTATGGAAAGTAAAGTCAAAAGGATTACCTATGGCGGGGGGCAGGTGGGAGGGAACCAATCACACTGACATCAGATTTTTTAGCATCAATAATATATCAGTATATCAATATTGATATATATCAATAAATATTAAAAAAGAGGATGTTGATGAAAAATTATTTGAAAAACTAGAATTATAAACTCAGTAGAACATCGGGCCTGATAGATTTACCATTAGAAATACAGAACTGGGGGCGCCTGGGTGGCTCAGTGGGTTAAAGCCTCTGCCTTCGGCTCGGGTCATGATCCCAGTCCTGGGATCGAGCCCCACATTGGGCTCTCTCCTCTGCGGAGAGCCTGCTTCCTCCTCTCTCTCTCTCTGCCTGCCTCTCTGCCTACTTGTGATCTCTGTCTGTCAAATTAAAAAAAAAAAAAAAGAAATACAGAACTGCACGTAATCCCCTGCCTTCTCTATGGCACCTCACTCCACCTGGAATTCTCTAATCCAAAAGCTTTCTGATTCAAAACAACCAGAGATACTATCTTCAATGGTTTTCTAGATTTGAGGGTAGCTTGTAGTCTAGTCTTTTCAATCCTTCTGTTTTTTTCCCTCCTCCCTCTTCACTTGGTACCGTTTTTCCAGAGTGTACTTGGTGCTTCCAATTCTTGAGCATTCCCAGAATGCTGCAGCATGAACAGTAATGCGTGGCTTTCCACTGCAGCCACAGGTTTCCCCTCTGCTAAACCGGTTACCTCTTCTCCACTTACTTTCCACCCTTTAAACAGCATCTTGATGTCTCCTGTGCTGTCGCCATCTTTCCCAGTCACTTTGTGCTTATGTCTTTATATATATTTTGAAATTCTTTATTAACATTTTAGTAGGCTTTCGGGAAGCTGCAGAGATCAACATAAATATTCAGTCAACTCTGTTCATTCAAATATCTGGGACTTACTGATTTTTTTACTGTATATCTTCTCGCTGTCTTTCAAGGTTTTGTTTACCAGGTACTTATATTATTTTTCATTAAAAAGGAATTTTAAAATTTCAAACTGTGAAGGAAGAACTAATAATTTTAGAATGAAAATGAGAAAGAGGGTATCAGCTCATTCATAGCCCTGACAGAGAGGGCCAGTGAGAAAAGGAAATGTTAGAAAAGACTTCTGGAGGAGACCAGAGGAAAAGGAAACATCAAAAGGGTAGGACCCTTCCCTCTTAATGGTGTTTTCAGTATCTTTCCCAGTTTTCTTCCCCAGCAAGTCCTGAGATATGGAGACACACTGAAAATCTCTATTATTCCCTCTCCCTGAAAATCAAATTTCTTTTGATGGGCCAAAAAATCAATATTCATTGAGTGACTGTACTATATGAGGAAAGTAACCCCCATATTTGAGGAGACCCCAGAAAAATGCAATCCAGAGATTGTTCTTTCTTCTCCACCTTTTTTCTCTACCTACCTTGTCACTTTCCACTTCTCCACGAGTCTTCTTGAGGAGAAAAGGAGAAAAAGGCTTGAAAAGAGTTGAGGAAGCTACATGATGCCACCCCCCCACCCCAACCACTATCCCTGACCTGTGCTCTGATGAAGAATTTGAGCCTGAGTGTTCTCCTTCCTCAGACTGTATGGGCACTGCCACCTGTCCCAAGGGCTGGGTTTAAGGAGCCACTTAATCAAGGGGTGCCTGGGTGGCTCAGTTGGCTAAGGGTCTGACTCTGGCTCAGGTCATAATCTCAAGCCCTGCATCTGGTTCCCTACTCAGTAGGGAGTCGGCTTCTCTCTCCCCCTTCCCACCCCCTTCTCCCTCTCTCCTCCCCCCTACCAGCTCATGCTCATTCATTCTCTCTCTCTCTCTCTCTCTCTTTCTCCCCCACCCAAACTCTCAAATAAATAAATAAAATCTTTAAAAAAGATAAAAAGAAGTCAGCTAATCAACATAAAGTAGGTAAGGGAGGAAAGAGAGGAAGGAGTGTCTGCAGGATTTGGACATGAGCTGCTTCTTCAATTATGTGCTTGTGTCCACTTCTGAGAGCACTGGTCCATGACTGCGATTTCATTTTCATGAAAAGAAGCTATGGTAACTATAATTTTCCTTCCATTCTTTGCCTACAGGTGGAATTCTGTTTCTCCCTCCTCCCTTTTATGCTTTCCCTAAGAATAGTTGCTTTGGTTCTTTCCTGTGTTCCCTAGGAAATAATCCTCTCTCTGTCAGGCAGACATTATGCAGATGCTACACCAACTATGTCGTGTTGTGTCTCTAAAGAAAAAATCATACACATCTCTATTTCTTTGGATGACCTTGGCCAAAGTCATGGAGTTGCACTTTGTCTGGAAAGAGGAGAGATCACTGATCTTTTTTTTTTTCAAGTTATTATTTAAATTCCAGTTAGTTAACATTCAGTGTAGCATTAGTTTCAGGTGTGGAATTTAGCGAGTCATCACTTACATTTTTTTTAAGATTTTATTTATTTGAGAGAGAAAGTGCACATGTGCAGGAGCATGGGGAGGGGCAGAGGGAGATGCAGACTTCTTCCAGAGCAGGGAGCCTGACAGACCACGTGACTGAATCCCAAGACCCTATGATCAAGACCTGAGCCGAAGGCAGACACTTAACCAACTGAGCCACCCAGGTGCCCTGTGCTTCATCACTTAGTACAATACCAGATGCTCATCCCAAGTGCCCTTCTTAATCCCCATCACCCATTTAGCCCATCCCCTTGCCTGCCTTCCTTCCAGTAATCCTTAGCTTGTTCTCTATAACTAAGAGTCTGTTTCATGGGGCACTTGGGTGGCTCAGTTGGTTAAGCGACTGCCTTCTGCTCAGGTCATGATCCCGGAGTCCTGGGATCAAGTCCCAAGTCAGGCTCCCAGCTCCATGGGGCGTCTGCTTCTCCTTCTGACCTCCCCGCTCATGCTCTCTCTCACTCTCTCTCTCTCTCTAATAAATCAATAAAATCTTTTTTTTAAAGTTCTGTTTCATGGTTTGCCTCTCTTTTTTATACCCCCATGATCATCTGTTTCGTTTCTTAAGTTCCACATGAGTGAAATCATATGGTATTTGTCTTTCTCTGGCTGACTTATTTTGCTTAGCAGAATATTCTCTAGTTCTATCCAACACTGATCCTTGATTAAAGAAACCAGACCCTATTTCTCATTTCTAAAACGGGGCATTAAATTCAGGGCGTTGTCACTTCCTATTTTTCCACTGTGTCCTTGGAGTTGATCTGGGTGATCTTTGCACCTGCAAGAGTACCTGAGGTCAAATCACAGTAGACTCTCCTGAAACCAGAATGAATCATGAGGAACAGTCCTCAGCAGATGGGTCCTGCCTGGCCCTCTGAGGGCCTGTACCAGGTCCTCTGCAGCTTCTCCCTGTGTCCTCACTCAGCATAGCTGCACACAGCCATGTCTGGCATAGGGACTGAAAGTTTCTTCCTGTGAAAGGTGGGTTTTTTTTCATTTGTGGATTCAAAGCCTTTGCTGCTTCCATCTCATTTTCTTTTGTGGTTCTCAAGACAGCTACAAAATTTCACCGAGATATCAAATACACTACAAGAGGGAGGAGCACTTTTGTGGGAGCATAGGAGTGGTTTACAGGAAAGTCCATTCTGAGAGGGTCGCTTGGCTTCCCATCTGGGTCACCAAGTCTCCTCTGCTTCCTCCAGGGGGATTAAAAAGCTGCTTTTTTTCCTTGGCCATAAACTAGACAAAGTTGTGCTTAATTATAATACTGATATACAAGCTTAAAAGAATTCCAAAATTTTAATGTAATCTATGTATTAGATTGAGCCAAATAAAATTGCCTCTATTAAACCACTTTTGGTCTATAAAAATGACAATTTTATACATTTATTGAGATATAACTGAAAGTAATAATATAACTGAAAGAATGACCTAATGATTCAATATTTATACACATTAGGAAGTGATCACCACAATAAGTGTAGCTACTATCTGCCACTTTACAAATTTAATACCATGTTACTGACGTATTCCCATGCTGCGCATTATATCCCCAAGACTTGCTTATTTTATAACTGGAAGTTTGTACTTCTTGACCCTCATTGTCCATTCTGCTACCCCCAACCCTCCCGGCACCTACCAATCTGTTCTCTGTACCTACAAGCCTGGGTTTGGTTTTGTTGTAAAAGAATCCAAATTTTAAGTGGTATTTTATTTACCAAACTTTAAAACCTACCAAATATTAAAGATACCATAATCACTGGATCTGATGAAAATTTTACCTCATTTAACCTTAATGACTTCCTTATAGGCAAATACAGTTTCAACATGTGGGTCGAGGAGTAGGGGCTGTGGGGACACAGTTCAGTCCAACATCAAGTTAGCTTAGCAAGTCTTTGAAATCATGTTAAAAGCCATGTGAAACCCTATAATTGATATCCACAGCATTGTAGGGAATGTTGCCTAGGTTTTCCCACCCCTCTCTATATAAATCATCACACCCAGCTGAAGTCATAAAGGTCCCAGGGTCTTCTCTGAGTATCCTTAAGCCAATTAGGGTCTCAGTGCTGGAATCCAAAATGTGTGCCCAGTTTATGGTAAGGGACTTATTTCTCTGTTTCCTGGGCCTGAGAAACACAGAACTATTATGTTAATTTGACTCGCCAACCACTAAGAAAGACAGCTCACCCTTGTCTATGTTTTTTTTTTAATTTTTTTATTTTTTATAAACATATATTTTTATCCCCAGGGGTACAGGTCTGTGAATCGCCAGGTTTACACACTTCACAGCACTCACCAAAGCACATACCCTCCCCAATGTCCATAACCCCCCCCCTTTCTCCCAACCCCCCTCCCCCCAGCAACCCTCAGTTTGTTTTTATACACATTGACACTGTAGGATCTTTCCTGGGAGGAGGACCTGTAGTTGAGGTAGAACAGTACTCCAAAGAGATCGGGCTTCCTTACTGTATAATCAGATAGATAAAGAAAAATAATGTTTAACATCACCTATATATGACATCAAAAGAAGTGAAATTCATAGAAACAGAGTAGATTGGTGGTTATTGGGCACCAGGGTGGGGACTAGGGAGATGTTGGCCATGGCTCCAAACCTCTAGTTTAAAAAATGGAGAAGTTCTGGGTATCTAATATATAACTTTGTGGTTACAGTTAACAATAAAGTATCATATACTTGAAAATTGTTAAGAGAGTAGATCTTGAATGTTCTCACCACAAAAAAAAAAAAAATGATAATTATGTGACTGCAAGGAGATGTTAGCTAATCCTATAGAGGTAAGCATTTTGCAATGTGTATGTGTATCAAATAAACATACTGTACACCTAGCACTTACCCAATGTTGTAAGACAATTATCCATAAAGTTGTACCTGGAGAAAAGAAACCAAATCAGTGGGACAAGATTCCTGCTATCTCATTTAGTCTATAAGCTATTTTCCCTAAAAACGATGAGATCCTTGAAGTGTTCCAGTTTCAGGAAATCCACATGCTTACTAGGCAGCAGAGCCTCACAGAACTTCAGTAAATGGTTACTGTGGGATATTTTTTAATCTGGCATGAAAAAACAGCATCCTGACTGAAAACAGGAACTTTTCTGGAAATTATAAATCAGGTTTTCATTCCTAGCTCTTTCCATTCCTAGCTCAAAGAAATGCCAGAATTCCTGAGTGTGGAGGCATCCAAGAGGGAATTCGTCCCTTCCCCTCGAGCTGCGTCCAGCCCAGGACACTGACTCCAGAGAAATCATCATTCTGCCCTCCAGCCTGCCCTCATCCAGGCCCCTCTGTGCCCCTATGATTTGTTCTCAGCTACCCCTGCTGCTGCTCTCACTGTGCCTCCCAGCACGCAGTAGTACAGGGCTGAGTCTGACATTTGCACGGAGTGTTTCTCCAGGTGGAAGGGCTTGTCACTCTTAAGATGGGCCTGAAAACTGTGATGCTGTACCCTCTGGTTTTCTGATGAGCTCTTCAGGAGGAGCTTAGGCTCTTTGTTTTGGTACTGGACATAACAGAAAGCAAAAATGGAATAGATGCTCTGGTAGGTGAAGTTCAGAGTCAATGGTGTCCCCTCAGGGAGGTTAACAGAACCTTCTGTCTGGGTCACCGTGTCTCCACTGTTCCCTCCTAAAATAATGAAAACTTTGTTATTAGGGATTTATGAATAAAAGGACAGTCCCCAGTTGATGAGGGAGCACGAGGCTGGCTGAGGACAAAGCAAAAGCTGGCACCTTGCACTCCCTCTCCACCCACTCCCCTCGGTAATATGTGTGTCATTCTTCAGGCACCCTTGACTGCCCTAAAAGGAAAACAAATAGTTAACTTGCAGAGATTACAATCCTGCAAGGCAAGAGTCTCTTGGTTTACCAATGTCCTAGAGATTTATAACAAAGAAGCTATCTTAACAATAGCACAATTTCCAGAGGCAAACAACTCAGTTCCTCAAGCCCTAAATAAAGTTAAATTTCTTCTAAACCCAAATCTCACTAACAAGGACACTTGATAGGAGAAATCTCTAGATCTCCAAGATAGTGTTGAGAATCATTCCCAAGCATATGGCCCATTGATATACATCTAAAGGGTCTCACAAGAAGATTTTTACTACGAGTAATAAATAACCTTTCTCCCAACAATAGCTAGCCCCTCAAGGTTCTGAAGACCTTGCTTCCAAAATTCCTTAGAGACTAACATCACCCTCTTTGTTCTAAACTACCCAACTCCTGTGTATATAATCAGCCACTCCTCAGGATAGTGGGCAGCAGCTCTTCCTGCCCACGGGTCCTGTCCCCATGCTTTAATAAACCACCATTTTGCACCAAAGATGTCTCAAGAATTCTTTTCTTGGTCATCGGCTCTGGACCTCACCCCACTGAACCTCACCTATGTTCTAGAACTTCATCACAATGAGGAAATTGAGCTAGATATCATCACCCAGACCTAAGAATAAAAAATCATTAAGAAAAAATAAATGAAACATTACTACAGTATGGAGATTCCTCCAAAAATTAAAAATAGAATGAGCCTATGACCCAGTAATCACACTCCTGGGTATTTACTCAAAGAATATGAAACACTAATTCAAAAGGATATATGTATATATCCATATATACATTATATATAATATATATAATCCATATATATATTATATATATATATATATATATGACCCCCTGTTTATTGCAGCACTATCCACAATAGCCAAATTATAGAAGCAACCCAAGAAGATAAAGATGTGGTGTATACATACACAATGGAATGTTACTCAGCCATAAAGAAGAATGAAATCTTGTCATTTGCAACAACAGAGATGGATCTAAAGAGTATAATGCTTAATGAAATAAGCCAGTCAGAAAAAGACAAATACCACGTGATTTCACTCACTTGTAGAATTAAAATTGAAAATAAATGAACAAAAGGGAAAAAAAGGGAGACAGACCATAAACCGAACTCTTAACTATAAAGAACAAACAGAGGGTTACCACAGGGGAGGTGGGGGGGGGCGCTGGGGATGAGACAAACAGGGGATGGGGATTAAGAGTAGCTTTATCATGATGAGCACTGAGTAATGTACAAAATTGTTGAATTGTGGGATGCCTGGGTGGTTCAATTTGTTGAGCATCTGCCTTTGGCTCGGGTCATGATCCCAGGGTCATGGGATTGAGTCCCACATTGGGCCGAGTCTGCTTCTCCCTCTCCCTCTGTGTGTGCTCTCTCTTTAGCTCTTACTCTCTCTCAAATAAATAAAATCTTTAAAAAAAACAATTGTTGAATCACTAGTTCTAGTGATGAGATAGTTGGAAGCTTCCTTGGAGGAATGTCACACTTGTCCTACCAGGATTTGGGGAGTAGGGGAGGAGTTGCAGGGTGTCAGCTCCTGCTTTGTGCTCAGCTTGCCTTCTACTCCCTCATGAATGGGAGAGATCCAGGAAAACTGGGTAACTTCCCAAAAGGGTCCAAGCCATCACCTTAAACACCTTCTTCTTCAGCTAAAGACAAAAGAAAGATGTTGGGGGGAGCAGGTGAGGGATAGGCTAGTTATGGGAGGTTTTCAGGCAAAGCACAGTAAACAAAGGTTATGGTGACTATGCAGATTTAAGTTGCTACCTTCTCTATTGGTAAGATTTTCTAGAACTTTATTCTGCTCCTTTGTTTTGGAAAATCTGAAGCGCCGAGGAAACTCAAGCAGCACAAGGGAAAGCAGGGAAAACTTAGCTTTATTATTGCAGGCAGGACCAGCGGGATCATTTCCCAAAGGCTGAGCACCCAACAGGGCTAAGAGTGAGTATTTATGGTTACGGGTGATGGGGGATGTTAAGGGATGTTTTCTGAATCTCTCAAGGCCAAATGGCCCATTCATGTGGAAGTAAAATCTCAGGAGAGTGCTAAATCACCCCAGGGGACTTCTTTTTATTTTCTTAATCAAACAAGACTGGCAACTGGTCTTTTTCTTCTGTCTCAGCAGGAGCAATGACTTGTTATCTTATCTTAACCAAATGGAATGGCTATTTGGTCTTTTCTTGGGCCTCACCAGGAGCAAAGGGGAGCCAGATGTGGAAAGGGACTGGAGCCAGGGAGTCTCTATCCGCCTCACCTTTTCCACAGGAATGTCAGTGCAAGGTTAAAAAAAAAAAAGTTAAAAAAAAATAGAGAGGTCCTCAACTTGGAACCCATGCCAAATGTGAGAAAGTGCAAGTTTCCTCTGATGAAGTTTAGAATATAAGTGAGGTTTGGTGGAGTGAGGTCGGGAGTGGATGACCAAGAAAGAATTCTTGAAACATCTTTGGTGCAAAATTCTGGTTTACTAAAGCTTGAGGACAGGATTCCTGGGCAGAAAGAGCTGCTGCCCTGGGGTTGTGAGGGTGTTGGGTCCATGGTCAAAGGAACAAGACTGATACAAAGTGAAAGTCAAGCAAAGCTTTATTTTGTGCCAAGCATTGAGAATCAAGGCGACCATTCCGGGCCCCCTCTTACAGAGAGGCCAACCCCTCCCATCCTCACAGATTAGCTTTTAAGAGCAAAGTCCATGTGGTTGAGCCTGGCCACACAAAGGTGGCCAATGAGATTGCAACACACAGAGAAAGCTGCACAGTCATGCTAGGTCACACACAGGTGGCCAATTGAATTACAATTCACCCTATAGTAGCTACTTGAACTAGCTTATCACCTTGGTCAGAATTGGCCCCCAAAAGGCACCCCAAAGGTGGGGCCCACACTCCTTGGTAGCTAGGGAGACAGTATGTGCCCCCACTCATTGGATGTCTCCACCTGGCCCGATTCATCTCTGCATTTGGGCTCTGTTGCCTCCACCTGCCCTGCCCTGCCCTTGTATTTCGGCTCTGTTATCAGGGACTGGTCGACCATATTTTACTGGTTTCCTGGACTTGGTTTTAAGTAAGTTCCCCTGGTGGGGGTGGGGGGCAAGCTCAGTTTAAGTTTCACTGCATAAACAATAAAATCACTGTTTAACTGGACGGAATCGCTCTTGCTAAATAGGCTCTTACAAGGGCTGGCAGGTTTTATATGATGGGGTTGGGGGAGGTTAGGGAAAAAGGATGTTTCAATAAATTTTCATATGCTAAAGAAGACTTACAGGATACTGGACACCAGAGCTGCCTTGCCAGTGTCAGGGTCATTTTTTCCCTTCTTAGCAAGGGGACTAACATTAATCTTAATTAACATTAAGATAGTTGGGAGATTCCCAGAGAATGTCACAAATGTCCCACCCAGGAGTGGGGGTGGGAGAAGGTTGCAGAGTGTCAGCTTTTGCTTTGTCCTCAGCCAGCCTTCCGTTCCCTCATCACCTCTAAGTTATACTTAGACACACTCACTGACACCACATACATAGAAAACAAAGGTTCTAAATGATGTGGGAGACAAAGGTAGAAGAAAAAAAATTCTTATTTCCTTACTGCCTACAGCCCATTGACAAGTCCTTGAAACAGGCAGAGTGCCATTCCTCTAGGAACTCAGCTGCCTCCATGTTAAAACTTTGCTGAGGACAAAGCCAATCTTAGCCCGAACCCCAGATCCTGTAAGTCATCTTAACATATAAAAATTCTTTTGGAAATTTCCTTTATCTCTACCCCCACCCCCAAGATGCTTGCTGGCAATCACCTCCCAAACATACAACCCACACTATACATCTGAAGGGTCTCAGGACCAAGGTTTGACCGGATAGTAAAACACGACCTTTTCCTAACAACAGCTAGTCCCCTCCTGGTCCTGGAAACCTTGCTTCCAAATTCCCTAGGAACTTACCCTATCCCTGACTCCCTCCTAACTTGAAAGTATATAATGGGCCACTCCTCAGGACCCCAGTGCAGCTCTTTCTGCCCATGGGCCCTATTCCTGTGCTTCGATAAAACCATCTTTTTTGTGCATAAGACATCTCAAGAGCTCTTTCTTGGCTGTTGGCTTCAAACCCTAATGTCTTTCCTACAGCACTAAATCCATCTTTGTGGTGTTCATGACTTATGGCATGTTGCCCAGTATAGTCTGGCCCTTCCTTCACAAGATGAGTAATATCAAAGAATATAGGTGTTCAAAAGAAAAACCACATATCCATAATAGAGCCACTTAAGGCCCCAATCAGTAAACCAAGATTTAATAACTAACCTAACTACAGTTTCAACCCCCTCAGGAATGGACTTTTAATCGGCCAAGCTGGAATTTTCCAGGGGCCGTCTCCTGAAAAGTTCCACCCCTCTTAGGAGGGCAACCTTGCCTAAACACTGGATTCCTTCCTAATAAATGCTTTTTTTTTTTTTTTTTTTAAATGCCTTCTCTCAGCCTTTAAAAAAACCTTTCCTTTCCTGCAGCTCTGCAGAGCTTCCCTCTGCTTACTGGATAGAATGCTGTTCAGTGCAAGAATCATTTAACAAAGACAATTAGATCTTCAATTTTACTTGGTTGAATTTTTTTTTTTTTTAAACACAGGTCAATTTTTTATTTTTACCATCATCATTATTTGAGGTTCAGTTTAAAAGGGTCTCAGGAATGTTTAGACTGGTTTGTTTGCTGTTGTTGTTTATGTGGAGGAATATACAGTTAATGTTTAAAAGGAATGTGTTTAACCCTGTATATGTCTCAGGCTGTTCTGGCCTAGTCACAAAAACTGGGCAGAATTAATTGTCCTTAAACACGCACACAGATACACATATACACAAACATGTGCATGCATGCACATAAATCCTCTTTTCTTGATCTCCGGCATTCTTCAGGGCATATTTCTTTTTCCTAAAAAATTAGACTGTTTGGATTTCATTGCTGAGACAAACTTGAGAATCATGTGGTAAGCACTTCATGATCCGATGAGGCAAATGAGACCAGCGATTCTCAGGAGCTGCTCATAGTCACACAGCGGTATCAGCAGGGAGAGACTCAGAGGCTGGAGGTAGATCCAGGGCTCTGGCTCACAGCCTTTAACCCTTTCAAGTGGCCCCCACTTGTTCGGCCTGGAGCTGGGGTCAGCCCTTGAGGTCAGCACAGCCAGCAGCTCTGCTGACTGAGCCACTGGCAGAGTTTGGGTGCAGGAAGCAGGTGGCAGGGCCCTGCTGTGTGTCTGCAGCACAGAAGTAGGTGGCTGAGTCTGCAGGCTGGGACTTCGTGATATAAAAGGAACTCTGCTGGAGGGTCTTATCAAAGGTGGCCCTCAGTCTTCCTGTCTGTTTTTCACCCTCATTTTCACGTATTAGTAGCAAGAAGACAAGGTCTCTTCCCAGATCTTGTCGATACCACTGGAAGACCACTGGAGAATAATTCGTGTAGTTACAGGTCAGCACCACCTTCTCACCCTCCTGGATGCTCAGGGACTGTGGATTCTGTTCCATCTTTTGGCTGCTTACCCCTAGGCAGAAACACAATACCAGAAACAAGAGGTTTAGTCACTACATTGACACTCATAAGAGTTTTTTGGGGGGAGCAACTGGGTGGCTCAGTTGGTTGAACAGCCAACTCTTGATTTAAGCTGTGGTCATAATCTCAGGGTCCTGGGATCAGGCCCTGCACTCAGCTCAGTGCTCAGCAGGGAGTCTGCTTTAGGATTCTCTCTTCCTCTCCCTCTGCCCCACCTCTGGATCACTCACATGCTCTCTCTCTCTCTCTCTCTCTCTCTAAAATAAATAAATTTTTTTTTTCTTCTTAAAGGTTTTATGTATTTGTTTGACAGAGACATAGCAAGAGAGAGAACACAAGCAGGGGGAGTGGTAGAGGGAGAAGCAGGCTCCCGCAGAGCAGAGAGCCTGATGGGGTCTCTATCCCAGGACTCTGGCATCATGACCTGAGCAAAGGGAGATGCTAAATGACTGAGCCACCCAGGCACCCTTAAAATAAATAATTTTTTTTTAAGTATCATATTTTTCTTTTCACAACTTCTTCTTTGATATAACCAAAGAAGAAGCAGAATGGATCTTAGCCCTTCCCATCTCCATCCTGCGGGCTGGGTGCCTGGATCTCTTTGCCCTCATCACCAGGAAGCCTCCAACTCACAGTCCACTGGAAACCACAAAATCACCAGAATAACTCCCAGGAACAGTTTCATTCTTCTCCCCAGGGGTGGCCTGGCATGTGGACTCACTCTCCTGAAACGAAAAGCCATTCCCTTTAGTCTGGTGGGTGTTACTGAAGTTCATCTGTGGGAGAAAGTTTCTGCTTCCTACCCAATCAGTGACAAGCTTGTACAGCCCTCTACAGACACTCACTGACCTCATCCAGCTTTAGAGTGAACAGGGCTCAAAGCTGAGGGAGGAGCCAAATAGATAGGAAACAGCGCCATCTTGTGTTCAGAAGGTTTTTACAATAACAAAGTGTGTTGAAGACAAGTGCTTCTCACTGTGCATACAAATTACCTAGGGATTTTGCTAAAATACAGATTGTTTTTCATTATGTCAAAGATCAACACTATCACTATCCTGTTCCTTACAACATCCTTCTAGCCAGACTAAGAATCAAATCGTCATGAGACAGATTAATAAGAGAAAATTAAATCTGATGTGCTTACAGGGAATCCACGCAGACATGGAAATTTCAAAGACAAACTGAGGTTTCTACGTCATTATGAACTAAGGAAAAGGGGTTAGGGGTCTGGGACTTCAAAGGGAAGGAAGTAATTCACAAGAAGATGTAAAAGTAAGTATTTGCTAAGCAAATGTTTGCTGGAGGACTCAGAGACAATGGGACATAGAGGACTTTGATCAGACAGACTTTGCTAAGTTCCTCCCTGTCTACCATACTTAATTCACAGTATAATGTAGTTATTTACAGTGATAGCTGTCTTCCTGGAGCAGATACCCTATCTCAATTCTTTTTACGCTGGGGGGGGATGGTGTGTGGATAAGAGTTTTTCCTGAATCTGCTGGATTTTGATTGCCTTTTAACTGAAAATAACCTTCAAGCCAAAGTGACCCATTTTGGGGCAGCCAGTCTGTGGCCCCCACAGTTGGGTCTCCAGTGGGACTGGATAGTCTGTATTTCTAACAAGATTCCTGGCAATGCCGATGCCTCTACTTGAAGTAGCAGGACTATATGAATGTTCGTCTTGGTCCAGAAAAGGGAATTTTCAGTATTAAGATTTGATACAGGACAAATGATCACATTTCCAAAGGGTTCATTTCCACCGCCCTCACTATTCGTTTTCTACATCAGCCAGAGGATGTCACCAGCTGTCGATAATGTAAAGCACAGGAGAACACGTGCCTGAATTCTAGGAAAAGTGCTCAGATCCAGGGAGTGAACCTCCTCTCTTCACTCCTCCTGGCCTTCCCACAGGCAGGAAAATTATGGCTTTTGTAAGAGCCTATTCAGTCAGAGTGGCCCCACCCCGGCTGAACTGCCAATTTGTTGTAAAACTTAAATTGACTCTGCTCCTCCTCCCAGGAGAACTTACTTAAAAGCAAGTCCTGGAAACCAGTCCCACATAACAAAGTCCAAATACAAGGGTCGGTCAGGCCAGGTGGAGGTATTCAATCAGTGGGGGCGCATACTGTCTCCTAGCTACCAAGGAGAATGGGCCCCGCCCTTTGGGCACCTTATGGGCACCAATTCTAACCAAGGTGATAGGCTGGTTCAAATGTCTACTAGGGTAAATTGTAATTTAATTGGTCACCTAGCATAATGGTGCAGCTTTCTCTGTGTGTTACAATTTCATTGGCCACCTGTGTGTGGCCAGGCCCAACCACGTGGCCTTTGCTCTATTAAAGTTAGTCTGTGAAACAAACAGGGGTCGCCCTCTCTTGTAAGAGGTGTGGCCCCGAACGTTTGGTTTGATTCTTTTTTTTTTTTTTTTACAGATTTTATTTATTTATTTGACATACAGAGATCACAAGTAGGCAGAGCAGCAGGCAAAGAGAGAGAGAGAGAGGAGGAAGCAGGCTCCCCGCTGAGCAGAAAGTCCAATGCAGGAATCGATCCCAGGACCCTGGGATCATGACCTGAGCGGAAGACAGAGGTTTTAACCCACTGAGCCACCCAGGCGCCCCTAGATTTGATTCTTTTTTTTAAAAAAAATTTTTTTAAAGATTTATTTTTATTTATTTGAGAGAGAGACAGTGAGAATGAGCATGAGCGAGGAGAAGGTCAGAGGGAGAAGCAGACTCCCCATGGAGCTGGGAGCCTGATTCAGGACTCGATCCTGGGACTCCGGGATCATGACCTGAGCCGAAGCAGTCGTCCAACCAACTGAGCCACCCAGGCGTCCCCCTGTTTGATTCTTGATGCTTGGCACGAAATAAAGCTTTACTTGACCTTTGCTTTGTATCGGTCTCTCTCCTTTAATCATGGACCCATTATTGGGGGACCCAACACTTTGACTTCAAGAGATCTTTCTTCTTGATCTTGTTGAGATAGCGTAATAAATACTCACTTAAAATTCAGCCCCACATGAGGCTCTCTGCTCAGCAGGGAGCCTGCTTCCCTCCCCCCACCCCCCCACCTGCTGCTCTACCTACTTGTGATCTCTGCCTGGCAAATAAGCAAATAAATAGTCTCTTTAAAAAAAAAAATAGCAATCACACCAGCTCATATCTTGATAACCATTATAGATTCTCTTTACAAGTGCCATTTATTTGCTATATAATATTCCATTTGGATGACTAAGCCCTCCCCCCCCCTTTTTTTAATGGTTTATTTATTTATTTATTTGAGAGAGAAAGAAAGAGCAGGGGGAGGAACAGAGGGAGAGAAAGAGAGAATCCACAAGCAGACTCCTTGCTGAGCAGGAAGCCGAACATGGCGCTCGATTCCAGGACCCTGATATCATGACCTGAGCAGAAATCAAGAGTCAGACACTTAACTGACTGAGCCACCCAGGCACCCCAAGCCTTTCCCTTTAAGATTAGACATTTTCATTTTAAATTTGGCGTAATATAAATAACTTCCCAAATAACTTTGTAAATAATTATTTTCATATGCATGGAGGGTTTTCCTGAAGACAAGTTTTCCAGGGAAAAAATTACAAGGAAATTAATCTGGTTTTTACTAAGTCATGTTTTTTAATTACTTTCCAAAATAGCTTACAAAGTTATTCTCCCACTAGTGTATGTTTATTTCACAACATTTTGCTCAAATTCTCTGTTCTTTAATATTGCTATTAAATTATTCCTACAACTCCCTAATGTTTTTTTAAAGTTATTTCTATACATTTTTAAGAATACCAGTGGGTTTAAACATTTTCCATGTGTTTTGAACCATTTATTTTTTTCCTGTGCAAGTGTCCTCATCACATCTTCTGTATATTTACCTATTTCGATATTAATGTTTTCCTTTTTAAGCACATAGAAATTATGCAGAAGAATTATTAATCTTTTGTGAGATTAACAGCAAGTTATCAGTAAACTGGTTTGAATGTAATTTTGGTCATTTTTTTCATATAATAAATTAGTTTTTAATATTTATGTAATTAATTATTCTATTTTTCCCATGATTTCATTCACTGTTCTTAAGTTTAGAAAATTCTTCTTCAGTTTGTTGACTAACACGCATTTATATTTTTTACTAACAACTCTTGATTTAATTACTTTAATCTCTCTGGAATTTATTTCATCATGTGAGGTACTTCATTTATTTGCACAGCCAATATTTATTGATTGCCTATTGATTTTGCAACACTTTCATTTTCAAATAGTCAACTTTGTGCTTTTCAAATTAGAGTACTCTTGCCTCAAGATAAAATGTAATAAATATCATGCATCAGCTAGGAGCACTTTTATTACTGAAAAATTGGAGAATAGGTAAATTATTTACAAGGTTATGTCGCGTTAAAATTAACATGGATATATAATGCAGTAAAATAAAGATGATAACTCAAAAATTTTAAAGTAAACATGAGATTGTTTGTACTTTCGTCAGACTACTTTGGGCGACTCTGCCCGCACATCCAGATTTCAACAAGGAAACGGTCATGTTTGGTGGCCCTCCCCTGTAGGGATGCTTCAGGAGAAAGTATGAGAACCTCTTATCTGAACAATTGATTCAACAGAATTTGAGGATAATCCTGTTCTTCCCCATAATTTAGAATTCCTCTTTTGTTTTATTCAAAGTCTTTCATATTCAAGTCCATTCCTTGTTTTTCCACTGTCTTTGTACTAGTTATTACTATCATTTATATTGGTATTATCATTATTGGCTACTACATATAACAAGCTATTTAAAGGGTAACATTTGAATTAAGAAAAGTATTTAATCATTCCCACAAATATAAGGGAATGATTAAAGAAGAAATAAAATGGTGACATAAAATCACTCATAAAATCATTAAAAGTTCAATTTCTTAAGATTTGATAAACGTGAATGCTCAGATTATGATATAATGTTAAATGGAAGTAAGTTCAAATACCAGTCTGCGTGCTTCTTTTTTTTTAATATTTTATTTATTTATTTGACAGAGAGAGAGAGAGATCACAAGCAGGCAGAGAGGCAGGCAGAGAGAAGAGGAAGCAGGCTCACCGCCAAGCAGAGAGCCCGATGCAGGGCTCGATCCCGGAACCCTGAGATCATGACCTGAGCTGAAGGCAGAGGCTTAACCCACTGAGCCACCCAGGCGCCCCATGTGTGCTTCTAATCTTTAACAAGAGTTTAATAAAGAAGGTATACCAGATGTTAGCCATGATTTATCTGGATAATAACGTTATGTTTGAACTTCCTATTATATATATATATTTTTCGTTTTCCTCCTATAACGTGGAGTTAATATTTCTATAATCAGAAAAAGTTAATGAATGCTATTATTAAAAGGTAAAAAACCGGGGCGCCTGGATGGCTCTGTGGGTTAAAGCCTCTGTCTTCAGCTCAGGTCATGAACCCAGGGTCCTGGGATCGAGTCCCGCATTGGTCTCCTGGGATTGAGCCCCGCATTGGTCTCTCTGCTTAGCAGGGAGCCTGCTTCCCCATCTCTCTCTGCCTGCCTCTCTGCCTACTTGTGATCTCTCTCTCGCTCTGTCAAATAAATAAATAAAATCTTTTTAAACAAATAAAAGGTAAAAAATCTTTCCATCAAGAAGAGTACTCCCTGACATTGTCCTTTGTAAAGTGTAACTCTGAACAGTACCCAAAACATGAACCTTAAAGCCAGATACTTAACTAAGAAATCACTAACTCCCTTAAGTGTTCATTTCAAATGTTCTTACACTTATTGGGTCATTCTGAAACTGACATTCTTTAAGATCATTTAGAATATTTATACATATATATATATTTTTAAAACAATGTTTATTTAAGATGGAATATGGCAAAATCTCTGGCTTGAAGGCTGGTAACAAAGGGAAAAAGAGTGGGGCTTCCACCCCAGTCTTAGGTTTGGGGGCAGGCTGCAGGTGCCTGGGGACCACTGTGCTCTTGTTGCACAGAAGTAGGTGGCTGAGTCCCTAGGATGGGTGGCTGTGTCTTGCAGGGAAAGATGTTTGTCCTTCTTATTAAATAGGACGGTGAGTCTTTGTTCTTGTTTCTTGACCACATTTGAAAGAGTATATATAAGCAACTGGAGGCCTTTTCCAGGTTCTTGCTTGTACCAAAAGAAGTAGTCAGAGGCACTGTCTGTGTAAGTGCAGTTGATAACAAAGCTGCCTCCCTCCCGGACAGTCAAGAAAGAAGGGTGCTGCTGTATCTCTTCTCCTCTACTCAACCCTGTGGGGGAAAACAAAAAAAAAAAAAGGTCAGACAAAATCATTAGGTCATCATTCTCCAGAGTTTTTGTTTCTTTTTTGCTGCAGCAACTTCAGGAAGTCTGGAAAAAGCTAATCTCCTTTTCAGACTTCTAATACTAAGACACCCTTTACCCCAAAGTTTTCCACTCACAGTCCAGCTGCAGCCACAAGAACAGGAACATGCCAATAAGTGTCTTCATTGTTTCCAGCTGGGATCTGCAATCTCCAGCCAGGAAAGTTACTTCTATTACCAGGTTATTTCTTTCCTTCCTCAAATACACAGCGGTTTCTTAAACTGTCTACACAGGCATCTGCTTCTGTCTTTAACTTACTCTCACAGTCAACCAAAAGGACCCTTTCACATAATCTGCATCAGCAGAGATGCTTCGCCATCTTGTGGTCGGGTGCCCAACTGCAAAACCAGCTGGTCCAATCCTCTTTTCTCCTGTATCTATGGGAGAGGAACACACAAAACAGCAATAGATGAAATAAATTAAGTTCTTGTCACCTTCGCAGTGGGGATCCTGGTGATCGGAGCTGAAGTGATGGGGGGGACTACCAACTGATGATCAGTAGACGTCTTTATTTCTTACAATCACTTCTTTTATAACTTCCACAAGATCCAATTACAAACAGGATATAGATTTATGTGCAAGATGTGGGCTACATGTGAGATGTGATTTGCGTGCAGGCAATCAAGTGAGACAAGTGAACAACCATTATCTTGTAGCTTTCAGTGATAATATCTCTTAGCTTTAAATGACAAGAGCAAGTTAAGGATTCTCCACACTTATCAGATCCATCTAAAGGAGGACAAGAAAACACTCCAGGGATCCTCCCATGTTTAATCTGGCCTTGACCCAGGAAGACTCTTGCCCTCCACCTCATGGAGTTTTCTCACAGGATTCGACATGACCCCAGTCACCTTGGTGAGGATCCAGGTTGTGTTACAACAGTTCTGAGTGTGTCTCCAATCAGAAGTTATATGGATTAGCAGAAAGCAAGCATAGTGAGAAGGTAGGGTTCAGAATTCCATTACATCTTCTCAACACAGTATTGAGTCATTTTAAATAAATTTGAAGAAGTTACATGTTTCCCACATTTTTTCAACAGGCTTAGTCTACTTGAAATCAGGAAAATGTCAATGGATAAATGCATAAAGAAGATGTAGTATATAGGGGCACCTGGGTGGCTCAGTCAGTTAATCATCTGACTCTTGATTTTGGCTCAGGTCATGATGTCAGATCTGTGGGATCAAGCCCCGACTAGAGCTCTGTGCTCACCATGGAGTCTGCTTGCCCCTTTCCCTCTGGTCCTCTCCCCCAACTCTCTCTCTTAAACTTACACAGTGTTATATGTCAATTATATCAATTTTTTAAAAACCTGATGAAGAAATAAATACATAATTTTTATTAATTTTTTTAGTGTAGTTGACACACAATGTTAACATTAGTTTCTGGTGTACATCATAGTGATTTGACTAGTTTAAACATTATGCTCTGCTCCCCACAAGTGTAGCTCCCATCTGGCACCATACAGTGTACTACAGCACCATTGTCTATATTCCCTATGCTGTGCCTTTTATTCCCATGACTTATTCATCCCATAACTGGAAGCCTGTATCTCCTGCTCCCCTTCCCCCCATGTTGCCCCTCCTCCACCCTCTCCCCTCAGGCAACCCCTAGTAAATACATCTTGAATGCAATCACAAATTTCAATATTCACCACCATAACCTTAATCCAGGCTATTATCTGCCCTCACCTGGACTGTTGCAATAGTCTTCTAACTGGTCTCCTTCCTAGTTCTGCCCTCTACAACCCACTCACTACATAGCAGCAAGACAGTACTAGAACATAAACTAGATCATGCCAATGTGGAGCTCTTATTTAGTCAATGACTCTGATATTATATTTAGAATAAAATCTATACTCCTTTCAAAGATCCGCAAGATCTGGCCCCAGACTACTTCTCCTACCTTATACTTCTGATACTATCTTATACTTCTGATTCTCACTCCCCTGAATTTGCTGGCTTTGCCTAATTGTTTTTTATTCTTCAAGTCTCAGATTCAAAGCCATGTTTTTATAAAAACTTGTACATGAATGTTCATAGCAGCATTATTCATCATAGCCAAATGGTGGAAATAACCCAAATGTCCATCAAATGACAAATGGATAAACACAATGTCATATATCTCTATAACAGAACATCATTCTGTCTTAAAAAGGAATGAAATACTGAGACATGCTACAACTTGGATGAATCTGGAAAATAGGCTACAGCGAAGTAAGCCAGACACTAAAGGACAAATATTATGATTCGTTCCACTGATAGAAGGTACCTAGAACAGGTTAATTACTTAATTATATGACACAACTCTGAATATCTCAAACCTTGATTCTCTTCTTCTACCCACATCCTTAAGTACTGAGGGCCATAGGACATACCCAAGCTAGTTTTGTGCAGTTTCACATCCTAATACTGGGTGAATGGACAATAGTAGGCAGAAGGAACAGTCCAGGAAGCAATTCCACACTAGGAATGGTTAGCAGAAACTTAACTATATATAGAAATCACTATAAATCACGTTAAATATATCTCATTAATGTAAACTAAATGTGTCCTCAACTCAATCTCACCTCTGCCAGATTTCCCAAAAATGTTTGGAGCCACTCCAACACCACCTAACAAGGGCAAGCCTGGCAGAGGTGTAGTTAGCATGGGAAAAAACTGGTTTTGTCCAATTGCTCTTAAAATAGCTTACTTCCAAAACTTTCAGATACAGAAAATGTGACTGTATTATAGGACTCCTCCCAGAACTTGGCCTCCATCAAGTTTTATTGGGTCTTGGAAGCTCTTCCTGTCTTTGTGCCATAGTCTTGGCCCCCATGTCCCCCTATGAGCTGTTCCCCCAAACATGGACTATGACCCTTCTGAAACATAAATCAGATTAGAGCACCTATTTAAAACCCCTCAAATGCTTCCCATTTCATAAAGAATAATATATGAATGTAAACATAATGGTATAAGGCCACATATGATAGGGCCCTTAACTATCTCTTTGACATATCACTACCACTCCCCCCTCACTACCTTCTAGGAACATGAGCCTTCTGTCACAAATATATCAAATTTGCTTCTGCCTCATGGCCATTGTTGCATTTGAAAACTTCCTTCTCCTAGGTTTTATCATCTTGCTTTTTTGTCATTTTTGTCATTGAAGACAGTTTAAATGTCATCATTCCAGAGAGCTCAGATGTCATCACTGTGATTGTCTTTCATATTACTTTATTTTCTTAATGTCTCTTAAATCTTGAAGTAATTTATGCAATTGTTTCCTTGTCCTATCTCCCCACAGTAGAATAAAAATTCCACACATACAGGAAACTTAATCTGTACTATGGAATTAGATATCTTCAGCCAGATACTGGTGCCTATCATATCACACTACAGAATAAATATTTGTTGAGTGAATGCACATCTGGATGATCTCCAAATGAAATAATTTTGACTACCTCTCTTAGAAGAAAGCAGATCCCCGGTAGGGCCTGGTAGGCCCAGGGTTGAATCCTGGGATGACCCTGGTCTCATTTGTCTTCTGGCCTCTGCTGCCTGGGTCACTGAGACCTTCTGGGGGAGGCAGTGGGTGCTTCTGTAGAACTGAGGATAATAGGTGAGTCCTCACTTCATAAGGGACCTCGAACCAGCTTTTCCTTTGATGTCACTAGTGGAAAATTATCAAAATATGCTTCTTTATTCCTTGACTTTTATGAAAACATTCTGCATATTTATCACTGTAAATAATGTGATTTGTAAGTTTCTGAGAAGGTAGTCAGAGTGTAGGGATTGAGAACATGGGATCTGAAGTCAGATTGCTTCTCTTCCAAGAGTGGGCCTGTGGATTAGGAACTTGGCTTTTTAAAGTCAGTTACCTTTTTATTTCTTAAGCTTCTAACTCTTGTTGTAAAAAAATGGGGGTGGGGACAACACAACACCTGCACTATAAGGTGTCAAGGAGATGACATGATACTAAAGATGTTTGTACAATGCTCACCGCACATGCTGTTATCCAAACGTTAGCTATTTGCTATTAGCTACATAGCTACTTTGCTATTATATTTATTATTCAGAACCTCCAGGAACTAAAAGTCACAGTCATAAGCAGGGCCAAATAAAACCAGGCTCTTTTTCACCCTTCTCCAAAGCTGAGCTATGCGTTCATATTAACAGGTCCGTTGTACCTGCCGCACACAACATGGGTGGGGTTCACACCATAAGAACTTATTTAGTGTCTGCTCATTGAAGCTCTCTAGCTTTTGACCCTGAGTTGGATGTTTCTACTGTTTCCTTAAACATGGATTTGAATCTTGCCATTGTTTTTAGAATCTATAAGGGCTCCATGTTAGCAGTATAGGTTTATAATTATAGAGAGAAGGAAAAGACTGACCAAACGAATAAGGAAACTCAAGGCTACACATCCCTGCTGTACAAGGCCTCCTGGGGGAAGGGCGGGGGGTGCTGCAGGTGCAGCTGCAGTTTGGGTGCAGGCTGCAGATCACCTGGGAGCACTGTGCCTCCACTGCACACAGGTAGGTGGCTGAGTCTTCCAGTTGAGAGGCCCTGATGTAGAGGGTGCTGGACCATTCCTTAGTATTCACTGTGCAGTTTAACCTCCCACTGTGCTGCATCCCTGAAGCTATGAAAAACAGCCGGGTGAGGCTGCCGCCCCTGGGGTGCTGTTGGAACCACTGCACACTGTATGGACTCCTAGAAAAATTGCACTTCAGAGTAGAGCTGGCTCCTTCCTGAAGGCTCAGGGCTGAAGGGCTCTGCTCCACATTCATCCCTCTCACCCCTGCGTGGAAAGAGAAAAACAATGATATCACTGGGGAGTCATAGATGTAGTTTTTAAACCTGTGAAGTATCCCAAGAAACACCCCTGAGGATGTAGGACTCTAGGAGCTCAGTGTCAGCTCCCCCCACCCCTTCCAGCTGTGGGCCACTCCCCAGCCCCAGCCCCATCTGGAACATCCCTACTCACAGCAAACCTGGAGCCACAGGAGCCCCAGCAGTGCTCCCCAGTGTCTTGTCATGATTCCTTGTCTAGTTGCTTAGTTACCAACACCCCTTCTGTGCAGATTATAGAGTCTTGGGTCTAGATAAGTTGTGTTCTTACAGTCAGTCCATTCCACCACAATCACAAAACACCAATCACGCTCACATTTGAGCTTTGTCATTTTCCTTAAGAGGAAACTCTACCCATGATGGCCCAGCCCTGGCTGAGTGTGTAAGGTTTCTCGGGGGTGTGCGCGTGTTGGAGGTGGAGGATTCAGGCTGGAGGGGAGAGAGGAAGGACTAAAGGAAGATATCCAACTTTCCCAGTCTTTCTGTTTTGTTTTTCAGAACTCTTTTAGGTATGGAAAGTCTGAACAGGGGGTAAGGAAAGTGAGATGACAACTCAGACAGAAATAGGGACCCTGTTGGGTCAATACGTCCTGGGAGATAACTGCAGCGAGGCTGCTTTCTAAACAGGGATCAACACATGTACTTTAACAGAGAATGGAGAATTTATTTATATGGAATATATAACAAAGGAAAACTGTTTCAGAGTGCATATCTTTTTGCTAATCTCCTTTGTTAGGTAAGTAAATTCAAATAAAAGGAATTAAAATCATTTTGTAAATGTAGAAAATATAGATTTGTTTTATAACCCAAGGTAGTATATGTCTTACAATAAGACTTCAATTGGTAGTAAAAGAAAGAGGACACATACAGGATGGCCACCTTGCTCTCATTCCCAGCCCCTCTCTTCCCACCCAATCCTTTCCTTTCAGAGCCTGAGACCTCCATGGCTGATTCCACTGAACATGTGATGAGGACATTTTGGAGTTCAGACAAAGTGTTTCTCCTTTTCCTCCCCATCTTTCCTTACACATCTCCTTTTCCTCCTCTCTCTACTTTCATTCCTCAGATCCTTCATTTCTTTTTCTCTTTCCCCAAAGGAGATAGGGGAGAAAAAATTTTATCTGTGACAGGAATAATTTCTAAGTCATTGGAGTAGAAGTTCATTTTAAGAATTTTTAGTTATAAAAATTAGGAGAAAAGGAAAATATAAGTGTTTTCTACTGGAGCCTCCAGCCCACTTGGATTTAACAGATTCCTATTCTCAACTGCACTCCAGTAATCATCTCTGTCTTATTAGCACAGTCCTGGTCCCCCTCAACCCGATCCATTAATGCACTTATGGAGATCAGAGCTCCACCTCTTTGAGATTATATTAAAATGGAAGAGCTGAGTAAATGACAGAAACTTTCAGTAAATATTCTCCCTGTATGCTTAGTGATCTTATTTTCTCACATTTTCCTCAGTCCCTTCCTCTACTGTTAACCTTCATTTTCCATTTTCAAATATTGACACACACAGATGGAATTATCTAGTATCTTAAGAAAAGTTGCTCAGTCAGGGGGAGGCCTAGAGTCCCCTCTCATGGATTAAAACTATCAACATAGACTGTCATGGTACTCTCCTGCCTGGTCACTGGTCAGATGGGCAATTCCCACACAAAACCACTGTCCCATGGGAAGTGATCGTCTGAACAAGTTCCAGCCTCCAGTCTGTTGGAGCCACTGTGTTTTTCTCATGAATTGTCTTTTCCTCACAAATCCTGATTCTTTGAAGAGTACCACCATGTCTGCACCAAGATATAAGCAGTTTAGTCCCCTCTGCCCTCTTGTCTTAATAGAACATGAGATCTTATTGAAAATGCCCCAGGTTGGTCCCTTTGAGTCACTTGAAGTCTCACATTCTCCAGAAGTTTGTGTTCATCTCTCCCTGCAGTCCCAGACTCTGTGTCATTCACAGCACAGAAGTACTTGGCCGTGTTGCTCCCATGGGCTGAGGGTTTCCTCAGGTGGAAGGAGGTTTTAGTCTTCCGAAATTCAGCCTCAAAACCTATGATGCCTTTAACCAGAGTGTCCCCTGATATGTACAGGAGGAGAAGCTGGAGGCCTTGGTTGGGGTTCTGCACATACCAGTAGAGATAGGACTGGAGAGAAGATGAGTGGCTGCACCTCAGCTCCAGAGGGGATTCTTCAGAGACAGTGACGTGCACATCTGGCTGGGTCACCGACTGGGCTCCGGTTCCTCCTGAAACATCAATGCTGAGTCAGTGAGTCCAGAATCTTGCACATTCCATAATAAGCACAATAAGCACATTCCAGAGAGTTTGGAAGAGTCCTTTCCTTGACAAATTCGACTTCTAAATTCTTCATATGCCACTGTCTGCAAAGAGGTGGCTCCATCTGGACTCCTCAAGTCAACTCTGCGAAGGAGGAGCTAAAGGAACGAAGCGGAGCTTCAACTTTGTTTTTCGTTTGTACAACATCGCCCTCTGGAGGCCAAACAGAAGTAGTTCTTCTAGTAAGCCTTGTCCTGTCCATTGTTACTTCAGGCGTCATTGGAAAGGGATTCACAAAGGAACAGGCAGAATCCCTAATCAAAACTCCCACAAGTGGGAGTTTTAAGCCAAAAAAGGTTTAAAAAGTAAAAAATAAAAGAAGGTAGGTTCTTCTTAGTAGATAAGTAATTAAAAGAATATTAAAAAATGAGAAAATGAAATTATGTTGTTCTTTTCCACAAAAGTAAAAATTTAAAAAAAAATAATTAGAAACTGCAGAGGGAAAAATGTACAAGAAAGAGGTGATAAAAATGTGAAATTATTTTAAAGAACATAGGGAATTTAGAAAAAGAAAACCTGGGGCGCCTGGGTGGCTCAGTGGGTTAAAGCCTCTGCCTGCGGCTCAGGTCATGATCTCAGGGTCCTGGGATCCAGCCCCACATAGGGCTCTCTGCTCAGCAGGGAGCCTGCTTCCCCCCTCTCTCTGTTTCTGCCTCTCTGCTTACTTGTGATCTCTGTCTGTCAAATAAATAAATAAAATCTTTAAAAAAAAAAAAAAAAGGAAAGAAAAAGAAAACCCAATTAATGATGCTAGGAATTTTCGGGGGGGGGGGCGGCGGCTATGGCACTGGTTTGTTTGGGTTTTGGTTTTTTTTTTTTTTTTTTTAAAGTAATCTCTACACCCAACATGGACCTCAAACTTACAACCTTACAACCCAGAGATCAAGAGTCGCATATTCTACCAACTGAGGCAGCCAGGCTCCTTGACATTGACTGTCTAGAGTAGGAAATATTCTCTCTACATTGCCTTACATTGAGAGGAATAAACACACTGACTAACATGATGGACCAGTAGGTAGAGGCTATGGATCCTATTTAAAGACAGAAGTAAAAAGTAATATAACTATCAAACATAATATAAATGAGCTTTCATTGTGGGAAACAAATGGTTAGTAACAACTTAATTAAGCAGTGAGTATTCCTGTTTTTCATAACTTCATCTAAGACTGAGGTCAATATGGAAAAATTTCTATAAAATTTCTATAAAATCTAAGTTAAGAAGTTAGGCATATCTAACAAGTTTTGGGAAGAGTGATAAATTTCTCCTGAAACCCTAAGCCTTTCACCTGCCTCCAGCCTATAAGAGAAGTTGATATATATAGAAAGGAAGAAAGAATTCTTTGAAAAGTATTCATAGACAGGGCCCTGGGGCATTTCCTCTGTCTTCTTCCTAAGAAAAGAAATATTGTCCTCCAAGCTAAGTGGCGTAGCACGAGAACCCCTGAGAAGGCTGGGGAGAAATTGTGTGTGTGCATATGTGAGTCTGGAAACGCATCTGAGTAACACAGACTACGTGCCTGTAATGTGCTTGGTGCAGTGATGAGACTTAAGCCAGAGCCCTGCTCTCATGAGCACTTAATGAATATTTCTGCTCTGCTCGCTATGATGGAAGCCATAATGCTAAATCAGAACAGGGTTGTGTACTTTGATAAACTACTGACTGTCAGAAACCCAGACAAAAAGTCATCCTGGTCTTTGCAATACAAAGGTCTGAACATAATCATTTATTTACACACACTATCTTCAGCCGGGAGGCAGAGAGTCACCCATCCATCCTGGGAGTCCAGTCACCAATCATTCCATGAACCATCATTTATCCACTTGAACTTTTTTGAAAGCCATGCCTTGGGGATCATTTTGCAAAAAAGTCATGTGATCTTTCTACAGAAAAACAGCTATTCGATTTATTGATTTTTTTTTTAAGTCAAAGATAACAAGACCTAGAATTTTATCTCCCCGCCCCAATTTCTTATATTTCTTTAGGTCTTCTCCAATTTATGAAGAGTCTGAACCCACAAGATTTTATGTCATCCTCCAGTTTTATAGGGTTGGCAGATCAGGTTTCATAACCTCATTAGACAGAAATGATAATATGGGATATTCATAGCATTTGTCTGGCAGGTATTGATTAAGTGCAGGACATTTAATGTGATACTATTTTAAATTTATTTTTATTATTTTATTTTATTTTTATTTTAAAGATTTTATTTATTTACTTCCTTATTATTTGAAAGAGTAAGAGAAAGAGAAAGAGCGTGCACATGAGGGTGGGAGCGGCAGAGGGACGAGGAAGAGGGAGAACCTCAAGCAGACTCCATGCTGAGCTTGGAGCCTGACACAGCTCTCTGTCTCACAAAGTTGAGATCATGACCTGAGTCAAAATCAAGAATTGGACATTTAGCTGACTGAGCTACCCAGACACCCCTAGTGTGTTATTATTTTAACTTCATAATAACCCTGGAAGATAGCATTATGACCTCCATTTTATAGAGGAGGGATTGAAGTTCAGATACCATTAAGTATTTGACCAAAGAATAACATCTGAGATTCAAATCCAGAAATGCCTGCCTCTATAGCTTATTCATTATCACTCTGTTTTGTTACCTGAGGGCAAGTTGCAAAGATGAAATACAACTAGGATTTGAATTCACTGCTTCTAATCCTGCTGTTTTTTCTACCACCCCTCAGTGGCCATTATTTCAAACTGCTCAACATGCAGATTCCCACTTATAAAACTAGAACTTAAACTTCAAACCTAATTGTGTTGATTGCTTATAGTCAGTGACTCCTTGAAAGAACACAAACCATACTCCTAGTTCCTCTATCTCCAAGACAGGGTTCTTTTCCTCCTAACTACAACCAAGGCATCACCTAGCTGCATGAACAAGAATGAGACTTCAATGAGGATAGAATTTTTTGAAGATTTTTCTGGGCCAGCATTCCACCTATAATTTCCTTTCATGGATCAGTAATCCACAGAATAGTCTAATGTCTTCCCTAGATAATCACACATGACCTCTCAGCTATGATATGGGTATCTACTTTCATAGGAACTTTATAAAGGTTCCCATCTACCCAACCCTCTCAAGTCTCAAGTCAAGAGTGTGGCTCGACTCTCTGCTGCTAGTTTGGGCAGAAGCTCCGGGGACTTAGAAGTCACTCTGAATTTGCTACACAGACATAGGTGTCTGAGTCTCGAGGCTTCAAATCTGTGATGTGCAGGGAGGTGTGTTACTTGTCTTTGTTCAAATGTTGTGAATCTCCTTTCCTCCTTTTGTCCATTTGAGATTATGGAAACCAGAAACTCAGGGCTTTTTCCCAGATATTATCTGTAATACATGTTGTACAGGGAAATCAGTCTTCTTAAATGCACCTGAGAGAAGGGCTGGCTATATCCTGAGCATTCAGTGACCCAGGATACTGCTTCCCCTTCAGCAAGCTCCTTGCCCCTGTTTAGAAAGATGTCAGCCAACAGAGATGAGTTTATGGGCTCTAATGCTCTGTAACTTTTGTTTTCCCATAATACCACTTCTCCACCAAACCCCAAGATGAGCTAGACAGAAATACTCTTCCATTCTATGGTCTATCGGTCTCAATAGAAAATGCCATCAAATATTGCTTTCCTCATTGTCAAAATCAGTGACAATAATAATACCCTTACAGTCCTGATGAAGCCGCAGGAGCACTAGCAAGATTCCTGGGAGCTTTGTCATTATTCCTGTCTCCCTCTGGACCCCAAAGGACCCAACTCTGGAAAGTGATCATAACTCACAATCTCTGTTTCTGTCTCATATTGTAAAAATAGTCCCTCATATCAGTCAGAATTTTAAAACGCTCCCCATTCCCTCCTCTCTCATCATCTCCATTCTCCTTGCCATGCAACCCACATCGGGGAGTGAGATGAGGGAAGAGAGACGGGGCCACAAAGAGAGGGAGAGATCTAAACACACAGGAGACTCAGAAACCTCCTCACAGATGCTTCAAAATGGCCAAGGGAGTGTGCACAATTTGTGTGGCTATATATAATAATTTGACAGAGGCTAAATTTTTCAAAAGCCAAGAAACATGTCATCCATGCTGTGTGCAGTGTTCATTTATATGAACTATATGTGCATAGTGCATTTGTGCATGTGAGAGAGAGAGAGAGTATGTGTGTGTGTGTGTGTGTGTGTGTGTGTGTGTGTGTGTGTGTTTAAGAACAGAAGGACACCAGTAAGCTAAGCAACAGTAGTATAAATGCCATAGACAGCCTCATTCTGTATGCTTGAGCAGCCCAGGGACAACGGCGGGATGAAGACACTGCAACCTATTCCCTTTTATACTTTTTGAATTTTTGACCATGTAAATGGAATACCTATTTAAAAATAAGGAAGTCTAGATGTTTTAAAATAATAAAATGATATGTGGATTTGCTAATGCCTTCTGAAAATAGTAAAATAAAATCAACTTTTTTTCAAAAATTTTATTTATTTGACAGAGTGAAAGAGGGAGAGAAAGAGAGAGCACAAGCAGGGGGAGCAACAAAGGGAGAAGGAGAAGCAAGTTCTCCACTGAGCAGGGAGCCTGATGAGGTGCTCGAACCCAGGACCCTGGGATCATGACCTGAGCTGAAGGCAGATGCTTAACTGACTGAGCCATCCAGGCACCCCAATAAAATAAACATTTTAGAAGGCACTACTTTTGGGTTTCCCCCAGGGCTGTGCCTCCCACCCCACAGGGGGATACAGCACAGGTGCAGCCCCATCTGTCCCACTGTGTATCACTCATGGAGCAAGAATACACATCAGTGTCTCTGAGGGCAGCCCAGGGCAGGCTCAGGGTGCTGGGCCTCCTGTTCCCAAGGATAAACAGAGATGCCACTTCATTTGCCACACTTGTCTTAAATCCTTGAATAGAAAATTGTGTTTACTGGTTGGGAAACTGTTGGTACCAGAAGATATACTTATTTGTAGTGATTTATTATGCTTATTTATAGTGATTTATAGTTGGTGTGGTTAAAGGCATGTTTGCTTCTTGCCCTTAATATGAGTCAATGAATTTGGGCTGGGTAATATTAACAAGGCTCAAAGTACCAGGAAAAGGAATAAAAACAGAACAATAGCTCCTATCCTGAAACTGAAGTGAATTGAAGGTTCTACTTGGCACCCTCCAGTTTCTCTGTCATAGTCAAATCCACCCCCACAGCCACCATATATAGGCACATACCATTTATTTCTCATTCGTGTTTTAGGACAATTTTTTAAATATTTTGAGAAACTCTTCAACATGTGTACAAAAGTAATGTCTCTTCCCTGGAGAGACCCAGGGCTTAGTAACACAGAACATCTTTATTGTCCTTTATTGCCCTCGAATAAATGGTAATGTTCTATATAGAGAAATACAGGACCCCAGAGCCAGCCCTCGACATGTTGAGTAAAGAGCAATGCTGGCAGGAAAGATTCCTGATTCCAGTCCAGGCCACATCCCAGTTCCTTGTAATCCCAAAACAACTCACCCAAAATCAGGAGCACAGCCACTTTTGTCACTTGCTCATATTCTAGGTTTAAACAAGGACACAGGGTTTAGGCTCTGTTGTGGAGTCTGAACCTGGACTGGGCTACAAACTGGGAAAGAAGCACAGCAGAAAGAGCCAGAGCCCTCACTGTCAGCTGCCACCAGAGGCCGTCCCCAGCAGCAAACCAAGAGCAGGGACAGCACCTTCTCAGAATGAGCCTCCCCTGAAGGTTCAACTGCGCACTCAGGAAGAATGAAGGGTAAAAGTTTGCAGGGGCACCTGGGCAGCTCAGGTGGTTAAGCATCTGCCTTTGGCTCAGGTCCTGAACTCAGGGTCCTGGGATCTAGCCCCGTGTTGGGTTCCCAGCTTCTCCTTCTCCCTTAGCAAACCTCCAAGCCCTGGCTCATTCTCTCTCTCTCTCTCTCAAATAAATTTTAAAAATATTAAAAAAGAAAAAAAAGTAAAAGCTTCCAGCACAACAGCATAGCAATTTGGATTTCTTTTTAGATCTTTGCTAAGGTATAACTCCTTATAGATTTGGTCCAAATGAAGCAAATACATCAGAGGGTAGATTCTGTGGGCTCCTTATTCCCCATCACTTTTCTGCAGTCTCAGAAGGTGGTCATTGACTGTAGTCAGTCTGATATTCATAGAGCTGAGATTAACACCCCTGACCTAGTACTATATGCCTGAAAATCCTTACCACTGGTCTTATGCAGCCAGATGAGCAGAGAACACTAATCTTATTCCATAAAAGAGCACATGAGCCCATCTGAACTAGACTTTTCATCTCCTGACACTCTAGGATCCTTTAATAATCAAAGTCCACACCTAACATCTGTTTCTCAGTCTTCATTTTAACAAATGTGTAACAGGGCACCAGCTCCCTCACTAGTCCCTCCTGACCAGTGAGAGTGGGACATTTGAGGCAGAATCATCCAACTAACCAGGGAGAAATGAAGTGAGAAAGATACACAAGTTCAGAGTCAGACAGACCTAAATCCAAGTCCTAGCTCTGCCACCTTTTAACCTTGGACAACTCATTCCTCTGATTTCTTCATCTCCATCCTTATCATCTGAATCACACGCCAAGTACTATGTCCCGTAGAAAGTAATTGTGCAAGATTATATACATGACTTTTTTTAAATGCCATTCACTCTCCCATCAAGACATATGCAATGTAAATTCAATAATAATAACACACATACAGACACAAAACAACAAAAAACATCATTTAGGAAAAGAGACAAATCCAAAAGACACAATGTTAATTGTATCAGCTAATTGCCATAACCAAAACATGTTAGATACTCACATAAATGTGTTGTGAGTACTTTGCTCTTATAATATGGAAATGGAATATCACTAGAAAATATTTGGGAGCTGCCTCTTTTAGGTCTAGAATTGCCCAATGTATTCTGAGTGAACAATTTTTCCATTTCCCCAAGTAAAAGATCAGTGAGCGCTAATGATTTCTAGTAACATTTTGACAGAGTAAATACCACAAGTTATGGAATAAATAACCAGCTTGGTGCAGCTACCCTGGAAAACAGTACAAAGTTTCCTCAAAAAGTTGAAAATAGAACTGCCCTATGACCCAGCAATTGCACTACTGAGTATTTACCCTAAAGACGCAAAGGTAGTGATCCAAAGGGGCAACTGCACCCAAAGTTTATAGCAGCAATGTCCACAATAACCAAACTATGGAAAGAGCCCAGATGTTCACTGACAGAAGAATGGATAAAGTAGATGTGAGGGGGCATCTTGGTGGTTCAGTTGGTTAAGCGTCTGTCTTTGGTTCAGGTCATGACCCCAGGGTCCTGGGATCGAGCCCCACTTCAGACTCCCTGCTTGGTGGGGAATCTACTTCTCCCTCTCTCTCTGCTCCCTACCCCTATGCTTGCTCTCTCACTTGTGCTCTCTCTCAAATATCTAAGTAAAATTTTAAAAAATATGTGGTATATATATACAGTGAAATACTACCCAGCCATCAAAAAAATGAAATCTTGCCATTTGCTAGGATGTAAATGGAACTAAAGGGTATTATGCTAAGAAAACAAAGTCAATTAGAGAAAGACAATTATATTATCTCACCCATATGTGAAATTTAAGAAACAAAACAAAGAATCAAAGGGGAAGAGGGAAAAAAATAAAATAAGATAAAATCAGAGAGAGAAAAAAATGGTAAGAGACTCTTAATCATAGGAAAATTGAGGATTGCTGGAGGGGAGAGTGAATGGGGGGTGAAGTAACTGAGTGATAGACATTAAGAAGGCACATGATGTTATGAGCACTGAGTGTTACATAAGACTGATGAATCACTGTCCTCTACCTCTGAAACCGATAATACATTATTTGTTAATTAATTTAATTTTAATTTAAAAAATAGGTAAAAACAAATAGTAAAAAACGAGTAAATAACCAGCTTGCCCTCAGTAGCAAGTAGAGGAGAAAGGAAATATTTATGAGGGAGCTAAAGATGTTAGAACACTTTGATAGAAATAAAGCATATAAGGTTACTAGTTTAGAGATGACTAATTACAACAGTGACCCCATGTGGTAATTATACTTGGACAGAAGAAATGCTTCCCAAAAGTGAATAGGTCTCAGACCCTGCAACTTATGGAACATTATACTTCTTCATTGAATACAGTAGCAGGCAGTTTGGCTTAGTTTATTTTATGCGGTGGAAAAAACCCTGAATGAGGAGTTAGACAAACTGGACTGTAAGCAATTCTCTGAATTTGCTAGTCACACATCACATTTTGTGCAAAACATTTATTCTCTTCATCTCTCTGAGAGAGATTACAAAGATCAATTAAATGAGCATATGAAGGTTCTTTCTAAACCACAGATGCAGGTTATGTTTACAAAGGAGATCGCAAGACCAAAATGGTATCACTGTTCAGGTCAACAAATGTATCTTGATATTTCTATGTTGCTATCTGTTATCTCACTTGGGAGGGCATTACTGGGTATCAAGCAATTAGAGGAAGAAACTCTAGAAGTTTTCACATGTATCAGTCTTTGGAATGAAAGTAATCATTAATAGCTGTGGTGTTATGGGTTGAATTGTGTCCCTCCCCACCCCCTCAAAAAGATATGTTGGAGTCCTAATCCTTAGCACCTCAGAATGTGACCTTTTTAGAGATAGGTCAAGAGAAGTAATCAAGTTTTTTTTTTTTTAAGATTTTATTTTTAAGTAATCTCTACACCCAACATAAGGCTCAAACTT
Source organism: Mustela erminea (assembly GCF_009829155.1). NCBI lineage: Eukaryota > Metazoa > Chordata > Mammalia > Carnivora > Mustelidae > Mustela > Mustela erminea. The sequence goes on along the minus strand of NC_045618.1, from coordinate 73,397,093 downwards.
ACAACCCCAAGATCAAGAGTTGAGTGCTGATCCAACCAGGTTCCCCCAGAAAGAATCAAGTTAAATGAGGTATTTGTGTGGACTATAATACAGTATGACTGGTATCCTTATAAAAACGGAAAATTTGGACACAAAAACAGACACGAATAAAAAGAAAACAATGGAAGCACCTGGGTGGCTCAGTCATTAAGTGTCTGCCTTTGGCTCTGGTCATGATTCCAGGGTCCTGGGATGCAGCCCAGCATCAGGCTCCCTGCTCAGTGGGAAGCCTGCTTCTCCCTCTCCCACTCCCTCAACTTATGTTCCCTCTCTTACTGTCTCTCTCTCTCTGTCAAATAAATCAATAAACTCTTAAAGAAAGAAAGAAAGAAAGAAAGAAAGAAAGAAAGAAAGAAAGAAAGAAAGAAAGAAAGAAGGAAAGAAAAAGAAAGAAAGAAAGAAAGGAAGAAAGAAAACAATGTAAAGAGGTAGAGAGAGGAGATGGCTGCCTACCAGCCAAGGTGAGGGGTCTGGAACATATCCTTCCTTATAGCTCTCAGAAGGAACCATCCTTGACAACACCTTGACCTTGGACTTTAAGCCTCCAGAGCTATGAGATAATATCTCTCTGTTGTTCAAGCCCCACAGTTTTCAGTACTCTGTTATGGCAGCCCTGGCAAACTATTACATGGTGCCAATACTTATGTTTGATATTATATATTTACTCCTTTGGGAAACATTTTTGGCTTTCAAAAGATCTGAGTAAACAGGAGTGTATCACATACATTAATGTTATTTGTTATATATATTATATTAGAAATTAAAACCATTGTTAAAGCAAATTTTAGAAAGCTCCTGAGGTTAAGATAGAAAACTGTGTCCCATAGGAAGAGAAACCAACCAGAGGAATATTTTAAAATTTTTTAAAGAGAGTTTTTTTGGTTATTAAAATAATGAATTCTAAATATACAATTTGGAGACTATGGAAAAGTATAAAAAATAGCAACCATGTATAATGCCATGTCCCAGAAACATCGCTGATAATATTTGTGTATACTTCTTTTCAGTCTTTAGTCTATGCATAAATATATTTTTTAAAGATTTTATTTATTTATTTGAGAGAGAGAGAGCACAAGCAGGGGTAGTGGCAAGCAGAGGGAGAGGGAAAGAGAGAATTTTAAGCAGACTCTCCACTGAACTCAGATCCAACTCAATCTCAAGACTGAGAGATTGATCTCAACACCCCAAGATCACAACCTGAGCCAAAATCAGGAGTAGGATGCTCAAAGAACCGAGCCACCCAGACACCCCTCTAAGCTCTTTTAAATAAGGGCACCAATCTCATTCATAAGGGCCCCACCCTAATGACTTAATCACCTCCCAAATGCATCATCTGCTAATGCCATTACACTAAGGATTAGGTCTCAACACATGAATTTGTACTGGAGAGTCTGTGGTAGTGACCTAAGTATCTAATGTCTATGCCACTCTTAACATCCCCTTTTATTTGGGGTCTCAGATATATTTTTACATATAAAGAATCCTCACAACAATCCTTTCAATTATCTCAATTTTATGAATTAACAGACAAAGCTCATAGAGAGTTTAAATGGCTTATCCGATGTCACATATTTACATAAAAGAGGAGGTAAAAAATGAATATTATGAAAAGAAACCCTATTGAATTACTAGTTTTGCCTAAATGTTATCTGGTTATAGGAATATTTTCCAACAGGCATAGGAATAAAAGAATACTTGCTAACTTTCCTCCTAAAAGTAAAACAGACCAATGACCAGAGTCAAATGATGAATCAGAACATCTGAAGAACCATAGTTGCTCCCTCTCAGCCACCTCAAAAAAATGGGGAAAATATAGATTCCCATTCCCTCCATGACCTTCCTCCCCTCACACCACATGACAAAAACAAACATCTGAGAGCCTCTTCCTGAAAAAGCAATATTCTTGAGAGTTGTGTGCCTTTGACCAAGAAACAGTTCTGTTTGGGTAAGGAAAGGGTATCAACACTTTTCAAGTCTGAACAATGACTAGATGGGAAGCTTTTGTTTACCACTGTATTCCTAATGACCAGAAAAACACCTGGAACACAGTGAGCATGCAACAAATAATTGTTGAATGAGTAGGTAAATGAATGAAGGCGTTGTGATTGTGTGAACATCCTTCTTTCCCTTTCACGACTTGCATAAACCCTACTTCAAAGTCTCAAAGGCAGAAACAGATCACAGAGCCAAGTTGATGAGTACAGTGTGCTGAGAATAGCCTTCTGGCTATGAACTCCCTTTGGAGCAGAACAATGGTGAGGGTTGAGGGCTTGCCTGGAGGTATGGCAAATATATATTTAAACCTAAGATACTGACACCATTTTATGAACACAATGTATGTCAGGCAATAATAATACACAACATAACCACTCTGGAACATGAGTAAGCAGCATCCCAGCTCTGGATCCTGCATCCTAAAATACTCCACTCCAGCCATCCTCCACCTGCTTCCACTCTAGTCCCTGTGACAAAACCACACAGCCATGGGGCCATGGTCCTCTGGAGTCTAAGAACCTCTTCCAGACCATGCCCTGGGTACCTGGGATCCTGGAATTCCCTGCACACCTGTCCCCAGATCCATTTTTAATATCTGCATGGACCTCTTCCAAGGACCGTCTTCCTAAAAACAGATATTTCACTAGTGTACACAACCCTAGGCCCACAGAGTGGCCAATGGATGGCTCTTTGCAGAGAATGCAGGCACATGGACTAAGGTGTCCACATCCTTGTGTATAAAGAAAGCCCTTCAAGATATGGGGTGGAGTTAGGGATAGAAAAAGAAGGGGAGTCAGAGTGCCTGGTGGCTCAGTCAGCTAAGTATCTACCTTAGGCTTAGGTCATGATCCCAGGGTTCTGGGATCAAGCCCCAAGTGGGGAATCCCTGCTCAGTAGGGAGTCTGCTCCTCCTTCTCCCTGTGTTCTTCCCTCATCTCATACTGTCTCTCTCTCTTTCTGTGTGTCTCTCTCAAATAAATCAATAAAACCAAAAAGAAAAAAAAAAGAGAGAGAGAGAGAGAAGATGGGAGGGGAGGGGAGGGAAGGGAAAGGAGTAGATCACACTGTGTAAGCCAGAGGCTCAAGGGTGACCCTGCTTGAAGCAACACCCTCCAGCCCAAAACTATAATAAAGAGTTCAAAAACAGATCTAGGTATATATGGGAACTTAGTGTATTATAAATGTAGTTTATCAAAGCTACGGGACAAGAAGAAATTTTTTCAATTAAGTGGTATTACTACTATTGACTATGAATTTGGGAGAAATAAATGTAAGACCCTATGTAAAAATCAATTTCTTTTGGGATGTAGTCCTTTTAGTCATGTGATGCAAAGCAGAGATGCTAGCATTTTAGTCATGTGATGCAAAGCAGAGATGCTAGCATCTGGAGTCATCCCTCCAGCCACTCATTAATCGGCCAAGTGTGCAAGCCAAGCTGGTCTAATCCTAGAAGCCCAAATCCACAGCCACTGCTGGTTAGTCCAGGGAAGAACACCTGACTCACAGAGTCAACCAGAGATTTACTAACATATTCCAAATTGGAGAAAGAGAGGGGGGCATCAAGTTCAGTCCCTCAAGGGCATATATAAGCAGATATGAGCAGAGGAGCCAGAAGCAGTCTACATGTTTAAACTATATGTTTAAATTCCCCTTTGATTCAAATTCTCCTTGTTTTATGACCTCATCTTCTCCTTCCTTTACAGCTAAGCTACCCCCTCTTCCTGATCTCATACAACATGTTGTGCAGTCCTCTGTCTTGGCACTTGCTAACCTGTTCTGAGTTGTTGGTTTGTTCATTCTACAACCAGCACTGTTTTCAGCAGGAACTATCCCAGGAGTTAAGGCTACACCATCATCAAAGTCAGTCTCATGCCCTCAGGGTGCCTCTAGGCTGGCAGAGAAGTGGAGCCATTAGACCACACACCTGAGAGGCAGATTGTCTAGGTTTCAGTTTCCCATTCAATAGTTTTGTGACTCAAGTGAGAACTTAAATTCTCTGTGCCTTAGTTCATTCATCTTCAAAATAAAGCTCATGATAACAGTTGCTAGATTTACATGGCTTCATAAATGTTTGGGATCACACCTGGCACACTGAAATCAATGATAGTTTCTTTCACCTCCAGCACAGTACTGAACACATAAGGATCCATAAACATTTGTCTAATGAACAAATTCTGTGGCTTGAAATTATAGGGTTTTTTTTTTAAGATTTTATTTATTTATTGGAGACAGAGTGTGAAGGAGCACAGCAAAGGCAGCAGCAGAGGGAGAGTGAGAAGTAGACTCCCACTGAGCAGGGAGCCCAACACTTGATCCCAGGACCCTGGGATCATGACCTGAGACAAAGGCAGCCGCTTAACCAACTGAAATACCCAGGTGCCCCTTGAAATTGTAGTTTAGTTATAATGAGTCATGTATCCTGAAATCACACCACCCTCTGGTGGAGCGATATAAAGTCTTCAGGAAAACAGTTGTACTGTGGTGTTCAGGGGTTTGTATTTAGCTGTCCCTGCAACCCCCACCACATGTCTGCCACCACACAGAAGTACACAGTGAACTCCCTCCCAAGGACAGATGGTTTCTTTACATAGGAAGAGGTTTGACTTATTAAATTCAGCCTTAAAACCATAGCTCCCTTTAATCAGGTTGTTCCCAGTGATGTATTTCAGAAGAAACTGGAGACCTTGGTTGGGATACTGGACGTACCAAAAGAGATAAGGGCTTCCAGAAACTGAATAGATGCAATTCACAGTCAGTGGATTCCATTCAGCAACAGTAACCTGATTCGCTGTGACACCGACGGAGCTTTCAGTCCACCTGGTAAGGAATTCATACCCCATCAGTGAAGCTGCTGAAAAGCACATACTTGGGTAACACAACTGGTAAATGGGGAAGGAATTGTACTCAGTGCGAAGAGAACCCCAAGTGTTAAGATGCACGCAGATGTCATGGTTTATGCTAAGCTGTCCAACTCCGCAGGAGATAAATTCCCACCCTGGAGAATGGGCTCTTGAACAGGAACCAGCACCCCTGTGTCAGCACAGGGTTCCTTCTTTGGGGAACCCATTCCTTCCTGGCACCTGTGTCTTCTTTCTGTTGAGCAAGCTCTTGGCCTAGACTCCTCAAAGCTCTGTGGGGAGCCAGATTGCTGCTCTTCTTGCACCTGGGACAAACATCACACTGCAGCAACCCCTAACACCCACACACAGAGTGGGGTTACTGTAGCATCAAGTAGCCAGAGCTTCCAGGTTGTACCACACAACCGGACTTCTCTGGATGTTCCCATTTTCCATGAGCCACAGAGGGAGAATTTGGTGTTCAAGGAGAAGAAACAGGAGCTTGTGAATCAAAGTTGAAAAAAATACAGGTTGAATGGACCAAGCTTTAAGTAGTTTATGCTCTATTAAGATAGCATAAGAGACAGAAGGAAAATAGAAAATTTTTAATAGGAATGGGGAAAATAAATAGAAAAGAGAAGGAAAAGCATAGCTTTGGGTGAAGATGGAAGGAAAGAAAAATGAGACATTAAAAAGAGGCAAAATAGGAGATGAGAGCAAGGCAAGAGAAGAGAAATAAAAGAGAAAGAAGATCTTGTTCTCTTCAGAAGTAATTCAGAGATGGCTTCTATATAAACCGCTTTTTAAAATATTTTATTTATTTGTTTGAAAGAGAGATAGAGGGAGAGCACAAGCAGGTGGAGCAGCAGGCAGAGGGAGAGGGAGAAGCAGGCTTTTTGCTGAGTAGGGAGACCAGCGTGGGACTTGATTCCAGAACTCTGAATTTGACCTGAGCCGAAGGCAAATGCTTAACTGACTGAGCCACTCAGACACTACTATGTATTCAATGATATTCTTAGGATTTTTCCTCTTTTATAGAAACCCCCCCTGCCCTTAATATTTCCTGCAGTGTCAGCTTGGTGGTCAAATACTCTTTTAAACCTCGTCAGTCTTGGAAGCTCTTTATCTCTCCATCCATTCTGAATGTTAGTCTTGCTGGATAAAGTATTCTTGGCTGCATGTTCTTCTCATTCAGTGCCCTGAATATGTCTTGCCAGCCCTTTCTAACTTGCCAGGTTTCTGTGGACAGGTCTGACGTTATTCTGATGGGCTTTCCTCTGTACGTAAGGAATTTCTTTGTCTTAGCTGCTTTCAAGAGCTCCTGTCTACAATTATGATTCATCATTTTCACTGTCAGGTGTCTTGAGGTCTTTCTAGATTCTATTATCTTGGGGGCAGACCCTTCTGCCTCTAGTACACAAACACTGGTTCCATTCACAAGATTGGGAAGTTTTTCACGGAGAATTTGTTCAACTATATCTTCTAGTCTTTCTTTCTCCTCCCGCTCAGGGATTCCAGTAATTCTGACATTGGAACGTTTCATGGCATCATTTATTTCCCTAATTCTGTTTTCATGGCCTCTGAGCTGTTTGTTCCAGGCTTCCTCCTGATCCTTTTTCTCTATCTGTTTGTCCTCCAGATCACTGATTCTATCTTCTGTCTCAGTTACCCTAGATGTTAGAGAACTTAGATTAGATTGGAATTCATTGAGAACATTGTGAACATCATCCCTGGTGGCTTTCACTTCTGCCCTAATCAATTCCATTTTGTCATCCATGGCTTTCTCCAACTTAGCTATTGCCTGGATAATTGTTAGCCTGAATTCCTTTTCCGACATATTGTCTATGTCCATATCCATTAGCTCTGTTGCAGAAGGCCCAGTCTGAATTTTTCTTCTGTTGGGCATTCCTCCTCCTAGTCATTTTGGTGAGAGATGGCTGAACAGATGTGTACCTGAATGTATCGACCATGGTGCAGGCAAGGTACACCCTGGAATGCTTCTGCCCACTGGCGTCTTCTGCCCCCATAGAGATCCAGAAGTGTATAATTCTAATCTCTGACTGATTTCATGGGTGATCAGAGTTCTTTGGAAGGTAATCAGCTTTTTAGGGTACAGGTGAAATGGCACCTCCTCCTACTTCCCCACCATCTTGTCTCCCCCCAATCACCCTCATTTTATAATATATATTTATCTAAAACAGAATGTTTAAGGAAATGCATTTATTGGAAGCAAGCGTTGGAGCAGGAAATCAATATTATTAATTCCCATTCAGAGTTAATAATTCTTTCAGAGCTACATTTAAAGATACCATTAATATACAAATGAATGAACCTTGCCAAAAGTGCTATGATTATCAGTTTCCGAGCTTTCCATGGTGTTCCATTGAACTGTGTGTCTCTTTTTATGCCAGTACCATGTAGTTTTGATGACAACAGCTTTGTCATCTAGCTTGAAATTGGAGTTTGGTGGCTCTAGGTCACTTAGTTGCTTGTTTGCTTACTTGCTTGCTTTCTTACCAATGAGATTATTTATTAATTTATTTTAACTGAGTTTACATTTGCATTCTAACTGTTTTTCTTTCACTTCTTTTTTATTATGATCATATACTGTGCTATTTCAGGGGTACAGGTTTGAGATCCTTCGTTTTACACAGCACACAGTGCTCACCACAGCACATACCCTCCCCACGCCCATCACCCAGCCACCCCATCCCCCCACCTCCCTTCCCTTCAGAGACCCTCAGTTTGTTTCCTGAGTTTAAGTGTCTGTTATGCTTTGTCTCCCTCTCTGGTTTCATCTTGCTTCCTTTTCTCTTCTCTTCCCCTATGATCCTCTGTCTTGTTTGTTAAATTCCACATATCATCCATGAAATAGGTCAAACAGAGAAGGACAATGAAAATTATCCTTCTTTGATTGACTTATTTCGCTTAGCATAAGCGAAATAAATAACCTCTCATTTCATCCATGTCATTGCAAATGGCAAGATTTCATTTTTGGATGGCTGTATCATACTCTATTCTTTGTCCTAGCTATTCATCTGTTGACGGACGTCTAGGCTCTTTGCATACTTTGGCTCTTGTGGGCATTACTGCTATAGACATTGGAGTACAGGTGCCCCTTCAGAGCACTCCATTTGTATCTTTGGGGTTAATACCTGGTAGTGCAATGGCAGGGTTGCAGGATAGCTCTATTTTCAACTTCTTGAGGAACCTCTACACTGTTTTCCAGGGTGGCTTCACCAGTTTGCCTTCCCACCAACCGTATAAAAGGGTTCCCCTTTCTCCACATCCTCACCAACACCTGTCTTTTCCTGACTTGTTCATTTTAGCCTTTCTGACTGGTGTAATGTGGTATCTCATTATGGTTTTGATTTGCATTTCCCTAATGTTGAGGGATGTTGAGCACCTTTTTAAAGTGTCTGTTGGCCATTTGGATGTCTTCTTTGCAGAAATGTCTGTTCATGTCTTTGGCCTATCTCTTGATTGGATTATTTGTTCTGTGGGTGTCGAGTTTGGTAAGTTCTTTCTAGATTTTGGATATGAGCCCTTTATCTGATATGTCACCTGAAAATATCTTATCTCATTCTGTTCATTGTCTTTTGGTTTTGTTGACTGTTTCCTTTGGTGTGTAAAAGCTTGTTATCCTGAGGAAAACTCAATAGGTCATTTTTGGTTTTGTTTCCCTCTCCTTTGGAGATGTGTCTAGCAAGAACTCAAAGACCTTTGGCTGAGGTCAAAGAGGTTGCTGCCTCTGTTCTCCTCCAGGATCTGAATGATTCCTGTCTCACACTGAGGTCTTTTACCCATTCAGAATCTTTATTTTTTGTATGGTATAAGGAAATGGTCCAGTTTTATTCTTCTGCATGTGGCTTTCCCATGTTCCCAGCACCATTTGTTGAGAGACTTTTCCCCCCATTGGATTTCTTTCCTGCTTTGAGGAAGATTACTTGACCCTAGAGTTGAGGGTCCATTTCTGGCTTTTGTATTCTGTTCCATTGATCTGTGTGTCTGTTTTTTTGTGCCAGGACCATACAGTTTTGTATAGAACTTTGTAATAGAGCTATAAGTCTGCAACTGGGTTGTCACCAGTTTGGTTTTCTTTTTCAACATCCCTTTAGCTATTTGGGGTCTTTTCTGCTTCCATACAAGTTTGGGGATTATTTATTCCAGTTCTGTGAAAAATATGGATGGCATTTTAATGGAGAATGCATTGAATCTGTGAATTGTTCTGGGGAGCATAGACATTTCATAATATTTGTTCCATTCCTCTGGGAATGGAAGCATGAAAACCCAACCTAGTATTATGGCTAGGGCCTTGTGGCATGGGGTCCCATCTGTCAGCACATGTCATCCATGGATGGTTGAGCTGAGGGCAGGGGTCAGGATGCACATCGGGCTACAGGTTTGTGTACAGGGGGGACACAAAAGGTGGGGGTGTCCTCAGAGGGGTAGGCAGGTTTCTCATGTGCCGAGGGTTCTGATGAGCTCCAAATGGCATGGTTTCCTGATGGGTGGCAGGTGGAGTTTGGGGTGTGGCTCTGGGGTCCCTGACCTAGAGGGCTTGGGGGCTAGGCTTCTGGGGACAAAAGCCTGAAAACCCAACCTAGGGTTAAGTTTAGGGCCTAGGAGCATGGCAGGCCCATTCCGCAGACGCTGAGATGGGTGCCCCATGGGCTTAGCTGAGGTCGTGGGTTAGACGACACATCAGGCTCTGGGTTTGTGTCCTGGGGAGCCTTAGAAGCTTGGGATGCCCTCAGAGGATCATGCAGGTTTCTCCTGCTCTGAGGGTCCTGTGCAGCTCTAAATGACACAGTTTCCTCTTGGATGGCAGGCGGAGTCCTGTGGTGTGGCTCAGGGGTCCCCAATCTGGAGGGTTGGGAGCCAGGACCCTGGGGACAGAAGCCTGAAAAAACAAGCTATAGTGAGGGTTAGGGTTTAGGGGCATTGCAGGCACATTTTGTTGATGCTGAGACCGGCGCCCCAGGGAACTTGTTTGAGAGCATGTGTCAGGCATCCCATTAGAATCCAGGTTTGTGGCCAGGGGTAAGCTGTAGGTGAGAGGTGGCCTTAGGGGGCATGCACGATTCTCCTGCTCTGAGCTTTTTGCTTAGCTCCAAATGGCACAGTTTCCTCCTGGGTCACTGGTGGAGTCCTGCCCTGTGGCTTAGGGTTCCTCAGTCTGTATGGCTTTGTTCCCAGGCCTCTGGGAACAGAAGTCTGAAAACTCAAGCTGGGGTTAGGGTGAGGGCCTAGGGGCAGGGTAGGCTGGATCTGCCTGTGCTGAGGCATGTTCCCCGGGGAGCTGAGTTGAAGGCGAGGGTCAGGAGGTGCTTCAAACTCTGGGTTTCTGCTGAAAAGGGCCATCTATTCCAGGGGTGGCCACAGAGGTGCATACTAGTTTCTCTCGCTCTGAGGGTTTTGCTCAACTCTGAAGGGCAAAGTTTCTTCTTAGGTGGCAGGCAAAATCCTGCATTGATCCTCAGTGGTCCCCAATCTGGAGGGCTTGGGGTCAGGCTTCTGGCCTAAACACCCAACCTAGGGTTAGGGTTAAGGCCTAGGAGTATGGCAGAGCCATTCTGCTGGCATAGAGATGGGCACCCCAGGGGGCTTACTTAGTTGAGTGGGAGATAAGCATCCTGTCAGCTTCTGGGTTTGTGGCCCAGGGGGCCTTCAAACCTTGGGGTGCCCTCAGAGGGACATGGAGCTTTCTCCTGCTCTGAGGGTTCTGCGCAGCTCCAGATGGCATGGTTTCCTCCTGGGTGGCAGGTGGAGTTCTACATTTAAAGTCAGGTGTCCCCAATCTGGAAGGCTTGGGGTCAGGCCTCTGGGGAGAAAAGCCTGAAAACCCAACCTAGGGTTACAGTTGGGTCCCAATGGGATGGCAATCCCACTGTGCCCACACTAAGGCAGGGTCCCTGGGGGACAGAGTTGAGGGCAATGGTCAGGCGTCGCCTCAGACTCTGGGTTTGTGCCCAGCTGGGCCATCGATGCTGGGTGTGGCATCAGGAGGTATGCAGTTTTCTCTAGCTCTCATCATTCTGCTTAGCTCCAAATGGCATGGTTTCCCCCTGGGTGGCAGTCGGAGTCCTGCGGTGTGGCTCAGGGGTCATCAGTATAGACGGCTTGGGGGCCAGGCCTATAGGGACAGAAGCCTGGAACCCAAGCTAGTGTTAGGCTTAGGGTTTAGGGGCATGGGAGTCACATTGCATTGATACTGAGAAAGACATGCCCAGGGGCTTGTTTGAGGGCATGGGTAAGGCATCTTGTTAGAATCTGGGTTTGTGGAAGGGGGTACACAAGAAGTGGGGATGGCCTCAGGGGGACATGCTGGGTTTCCCTGCTCTGAGGGTTCTGGCAGCTTCAAAGTCACGGTTTCCTTCCTGGGTGGCAGATGGAGTCCTATGGTGTAGCTCAGGGGTCCCTAATCTAGAAGGGTTAGGGGCCAGGATCTGGGACAGAAGCCTGGAAACCCAAGCTAGGATTAGGGTTAGGGTCTAGAAACATCGCCCCATTCTCCTAGCACTGAGACAGGCAGCCTGGGGGGATATTTGAAAGCAAGTGTCAAGGGGCATGTCAGTCTCTGCATTAGTGACCAGAGGGTTCGTCGTTGCAGAGGGTAGCCTCCAGGGGACATGGAGGTATCTCCCGCTCTGAGGGTTCTGCTTAGCTCCAACTGGAATGGATTCCTCCCGGGTGGCAATCGGAGTCCTATGGTGTGGCTCACGGGTCACCAATATAGAGGGCTTGGGGGCCAGGACTCTGGGGACAGAAGCCTGGAAACCCAAGCTAGGGTTAGAGTTAGGTCCTAGGAGCATGGCAGGCCCATTCTCATGGTGTAGACACATTCAACATGGGGGGCATAGTGGAGGGCATGGGACAAGGGGCATGTCACTCTCTGGGTTAGTGACCAGAGGGGTCGTTGATGGTGAGGGTAGCTTCCAGGGTGCATACAAGTATCTCCCACTTTTAGGATTCTGCGCAACTCCAAATGACATGATTTCCACCTCGGTGGCAGGCCTAGTCCTGCATTGTGAGTCAGGGGTTCCCAATCTGCAGGACTTAGGGGCCAGATCTCAGAAAACAGAAGCCTGAATACCCAACCTAGGATTACGGTAGGGCCTAGAGGCATGGCAGGCCCGTTCTGCCTGTGACGAGGCAGGTCCCGGGAGACAGAGTTGATTGTGAGGGTCAGGTGTCGCCTCAGACTCTGGGTTTGTGCCCAACCGGGCCTTTGATACTGCGGGTGGCATCACGGGGCATGCAGGTATCTCCTGCTCTAAGGGTTCTACACAGCTCCAAATAACAGGGTTTCCATCTGGGTGGCAGGCCAAGTCCTGGGGTGTGACTCAGGGGTTCCCAGACTTTTGAATATGGAAGCCTGAAAACCCAACCTAGGGTTGGGTTTAGGGCCTAGGGTCATGACAGGCCCCATCTGCCAGCCCTGAGACATGATTCCCAGGAGGCTGAGTTGAGGGCTAAGGTCAGGGGGTGCTTCAGACTCAGATTTTGTACTGAGAGGGGCCATCGATTCCGGGATTGGCCACATGGGGGCATTCTGGTTTCTCCTGCTCTGAGATTTCCCCGCAACTCTGAAGGGCGTGGTTTCCTTCTGGGTGGCAGATGAAGTCCTGCGTCGTCCCTCAGTCATTTCCAATCTGGAGGACTTGGGGTCAGGCTTCTGGGGATAGAAGCCTGAACACCCAACCTAGGGGTAGGGTTGGGGTCCAGGGGCATGGCAGGCCCGCTCTGCCTGCACTGAGGCGGGCTCTCTGGGGGAGAGAGTTGAGGGCGAGGGTCAGGTGTTGCCCCAGAATCTGGGTTTGAGTCCCGGGGAGCCTTAGAAGCTTGGGGTGCCCTCAGAGGGTCATGCAGGTTTCTTCTGCTCTAAGGGTTCTGTGCAGCTCCAAATGGCATGGTTTCCTCCTGGGTGGCAGGCAGAGTACTGCAGTATGGCTCAGGGGTCACCAATAAAGAGGTCTTGGGGGCCAGGCCTCTGGGGACAGAAGCCTGGAAGCCCAAGGTAGGATTAGGGTTAGGGTTTAGGGGCATTGCGGGCACATTGTTAGGGTTAGGGCCTAGGAACATGGCAGACCCATTTTGCTGGCGCTGAGGTAGGCGCCCTGAGGGTCTTTTTTGAGGGTGTGGTCAGGCATCTCGTTAGAATCCGGGATTGTGGACAGGGGGCATGCAATACGTGGGGGTGGCCTCAGGGGGGCACGGAGGTTTTTCCTGCTCTGAGGGTTCTGTGCAGCTCCAAATAGCATGGTTTCCTCCCAAATGGCACACAGAGTCCTGCGGTGTGGCTCAGGGGTCACCAATGTAGAGAGCTTGGGGGCCAGGACTCTGGACACAGAAGCCTGGAAACCCACGCTAGGTTTAGGGTTGGGACCTAGAGGCATGGCAGGTCCACTCTGCCTGCGCTGAGGCGGGCTCCCTGGGAGATAGAGTTGAGGTCGACAGTCAGCCATCTCCTCAGACTGGTGATTTGTGCCCAGCCAGGCCGTAGGTACTGGGAGTGGCATCATGGGTAATGCAGATTTTTTCTGCTCGGATCATTCTGCTTAGATCCAAATAGCATGGTTTCATCCTGGGTGGTAGGCAGAGCCTTGGGTGTGCCTCAGGGGTCCCCAATCTGGAGGGCTTGGTGGCCAGGACTCTAGGGACAGAAGCCAGGAAACCCAAGCTAGGATTAGGGTTAAGGCCTAGGAGCATGGTAGGCCCATTCTACTGGTGCTGAGACAGGCTCCTCGGGGGGAAGAGTTGAGGGCGTGTGTCAAGGAGCACATCAGGTTCTGGGTTAGTGAGCATTAGTCATTGATGCTGAGGGCAGCCTCAGGGGCATACAGGTAACTCCCGCTCTGAGGGTTCTTCGAAGCTCCAAATAACTCGGTTTCCACCTGGGTGGCAGGCCAAGTCCTGTTGTGTAACTCAGGGGTGTCCAATCTAGATGGCTTAGGGGCCAGACCTCTGAAGTCAGAAGCCTGAAAACCCAACCTCAGGCTACAGTTAAGGTTTATGGGCATGATGGCCCGATCTGCTTGCACTCAGGCAGGCTCACCGGGGGACTGAGTTGAGGGCTATAGTCAGGGGGTGCTTCAGACTGTTTTTGTACTGAGAGGGGCCATTGATTCGGGGGGTGGCCAAATGGGGGCATGCTGGTTCTCCTGTTGTTAGAGTTCCCTGCAACTCTGAAGGGCATGGTTTCCTCCTGGGTGGCAGACGAAATCCTGCGTTGTTCCCAGTCATCCCCACTCTGGAGGGCTTAGGGTCAGGCTTCTGGGCATAGAAGCCTGACACCCAACCTAGAGTTAAGGTTAAGGCCTAGGAGCATGGCAGAGTCATTCTGCAGGTGCTGAGATGGGTGCCCCAGGGGCTTAGTGGAGGGCGTGGATTAAGCATTGCATTAGCCTCTGGGTTTGTGTCCTGGGGAGCCTTAGAAGCTTGGGGTGCCCTCAGAGGGTCATGCAGGTTAGTCCTGCTCTGAGGGTTCTGCGTAGCTCCAAATGGCTGTTTCCTCCTGGGTGGCAAGCGGAGTCCTGTGGTGTGGCTCAGGGGTCACCAATATAGAGGGCTTGGGGGCCAGACCTCTGGGGACAGAGGGCCCGAATCAACAGACCCTCTTAGTACAAAAACAGTCTGAAGAACCCCCTGACTTTGTCCCTTAACTCACTCCCCCGGGGCGCCCGCCTCACCACAGGCAGATCGGACCTACTATGCCCCTAAACCTTAACCATAAACTGAGGTTGGGTATTCAGGCTTCTGCCCTCAGATGTCTGGCCCTCTAAGCCTGTGGCACATGGAGTCCTGCGGTGTGGCTCAGGGGTCACCAATATAGAGGGCTTGGGGGCCAGGACTCTGGACACAAAAGCCTGGCAACCCAAGGTAAGGTTAGGGTTTGGGCCTAGAGGCATAGCAGGCCCACTCTGCCTGTGCTGAGGCGGGCTCCCTGGGAGACAGAGTTGAGGGCAACAGTCAGGAGTTGCCTCAAACTCTGGGTTTCTGTCCAGCTAAGCTGTCGATACTGGGGGTGGCATCACGGGGTACCCAGTTTTCTCCTGCTCTGATCATTTTGTTTAGCTCCAAATGGCATGGTTTCATCCTGGGTGGTAGGCAAAGCCTTGGGTGTGGCTCAGGGGCCCCCACTCTGGAGGGCTTGGGGGCCAGGACTCTAGACACAGAAGCCAGGAAACCCAAGCTAGGATTAGGCTTAAGGCCTAGGAGCATGGCAGGCCTGTTCTACTGGCACTGAGACAGGAGTCTCTGGGGCAGAGTTGAGGGTGTGGGTCAAGGGTCATGTCAGTCTCTGGGTTAGTGAGTAGAGGGGTCATTGTGCTGAGGATAGCCTCAGGGGGACATGCAGGGAACTCCCGTTCTGAGGGTTCTGCAGCTCCAAATGACTCAGTTTCCACCTGGGTGGCAGGCCAAGTCCTGCGGTGTGACTGAGGGGTTCCCAATCTGGCAGGCTTAGAGGGCCAGACGTCTGAAGACAGAAGCCTGAATACCCAACCTCGGTTTATGGTTAAGGTTTAGGGACATGGTAGGTCCGATCTGCCTGTGGTGAGGCGGGCGCTCCGGGGGAGTGAGTTGAGGGACAAAGTCAGGGGGTGCTTCAGACTCTGTTTTTGTATTGAGAGGGGCCATTGATTCTGGGAGTGGCCACAGGGGGGCATGCTGGTTCTCCTGCTCTGAGAGTTCAGTGCCACTCTGAAGGGCATGGTTTCCTCCTGGGTGGTAGATGAAATCCTGCGTTGTTCCCAGTTGTCCCCACTCTGGAGGGTGTTGGGTCAGATAGAAGCCTGACACCTAGCCTAGGGTTAGGGTTGGGACACACTCTGCCTGCACTTTGGCGGGCTCTTGGAGAACAGAGTTGAGGGCGAGGGTCAGGTGTCGCCTCAGATTCTGGGTTTGTGTCTTAGGGGGCTTTTGAAGCTTGTGGTGCCCTCAGTGGGTCATGTAGGTTTCTCCCGCTCTGAGGGTTCTGCACAGCTCCAAATGACACAGTTCTCCCTGGGAGGCAGGCAGAGTTCTATGGTGTGACACAGGGGTTCCCAACCTGGATGGCTTAGGGGCTAGACCTCTGAAGACAGAAGCCTGAAATTCCAACCAGGGTTATGATTAAGGTTTAGGGGCTTGGCAGGTCTGGTCTGCCTGCACTGAGGCGTGCTCCCCAGGGGTGAGTTGAGGGCATGGGTCAGGCAGTGCCTCAGACTCTGGGTTTGTGGCCACCCGGGCTGTTGATGCAGGGTTGGACTCAGGGGATTATGCAGTTTTCCCTGGCTCTGAGGGTTTCTGGCAGCCCCACAGGACACTGTTTCATCCAGGCTGGCTGGCAGATTCCTGCGGTGTGACTCAGGGGTTTCTAATCTAGAAGGCTTAGGGGCCAGACCTCTGAGGACATAAGCATGAAAACCTAACTTAGGGTTAGTGTTGGGGCCTATTTGCATGGCAGGCCCGCTCTGCCGACACTGGGGAGACACAACAGGAGATTGGGCCTGCCATGCTCCTAGGTCCTAACCCTAACCTAGCTTGGGTTTCTAGGCTTCTGTGTCCAGAATCCTGGCTCCTAAGCTTTCTATATTGGTGACCCCTGGGCCACACTGTGGGACTCCGCCTGCTACCCAGGAGGAAACTGTGTCATTTGGAGTTGTGCAGAACCTGCAGAACAGGAAAAACCTGCATGCCCCTCTGAAACCACCCCCACTCATTGTATAACCCCTGTCCACAAACCCAGATTCTAACAAGATGCCTGACCCATGCCCTCACACAAGACCCCTGGGGCGCCTGCCTCAGTGCCAGCATAATGGGCCTGCTGTGTTCCTAGCCCCTAACCCTAACCTAGCATGGGTTTCCATGCTTCTGTACCCAGAACTTCCACCCAGGTGGAAACAATGTCGATTGGAGCTGTGCAGAATGCTCAAAGCGGGAGATACCTGCATGTCCTGAGGTTATCCTCATCATCGACAATCACTTTGGTTACCAACCAAGAGACTGACTTGCCCCTTGACACATGCCCTCAACTGTGCCCCATGGGGCACACGTCTCAGCACCAGGAGATTGAGCCTGCCATGTTCCTAGGCACTAACTCTAACCCTAGCTTGTGTTTCCAGGCTTCTGTATCCAGAGTCCTGGCCCCCAAGCCTTCCAAACTGGGGACCCCTGAGCTACACAACAGGAGTATACCTGCCACCCAGGAGGAATCCATGCCATTTGGAACTACCAGAACCCTCAGTGCGGGAAAAACCTACATGCCCCCCTGAAATCACGCCACCTACTGCCTATCCCCTGTCCTCAAACCTGGATTCTAACGAGATGCCTGTTCCATGCCCTCAAACAAGCCACCAGGAGTGCCCACTTCAGCACCAGCAGAATGGGTCTGCCATGCTTCTAGGCCCTAATCCTAACAATGTGCCTGCAATGCCCCAACCCCTAACCCTAACCCTAGCTTGGGATTCCAGGCTTCTGTCTCTGTATTGGTGACCCCTGAGACACAACACAGGTCTCTGCCTCCCACCCAGGAGGAAACCATGCCATATAGAGCTGTGCAGAACCCTCAGGGCAGTAGAAACATGCATGCCCCTCTGAAGCCCCCCAAGCTTTGAAGGCCCACTGGGACATAAACCCAGAGGCTGATGCAATGCTTAACCCATGCCCTGCACCAAGCCCCCTGGGGCACTCGTCTCAGCACCCGCAGAATAGCTCTGCCATGCTCCTAGGCCTGGTAGTGCAATGGCAGGGTTGCAGGATAGCTCTATTTTCAACTTCTTGAGGAACCTCTACACTGTTTTCCAGGGTGGCTTCACCAGTTTGCCTTCCCACCAACCGTATAAAAGGGTTCCCCTTTCTCCACATCCTCACCAACACCTGTCTTTTCCTGACTTGTTCATTTTAGCCTTTCTGACTGGTGTAATGTGGTATCTCATTATGGTTTTGATTTGCATTTCCCTAATGTTGAGGGATGTTGAGCACCTTTTTAAAGTGTCTGTTGGCCATTTGGATGTCTTCTTTGTAGAAATGTCTGTTCATGTCTTTGGCCTATCTCTTAATTGGATTATTTGTTCTGTGGGTGTCGAGTTTGGTAAGTTCTTTCTAGATTTTGGATATGAGCCCTTTATCTGATATGTCACCTGAAAATATCTTATCTCATTCTATTCATTGTCTTTTGGTTTTGTTGACTGTTTCCTTTGGTGTGTGAAAGCTTGTTATCGTGAGGAAAACTCAACAGGTCATTTTTGGTTTTGTTTCCCTCTCCTTTGGAGATGTGTCTAGCAAGAACTCAAAGACCTTTGGCTGAGGTCAAAGAGGTTGCTGCCTCTGTTCTCCTCCAGGATCTGAATGATTCCTGTCTCACACTGAGGTCTTTCAGCCATTCAGAATCTTTATTTTGTGTATGGTATAAGGAAATGGTCCAGTTTTATTCTTCTGCATGTGGCTTTCCCATGTTCCCAGCACCATTTGTTGAGAGACTTTTCCCCCCATTGGATTTCTTTTCTGCTTTGAGGAAGATTACTTGACCCTAGAGTTGAGGGTCCATTTCTGGCTTTTGTATTCTGTTCCATTGATCTGTGTGTCTGTTTTTGTGCCAGGACCATACTGTCTTGATATCACAGCTTTGTAATACAGCTTGAGTTCTGCAATAGGGCTGCTACCAGCTTTGGTTTACTTTTCCAACTTCCATTGGCTATTCAGGGTCTTTTCTGCTTCCATACAATATTGTGGATTATTTATTCCAGTTTTGTGAAAAATGTGTATGGTATTTTGATATGGATTACAATGAACCTGTGGATTGTTCTAGGTAACATAGGCATAGAATTTGCCTGCGTTGTGCATTGACTTGGAACAGCACTCATGCCCCGTGTTTGGAGTGCTTTCTTGCTAGGGTTTGTGGCCTAAAGGGGCGCCCAAGGTGGGGGTGGCTCAGGAGGACATGCAGGGTTCTCTTACACTGAGGACTTTGTGCAACTCCAACTGGCACAGTTTCATCCTGGGTGGCAGAAGGAGTCCTAGGGAGTGGCTCAAGGGTCCCCAGTCTGGAGGACTTAGGGGCCAGACCTCTAGGGACTGAAGCCTCAAGACACAACCTAGGGTTAAGGTTGGGGCTAGGGGCATGGCAGGCCCACTCTGCCTGTGCTGAGATGGGTGCCCCAGGGACTGGGTTCAGGGTGGGGGTCAGGTGGCACGTCAGAATCCGGGTTTGTGGCCAGGGTGGCAGCCGACAGTGGGGGTGACCTCAAGGGGACATGTAGGCTTCTTCTACTCTGAGCTTCCTGCACAGCTCCATGACACAGTTTCCTCCTGGTGGCAGAAGGAGTCCTTGGGTGTGGCTCAAGGGTCCCCAATCTGAAGGGCTTGGGGGCCAGACATCTGGGGACAAAAGCCTGAAAACCCAACCTAGGGTTAGGGCTAGGGCCTACGAGTATCCCAGACCCGATCTGCCATGGCTGAGTTGGGATCCCCAAACGGGGCAACTGAGGGTGATGGTCAGGCGGCACATCAGATTCCGGGTTTGTGCCCAGCCAGGCCATCAATGCTGGGGATGGCATCACAGGGCATGCAGGTTTCTCGGCTCTGAGCATTCTGCTTAGCTCTAAATGTTTCCTCTAAAGGTTTCCTCCTGGTAGGCGGAGCATGGGGTGGCTCCGGGATCCCCAATCTAGAGGGTTTGGGGGCAGGACTCTGGGGACAGAAGCCTGGAAAAACAGGCTACAGTTAGGGTTAGGGCCTAGAGGCATTGCAGGCAGATTCTGTTGATGCTGAGACGGGCACCCTGGGGGGCTTGGTTGAGGGTGTGGTTCAGGCATTATGTTAGAATCCGGGTTTGTGGATGGGGGGACACAAACAGTGGGGGTGGCCTCTGGGGGGCATGCAGTTTTCTTCCGCACTGAGGGTTCTGCGCAGCTCTAAATCACACGGTTTCCTCTGGGTGGTAGTCAGAGTCCTGTGGTGTGGCTTAGGGGTCCCAGATCTGGATGGCTTGGGGGCTAGGCCTCAGGGGATGGAAGCCTGAAAATCCAACAAAGGGTTAGGATTAGGGCCTAGCGACGTGGCAGGCCGATTGTTCCAGTGTTGAGGCAGGATCCCCGGGGGGCTGAATTGAAGGAGGAATACAGTTTTCTCCCACTCTAAGGATTCTGTGCAGCTCCAAAGGGCCCGGGTTCCTCCTAGATGGAATGTGGATTCCTGTGGTGTGGTTTAGGGGTTCCCAATCTGAAAGGCTTGGGGGCCAAGCCTTTGGGGACAGAAGCCTGAAAACCCAACCTAGGGTTAGGGATGGGGCCTAGGGCATGGCAGGCCCAATCTGCCTGCCTTGAAGTGGTATCCCCAAGGGACAGAGTTGATGGCGAGGGTCAGGCAGCCCCTGGCACTATGGGTTTGTGCCCAGCCGGGCTGTCGATTCTTGGGGTGGCATCAGGGGGCATGCAGGTATCTACCGCTCAGAGGGTTTTGAGCAGCTCCAAATGACAGAGTTTTCCCCTGATGGCCAAATCCTACAGTGTGACTCAGGGATTCCCAATCTGGAGGGCTTAGGGGCCAGACCTCTGAAGACAGAAGACTGAAAACCCAACCGAGGGTTATGATTAAGGCCTAGAGGCATGGCAGACCCAAACTGCCTGCAATGAGGGGGGTTCCCCAGAGGCCTGAGTTGAGGGCTAAGGTAAGGGGGTGCTTCAGACTCTATTTTTGTACTGAGAGGGGCCGTCGATTCTGGAAGTGGCCACAGAGGGGCATGCTGGCTTCTGCTCTAAGAGTTCCCTGCAACTCTGAAAGGCATGGTTTCCTCCTGGGTGGCAGATGAAGTCCGGCGTTGTTCCCAGTTGTCCCCACTCTGGAGGGCTTAGGGCCAGGCTTCTGGGGATAGAAGCCTGAACACCCAATTTAGTATTAGGGTTAAGGCCACACCTTTAAGAAATATTGAATTTATGTTAATAAACCTACCACAGAAAAGAAATTGTAGGTATCCAACATCACAACTGAGAACATCAAAAATAAGACAATCAGATACAATCTGGTGTTTGATGGAAGGACAGAATACTACTTAAGTAGTTCTGCCCAAATGTTCAACCTGTTGAAAGGTACAGATCCAGCTACTCATGTACAAAAACACAGATATCAGAGAAAAGTCCTAACAAAGAGTATGAAGACATCATCAATGAAGTCCGTGCTGCATATGTTCTGACAGGAAAAATATTTTCCCAACAAATAAACTGGAAGGAAGGAAGGAAGGAAGGAAGGAAGGAAGGAAGGAAGGAAGGGAGAGAGAAAGGAAAGGAAAGGAGGAAGGAAGGAAGGAAGGAAGGAAGGAAGGAAGGAAGGAAAGAAAGAAACCCCAGAAACTAACCCACACATGTATGGTTTTAGTTTATGAGACTGCAGAAAATATACAATGGGGAAAGAAAGGACTGTCTCTTAGGTGAACGGTACTGGGAAAACTGGACACTAAGTGCAAAGAATGGACTGGATAACTTTCTTACACCGCACATGCACATTACGAATAGATGAGTGACCTGAACATAAGAACTGAATCCATAAACCAAGAAAAAAACACAGGTAGTAAATTTCTTGATACTGGTTTTGGAGAAGAGACTTTTTACATCAGACACCAAAAGCAAAGGCAACAAAAGGAAAAATAAACAAGTGGAAGGACATCAAACTGAAATTTCTGCATGGCAAAAGAAACCATCAAATCCTTAAAAGTCAACCTCCTAATTAGAAAAAATATCTGCAAGTCCTATGTGTGAGAACAGGCTAAATATCCAAAATACACAAAACACTCCTTCAAATCCAAACAAAAACTAATAAAAACTAGAGAGAATATGTGAATAGATACTTTCCAAAGATGGCATACAGGTGGCCAACAGACAGAGAGAAAGTTGTTCCACATCACTAATTGTCGTCAGGGAAACAGAAGTCAAACCACAATCAGCTATCACCTCACACCAGATGTGGTCAAGAGTGTGTACACAAGGGCACCCTGTGCATTGTTGGTGGGAATGGAAATGGGTGTAGCCACTGTGAAAAATGCTATGGAGTTTCTGGATAAAATTAACACAACTACCACACGACATGGTAATTTCTCTACTGAGTATTTCCTTGGAGACACAAAAACACACTCCAAAAGAGATGAACTCCCATGTTCACAGCAGCATTATTCACAATAACCAGCCATGGAAACATTGACCTTGGGAGCCCTATGCTAAGTAACTCAGACACAGAAAGACAAACACCAGAGGTTCTCATGGACATTCCACATGGGAAAAAAAAATACTGAAGGCATAGATAATGAGAACAGATGAGTAGTTGCCAGATTCGGGGATGGTGGGGGGAAACTGGTCAAAAGTGGCACGTTTGAGTGATAAAATCCACAAGTCATGGAATGTTCTGTGGCATGGAAACAAAAGCTAACCATGCAGGATGGGGTACAGCTCCCCCATTACTTGAAAGTACAGTGTTCCTAGGAAAACGTTCACAGCAGAAATGGTGAAAACAAAAAAAGGAATGACCATTCATTTCTACAGACACCAAAAATTCCTTCTCTTTGGCTCTTCTTAGGCCACAGGAAATAACATCCTAATGGATACCCAAAATAAATGGAGATAAAGCACAGTAAATGCTCACAGATACAATTCAAATCACTGGTGGCTGGATGTGGAGAGCAGTGCCCAGGGAGGAGCTGATTGGGGTGCATGCTGCCTCTGTGGTGGTTGCCCACAAAGCAGATGCTGAATGCGATGCCCACTCTTTGACTTTTTTCATAAGAGGGAAATCCTCTTCAGATTTCTCTCTGCTAATGGATCTTCATAATAACATAGATCTTTCTAAAAAGCCAAGTGTCTTACCATGAACCTTGAGAAAAGTGAGGAAGACTTGTACTTGAAAGTTGCTGAGGGGGTAGAAGTTCAGAGATCTCCCAGACACAAACATTAGCAGGTCCCCTGTGAAAGGCATCTTCCTCAGCAGGTGGAACACGGACTACCTACTACCCTAGAAACCTTCACCTTCACCTTGCTTGGGGCAATCAACAAGATCTCAGAGTTACCTCACTTCCTCCTTTCACCGATTCCACAAATCAAACTATTTGGGAAGCCTTGAGAGCTCTATCTTCAATAGGTACCCAGAATATCACTAACCCCTCTTTTCAAAGCCATCTGACTGGTCCACACTGGAGCCCATCTCTTGCCTGAGTTCGTGGAAAAGCTTCATCATTGACCTCCCTTGACCATCCTCAACCCTGTGTCATCTGTTCTCAACACTATTTCCAGGATGGTCCAGTGAAACAGGATCCCATGGAGTCATGATCCTGAACCCTACTGTTGCCTCCCTGAGGTCATGTCTTAAGCTGTCTGCTGAGGCCACAGGGCCTTCTTGCAGTTCCTGGACATATCTAGTATGCTCCTGCCCCAGGGCCTTTGCATATGCTTTCCCTTCCTTTTAGAAGGCTCTTGATGTGATATCACTCACCTTCATTTGAACTTGACTCCAGCATCACCTTCCTAGTGAAGACCTACCTGGCCTCTTGGTGAATAGCAAGTACCACCACCACCTCCCCTTCAGCACCCCAGCCCTGTCTCCTGCTTTCTATTTCCAGAGCAATTATCACAGTTACCAGGACATGTTGGCAAAGGAGAAACAGCCCTGCTCGGATGATTCCACCACGGGGTCCCTCCAATTTCCTAGTCCAGAGCCCTGTGGGAAAAGGTGACCAGAGCTCTTGCAGTCAGGATGCCCAGGACAATGGTCCCCCTATGGCACCCTAAAGACCATCAGGAAAATAAGCCATAAGAGGAATCCACTTGCACATGAAACCTGAAACCAGAAACCTTGCTCGATTCCAGGTGAGCACACACACGTACCCTCCTTGCCAGATGTGCTCATCTGAGGAAGCTGAGCAGAAAAGCATCCCAGGGTCCAAATCTTCCTCTGGCCAAGATGCTGGGAAACAGACATCTCTCCTCCCTGCACCAGCCATACGGCATCCTCCTGTGCTGGGGCAGAATGGTGCACCTGTCCCTCTTTCCTGGGATGCCATCACAAACCAGGCTTTGCTGCACACTTCCAGGAAGGAAGCTGCAGCAGCAGCAGCAGCAGCAGCAGCAGGCCACCCAGGATCAGCCTCAGTCTCGCATGTCAGGCCCCACGTGGAACCAGAGCTTCAAGGAGACTGGTGTGTCATTTGGCCTTGTAACCTAATGGCAGGAGCTGAGATTTCAGTTCCAAATGGATACTGGCCTCTTCCACAAAGCACAGGAAATTGGAGGGTTTCTCAGGGGTGTGGCTCTGGAAGAAGTGCTTCTGCTGGCAGAATTCACAGGCACCAGGCAGAGGACATCTGTGGTGCCTCGTCCAAGGAAGCAAGGGGCACACTGGGCAAGAATCCACAATGCTGTCTGTGGACTGCTTCCCACCAAGTGTCCTGCTGAGACGAAGGCTGGGGAACCCAACAGGAAGCAAGTTTCCTTTCACATCTGCAGCAGGAGGCCTGGCTGGGGAGCAGAGTCCTGTCCCTGAAGCAAGCTGGCCTGTGCACCAGAGTGAAGGCCCACTGCCATGGCCTCACAGTCTCCCACCGTCAAGCTGCCCTTCAAAAGGCAGGAACAGGTCTGTTTAGGCAGACCAGCTGAGCGACCGTGTGTGCAGGAAACTCAGACCGCATCCTCCCTGAACATCAAGTCTTCCAAGTCCAAGCTTCAAACCCTCACTCATGGGGCACGGAACATCACGTCAGCATGAACACTACTCTTTCAAATCTCTTGTCTCCCATTCCTTCAACTCAGAAACAAGGCTCCAGTCACCACTCTGTTTTCCCTTCAGAGAAGTAAGGAAAAGGATAGAATAAAACACTACATGTGCACAGCACACTTCTATCCAAATAGAATTCCGTGTTCTTTCTCATACAGGCAGCCCGATGTCACCCATACTAATAAGAGGCACCACAGGTTCAGTCCTCATATATATAGTTGACCTTGTGTTTTTCCTTTTGGCATTTAGATCTCGAAGCCAATGTGTTGAATGGTTTCTTAAAATAACAAGAATAATAATGATATGGTCACGTAAAGGTCTAGATCTCTGTAACCAGACAACATGGCTCTAGTTTGGATAAGGATGAAGACACAGCCTCTTCCCAGGCAGCGAAGCCCACATCCTCAGGGATACTGACACGTGTCACGGGTGATAAGTTCCTTTGCTCCGTGGAGTTGTCCGAGTGCAGAGGATGCAGGCCCCCTCCAGGGCTCATTCTGTTTTCTTCATTCATTCCCCAGTTCAAATCACAAGGGACTCGCTGGCTCAGGCTTCAGGGCCCACGATGGGCCACCAAGTAAGCAGCCACCCCTCACCCCCAGGGAAGGGTAGTTGTTCTCTGGGAGCACAAGGAGCCACTCCATGAGTTACTCAACAACCTACCCTCCTTCTCCATGTGTCCTCACAAAGGCCACTGCGCCCTGTTAGAGCCCCATGCCTATGCTTTACTTTAAAAAATATTTTCTAATATTGGAATGTGGTTCACGGAAGAGAAAAACAGGAACACCCACAAAGTATTCTTTTAATATTTCAGAATATTTTTCCCCATTGTTTAATTAAAGCAGGAAATAAAAATGCGCAGATAGCTCCTGCCACTAGCAGGCACGACTCACTGCGGTGACTTAGAGGAGAGCAGGAAATTCAAGAGGAAGATATTCTGATGACCTGTCATTTCATCATCTAGGTTCTGAAACTCCACATACACTCAAAGAAAGAAGCCCAAACCAACATCTTGGCCTGGCAACACACACAAGTCTGAATTGGAGGAGCAGGGACAGACGAAGAGCTCATGTGTTTTGGCTGAGGGCGGTGGCACAGAAGAAGGGGCTCTGCCAGCTCTCCACCTGTCTCACCTGTCCTTAGCCTGCTCATAGCCTTGACCTGTCACGACTGTCACATGGGAAACATAGTGCCACCCCTGGAGCCAGCCCTGCCCACACCCTCCTGCAGAATGCACTCCACTCTCCTCTGGGACCTCTGTCAGCTCTCCCCAGACCTGGAACTCCCCTGTTCTGCTGCAAAGATCCAGGATTCCCCTCTCTTGTCAAAATGACACTGGCCCAAGGCTTTCCTGAATGTGTCGTATTCCTCTCAACTCACCATCCTACCTGGGCAAACTGTAAGTAGCGCATCAATGGGACATGAACATGCTCTGAGATCTGAGTCTTTCATTGTAGACTTCTGAGGACCCTTGTGCAATAAAATACCATAGCCTATGATGGGGTGATAATACTATTATTTATAGAATAATACAGCCCAAATCACCTCGTTTTTAGTTGCTCTTCATTAGCCTGAAAGTTTCTGTGTAAAAATTTCATGAGGAGAAATTGCTGAAGGTAATATCTATGGAAAGGCTCTGTGGGATAACCTAACTCAGCCAGCATCAGGCAAGCAGTCCCAGAATTCACCCCAGGGTTCCTGACGTCCACCAAGCCCCTTGAGGCCACCAGCGTGCCTCTATCCAGGAGAATTCCCTAAGACTCTCCTTCTGACTCCACCACCAAAGAAAGTACAACATGTCAAAATATCTGGATGATACATTTAGTCAAACTAGAAAGTCAAGCTTTACTTTTAAATGGTAAAAGCCTACTTTGAATAATTTTGATTCTTCTCTGTACCTTAACTGTAACTCTTTAGATGAAAATACTAATCAGTTATGAAACATCACCTTTGACAAATGACGAGACATCATCCATGTCTCTACCTGGCCGCAAAAAGCCACCTAACTCTTGATGTTTGCTATTCGACCATACTCCAGGCCCAAGTGAATAAACGCTGTTAGATGAAGGATCCAATTTTATGTTAAAACCACACAAAGAGTAAATATCATCTTCCTTCTCTAATACAAGTGATTTCTTAGGAAACAGATGTGCAGATTATATTTTGTAACCAGTAAATGAACAGAGAAAATGGTTTCCCTGCGATGTTCTACCTGCAGGGAAACTAAGTAATTCTTGCACCAAATCCAGAATGCTGACAGCTACTTAAGTTTTACTCCATGGCTCAACTAGAGAAAAGAAAAAAGCCCAAGATGTTTTGGCTTAAAAAGAAGTCTCACCTCCAGTCCTGAAACGTTAGTAACATTGGGCCCAATTACCTGCTGCTTTCTCGGAACACTGACATCCTGTGACAAGCTGCATGACTGACTCAGACGCTGTTGTTCAAAACGTTGGGTCTTGTGGAGCCAGATCAGAGAAGTGTTGTCAGGTGGGGATAAGAAGGGACCTCTGACCTAAGGCCGGCACATCTTCTTCTGTTCCTGGGAGAATGGAAAGCACATAATTTTTTCTTTTTCTTCTTTCTTTCTTTTTGGAAACACATACTTGTTTCTTTCTTTCTTTCTTTCTTTCTTTCTTTCTTTCTTTCTTTCTTTCTTTCTTTTTTTAGAGATTTTATTTATTTGACAGAGAGGGATCACATGTAGGCAGAGAGGAAGGCGGGGGTGGGGGGTGGGGGTGGGGGTGGGGAAAGCAGGCTCCCTGCTGAACAGAGAGCCCTATGTGGGGCTCAATCCCAGGACCCTGGGATCATGATCTGAGCCAAAGGCAGAGGCTTTAACCCACTGAGCCACCCAGGCGCCCCACACATACTTGTTTCTTAAGTAGTAATTATCAACATTCGAAAGTACACCATTGTCTTTGTCTTTTTTTGAAAAGTGAATTTATCCTTCCAAATGAGCACCTCAACTCAATTTTTCCCCATGCAACTTGAGTGGGGTCTGCTTTCCTCCAGCTTCCAGGCCCCCACCTGGAGGACGCTCCTGCAGGATCCTGATACTCCCCAACCACCATCCCCTGGGACATGGGCACAATGCTAAAATTGGGGGATAGCTCTGGGGCTGTTACCACCACACCTATGCCTGGGACGGGGGCAGGAACCTGGAGAACCCCGTACACAACCCTGACAGTCCATGACCACCAACCCCAGGGACAGAGTACAAAATGCTGAAGCTGGGGAACTGTTTTGGGGCTTGTTAGCACCACACTTGTGGGGGATGGGGAACAGGGGACACCCTACTGAACTCAGGGTGCTGCTCAAGGTCCATTACCTGCACTGTGCCAGGGGACGGGAGGCACCCCACTGAAGTTGGGGACCATGGACTGTCTTTACACGCACTCTTCCTGGGGAACACGGGAAACCCTGAAAATGTCCGCAACCCATCCCACAAAATCTTGGGTGAGTAGGTGCCCTGGAGTTCAAGGATGTGGGGGAGAGGGCCAGTTGGTGGACATTGGGCAAAAGAGACTTTCAAGGGAAAAAGAAAACCCATCCGAGTCCCCACAATGAACTCGCTTCATGCGCCCTTCGAGGATTGTACCCCCAGGATCCCCCACGCCAGCACACAGCCTGCACTCACCAAGCCAGGACCCCTGCCCAGGATCTCACCCACTGCTGCTTTACCTACCCCGCCTCTGCATCCTAAGGCAGCTCTGTGTCTGCCCATAGAGGACATAGCTCCACCCCTACGTGCTGATTGGTCGCGGAGGGTTGTGCCCTGAGCCCATTGAATGCCGCGCCTGCCTGTGCTGGGCGACCCGCCCTTACACCCGCACCTCCCCACTTTTGCACATACTCCTGGAGGCAGCACCTCCTCGCTGGAACACCTGGCTCCGTGGGGCAGCCATAGGCCTGTCCTGGGCAGGACGCCCCTCCCCCAGACATCTGGCCCCTTTTGGAGACCACTCTGGCTGCAGACCACCCTCAGAAACCTGCCCCTGCCCTTCCTGCACCAACCCTGCCTGAGGAATTGTTCCTGGTTCCTGGCAAGGCCAGCTGCTCTCAGACCTTCCCAGGCTTGGGCTTTAGGAAATCTAATGGTTGGTGCGCCTGTGTGGCTTAGTTTTTGTGTCTGCCTTCAGCTCTGGTCACGATCACAGGGTACTGGGCTCCAGCCCTGCATCTGACTTCCTGCTCCGTTTTAAGCCTGCTTCACCTCTCCCACTCCACCCTGCTTGTGTTCCCTCTCTCTGACAAATAATAAATTAAAAAAAAAAAAAAAAGGAAATGCAATGGTTTCCACATTTCCAAGGTATTTTAAGACCCAAAGTAATGCTCTATATGGGAGGAGCTTCACCTTCTGGTCTCACCCAGGGAGTGGATAGTGCTTCTCATACCTTTGGAGCATCCTTCTAGGATGAGCCCTTTTGTGCTGGAATGTATATACATATGCTTGGTTCTGCAGGGAAGCTCCAGGATGCTGGAATGTATATACATATGCTTGGTTCTGCAGGGAAGCTCCAGGATGCACCAGAACAACCACCCTTCCGTGCTATTGGAGTTGTGAACCAGGAACATCGATTTTTCACTTAAAAAGAAAACATATTGCTATTGTTGACACATAAAGGAGTAAACCCTTTTGAACATTTTAGAGAGAAAAGAAGAGAGTTTTATTCAAACCTAAGTCAAGACAGCTGCCTGGGAGACACAATCTTCACAAGGAAGGGAGTGCTCTGTGGGAGGAACATTTGGGGCAGGTTTCTATATTCCGTCTGTTCTGTTTTACATACAGAGTTACACATCACCATGAAGAAGAACATTCCAGAAAGTTACAGACTTTTTCTTATGTTTTTAATATGTGCAAGTCAGTATGACTTTAATGGGAGCAGGAGGGGTCATTTTGTTTTTCTTATCTTTATGTTTGCAATGGCATTTTTTGGTTATCTTTTTCTTCTTGGAGGAGAACTACAACATGTGCTTAGGGCAGAAATAGGGCCCATTCTCTGAGGTTTTGCCCTGTCATTTTGAGCTTGGTTAAATGTTAAAGGATAGCTTCCCTGGGAGCCCAGGATCTGGGCCCATGGATGGTAAAAGACAAAAGTTTCCATTATTATTCTAATTACTACTAAAGAGAGGAACTTGAGACAAAAGCACCTGTAACAATCCTACTGAGAAATCAAAATGATGCCTACAGAAGTTTACCTGTTCCATGGTCAGCATAGGTAACAGAGATGTTCCCAGAAGATGGTCTCCTCCCTTTCTCCTGCCCAAATCTCTGAAGCACACAGATAATTTAAAGTAAGGATTTTAGAACTTTCTGACATCTTAGAGATGTCTGGCACCATTCCCTTGGACTACAGAATAAAACAGAGTAGCTCATTGTCACAGCACTAATTTAAACATGAAGTTCCCCAATAGCTTGGATACACTGTCTTAGTTCTTTCCCTGCAGATTTTGACTAATGTAAGTCACAGTCATACCATATAAATACTTCGATGGTTGGGAAGAAAGTGATTGTGGGTAAGGGAATAGTTAAGTAATGTTTATAAGCATTTTATCACTTTGTAGAAGAAGCTGAGCTGAGTGTTTTAAAAAATACTATTTCAGACCTGTCTTAGGGCACACTCTGAACATACCAGAACTTGATTCAAGTTTAAAAAGACAGTTCCTTCAGTAACTTTATTATCAGAAAAATATTATAATGTCTCTATTCCTAGGTATCTTTGTGTATCTTACTCAGAGGTTCCTCCACTCTTTATGATCATGATCAGCAGAGGTAAAAGGGCCAGCTAAATTCATTCCAGTTGACCACACAAGAAAATCCTGAGACTTGAGATGTTTCCAGATCAAGAAGACCAGAGAAAAAAGGGAAATAGTACCATGTATGTAATAACAAGGGATTTGGAATCAGTTTGGGGATCCCACTTAGGTTTCTGACACTCAAATCCTCTGTGACTTGAGTCACCACTGAGGTCCTGTTTAACCACCCAGAAAATAATAGCTACATCATAGTTTGGAAGTTTAAGAGGGCGAATTCCACTAAGAGCCGGTGTGATGGCTCTCAAGAACAAGTGTTCAGGAAGCCATGATTACTATTGGGGTCTATTTCTTTTCCAGAAGAAAGAATGCATGTTGAATCCATAGTTCTTACTTTTTTTTTTTCTTGAATCCATATTTCTAAGAGCTGACTCAAGATGTTTTTCAAACCTTAAGGAAGGTCAAGAACATGTTATTGTGTCATATTTCACTCAGGAAACATGCTGTTGGATTGGTGAGGACAATATAATAGCACCGTCATCACTAAGAGTGTGGACTTTCCCATTTCCATACAGCCATGTTGTCCCCCTTAGCTCAGGGCCACCAGAAAGGGCAGCTTGGGCAGGGCCACCATCATCACTAGGAGTGGGAAGCTTCCCATTTCCATATGGCCATGTTGTCCCTCTTAGCTCAGGGCTACCAAAAAGGGAAGCTGTTGGTGGACCACAGGCCAAGGCTGGGTCAGGCAGAACTCTGACTTAAGGCTCAACTCCTGTCTAGCTAATTACACTGCTCATTCCCAGACAGAGTTCCATTGTCTACAAGCTCTGATGTAGGAAATTTTGAGAATTTCACTTGTGAGTCCCTCTCTGACCCTTAGTTACATTTAATTTTTAAACATTGAGAGACTTCGTGGTTTTCTTTTCATTATGACTATAGCTCAATTCTCCTGTGGGCTGAGAATATAATCTAGTTAATTTCAGGCTTTAAAACATGTAGACTTGTTTCATGGCCCAAAATTTCTTCTACTTGTGGAGAAAGTTGGGTACTTACCTGACAACAGAGTCCAACAGAATTTGAAACTCAAGTAACCAGGCACTCATATTCCAGAGACAGCCCCCTACTCAGCTCATTTTGTTGGAGATCCTTGAAAGAAGAACATGCTTGTGTGTTGCATCCCAATGTCTGGAGGCTGCAGGCTGAGGAAAGCACACCCTGCAAACACTTTACCTCACTGGGGATGTCATATCGGGACTGCCCGACATCTCTGGTCATTTGGCTGGAAGTACAGAAAGGTGACACCATGAGGCCCAGAGCCAGCCCCCAGCCCCATATGCTCTGATCCAGTCTGGGCAGCCCGAGGTCCCCTCCCCATGCATGTATGTGTGTGTGCGTGCATGTGTGTGTGTGTTTGTAAAGAAGGCTCATGAGGGGTGCGCCCACCCCATTCAAGAGCAGGTTGACGAGGGGTCAGATGCCTGGTGGGCAGGTCATGTTCACACCCCAGGTCAAGGCTGGCTGGGTAGGACAGGGTGTGGGGGGCTGTGAGCTTCTCCCCAGGGGTTATTTTATCCTGTGTCCTGCAGGTATGGGTCCCTGTCCCAAGTGTGGGGCTGCTGATCTGGAGCAGCAGGGGGACTAGGCAGGAGGACAGTGAGGATGGACGGGCAGGGCTGTGATGTGCTGTGATGCATCCGGGCTGGCCACTGGTCCCTGTCTTTGCAGAACACCAGGGAGGATGAAACAGGGAGGAGGCTGGCAGACACCTGCTTTATCTCCTGACACAGGGAGTGACTGTAGGGGGCTCTCCAGGAGCAGGGACTGGGGACTGCCTGGGCCAGGCCTCTGACACCGCCCAGGCCACTGTCCCTGCTGGTACCACACCGGACTGTGGTTCAGGACCCGGAGCCCATGGAGCCCAAGCCTGAGGGTGAGAACACTGGGGCTGAATGTTTGTGGGTATCTGGGGATGGGTCGGTGCTAGGCCCCACAGGCAGGAGACCCCAGAGGCTGGTGTGGGGCCAGGAGCAAGGACTGGGCTCAGAGCGCCCAGCGGGTTGGTGAGATGTTCCGGTGAGGGTTCCTTCCTGGCTGTAGCTTCTCTGGGAGGCCCTGGGCTAAGCGCTATCTCTGCAAAGGCACGAAAACATGTTCTTCATTCCAGGATCTCCAATGAGGTGAACTGGGCAGGGGGCTGTCTTTGGAATGTGGGGGCCTGGATACCTGGGTCTAGCTCTGAAGAGCCAGAGCTGGCCCCAAATTCATCCACAGTTCCAGAGGCGGGGAATGGTGCCTATGGAGACTTCAGCAGGAGACCAGGAGCCAGCAAGTGAGCCATCAGCCCACATAGAGTCTGATGCTGTCGCAGAAGAGCTGGCACCTACTTGCCCAGCCCCTGCTCCTGCTACAGTTCCTGCTCCCGTCCCTGCCCCAGTCCCTGCTCCTTTTCCTGCTACTGTCCCTGCCAGAGCCACTCCCCCTTCCCCTGCCCCAGCCTGTGCTCCTGCTCTTGCATCTGCCCAAGCTCCTGCCCCGCCCCTATCTCAACCCCTGCCCCGCCCCTATCTCAACCCCTGCCCCTGCTCCTGCAGGGCTCTCAGAGCCACATCCAGAGCCTGCAGCCCTGATCCTCATACAATTATCCCTTGTTCCAGCCCCCGACCCTGATGACCTGCAAGAATGTTTCGTCCCCTACCTGTATATTCTTTCTCTTTGGTACATATTAACTGTTACTTCATCTTTCCATGGTCTGCATACTGTTTATTAATTTGCTTTAAATAAAATGGCTTGTTTTCACTTGAACACATCACAAGCATTAAGTACATCCCAACTCTGTGCCACCATACCACAGAACATCGCTGCAGGATACCTCCTTCTCCAAAGGAGACCCTGAACCCAAAGCCCTCCCTGCCCATTTCTCCTCCAGCCCGGCCTCTCACAACTCCTAAGCTGCTTTCTCTCTCTATTCCTTTACCTGTTCTGGATGTTTCTGTATGTAGAATCACACAATATGTGCCTTTGTGTCTGCACACCTATTTTCAAAAGGGACTTTTTTTTTTTCTGTGTTTATGTGACATAGAATTTCCCTTATTCAATATTGAAACCCCTGATGGATTACAGATGATATCTAATCATAAAGACCCCTTTAGGAATTATGGCCACAATGTCGGAGTCAAGACCCCTGTTCCTGCTGGGACACCACAGCCTGACCCCAGACAGGACATAGCTGGTTCTTCCTGTGGCCCACACAGAAACCAGGGAAATGCAGAAAGCTGGAAGACACACCACAGAGGGCAAACACATTGCTCACAACCCAAGGCCAGAGAAACCCAAGAGAAAACTTTCACCTGACTCCGCTCCAAACCAGGCTCCAAGTCACAGGGTTCCAGGGGGACAGAGACCAAAATGCATGCAAGTTCAGAGGGGAGGATAGGCATGTGGGAAGTATGTGTCAGAGATGTGGGAGCTCTTGGGGAAGGGCTCTGGCAAAGGAAACCCTAGGAAGGCAGCGCTGGTCACCCTCAGAGCGGCAGCCCTGGGGAGAATGTGAAGAACCAAAGGTCCAATGCAGGTCCCCTGGAGAGAAGGGTGATGGGCACCCCTGTCTGGGAGAACAGTGAGCAGCACCCATCCCAGGCTGCAGGTGCACCCATCACCTAGCAGTGCTCGGCATCAGACTCAGCCCCAGAAAGTCTGGCACAGTTTTTCACAGATGGATCATCAAGTGTTCAGTACAGCAGTGGTGGAGAGAGCAGGGAATGGAACAACGCTAATGCTCAAGGGGATGGATGGGATCCACGGTCCCAGCCCTCATGAAAGAATGTCCTGTAGCTACTGTCCCAGGGTCGTCCGGGCACAGGATCTGGGAAACCCCTCCTGCCACCCTGCTCCCGGGAAATTTCAGAATGGTTTGAAGAGGTAGAGAGGATCCAGGGTGACAAGGACCAAGGAGAAGGAAGGTCAGCACTGGGAGGACAGATGGATGTGCCCTGAGCCACCATCCAGGGCCCAGGCGGTGATGTCCTCGGACCTCACCCCCAATAATGGCTCCTGACACATGGACCAGACTTCTGCTCTTTCACTCCCTCCTTCCCTACCTCATTTATTTACTGTCTCATTCATGACTCCCTCGCTCCTTCCCCTCCACCCCTCCCTTCCCTTGCCCACTCGATCACACTCTCTGCCTCCCTCCTTCCCCTCCCTACCCTCCCTCCCTCCCCCCTTCTCTCTTCATCGTATCCTCCCTCTCTCCCTCCATCCCATCCTCCTGTCTTGCCTCCCATCCCCGTCCCTCACTCTCATCCTCACTCCTACCCCGCCATCCTCCTTCTTGCCCTTCCCTTTCTCGCTCACTCCCTCCCTGCCTCCCCCTTACCCTCCCTCCTTACCCTCCCCGCCCCCTCCCTCCCTCTTGTCCTCCTTCATTCATCAGAAGAACTGAGCACTGGGGCTTCATCAGTGAGCACTCCCCCAACCATGTGGTCATGTCCGCTGTGGGAGGTGAAGGGGGCAATCTTCAGGGCTAGCAGTGCTGATGAGCACCAGGAACCTGCTCCTGAAAACAGAGACCAGTTG
Source organism: Mustela erminea (assembly GCF_009829155.1). Taxonomy (NCBI): domain Eukaryota; kingdom Metazoa; phylum Chordata; class Mammalia; order Carnivora; family Mustelidae; genus Mustela; species Mustela erminea. Next base: position 73,362,159 of record NC_045618.1, on the reverse strand, counting down.
CACAAAGAAAAGAATGGAGAAACCCATGCTTAGCACTTCCTCTAGAAAAATCTAGTCCTAGAAAGTGATGAAAAATAAATATACCCTAGACTTCATACAGTGTGAGTGCTAATGGCCTATACACCCTGATTCCTAGAAGCAACAAAGAGTAAAATCATCCAGTGTCAACTGGGGGTTTGTGACAGCTTTTCTGACCAAATGACAATGTTTCAGCCAACATCTACAGGGCCTCCGAGTTTTCCCAAGGGTCTCTATGATCCTCTGACTCTTCCATCGACCTCCTTGCAAAGCTCTGTCCTGTCATCTTCCTTGTCTCTGACTTTTCTGCGACCCTTCTGTGGTCTCCACTCCCCCAACCAGGGCCACTTTCACCAGGATTCCACATCCCCTTGGCTGGGTGCCCACATCCCACACTGGGATCCATGAGCCTTATGTTTTGTGCAAGGCCTGGGTGCTCCCAGGTGCTCCCATGTCATGGGTATGGAAGTTTGAGTCCAGAAGGTCCAGACAACCTGCACCCAGTCCCAGCATGTAGAACCTCAGCCAAGAGTGGTCCCTGAGTGGAGGAGGAGTTGGGCCCAGGGAGCCTGAGGGAGGATGTGGCATAGTGAGGCCCCAGGAGGGGAGTGAGCACCAAGGGGGCCTGGCGCTCAGATCTGCCGGGAGACCACGTCCCATCTGCACTGGATCTGTCCCCAGGGAAGAGGTCCTCTGGGTATCCACCCTCCCAGGCTGCAGGTTGGCAGTGACTGGCAGGGGAGGGGCATGGCTGGTGCAGAAGAGAGCCCTTAGGTAGAGAGGAGGGGGCAGGCACCCCCCCCCAGCAGCAAGTGCACGGAGGTGGACTGAGGGGTCATCAGTGGACAGCAGTGTCTGCAGCTGGGTCTCCACAGAGGCCCCGTCCTGATGCTCAGCACAAGTTTGTCTGGATGGCCTGTGTCCTCAAACACGAAGTCTGACCCAGGACCTCCCCCCAAGCTCCTATTCCCAATCCTTTGCACTCACCTCAAGGGCAAGGAATGGCCAATAGTTTAGGTGGTGTTGCGCACACAGAGACATGTGATTTTCTGGCCCATGCTGTAACACTGCTGGCATTTTAAAGATCTCATGGCTTTGATTCAAAATGGTAGGATGCCAGGGACCCCAGACAGCTTTCTGGAAACCTGCCTCTGTGCCTTGCAGCCCTCCCATCCCATCAGCTTCGCTCAGAACCCTTTCAGATCACAGGCCCACAGTCTTGTGTTCTCCAACAGCCCAGATGATGTGCCTTCAAAAGCAGTCCAGGTGGGGCAGCAGGACACACTGCGGATTCCAGTAAATCTCCCTCCCAGAAAATGAGGGTACTGCTGGACAAGCTGTCTGAAAACAGCCAGGTCAGGGTTCCAGGAAGACACCAGAGGCACAGAAATAACTGAGGAGCATCTGAAGGTCAGGTAGGGACAATGGGAATCTCCAGTGGTTTTGCCTAGGGGCAGCTTCCATCCCCCTAAATCCTCGGTGTGATGGCTCCACTGGGGGATAGGGGAGGGACCATGCCTGGAGGACACATGGCTCCACTGTCAGAGGTCACCAACTTGATCTGTACACTGGTGGGGAAACCAGGCCACATCCCAAAGAATTTCTGGAAACAGTAGCCATCTCAGTGGCAGTCAGCCTGGGAGGTCAACCTTCCAGCTGCCTGAGGTAGGATCGAGCCACAGACCAGCACACTAGCCAAAATGAAAGAAGTAGAACCAGTTATTCATTTCAATAGTTTCTGAGTTACTGGTTTGATCCTATGGTTAGTATAATTTGCAAGGCCCTGAAAATGTTCTCCTCATGTTCTCTGCTGCAAAGGTTCTTGAAAAGTCTCTGGTTTATAGGTAAAACCGGCCGGAATTGACCTTGGTTGGCACAGCCATGTTGGGAAAGGCATGACGTTTCCCCCAAATACTAAAAATAGAACTCCTTTATGATTCCACTAATGGGTAGATATTTGCAGGAAATGAAGTCCGCTTTTCGAAGTAAGATCTGCACTCTCTGACCCAATCTCCCCGAGGAGGGGGCGGCCACCCTTAGCAACAGGGCACCCGGGTGGGAAGTCGTAGGCAACCCTCCCCTGGGAGCACAGCAGCGCATTCAATGTCCTGGATACTAGGAGATGGAGTACAGCACCAGGCCAGTGAGTGTCAGGACACATTACTCCAAATATGGCACCTTGGCAAATATAGAATCTGAAAGAATTTTCCATAGAGCAGAAACAGGAAGTACCCTCTGATCCCCAGCCATCAGCCCTTCTTCCCTGAAGCAGGTCAGAATACTCCCGTGTGGCACTTTCTCTCCCCAGACCACAGGGAGGACAAGCTTATCATCAGAGTCAAGGAATTTAGGACCCCAAAGGTTATAGAAACAAACCTGGTTAAACCAAACTTTATCTTCTTAGTTACTTTTTTACCATTTACCAGCCCTAGCTCAAACCCCTGTGTCTCTCAATTCTTCACACATTTATTGCTTCTTTGCCTAAAACGTAGAATTGTCTGCTCCAATTGCCTCTGCTGGTCTCCATGTTCTTGTGAGGCTCCCAGCAAAAAAATCAATACACTTTGTCAGCTTTTCTTCTGTTCATCTGTCTTTGTCAATTTCCAGACCCAGCCAGGGACCCTAAGACGAGTTTAAGAAAACTTTCCTCTCTCAAAGCCCTGGGTGGAGGTGGGAGATGGGGAGGGGTTGTGGTGGTGGTGGCTGGTGGAGTCAGGAAAATCCATGCCCCCTTCCTGACCTTGGTTAAAACTGCCCATAACCACAGGGTTGTGCAGGGCTGAGGAATCCAGGGCGAGGCAGGTAGAACATATAGGAAGCTACCTGACCCCCCAGCCAGGGGACTTGGCCCCACTGACAAATCAAGGGTGTGAAGATGAATATTATAATGGAAGCACCCTGAATATCAGACCTTCCCCAGCCCAGGCTTCATTATTGCTGCTCTTTGTGGTTCCTACTGTTGGCTTACTGACTTTTCTGAACTAATTTTGTCAAGTCTCTGTTCTTTGCTATGTGTGGCCACTGAATCCCTTACTGTTAACTTAGCGGTCAGCCAGTGGCTGGGCAGAGAGGTCACCCATGTTTCTGAGCTATGGCTACAGATTGGAGGGCCCCACAACCTTATGTTCAGGTTTGAATAATCTGCTCAAGTGGCTCATGGAACTCAGAGAAACACGTTACTTCCTAGATGACCAGTTCATTAAAAGTACAGAACTCAGGACCAGGCAGCTGGAAGTGATGAGCAGGGTAAGGTGTGTAGCAGAGGCTCGGAGCTCCCCTGCTCTCGGAGTGAAACACGACTTTATCCACCTCCACTCTGACCTTCATCTGTACTTCCTAACTGATAATGTCCCTCCTTCAGGCTCATCTGGTAACTCAAGTCAAAGATCCAGCAGGCACCAAAACGACCCCTCAAACAATAACCATTGCCTGACACCAGCAAGACCCCGCGTGATGGACCCCAAGACAATGATTGACTGAAACTTTACTAACCCCCTGCACCTGCCCACCGACCTTTGTCCTAGATTTTCCTCCTATAAAAACCCAAGAATGTTTTCAACACCCTGAAGCCATGCCAGTCCTGTCTTCCAGTGTCAGCTGCTCTGAATTACATTCCTTTCCTGTGTCACCACCACTCATCTCTCTGTTTTTGGATCAGGGACACTGTGATTAGTGTAATGTAGCAAGTCAAATACCAGTTCTTCCCCTCCCCAGGGTTCACTGCTGCTGCTCCTCTCACTGAAGTTCTTCTGTTGGCTTAGTGACATTTCTAAACTGATTTTGTCAAATTTGTATCCCTTGTCATGTGGGGCCACAGAAGTGTCTGGTCTGTGAATGTAGTAGTCAACTGTAGACTGGGTGAGATTTCCTTAGACATCTGGAAACTGCCTTCCTTCTGAAAACAAAAACAAAAACAACATAACAAAACAAAACAAAACAAAAAACCTTCCAGTCTTCGCAGATGTGGAGGAGGGCTCTGGGTGTGTGTATGTTGGGATACACCTTCAGCACCAGCCAGGCCTCTTAGCACTCTGCCTTAGCCTTCACTTCCTACTTGCCAAGTCTGACAATCACCACAGGGCAGAGCCTAGGGCCTTCTCAGGTCAGCCCTGGGCAGGCACCCAGCCCACGCATGCTGTGTCCCAGCGGCTTGGGAATAGGTCAGAGTTTCCAGGCCCTTCTTCCCTAAACATCCACATCACTTGGCCTTTCTTCCAGTGATTCTTCTTGGTTTCTATTTGCCCCAACTCTTATCCATTGCCCTAGGCAGCAGAGACTCACATATGCCTTTAAATGGTTTGGACATCAACTGTCCTCCAGTAGCCACCTCACTACTGGGAAAGTTGTTGGAAAGCAACAAGTCACAGAGGAATCCAAGGGTCTGGACTTGGTGTTTCCCTCTCCTGAGATGGAGACATCTGTGAGAGGAGCAGGTGGCCAGCTTGGTGGGGGTTGCAGGCACCTGATGTGGACAGGACAGATGGGGTAGGTGAGGTTAAGACCTCATCTGGCATCTGGACTGAACTGGTCTTCAAAGCTGCAGATTGGTTGGGACCATCTTCAGGCTGAGAAGCAAAATGAGGGGAGCAGAGGAGACTGAGGAGGCTCATAACAGATATATAAAAAATTGCTCAACATCCCTCGACATGAGGAAAATACAAATCAAAACTATAATGAGATACCACCTTACACCAGTTAGAATGACTAAAATTAACAAGACAGGAAACAACAAGTGTTGGCGAGGTTGTGGAGAAAAGGGAACCTTTTCACATTGTTGGTGGGAATGCAAGCTGGTGCAGTCACTCTGGAAAACAGTATGGAGGTTCCTCAAGAAGTTGAAAGTAGAGCGACCCTATGACCCAGTAACTGAACTCCTGAGTATTTATCCTAATTATACAGATGTAGTGAAAAGAAGGGCCGCCTGCACCCCAATATTCATAGCAGCAACGTCCACAATAGCCAAATTGTGCAAAGAGCCTAGATGTCCTTCAACACATGAATGGATGAAGAAGATGTGGTCCATTTATACAAGGGAATATTTCTCAGCCATCAGAAAGGATGAATACCCACCATTTGCATCGACATGGGTGGAACTGGAGGGGATTATGCTGAGTGAAATAAGTCAAGCAGAGAAAGACAATAATCATATGGTTTCACTCATACATCAAACATAAGGAATAAGCAGAGGACCACAGGGGAAGGGAGGGAAAACTGAACAGGAAGAAATCAGAGAGGGAGACAAACCATGAGGAACTCTGGACTCTGGAAACCAAAATGAGGGTTACAGAAGGAAGGGAGTGGGGAGATGGGGTAGCCGGGTATTAAGGAGGGCACATATTGTGATGAGCACTGGGTGTTACAGGCAACTAATGCATCAGTGAACACTACATTAAAATCTACTGAGGTACTATATGTTGGTTAATAAATATAAATTTTAAAATTTAAATTAAATTATATTAGGGGTGCCTGGGTGGCTCTAAATTAATTAAATTAGGGGTGCCTTTGTGGCTCAGTGGGTTGCCATGGCAGTGGCAAGGTGCAGGGACTGGAAGGGAAGACCCGACCAGAGGCCATCTGGCTCTACTGCCATTGCAGGACCACTCCCAGCCCTACCAGAAGATGTCTGTCTAGAACCAGGAAGAAAACCTTTTCCCTTGATTGTTCTTTTTAAAGATGGTTGCTCAGCATTGACACAGAAAAACATCTGACATAAAACTGGAGCCGTTCACAGCTGCAAATGACCCAGAAGTTATCAAAATATAGTGACCACAAAGATGGGACCTTGTGTCCCCAGATAGGCCTCCTGTGTGCAGGTGCAGCTGAGGGCCCTGGACATGCTTGTGTCAGCAGGGCTGGGCTCCATTGTCTCCCTCAAGGGGAGAGAAGTAGGAACCTGCTCTGACAGCTCTGCTCAGGACACCACCCCCTGATGGAGACGGGGACAGCCCTTCATGAGTCCCAGATGTCCTGGTGATTCTTGGGCATTGCCTGAATCTCAGCTTCTTCATGAAGGGTGGGGGAGGGCAGCCCAAGCACCATGGGTCCCACAGGTCCTCCAGGGGATGGCTCAGCAGCCACGGGCCCCACAGGTCCTGGATGTCCTGGTGATTCTTGGGCACAGCACGAATCTCAGATTATTCATGAAGGGTGGGGAGGACAGCCCAGCTGCTGCGGGTCCCACAGGTCCTCCAAGGATAGCACCTTGGTGGGCTTGTGGTCCAGCAGGTACCTGTTCAAGTGGCTCTTGTCATGCCACACAACCTCAATCCCACTGGCCGTGTCGACCCCCATCACCTGGTGACAGGCCAAGGTCAGTGAACCTCCACCACCAATGCCCAAAAAAGGTCCCCATGTAGTAAACATTGCCCTAGTCTCTGGGGATGTGGGCCTGGGGCTGTGGCTGGCACTGGTAGCTGAAGTGTTCATGGGATACATGGTAGAATCTGGGGTGCAGCATGCCAAAGAGGGGGGGACAGGATATCCACGCCCACATGGTCACAGAACTTCATGTCTACATCCACACACACCAGGTCATTCACCTCACAGAGGAAGTGCTGCTCACAGCACCTGACCATGTGCTGCATGGACACATTCTGCTAGTGCGGGGTACCAGGGACCTTGAGGACCATCGCCTCCAGCCCTCCCAGGGGGGCACACAGGTCCAGCAGCCTGCTGGTTGGTGAGGACCTAGTAGGTGATCCTGTGTGCCAGCATGATGGGCTTCTTCTCTGTCCTCTGCAGGTATAGCTCCAGGAAGACCATCTATCCACAAAGAGAGAGATAAGGCAGGAGGAGGGTCAGTCAGAGGCTGGCAGCAGAACCTCAGAGCTGGACATGGGTGTGTGCATCTTCTTCAAGGGGGCAGGCCCTGGGCTGCTTTAAGCAACAGCCTCTCTCCCAGCCTGGCCTGAGCAAGTCTGCTTGTGGGTCCTCCCTACCTTCTCCTCCCAGAGATGGGGGCCATCAGCACCCTATAATATAAAGGAGAACCTGGGGCTTCAAAGGAGGAAAACCAGCCCCACAGTCATGATGCTGGAGCCATGAACACTCCCCTTGTGCCGAGCTCCCAGGCAAACCCTGGGGATACAGTGGGAGAGGTAAGGCTGGAGAGGACAGACAGCTGGGGAGAGATCACAGAAAGGCTCAAGGTTCTGTTCAGGAAAGATCACTCTGCTGGTTACCTGGGAAGAATGGGCTCTGTACAGCAGAGGACACGGAAACCCTAACCCTAAGCCCTAACCCTAACCCCACCCTAACCCTAATCAAACATCATGCTCAATTTTGAGGACTGACAGCTCTACTCTGAAATCACAAACAAGTCCATCATGCTGGCTTTCTCTCCTTGCTCAGTATTGTACTGAAAGTTCTACCCAGAACAATAAGGCAAGAAATAAGAAATGCACATGCGAAAGGAAACAGAGCTAGGTCTATTCAGAGGCCAGAGATGGCATCATCTCATATAGAAAGCTTCCTAAAGAATCAACAAAAAATGATCATAGCCAGTTTCCTAATTCCACATAGTGACAGGACAAAATATCAATACGCAATAATCTCTCTTATTTGTATACACTAGCAATAGATCATGCAAAAAGGAATTTAAGAAAACAATTCCATTTGAAGGAACATCAACATTGACAAAATACTTCGGAATAGAAGTAATCAAGGTGTACGTCTTGTACACCAAAAATAACAAAACATTGCTAAAAGAAAGTAAGGGAAACATAAATAAATCTGAAGACACCCCATGGTGATGAAAAATACATGTTATTGGTAAAGATGGCAACAGTACCCAAAGCAATGTGGAAGTTCAAAGTGCTCCCAAGAAATTTCACAAAGGTCTTTGGGAAGAAATGCACAAGCTAATTCTAACAGTCATATGGAATTTTAAGGAACCACAAGATAGCCACAACCATCTTGAAAAAAAAAATCAAAGGTGAAAGGTCATACTTCCAAAGTTCAAGTCTTAATACAAAGCAACAGTAAATAAAACATTGTGATACTGTCATAAAAGTATGCATACAACCTGAAACAAATAATATATTATATGTCAATTAATTAAATTTAAATTTACAAAAAAAATTTAAATAAAAAATTTTTTTAAAGTATGCATACAGATCAGTGGGATTTAACTTCATCTATGGTCCACTGAGTTTTGATAAGAGTGGACAACATTACACTGGGGTAACAGAATGGTCTTTTCAACAAAGGGTGCTAGGCAATCAGCTATCCATGTACAAAGGAATGGAACTGGATCCTTACTTCACACCACATATAAACATTAACTCAAAATAAGTTAAAGGCTTCAATGTAAGAGATAAAATTATAAACTCTAGAAGAAACAAATGAGGATAAATCTTCATAACCTTGGAAGTAGCAATGCTTTTATCTGAGACCAAAACACAAGAAGGGAAAGAAAAAAATAGATATAATAATATCCTCAAAATTAAAAATCTGTCCTGGGCACCTGGGTGACTCAGTTGGTTAACCATCCGACTCTTAATTTTGGCTCAGATCATGATCTCAGGGTCATGAGATTTAACCCCACGTCAGGCTCCACACTGAGTGTGGGGCCTGCTTAAGATTCTCTTAACTTCTCCCTCTGCCTCTGTCCACTTGCATACTCTCTCTCTGACTCTATCTCACTCTGACAACTTTTCCCGCTTTCATCTCTGACCCAAGGACAGGGAACAAAGGCAACACAGATCTACACTTCGAAATGTCAACAGAAATCTGCAAACCCAAGTTCTCACAGGAGCTAAAGGTTCAGGACCAGGGTGACAGAAAGGGGAGGCCGACAGCAAGGAACCAAGGGAACACGACATGTGCATGTGAGCAGGTCCACTTCTGTACCTGTTGGAAGTGATCCATGCCTGACAGGAGGGAGTCCCACCTGCACCTGATCTGTCTGCTGCCCTTGAGCAGAGCAGAGGATGGGCTGAGCTGAGTGTAGCTGTCGGGGAGAGATGGCCAGCTGGCCACAGATGCTACCTGCCAAGTACCTATAGGACAAGCTCCTGGTCCTCAGCTAAGATGAAACAGTCATTATGTGTAGTGACCTATTTCCAGGGGCAGGTCATGTCCTCAGTGCCTTGGTGACTATATCTTCTCCCACTGTATTTAAAAAAAACCCTTAGGCAGGTAAGATTGACATACAAAAAGCTGTTCCTAGTTAATGGGTGTAACTTGACCTTGACCCTAACTCTACTATCTAGTTAGGATGTACTTGATTTAGCATATTGCTTATAAATTAGATGATGGTTTTTTAGGGGCTAAGGACCAACCTTCTGTCTTATTCTCCCTTGAATCTGGTAAATCCAACGTATTCGGCCACATGCTATCTGGAGAGTGGCCACACAGGGGCAACAGGGAGTCAACAGAGCCCCCAAACCCCACTGCAAAGCCCATTCTTCCTTCATCCTGTCAAGCCTTGTTCATTCAATGTTTACAGGTCATTGTATAGACGATGAAAAGTGTGACTTTGCTGAACTTTATAAAAGCCATACTAATTCTTTCAACCTGTTAAGAATAGAAGATGTTTTCTAAAATCTCAGACTTGGAGAGCACATGAAGACCCAGGGACCTGGGAAAGGGCTATTATGGAATCTATTCAGGTCTACTTAGGAAAGAAGATGGCTTCTATTCCACTTCTTTTTAGCAAGAATTTGTGTCAACTAACAGCACTGAATCCATACAAAATAGTGCAGCTATTTTACATACAAAAGGAGAATCAAGAAACAGAGAAAGAGCCACATGCAGGAAGGCTCTGCTCAGGCCAATTTACATTTCTGTAGATCCTCTAGAGCTTGAATGCCCCCAATGCCCCTGGGGGTCCTGTGTCAGGCAGAATGCCACCCTGATGCTGCACTGTTGTAACCTGTGACAAGCCTCCTGGTCCCTTCCTCCAGGAGACACCCCCTACGCCCTGAGGACTCCAGCCAGCTTCTCCAAACTCCCCTTTCTGACCCCATCGTTCACTTTTCCCATCACCACCATTGTGTAGAGTACATTTAACTACACACTATTCTGCCACTGAAAGGTTTTTTGTCATGTTTGCTGTTTCCCCTGCATCATCTACCCTAGTGTAGAACCACCAGTTGCATTGCATGACTTAACTGTGGACTCCAAGTGCCCTCACAGTGTCATGGGGCTAGTGTCCTGGGCAAGGTCCTCACTAAGCCGGCTCAGCGCTTGCAGTGAAGGCCTGACCCAGGCACTGCTAATTGTGTACAAGGAAGACAGCACAGCCAAAACCTTGGTTTGGGTTCAGAATTGCTCCTGGTCCCTCAGCCACATCAGGCGGTCTGGGGGCGCATCCTGAAGATACTTGCTAGTCCAGTGTTGCCCTGGGGAATCTCCATGGAACAGCCTTTAGGTCCAATGGGGGGAACTGCATAGGAGTGGGGACGATGGGAGTCAGAACTCCTGAGATAGAATCCATCTTGGAGACTGCCCAGAACTTCCTAGGAGTTCATTCCATAGTCTTGAAGGAATCAATTCATCTAAAAACATTTCCTCCTTTTAGAAAGCATGAGCCTCAAGTTCCAATGAAGAGACTCTCCTAGGTCATGTAGACAATCAGCGAAAGACCCAGACTGAGATGGGAGATGGCCTCCAGCATGATTCCCCAGAGTGGCTTTAGCTAGAGCTGCAACCACCCATTGATCTTTCCTGGACTCCCAGACTCTTATGGGACTCGTCATGGGGGCATATTCCGGGAACAAAGGCCATGTCAGTGCCACAGAAACCTCTAACACTGGTTACAGTGAGACTCTGGGATGTCAATGGAGTCCCAAGCCATAGGCCATCTCAGAGTTTGTCTGCAAAGATATGGTTGGTGGGAAACCCACATGCTGACAGAGGGTAGAGGAAGATGGAAAAATCCTGGGAAAGAGGGGGTGGACAAGTCACATCTGGCCCCAGATGACACATTGGTGTCCAGCAGGGCAAGCCCCCCAAATGCCCCACAATGCTGTCACAGAGTTCACCCCTAAGGTTTGAAGCTGAGCTTCATGGATGGGTTATGAGGGCTCTGGATAGCTCAGGGAAGCATAACACAAGATAAAATAAAGCCACAGCCTTGACAGATGAATGTTCATGGAACAAGAGCTTTCTCCAAATATATTCTGAAATGGTAAAAAAAAAAAAAATCACTGATAAAACATGGATATTTTTGATTAAAAAGAAAGCCATACTTGTTCAATTAGTAAATATATACAGAGTATCTACTTAGTGCAAATGTATAGCTTTAGTCCCACCTAAGAGTTTGCAAAGAGCATGGGATAAAATCGATGGATCAACAATAGGAAGGAATGCAGGCTGAGGGCTCAGAGAGCCATTCTATTCAGAGAGGCCCATTAAGGAAGCCCACTGAAAAGATGCTTTTAGCTAAAACCAGAAAGACAGGGAGAAGAGTCACAGAGCAACTCGATTTTTAATTATTTTGACAATAAAACATAAATGTCAGCAAATATTGTGTTGCCTTGGAACATTTGGTTCTTCTCTGTAACTATTTGGGTTACATGCTAACCTTTAATCACTATAAAATACTCTAATAAAATGTCTTATTTAAGCATGGACATATTGTATTAAAAGGCAAATAAATTAAACCTAGCAAACCCTAAACCCTAACCCTAACCCCTGACCTTTACCTGTGTGACCCTAAACCCTGACCCTAAACATGACCCCAATACTGACCCTGGGTTGAGCTGGGAGGGGTCTATCCCCAGAGACCTGGCACCAATGCCCCAGGGAATGGGGATACCTGAGCAATTTCAGATGACTCCACCTGCCACCCAGAAGGAAACCATGGCCTTCAGAACTCCAGAAATGATTCAGAGAAGGAGAAATCTGCATGCCCACCTGATGCCACCCCCACATTCAGTGGCCCACTGGACACAAACCTCGGGCCTGACACTCACCCTGACTGACACCCTCAACTCACCCTCTGTGAGTCTTGCTACAAAGCTGGCTGGTTGAACCTCCCATGATCCTAGGCCCCACTCACAACCTTAGGTTGGCTTTTTAAAACCAGAGGACTGGCTCCAAGTCCCCAGGGAATGGGGATACCTATGCAAAGCAGAGGGCTCATCCCTCAACAAAGTCAGAAATCATGCCTTTTGGAACTCCAGAAAGGATGTGGAGCAGGAGAAAGCTGAATGACGTCTTGAACCAATTCCTGCTTATTTATAGTTTCATACCATACTGAATACGAAGCCTGAGCCTGATACTCTCCTTAACTATAGCCCTCAATTCAGATGTCTCTGAAGGTCTCCATACCTAAGCAGATCACACCTTCCATGCTCCTGGGACTACCCTAATCCTAGCTTAAGACATAGGTGAAAACATGAACACACCTTTCTACCAAAAGGGTATACAAGAGACCAAGAAACATACGACAAAGTGCTCCACATCAAGAACCATCAGGGAAATACAAATCAAAACCACAATGAGATATGACCTTACAACAGTTGGCATGGCTAAAATTATCAAGGCAGAGAACAACAAGTGTTGGCGAGGACGTGATGAAAGGGGAACACTCTTACACTGCTGGTGGTGATGAGGGAGCAGGAGGCTGGCTGAGGATGGAGCAGGGGCTGGCGCCTTGCACCCCCTCTCCACCCACTCCCCTTGGTAATATGTGTGACATTTCACAGGCACCCCTGACTGCCCTAAAAGAAGAACACATGGTTATCTTGCAGAGATCACAGTCCTGCAAGGCAGGAGTCTCTCTTGGTTTATAAATGTCCTTGAGATTTACAACAAAGAAGTTACCTTATCAATAGCCCAATTTCCAAAGACACATAACTCAGTTCCTCAAGCCCTAACGTCACCCTTCCCTCCATAAAAAACCGAAGGAGGCGGAGGTAGAAAGAAAAGTAAATAAAGTTAAATTTCTTTTAAAACCTAAATCTCACTAACAAGGATGTTTGATAGCAGGAATGTAACATTACACCAGGAGACTCCCAATTGTCTTTATGTTAGTGCCTCATTAGAGGGAAAGTGGCCTTGGCTTGATAGTAACCAGGCCTTCAATATCCTGACAGTCTTCTTTATCCCAATAGCCCTTCTGAACAACCCTTTGTCCTCACCTACCCAACTCCTGTGTATATAACCAGCCACTCCTCACAACCCAGAGCAGCAGCTCTTCCTGCCCACGGGTCCTGTCCCCGTGCTTTAATAAACCACCATTTTGCACCAAAGATGTCTTAAGAATTCTTTCTTTAGTCGTCAGCTCCGAACCTCACCCCACCGAACCTGACTTAGGTTCTGGAACTTCATCATTTTTGGCGAGCCAGCCACGAGATTTATGAGTCTTTACATTTGGACTCTGAGCTTCGGTGCAAAATTGGTGAGTACTTTCTCCCCTTTTCCTTTACTCTCATTCCAGGGCTTTTTCAAGGAGTATGGTCTTATTGGAACACTTGCATGTCAATTGCTCAGGCTGTAATCCTCTAGCCCGTGGCTACTCTATGGGGAGGAGAACGTCTGCCTTTTGGCTGTAAGCTAGTATCCTGGCCGGAATGGCAATAAGACCCAGAAACTTGATGGCCTCTCTTTATTCCTGTTCTTATAGAAAGCTGTCTCTCTTGGGCACGGGACAGCCACCTAAGTCACCAGGACGGCTGCCAATCTTAAGACTCCCGTGTGAGGTTTCCTCCTGATTGATCTAATGTGATCCCCTCCACATCCCTGGTCTAGCCACTTCTGGCTGCGAGACCTCCACTGGGAGCTGGCCGAAACCAGTACCCGATTGAATTAAAACGCAACCGGGGACCGTTTCCTAGGGAAGTTGGCTGTAAGGACCACATGTGCTGGAATGTCGCTTAGACCATGATGGATTTCAGTCTTTACTGTTTCTTGTCAGTGTCGTCTGCAAACCGCGTAAAGCTATGAAATTGGGTAATTTCCCCTTGCCAAACTTTTCTAGTATTTCCATGGGTTAAAATGGCAAAACAGTATGCAGTCTTCAGGACAGACAATGAGCATGGCATGGCACAGCGTTTTGGTCCATTCACCAGGCACCCATCAGCAGCCTAGGATGCGATGGGGAAATGGAGGGATGCCGGCACCCTTCCAGGGCCTTTTATGGCAGGAATGTCTTCCCAGGGAAGGCAGGATGGTGATCAATAGCGATGTCTTGAGGGACGCCTCTGGTCGCTTTTGACACACAGGAACCTCTGACATATCCTGCGTGGGACGCTACCCAGGAGTCAGGGGGGATTTGGTAATGGACCTTCTTTACTTTTCTGGAAGGATGGCCTCAGTAGGCTTCTTCAGTTCCCAAGGACTCTACCTTGGGGTGCCTTTTAACCCACTGGAAATAATTTGGATTGCAAAACTTAGGAAAGGACTGAGCTCCTGTAACACTGCATGGCCTCAGTGGGATCTATCAGTTAGATCTCCTCTGCAGGAAGCAGGGCAAATGGATCTAGGATACCTTCACCGCTCATACCTAGGCCTTCATTGCTCTGCACCAGGACCCCAAGTAAGGGGCTTTTGCGGAATGTGTTTGCCCAAATGAGTCAGCTAGTAAACTTTCTCCTGACATATTGGATGGTAATTACGTAAATAAGCCTTCTTCTAGTAAACCCAGGTTGCTGGGCCATCCCTAGCAAAGGGGATTCTGGCTTTATTTCTCTCTGTTTCTCCTAATAGATGTGGGGGCTTCTCCCTCCCTCACTTCCCGTGTTAATGGCTATAACTGGAGCCAACTGGGGTTAGTCTAACTCGAGACAGAGACCATAAGGAATATTCCCAAGCAGCTGCCAAAACTCTCTTTGTTTCGGGGAAGTTTCCCTGTGTTCTCTGGCCTACTTGGACTGCTTAACCCCTCCCCCCCTTGCTGGTGGGAAAGCATGGCATCTGCTCCTCTGTTGGGGCTTAGGAGCTCCAAAACTGGGAATCCTTTCTCTGCCTCCTGGCAGCACTTTGTTTCTTCTGTTTCCCTCTTCTCCTGTTTCTGTGCACCAACGTGCGTGCAGCCTGCATGACTAGCCTCTAGATCATGCACCATGGCTCCTCTCTTCACTGTCAAGGAGCAAGAAGAGCATCCCCTGGACCTAACACCCCCACTCCAGATCTTCCCACGCATGTCTCAGGTAAACATTCAAAGTGGAGTGGCCCAGGTGGAAAGTAAATCAGTATTGGAATTAAGTTAAGTTTGTTGGTTTAATTAAGATAGACATGTCTTTTAAGTTATCAGCAGTAAATGTGAAACTTCAAAATTTACTGAAGGTCAAATAAGCTCATGTTATTTGTTAAAATTTGTTAGTAAAGAAATGACTAAACTGATGGTTAATTGTCTGTCTCAAAGTTTTAATGGGTAATTGCTGAAGTAACTTTCAAAGTCTTTGGTAATCTGAAAGTTTTAAAGTTCTGCTTGGATGACAAATGGAATTGAATTGTGGACATCTAGGTCTTAACCAAACAGGATAAAATGCTAAGTCATTAATTACTGGACGTAGGTTTGTGCTTTTGACTTCTTACTGTAAAGAAACTAAGAGTATTTAAATCTGTTGGTAAACTTGTTTTCTACTTAACTGATTCATAAATTGCCACCTGAAGAATTCTGTTGTAACAGTTCACAATCGGTTAATAACTAAAGGTGTTTCTAAGAATACAAAGTTCTGCTTAGTGTAACTAATACTGATGGAAATAAAGGGAAACTCTGTATGTAAGAAAGTAGGAGATATGCAAGAAAGATTTAAGGAATGGGAATACATTTTGTTGAAGGTAAGGGAAGGTAATTTTTGTCCTAAATGAGATGGTTGTTTGGAAGGAAATGGCTTAGGACAAAACCTGAATGCAAAGGAAAGTTGTAGAAGGTTTGTGAAGGGAAATCTTCAGAAAAGGAATTTTAGCTATGGTCCAGAATGGACTAAGATTGAAATGAATGGGTTTTAAAGGTACATTGGTACAAGACTGAAATTGTCTCTGTTCAAAAGGACAATGTTTTCTTAGATCAATTGATCTGCTGTTAAGAAAATGTAAATGGTTTTCTCTTTGCCTTCCCAGAAAAACCAGTTTCTATGTTTTGTTTTATCAGGTGTTTAACATCCCTAATTATATTTAGGCATGCGCTTTAAAACTTCATAAGATTTTAGCAAATGTTGACAAGATTTAAATTGTAAATCTCTTTAACTCAGGCTTTTCCTTGATACGTGAAGTTGCTCATGAAGTACTACTGAACCAGTGATAAACCTTGGGTTACATTTGGGAAAATGCTATAACTATTCTAGAGATTCTATGCACTTCCTAAAGTTTTAATGTTTTGAGAGATCATCGCTTGATATTGTAATTATGGGAATGTTATGTGTCACAGAAATTGTAACCTGATTTTCTTGCAGCTAAATTGTAAACTCCCATGTCTCTTTAGCTCTAACCATATCCATTCTGAGTTTTTGTCATTTATAATTGTTTTAATTTTCTTGTAAAATGAGTTTTATCTTCAAGGAGATTCCTATAAAGGACTTTCAGGACAAATACAGATATTTGATATACTTGAAAATCCTAAAACTGAAATGGGTAAGAATTTCCAAAACTGACTAAAGCCGCATTCACCAGATTTAGTAACATGGGACTAAATGAACTAAAAGATTATAGTGTTGTGTCTCTTAATGCTTTGTCTTATTTTAAACATTGCCGGTTCTCTCTAATGTTTGCTCTTCCAGACTAGGGATACTTTTTCTTAAGTTATCTGTAACTTATAGAGATGTATAAGTGCTCATTTGTAAAAGTGCTCAAAGCATTCAAGCTTTTCTCTCTATATGAACCCTCTGAAACCAAAAGGTCTCAGTAAGCATTCTTCCATGGCAATCAGTCATTTGCATAAGTTCAATAAGAATCTGTTCTCCTTGTAACAGGACACCATTGGAAACTGGTTATTTTACCAAGGCTTTGACTGGGATGTCATATTTGAAAAGACTCAGATATGACCAGACAGTTTAAAGGAACTAAGGTTGACTTTATGAAACCTGGAGCCATAAAGCCCCTTGGGACTGTTGGCCTGATACCTTGCTTACAGAGTTCCCAGCAGCCTCACCAGGTGAGTAAAGAATGTCACTCCTTGGTAGGTGCAGTCTCATGAAGAGGCATTCGCCCAAATCGACAGGTACTGCAGGCATGCCTGATGGCAAGTACAGAGCTTGGCTTCTGGCCCGGAGAGGCTACTAAAAGTTCAACCTAGAGATTCCTTATAAGAAGTTCCAGCAAAGCGGATTCTAAAAGATCTATTGATCACACTCAACTGTTCTTGCTGAGCTTATGTAAATAATAGGCCAAGTTTGTTAAAACTGGACTTGTTTCACAAGTGAATTAGTCCTGATTTGGCTATCTCTGTAAATGAGGGTTATTTTAGAGAGAAAAATTATGTTTTAGTAACACACCTTTATGGATGTTAAATTCTAGATTTGATTGTCTTTAAATGTTTGTTTACCTAAGCTAAACAATTTGAGGTAAACTTCAGAGAAGTCACACAATAGCTCATTTAGATGATCTTCTTGCTTTTTTATTTTGTGGGGATATTAGTAGAACCCCCTCACACATGATTAAACAACTGGAAAATGGGATTGATTCCCCTACAATTGTATAACTTAACCAACACCTTATGCGTGGCTGGGATAATGAAATTGCCTAAAAGCCAGCCTATTGCACTCCATAGGATTAACTATGGACTTGTGGAGACAATGGATGACCCCACTTTCTTTATGAGTGGATTGTATGATGCATGGGGGACTCCCCTTATCTCTTGACAAGTTTTCTCCCACTTGACAATGATCCTCTGTAATCAGGATATTGTTAAGGCTGGACCACTCAAAGGTTGTCTTATTGGTTTCATCCCTTAGTCATATTTATCCTAGAGGCCACCTCTGTTGAGGTGCAATTGCAAATAGATGCTTTAGCGAAACCTAGAACAGCCGCCCTCATAAAAGAGCCTCAAAGCTCACTATGGGACAGTCCCTGACTGTAATGATGTCACATCAGGTCCAGATTTGTCTTAGAAGCCAAAGGCCACCAATGGATGATGGAGGCCGACTTATTAAATACTGGGCTACACTAACAGATATGCCAGAAATAATACTTAAAACTTGTCAAACTTTAAACCTAGTTACCTGTATGCCTGAACCTGACCACTGTACTTCTTTCTCTATAGAGCAAAAATGTTCAGAGGTTATTGATCTTGCTTACTCTATTGGTCCAGATTTAAGATGCCCCTGTTAAAAATACGAATGACAGTTGGTTTTCTGATGACAGTAGTTTTCATAGAAAAAATAAGATAGGCTAGGTATGCCATAGTGCTCACTAGCACTTTGCAATTGCCAAAGCCTAAGAATTAACATTTATACTGACTCCAAATATGCCTTCCTGGTACTACAAGCCCATGGAGCTATTTGGAAGGGAAGGGGATGCTATCAAGCTATAACTCCCCAATCAAATATGGGCCTAAGTTACAAAACCTTCCTTATCGCTATACTAAGGATGGCATACATCAAATCTGGGATACATATCTGTGGCTTACACCCACGATTGGACAGCTCAGTCAGAAGGCAGTTTTATGCTGGGAACAAAGAAATCATATGTATGATACTTGGGCAAATAACACACGACATCTAGGATGGCTGTCATTAGAAATGTGTTCCCAAGTAATAGTACTCCAGGCTACTGACTGGTTTGCTACTGACTGGGCAAGGCGACCTGGCATCAGATGACCAGCTCCAAATGGAACCCACTGGATATGTGGAACCAACCTGTGACCCTGGCTTCCTCCAGGGTGGATAGGACACTGTACTTTAGGATTTGCCTGGATTCATGGGCACATTACTAAAACCATTACAACTCCAGCTAATCTCCCCAACTTGAAACAAAGATGGACACGATCTGTTTTAAATGGTATGATCACTTAGCATCCATTTTTTTTTATAAAGATATTTATTTATTTATTTGACAGAGAGAAATTACAAGTACACTGAGAGGCAGGCAGAGAGAGAGAGAGAAGGAAGCAGGCTCCCTGCTGAGCAGAGAGCCCGATGCGGGACTCGATCCCAGGACCCTGAGATCATGACCTGAGCCGAAGGCAGCGGCTTAACCCACTGAGCCACCCAGGCGCCAACTTAGCATCCATTTTTGTTCCATCTGCGGGACTAGAGGATGTCATGTGGCATGTAGAAGCCCTTAATAAATATACTACAAAGGCACTCAATGATTGACTAAATGGCATCTTCCTCCTTAATACCAAAGTCTCACAAATACGCAAGGCAGTCCTACAAAATAGGATGGCCTTAGATGTCCTGACAGCAGCCCAGGGTGGCACATGTGCAATTATCAAGACAGAATGTTGTGTGTACATCCCAGACTATCACAAAAATGTCACAGGAATAATAAAGGATATGAACACCCAAATTAAGGCCCTACAAGATCCTTCTCTCTCTCTCAGTGAATGGTTAAGTTCCTAGCTTGGAGGAGGGCTATGGCCAAATCTCCTTCTCGGGCTTCTCATTCTCATCGCCTTATTAACCTTAATATGTTGCTTTGTTCCATGTTTCTCTACTTGGTGCCGAGACTCCATTGCTGCAATGACTTCACGACGACAGACGATCCTTGTCGCGCGAGAGGACGCCTCTTCACTGTCAGCGCTGGATTCGGCTGCCTCCACCTTTCGTAACTCCCCTATACATTCCTCCACTGATCAATGTTGACCTGAGTAAGTAGGGACAACTCTACACCCCTATTCAGCAGGAAGAAGTTACAGAAGATGAAACCTTCCACCTTCAACCACCTTAAAGATTTAAGGGTCAAAATTGTTCAGGGGGGAATGATGAGGGAGCAGGAGGCTGGCTGAGGATGGAGCAGGGGCTGGCGCCTTGCACCCCCTCTCCACCCACTCCCCTTGGTAATATGTGTGACATTTCACAGGCACCCCTGACTGCCCTAAAAGAAGAACACATGGTTATCTTGCAGAGATCACAGTCCTGCAAGGCAGGAGTCTCTCTTGGTTTATAAATGTCCTTGAGATTTACAACAAAGAAGTTACCTTATCAATAGCCCAATTTCCAAAGACACATAACTCAGTTCCTCAAGCCCTAACGTCACCCTTCCCTCCATAAAAAACCGGAGGAGGCGGAGGTAGAAAGAAAAGTAAATAAAGTTAAATTTCTTTTAAAACCTAAATCTCACTAACAAGGATGTTTGATAGCAGGAATGTAACATTACACCAGGAGACTCCCAATTGTCTTTATGTTAGTGCCTCATTAGAGGGAAAGTGGCCTTGGCTTGATAGTAACCAGGCCTTCAATATCCTGACAGTCTTCTTTATCCCAATAGCCCTTCTGAACAACCCTTTGTCCTCACCTACCCAACTCCTGTGTATATAACCAGCCACTCCTCACAACCCAGAGCAGCAGCTCTTCCTGCCCACAGGTCCTGTCCCCGTGCTTTAATAAACCACCATTTTGCACCAAAGATGTCTTGAGAATTCTTTCTTTAGTCGTCAGCTCCGAACCTCACCCCACCGAACCTGACTTAGGTTCTGGAACTTCATCAGTGGGAATGCAAGCTCGTAGAGCCAATCTGCCAAATGTTACTGAGTTTCATCAAGAACTTAAAAATAGAGCTACACTATGACCCAGCAATTGCAGTACTAGGTATATACCCCAAAGATACAGATTGAGTGAAAAATAGTGGCACCTGCCCCCCAACATTCATTGCATTATCCACTCCAGCCAAAATATGGAAAGAGCCCAGATGTCCACAGACAGATGAATAGACAAAGAAGATGTGGTTCATATCTACAATGGAGTATTATTCAGCCATCAGAGAGGATGAAGACTTACCATCACATTCACCTGGATGGAACTGGAGGGTATTATGTTGAGCAAAATAGGTCTATCAGAGAAAGACAATCAGCACATGGGTTCACTCATATGTGTAATAGGAGAAACACCACAGAGGATCAGAGAGTAAGGGAGGGAAAACTGAAAGGGAAGTCATCAAAGAGGGAGAAAAACCACAAGAGACTCTTCATTACAGAAACAAACTGAGGGTTGCTGGAAGGGAGTTAGATGGGGAATGGGGCAACTGGGTGGTGAACATTAAGGAGGGCACGTGATGCAATAAGCACTGGTTGTTATATGCACTTGATCTATTATTGAACATTACATCTGAAACTAGTGATGTACTATAGGTTAGCTCATTGAATTTAAGTTGAACAAAAAGAACTCAAGCAAACACTCCTAAAAATTTGTATGGAACCACCAAAGATGTATAACAGCCAACACAATGTTGAGAAGAAAAACAAAGCTGGAGGAGTCATGATTCCAGAATTCAAGTTATACTACAAAGTTGTAGTCATCCTAACAGTATGGCACTGGCACAAAAATACACACAGAAACCTAGGGAAAAGGATAGAAACTCAGATTAAATCTGCAATTATGTGGCCAATTAACTTTCCACAAAGCAGGCAAGAATATCGAAAAGGAAAAGGAAAGTCTCTATTACAAATGGTGTTGGGAAAACTAGACAGCTACACATAGAAGAATGAAATTACTCTGCTTCCTTACACCATACAAATAAACTCAAAATAGTTTCAAGACCTCAGTGGAAGACCTGAAACCATAAAAATCCTACAAGAGGGCACAGACAGTATCCAGACATGGACCAAAGCAACATTCTTCTAGATTGTCTCCTGAGGCAAAGGAAATAAAAGCAAAAATATGCTACTGGGACTACATCAAAATAAAAAGTTTCTGCATAGCAGAAGAACTAGGAAGAAATAATAATAATAAAACAACCTACTAAAATGGAGAAGATATTTGCAAATATCCTCGGCTGTAAAGGGATAGTGTCCAAAATATATAGAATGGATACAACTCAACACTCAAAAACCAAATAATCCAGTTAAAAAATAGTTTGAAGACATGAACAGATATTTCTCCAAAGAAGAAATACAGATGGCCAATGGTCCCATGAAAAGATGTTCACCATCACCCAACCTCAGGAAAATGCAATTCAAAAGTATAATGAGATATTACCACATACTGTTAAAATGGCTCCCATCAACAGCAAAAGGAACAGCAGGTGCTGGGAGGATGTGGAAGACGGGGACCCTTATGCACAGTTGGTGGAAAAGCAACCTGCTGCAGGCACTCTGGACAACAGTATGGAGGGTCCTCCAGACATTACAAATAGAGCTACCCTAGGATCCAGCAACAACACTACTGGGTATTTACTCAAAGCATAAGAAAACAATAACTCAGAAGGATACATGCACCCCTATGTTTCTTTCTTTTTTTTTTATTTAAAGATTTTTAAAAATTTATTTATTTATAAAAAATTTATTTGACAGAGATCACAAATAGGCAGAGAGGCAGGCAGAGAGAGATGGGGAAGCAGGCTCCCTGCCGAGCTGAGAGCCTGATGTGGGGCTCGATCCCAGGACCCTGGGATCATGACCTGAGCTGAAGGCAGAGGCTTTAACCCATTGAGCCACCCAAGCACCCCACCCCTATGTTTCTTACAGCAGTATTTACAAGATCACAATATGGAAGCAACCCAAGTGTCCACTGATAAAGTGATAAATGAGATGACAGATGTGTACACACACACACACAGTTGAATATTACTCAGCCATAAAAAGAATGAAATCTTGCCATTTGCAGCCATGCAGATGGATCTAGAGAGGATTATCCTCAGTGAAATCAGTCAGAGAAAGACAATGCCATATGATGTCACTTTTGTGTAGAATTGAAGAAACAGGCTATGCATAAACAAAGGAGAAAAAAGAGACAAACCAAAATATAGATTCCTAAGTAGAGAACAAACTGATGATTACCAAACGTAAGGTGAATGGAAGCATGAGTGAAATAGATGAAGGGGACTAAGAGTACACTTTTTTTTTTTTGGAAGATTTTATTTATTGGACAGACAGAGATCTCAAGTAGGCAGAGAGGCAGGCAGAGAGAGAGAGGAGGAAGCAGGCTCCCTGCCGAGCAGAGAGCCTGATGCGGGGCTTGATCCCAGGACCCTGGGATAATTACCTGAGCTGAAGGCACAGGCTTTAACCCTCTGAGCCATCCAGGCACCCCAAGAGTATACTTTTCTTGACGAGCAGTGAGTAATACACAGAATTACTGACTCACACTATTGTACACCTGAAACTAATATAACACTGTATGTTGACTGGAATTAAACTATAAAAAAGATTTTTCTTTCAGTCAACTATTTGGAAAAGCTTTGGCACACAATGTTCATATGCCCTACTTGGGAGTGTTTCCTTGACAATAATTATTCACTCCATGCTGGGAATTCAAATTTCGCTGATTTCTTATATTTCATTTGTTAATCCTAGCCCAGAGGAGCCATGGTCCCTTTTCATCCAGGATCAGCACCTATGCATTCAAGGGAGTGTAAGTAGAGAAAGATGCCATGTCATAATCCAGAAAGCTATTACTGTTCTGTTACTGTTTCTTTTTTAGTATGAGATGGTCTCAGAGTGTGGGACAGGTTTCAGAGCCGGTTTGTTCTCTATCCTGGATCAATAATTCAGTGGTCATTACTTGGATCCATTTGGCTACTAGATTTCCTGTGGACAAGCTTGTTTCCAAGCAACATCCATGGAAGATACAGAGGTGAGTGGGCTCAGTGTGGGATAGGAACAGGGTCAAGTACAGACAAGGTACAATCCCTCCCCTGATCCAGGAACTGGCATGGGTGCGGGTATGGGAGACAGAAGCAACGGGAAGCCACTAAGCTCACCAGCTGAATGCTGGAGGCCCACCCAGGTCAAGGGATCTCATGATGCAGAGCATGAGGGCTGCTCTGAGCTACCTCTGGGGCGCGGGGGAAAGGAATGAGAAAGAGAAACTGCCTGCAGCTGGCTCATTCCACCTGCCCCTGACACATATCAATCTACACTTCTGACACAGCCCGGGGTCAGGATGGGCTGGCTCAGGTCCCTCAGTACTCAGTGGGGCAGCTGGCTCCAGGGCTCAGGGACATGCAGAGGTCAGTGGCATGGAAGGCTGGCCCTCCGAGGTCATCCCCTCTTTGAGCAGACAGCCCTGCAGGACTGCTGAAAACCCACTGAGAGGATCAAAAGACATGCCATGGATGAACTAAGGCATGGAGAAACAGAAAACATATTGGCTTTTAAGGTCAGAGGTGTCACCTGATGAAGTATGACAGCTTCCCTGAGGAGGACTGAGGGGAGGGCAGGCCAGGCTGAAAAGGAAGATATGGCTCTCCTGATTGGGGACCTGCAGCCTCCTTCCAGGGCAGGGCATCATCCTCATCTCAAAGGGGATCCAAGGAAGTGCTGACACTGACAGAGCTGCCTCTTGAGAAGGCTACTCTGGCATTGGGTTGCACAAGGCAGAGGATGAGGGCCAGATGGAGGGAGGGCAATTTTACCCTGGGGCACCATGGGCCAAGAGCAGAGGCTCATGACCATGAAGATGATGAAAAATAGGAAGCAGTAGCATGGGAGCCCCTGGCATGAAACTGCCATAGGCACAGTGCCCATAGCTACAGTGACTAGGTGCCTTCTGTGCCAGGCACGGTTCCTTCCCTTCAGTGGACTCCAGACTAGTCCCAACCACATCCCTAGGAAGTGTTGCATCACCACTGCCCTCCTCTCCCAATGCTTCTGCTAGGAATCACAGTCACCAGATCCTGATCAGTTTTTGTGGAAACCAAGCACTGGCTCCCACCACACACATCCCTCTGGTGGTAGTCTAGTGTGACCCTCATGCCTGGCCAGAGACTACTGTCTACCTGTCTCCACACAACTCAACAAATAGGAAGGTGTCCCTGAATTCCACAAGTTCTGATGAGACAGATCCACAGGCCCCACTACCCCACCCACTACCAACATGCAGTGGGTCACTCAGGACCTCGGCTATTGTCATGAAACTCACCATGCCCCATTTCTGTCACTTTCTGTCAACAGAAAGTCGGGTTCTGATCCCCCAATTTACCATACATCTTGGTTGCTGACTTGGGGCCATGCCATGAACCCACATGGCACCTTTTTAGAGAATGACACCCTGCACCTCCTGGAAGATGTTTCTAAGGAAGTACAAGTCCATCAGGGCTACAGTGTGAAGAGTGGTACACAGCTGGCAAGGTAGGAATCAGTAATTCTAACATGGGTTGACCACCATCTCCCCAGTCTCACGAAACCTTCCTCTGTTCCCATGGAAGTCATGGCCTGCCCTCAGAAAATACCCCAGGAAACTAACCTTTAAACTGAATGTTCCTTTCATGCTCTGGTTCAAATCTTGTCCAATCACCATAGTATGAAAGTAGGAATCAGTCTCAAAAAGAAAATGGGACAGTCACATATATGTGAAATTCAGCATCATGCTAGTAAACAACCAATAGTCAAATAAGAAACCAAAAGAAAATTTAAAAGTATCTTGAGACAAATGAAAAAGAGAACCTATGAAAAGTTATGGGATGCATTCACAGTAGCTTTAAGGGGGAAGTTCATAGAAATTCAGATCCTAATCAATTCATCTGAAAGCACTCCAATAACCAATGTAATATAAATGGGAAAGAAATGGAAAACAAAACAAAACAAAAAGCAAAGCCTGAAATCAGTAGGTAGAAGAAAACAAAAAGGAAAGTGGAAATAAATCCAATGGAGACTAAAAAGACAGAAGATCAATGAAAATATGAACTGCCATTTTTTGAAAGATAAACCACACTGACAAACTTTTAGCTACACTCACCAAGAAAGAGTGCTCAAATACAATCAGGAAAGAAGGACAAAATCCTGTCTCACATCAAAATCCTAGAGGAGAACACAGACAACCACCTCTTCAACCTTGGTCACTGCAACTTCTTGCAAGACATGTCTTTAAGGGTCAGGGAAACAAAAGAAAAACTGAACTATTGGGACTTCAACAAGATAAAAAGCTTCTGCACAGCAAAATAAATAATTAACAAAACTAAAGGGCAACCTACAGAATGGGAGAAGGTATTTGCAAAAGGCATGACAGATAAAAGTCTGGAATCCAAGATCTACAAAGAACTGCTGAAACTCAACACCCAAGAAACAAAGAAACCACTAAGAAATGGGCAGAAGACAGGAAGAGACACTTCTCCAAAGAAGACACACAGATGGACAACAGACCATGAAAAAATGCTCCACCTCACTTGTCATCAGGAAATTCAAAACCACAATGAGATACCACCTTCCAGCAGTTAGGATGGCTAAAATTAACAGGACAGGAAACAACAACTGTTGTTACGGATGTGGAGAAAAGGGAACCCTCTTACATTGTTGGTGGGAATGCCAGCTGGTGCAGTCACTCTGGAAAACACCATGGACGTTCCTCAAAAAGTTAAAAATAGAGCTGCCCTATGACCCAGCAATTGCACTCCAAAGATACAGATGCAGTGAAAAGAAGAGCACATGCTCCCCAATGTTCATAGCAGCAATGTCCACAAGAGCAAAACTGTGGAACAGGGGAATGGATAAAAAAGATATGATACATAAATACCATAGAATTTTACTCAGCCATCAGAAGGGACAAATGCCCATCCCATTTGCATCGACATGGATGGAACTGGAGGGCATTATGCTAAGCGAAACCCATCAAGCAGAGAACAATAATCATATGGTATCACTCATATGTGGAACACAAGGAATAGTGTGGAGGACCACAGGGGAAGGGAGGGAAATCTGAATGGGAAGAAATCAGAGACAGAGACAAACCATGAGTGACTCTTAATCATAGGAAATAAACTGGAGGAGAGGTACAGTAGGGCAGGGTAGTTGGGTAATGGGTATTAAGGAGGGGACATGTGGTGATGACCCCTAGGTGTTATGTGCAACTAATGAATCATTGACCATCACATCAAAAACTATACCTTGGCTAACTGAATTTAAATTAAAAAATGTGAAAAACTTTAAAAAAAGAAAGAAACATGAGCTATTACAAGGAATACCACAAAAATACAAAGGATCATTAGAGAGTACTATGAGCAAGTAGAGGCCAGCATCTTGGACAACCTAGAAGAAATAGATTAAGTTCCTAACAACAACATAGAATGAAGAATGATGGGGAAAAAAATCTGAACAGACTGATCACTAGTGAAAAGATTGGTTCGATAGTCAAATTCTCCCAGGAAACAAATGCCCAAGACCAGACAGTTGCACTGAGGAGCTATAACCAGATGATAGAAGAATTAATACCAACCCTTCCCAAATTGTTTTTAAAAAAGAAGAGAAGGGCATACGTCCAAACTCATTTTATGAAGGCAGCATTACCCTGCTACCAAAACAAGACAAGGATGCTACAAGAAAACGAAAGGCCAACATCCCTCATGAACAGAGATGCAAAAATCCTCAACAAATTATTGGCAACATCAATTCAACAATCCATCTGGAGAATCACACAACATGATCCAGTGGGATTTATTCCAGGGATGCAAGGATGATTCCACATCTGCACATTCAGCAATAGCACACACCACCTTAACAAAATAAAAGATAAAGATTCTAGGATTGTTACAACAGATGCAGAAAGAACACTTGACAAGATTCGATAGGAATTTATGATAAAACACTCTAAACTATATGGGTACTGAGGGACTATACCTCAACCAAACAAAGGCTCTATATGAAAAGCCCACAGCTGATGTTATACCTGAGGGTGAAATGCTGAAAACTTTCCCACTACCAGCAAGAACAAGATAAAGATGTGCACTCTTCCCACTTTCATTCATCATCGTATTGAAAGCCCTTGCCAAACCATTTAGACAAAAAAACAAAACAAGATATGAAATCTAAATAGGAAAATAAAATGGTCACTATTTGTAGATGACATGATACTTGATGTAGAAATCCCTAAGGAGTCCACAAAAGAAAAATAATTTCTTGTTAACAAATAAACAAATTTGAATGAAATAGAATAAACAAATTCAGTAAAGCTGCAGGATACAAAGTCAATATACAGAGACATGTTGCATTTCTTTTTTTTAAAGAATGTATTTATTGACACAGAGAGAGACAAAGAGAGAGCATAAGGAGGGAGAGCAGCAGAGACTCAGGGAAAAGCAGACTCCCTGCTGAGCAGTGAGCCCAATGCAGACTCATTCCCAGAACCCCAGGATCATGACCTGAACTAAAGGCAGAAAGAATTTACCAAACTCAACAGCCACAGAACAAATAACCCAATCAATGGACATGATAGAACAAAGACATGAACAGACATTTCTTCAAAGAAGACATCCAAATGGCCAACAGACACTTTAAAAAGGGCTCAACATCCCTCAACATTAGGGAAGTACAAATCAAATCCATAATGAGACGCAACCTTACACCAGTGATAATGGCTAAAATGAACAAGTCAGGAAATGACAGGTGTCGGCGAGGATGTGGAGAAAGGGGAACCCTTTTATACTGTTGGTGGGAATGCAAGCTGGTGAAGCCACCCTGGAAAATAGTGTGGAGGTTCCTAAAAAGTTGAAAATAGAGCTACTCTGCAATTGCACTACTAGATATTTACCCCAAAGATACAAATGGAGTGACCTGAAGGGGCACCTGCATCCCAATGTCTATAGCAGCAATGCCCACAAGAGCCAAAGTATGCCAAGAGCCCAGATGTCCATAGTCAGATGAATGGATATATATCGGTATATATACCACTGAATATTATGCAGCCATCAAAATATGAAATCTTGCCATTTACAATGACATGGGTGGAACTAGAGGGTACTATGCTAAGTGAAATAAGTCAATCAGAGAAGGACAATTATCATATGATCTTACTGATATGCAGAATTTAAAAAACAAGACAGAGGATCATAGGGGGAGGGAGGGAAAAAGGAAACAAAACAAAACCAGAGAGGGAGTCAAAGCAAAAGAGGCACTTAATCTCAGGAAACCAACTGAGGTTTTCTGAAGGAGAGGACAGTGGGGGAATGGGGTGGTTGGTGATGGGCATGGGGAGGGTTATGTGCTGTGGTGAGCACTGTGTGCTGTGTAAAACAGAAGGATCTCAAATCTGTACCCCTGAAACAAATAACACGTTATATGATCATAATAAAAAAGAAGTGAAAGAAAAACATTTCGAATGCAAATGTAAACTAAGTATAAATAAATAATCTCGTTATTTATTAAAGAAAGAAAAAGAAAAGAAAGAAAGGAAAGAAGGAAAGGGAAAAAAAGAAAGAGAAAGCAAACAAGAGACTAAGCCACCTGGAGTCACCACACTCCAATTTCAAATTCCAATTTGTTGTCACCAAAACGGTATGGTACTGGCATAAAAACAGACACACAGGACAATGGAACACAAAGGAAAGCTCGGAAACTGATAATCATAGTACTTTCGGCAAGGTTTACTCAGGTGTATATTAATGGCATCTTTAAATGTAGCTCTGAAAGAATTATTAACTCTGAATGGGAATTAATAATACTGCTGTCCTGTTCCAATGTTTGCTTCCAATAAATGCATTTCTTTAAACATGCTGTTTTAGATAAATATATATTATAAAATGAGGATGATTTAGTATCCACACCTGTAAGAAAAGTTAAATTCACTTTAATAAACCTACCACAGAAAAGGAAATATAGATATCCATCATCACAACTGAGAATATCACAGAAAAAGACAATCAGACACAATCTGGTGTCTGATGGAAGAACAGAATACTACTTAAGTAGTTCTTCCCAAATGTTCAATCTGTTGAAAGCTATAGATCCAGCTACTCAAAAACACAAGATGTACAAAAACACAAATGTCAGAGAAATGTCCTAACAAAGTATGAAGACATCATCAATGAAGTCCACACTGCACATATTCTGACGGAAAATATTTCCCCAACAAATAAACTGTAAGACCAGAAGGAAGGAAGGAAGGAAGGAAGGAAGGAAGGAAGGAAGGAAGGAAGGCAGGCAGGCAGGAAGGCAGGCAGGCTGGCGGGGGAGGGAGGGAGGAAGAAATCTCAGGAACTAACCCACACATTTATGGTTTTAGCTTATGAGACCGCAGAAAATATACAATGCAGAAAGAACTGTCTCTTCAGTGAATGGTACTGAGAAAACTGGACACTAGGTGCAAAGAATGTGACTGGATCACTTTCTTACACTGCACATGCGCATTATGAATGGATGAGTGACCTGAACATGAGAACTGAACCCATAAACGTCCAAGAAAAAAACACAGGTAATAAGTTTCTCAGTACTGGTTTTGGGGAAGAGACTTACATCAGACACCAAAAGCAAAGGCAACAAAAGGAAAAATAAACAAGTGGAAGGACATCAAACTGAAATTTCTGCATGGCAAAAGAAACCATCAAACCCTTAAAAGCCAACCTTTTAAGCAGGTTGGGGAACAGGCTCCCCCACTAATTGAAAGTACAGTGTTCCTAGGAAACCTTTCACAGCAGAAATGGTGTAAATGGAAAAAGGAATGACCTTTCATTTCTACAGAAAAATGAGTGAGCATGCTCAGACACCAGAAGTTCCTTCTCTTTGGCTCTTCTTAGGCTGCAGGACACAACATCCTAATGGATGCCCAAAATAAATGGAGATAAAGCACAGTAGATGCTCACAGACACAATTCAAAGCACTGGTGGCTGGATGTGGAGAGCAGTGCCCAGGAAGGAGCTGGTTGGGGTGCACGCTGCCTCTGTGGTGGTTCCCACAAAACAGATGCTGAATGCTATGCCCACTCTTTGACATTTTTCGTAAGAGAGAAATCCTCTTCAGGTTTCTTCCTGCTACTGGAGCTGGATAATAACGTAGGTCTCTCCAAAAAACCAAGTGTCTTACCATGAACTTTCAGAAATGTGGGGAAGACTTGTACTTGAAAGTTGCCAAGGGGGTAGATGTTCAAAGTTATCCTGGACACAAATATCAGCAGGTCCACTGACACTGAGCCTGTCCCATGCCCTCAACTTAGCCCCCTGGGGAGCCACCCTCAGTGCCAACAGATCAGGCCTGCCATGCAACTATACCCTAACAGTAACCCTATGTTGGGTTTTCAGGCTTCTGTCCCCAGTGTCCTGGCCCCCAAGCCCTCCAGATTGGGGATACCAGAACCTCACCACGGGACTCCAACTGCCCCCAAGAAGGAAACTGTGCCATTGGGAACTGCACGAAACCATCTGAGAGGAAGAAACCTCCATGATTCCCTGAGGCCACCCCCACCTTCAATGGCCCCCTGGACACAAATCCACAGCCTGACACCCAGCAGCATGACCCCCACCCTCAAGCCCCCCCATCTCCCACCACTGCCCTGCAGGAACCTCACCTCAGCGCTGGCTGATCAGGCCTGCCATGCCCCTGGACCCTAATCTAACCCTAGTCTGGGTTTTCAGGCCTCATCCCCAGAGGCCTGGCCCTCATGCCCTCCAGATTTGGGACCTTTCAGCCACACCCCAGGACTTCTTCTTCCACCCAGGAGGAAAGCATGCTGGTTGGAGCTGCACAAAAACCTCAGAGTGGGAGGAAATTGCATGCCCCTCTGAGGACACCCGCACCTTTTGCGTCCCCCCATCCACAAACCCAGAGCCTGATGCACTGCCTGACCCCCACCCTCAACTCAGCCCCCCGGGGAGCCCACCCCAGCAGATCAGGCCTGCCATGCCCCTAGGCCCCAACCCTAATCCTAGTTTAGGTTCCCAGGCTTCTGTGTCCAGAGTCCTGGCCCCCAAGCCCTCTATATTGGTGACCCCTTAGCCACACTGCAGGACTCCGAGTGCCACCCAGGAGGAAACCATGCATTTGGAGCTGTGCAGAACCCTCAAGAGTGGGAAAAACCTGCATGCCCCCAAGGCCATCCCCACCTACAGCGCACTCTGGGGTATAACCCGGAACCTGATGTGCCATCTGACCCCCACCCTCAACTCTGCCCCCAGGGAGCTCGCCTAAGCAGGGGACCTCATGGGAGTCATGTGGGCCCGGCCTCACAAACCTAGGGAGAAAGTGCTACAAACACCAGGCGCATGAGTTGCCTGAATCGCTGCACAATGCTGGCCAATTCTCACGTGCTCTCTGTCCAAATCAATATTGATTTGGGCAGAAAGCTTGTGAGAATTGGTCGGAAACTCCCAGCGAATTTGCTTCCCATGACAGGGGCACACAGGGGAGCTGTCTGGGGCTGCCCTGTGGTCTAGAGTGGTTGTAGTCCAAACCTCTTGGGAAAGAGCTCTAAATGCCAGGGCACCTGCCTCCTGAATTGCCACAGAAAGCTGGCAACCCCCGCCTTCTACTCAGCCCACTGGGAAGCCCACCTCAGCATCAGCAGATGGGGCCTGCCATGCCCCTAGGCCCTAACCCTGACCCTATGCTGGGTTTTCAGACTTCCATCCCCAGATCCCTGGCCCCCAAGCCCTCCAGATCAGGGACCCCTGAGCCACACCCCAGGACTCCCCCTGCCACCCAGGAAGATTTGAGATATTGGAAGTATTTACATCACAGAAACACACAAAAAAACCCTTAATATTCAATATTTGGGTGCTTTCTTCTCAAATTCCCCTTCTTTTTTCTTTTTTAAAGATTTTTCTAAAAAATTGACCGACAGAGATCACAAGTAGGCAGAGAGGCGGGGGGAGGGGGGGAGCAGGTCCCCGCTGAGCAGGGAGCCCAAGGAGGGGCTTGATCCCAGGACCCCGGGATCATGACCTGAGCCGAAGGCAGAGGCTTTAACCCACTGACCCACTCAGGCACCCCTCAAATACCCCTTCTTCCTTATTCTTCCCCTCTTTCTTCCTTCCTATCACTGCTTTTGATTTTTAAAAAAATCTACAACCTGGGCTCCAGCGTCCCACCATGCTATTTCATCCTTTATTCTAAATTCTTTTTTTTCCCTCTTCTATCTTATTTCCTGTCTTCTTTGACTGTCAAGCAAGTAAAATAGAAATTGCTCATTTTTTAATGCAGATTAGTTCAAATTCCTCTTAAAAACGCTGCTTATGACAGTAACTATTAAAAAAAAAACAAAAACTGCACAACACCAATGTAAATCGTTTAGGATTCAAACGTGTTCCTCAGTTTAAATGTTCCCATCCAAAATTTAAAATTACTCTGTCTAATAAACTTTACATTGCTGTAATTCAAATATCCCTTGCTGCATGACCATGATGGGGAATAAATTCTTCAGAAATGAGTCCAGGCAAGTAGCTCCTACCAAATACACATACCTGAGGAAGCTGGAGGCATCAACCAAATCACAGCATAGAAGCAGGAATCAAGGTTCATAAACCTGGATGTGCTTGGTATGTGTGTTCATCTGAGTCCAATATTCTTATCTTTCTCTTACATGCTAAACCACTGCATTGTAGGGCAAATCAGGTATTAAAAGATTGCCTTTTAATTTTTCAAATTGTTATTTATATTCTATTTAGTTAACATATAGTGTGATATTGGTTTCAGGAGTTGAATTTAGTGATCATCACTTACACAGAACACCCAGTGCTCATCACAAGTGCCCTCCCTAATATCCATCACCCACCCCCCTCCATCAACCCTCAGTTTGTTCTCTTTCTTAAGAAAATTATAGTTTCCTTCCTCTCTCTAAAAGACTCCTTTAAAGTTCCAATGAGATTTCCAACAATTTACTCATATACCTAATACTCTTTTCTCTATTTCAGCATTAACTACCCAAAAAGCAGGTAACTTGGTTTTTCCACTTTCAATCACAAACGAGTACCAGAAGAAAATATTTTAAACAGAGAAAATAAATCCAAAATGGTTAAAACCCTTTAACTAGACTCACCAAGAAAAAGGAATGGGGGTGAGGGGATAAGGAGGGAGAAGGAGAGGGATGAAGGGAAGAGGGAGGGAGGGAGGGAGAGACAGACAGAGAGACAGAGAGAGAGAGATATTAAGGGAAAGAACAGAAATTACCATCAGGGATGAAAGGAGAAATTTCAATAGAGATCCTATAGACACTGAAAAAGTGATAAATTATAAAAAAAATTTACGACCATTAATATGACAACTAAGATGAAATGTCACATGCCCATACTCAATTACTTTAAGGTTATGAAGTGCTTTGATTGGTCCAACTTTGATTATATGTTGACTTCTTTCACTGGAGGTTCAGATTCATGCAAACCACGTATGTGGATTAGGGAAGCAAGAGAGGTACTAAGTAGGCAAAGAAAACACAGGTCTATCTTCCCACATGGTCCATGTTTAACCTTATTATTTCATCTTTGCTGTTTATACCATTGGGTAGTCCCTGTCTTTAAGTCAATTTCTCTACACCTTCCTCCAGAGAAAAATGTAGAAAATTAGCCAGTGAAATCTCTCACCTGGTTCCTGCTTTATGATCTCTTTTTGCTAGCCAGGTTCATTTGACATCATCTTCCATAGTTCTTGACACAAACTTATAACTGCTGAAAAGTTAAAATCCTGCAAATCCAACTCTGCTCCAAATTCTAAGATCAATCTTGAACTTGGTCACTGGAAAATTTAGCAGTTCAAAAGTTTTAGCATGGGATCTCTTCAGCTGAGTGTTCTTTTTTGACTTTGGGTTCAGATACATGTTCCTTGGGCATTTACTTTGGTCCTAACATCATGACACTCAAATCCCCAAAGGCTAGGACAATGGCTCTGTGTAGGTCTTTCTAGTACTGCTATTCTCAATCCTCAGCTCTATAGCTGGGCCCTACCCTATGAGATTGGACTTCTCTGGAGTTAGCTCATGTAATCACAGTCACTGAGCCTTGTTCTCATGATAAGGTGTTCTGAGATGTTCCTGACTCTCTTTCAGTCTGGATATTATGTATCATCAAGGCATAACTAAAGGTTCCTCCTAAAAGAACTCAGAATTACTGGAAACATTATTTCTGAAAATAAATTGGATTAGGATGTAAACAATATATGCTATTCTTTAAAATGTCCTAAAGGCACCTTAAAGCAAATTAACTGTCAACATATTAATATGTGAATATGCCTGGTTTTGTGAGCAACCTAAAATACTATCTTATCTAATCTTCACACAATTCTATAAGGCAAATACTAAACTCTCTTTTTTATAAATGTGTAAATTAAGTAAATTTCTCAAATTCAAAGATTGCTATGTTATATTTAAATGTGTAGACTTTTGGGACACCTGGGTGGCTCAGTTGGTTAAGCAGCTGCCTTCGGCTCAGGTCATGATCCCAGCGCCCTGGGATCAAGTCTCATATCGGGCTCCTTGCTCGGCAGGGAGCCTGCTTCTCCCTCTGCCTCTGCCTGCCTCTCTGTCTGCCTGTGCTCACTCGCTCTCTCTCCCTCTATCTCTGACAAATAAATAAATAAAATCTTTAAAAAAAAATAAAAAAAATAAATGTGCAGACTTTTAATTCATTCCTGAAATCTTTCATTTACTCTCTTGACTTTGAGACTATACACTTCACCATTATTTTCATTCTCCCTTATAGTCTCTTCTTTCTCCATATATGCAGAACATTGACATCAGTTTTCCTTTTCCTGCCCATTGGCCTCTCCAAGAACAATATCACTAGTCTTACTATTTCATTACTTATTGTTAAAAAAAAAAATCAGTAAAATAAAAACATCACAAAAAGAGAAAAAGTTATATTTACCAAATAACTGACCCAATTCATTTCTCTAAAATAGAAATATTAAAATAACAAAAGTACAAAAAATAGCAAAAAACAAAACAAAAATTCAACTGAGAAACATCCAAAAGGATAGGACAGAAAAGTCAGTGAAGATTGATCTCTGACCATTCTAGTTTTGTGCAAAATTCTAGGTATTTAGCAAAATTTTAAATTAAAAATAATCTGTATATATGTAAGAGTAGATAAATGATTCTGGTATTGAGAATTTCTTCAGTTTCAAGGGAGAGAAACCCAGGTCTAATTGGCTTAAGCAATAAGTCACCTCATATAATTTTTGAAAAGTTAAGGAGTAGATGTTACTGGGTTCAAGTGGTCAAAATGTGTCATCTACTCTCTCTGATGTTTTTCTAAGTCAAATTCATTTTTACTCTGAATATCCTCAACTGGTAACAGAGATGTCTATTAAATCAGGCTTATATCCTACAGCAAAGCAACTATGCCTAAAACAGAGCATAGTTCTCTTGATAAACAGAAATTTCAAGAAGGGTTCTCAGTGGCTTGGCTTCTGTCATGAGTCCCTCCTGAACCATTTATTATGACCAAGTGGATACAGTACTATAATTGCCCAGTTCTAAGTCACAATCTCATCAACAGCTGAGGAAATTGTAGGCCTCATCTGAACATCATGGACTGAGAATAGCAGAGAATATTTTCCCAATGGCAAATCAGGGTGCTGTATTGTCAGAAAATTCACCTATGATGATACTTTATTCCTGAAAAGTGGTGTTTTGTCTTCTCAACAGCTAAAATTATTCACAGTTTATAAATGAACAAAACAAAATTCAGGGGGATTAAATTAAAAGTCACATAGCAAAAAGTAATACTGGGCTTTAATTTCTATTTCCTACCCTAAAGTCAATATTCTTTCCAGTGTGCAATGATTGCAATTTTCTTACAAAGGAGAGTACATTTTTGGAGGGCGCCTGGGTGGCTCAGTAGGTTAAAGCCTCTGCCTTCAGCTCAGGTCATGATTCCAGGATTCTGGGATCAAGCCCCACATTGGGCTCTCTGCTCAGCAGGGAGCCTGCTTCCTCCACTCTCTCTGTCCCTGCCTCTCTGCCTATAAGGGCCTGGTTAGCCAGAGG
Source organism: Mustela erminea (assembly GCF_009829155.1). Taxonomy (NCBI): domain Eukaryota; kingdom Metazoa; phylum Chordata; class Mammalia; order Carnivora; family Mustelidae; genus Mustela; species Mustela erminea. The sequence goes on along the minus strand of NC_045618.1, from coordinate 73,325,476 downwards.
GAGCCATTTCATTGTAAACTTGGATTGACCCTGCCCCTCCCAGAGGAACTTATTTGCAAACTCCGGGATATAGGGGTGGGCCAGGCTGGATGGAGACATCTAATCAGTGGGGCACGCATATATTTACTGTGGTGAATTGGAATTCAATTGGTCACCCGTATTGCCAACCGAGCAGGAGTGTGCAGTTTTTCCTGTGTGTCACAATCTCATTGGCCACCTGTGTGTGGGCCGGGCTCAACCACCTCTATAAAGGTTAGTCTGTGAGGCTGGTGTGGGGGAGTGATAGTCGTTGGGGTAGTCATCGGGAGCGGCATCAGTCAGGATCATAGTTGTTGGGAGTATCGTGGTTGTCAGGAGCAGTGTCATCCTCCTCATCGTCCTCGTCGTCATCACCTCTTTGTAAGAGACGGCCCCAGCCGGTCAGTTTGATTCTGGATGCTTGGCACCAAATAAAGCTTTGCTTGACTTAAGCTTTTTGTTGGTCTCGTTCCTTTGATCACGGACCCTAACACTGCCTACTTGTGATCTCTGTCTGTCAAATAAATAAATGAAATCTTCAAAGGAGAGTACATTTTCTAGAGTAAAAATATAAAAAACAAAAAACAAAACAAAACAAAACCTTACTGGAAGCTTAAATTTATCCAAACAGAAGTGTATAATTTGTTGTTCTCACTTATGCTCATTCAGAATATTACAATGGACATCAAAATAGAAAGAGATATTATAACAGTCACTGAGTCCACATCTTAATGGACATTTCTCTACCCTCACACCCTGGCTTTAACATATATAAAAAATTTCCCCAAATGGTCCAGACATATCACAGCCAAAGTCTACAGGTAAGAAACAGCAACCCTCTGTGCAAAGCTTGATGTCATAACAACACCATGGCAACAAAATCCCTGTAGAGAGGAGATGCAAATTTTGTCCTGAAAATTAATCAGCTGCAGTAACAATCTTATTTACTGTCTCTGGAAGTGGTGCAATCTACATAAGACCTGTGACAATCTTTCAGCGCTCATTCCTATTAAATAAGAACACAGATTTTTTTTTTAAAGATTTTATTTATTTATTTGAGAGAGAGAGACAGTGAGAGAGAGCATGAGCGAGGAGAAGGTCAGAGAGAGAGAAGCAGACTCCCTGTGGAGCTGGGAGCCTGATGCGGGACTCGATCCCTGGACTCCAGGATCATGACCTGAGCCGAAGGCAGTCGTCCAACCAACTGAGCCACCCAGGCGTCCCAAGAACACAGATCTTAATAAGAAAATAATTTTCCCCAAACCAAAATCACAAAACTATTCCTAGGGCATTTGTGGAAAGTACCCAGCTATCACAGGTACTATAAACTTTTTAAAATTAAATACAGTAGGTAAACTTTCCACATACTGGTTCTCAGTTATCTTTTTTTTTTTTTTAAGATTTTATTTATTTATTTGACAGAGAGAGTTCACAGTAGACAGATAGGCAGGCAGAGAGAGAGAGAGGGAAGCAGGCTCCCTGCTGAGCAGAGATCCCGATGCGGGACTCGATCCCAGGATCCTGAGATCATGACCTGAGCCGAAGGCAGCGGCTTAACCCACTGAGCCACCCAGGTGCCCCAGTTATCTTATTTTTTGACCTGACTTTTTAAACGTCTATTAGTTGCCTCCAGATTTATGCATAATAAAAAATGAGAAATAGGATGTGAAGTGAGTACAGAATAAGAAAATCCATCCACAATATATTTTAAAGAAAGAAAAATGCATGTTTTCCAGTCTAACCATGGTTGGAGCTGTCAAGACCCAGATGAAAAGAACAGGAGTTCATTTCACTGAGAGATGATAATAGAAAGGCTGTAGTGAAAAAAGCAGATGCTGTGGTAAAATAAACTAGTATTTAAACCCAAGTTCTACTGATGGATAGATGGAAAATGATCAAGTCTCTTAAGCTTTTTCAGTTTCTTCATATAGAATAGGGATTGGAAATACCCCAGTTTCCCAAGATTCTTGAGCACATTAGAAATAATATATATGAATTACTTGGCATGCACTAGGTCGTCAAAAAAAGGCAAAGGAAAGCAAACCATCTATACTTTTCACCAACACCTGAGCTCCTGGATTTCTTGCATACTTCTGATGGCTTGACCCTGGACTGACCCTCTGAATCTGACACTTAAGATTATTGCACTGGAATACTGGCATCTAGAAATACATTTTGCTGGACCAGGCTATGCCCCCTACTCTACTCTGCTCACAGATTATGGATCCTGCTCATTCAAATCTGTTCCTCCTTGTCCTCCCATCTCAGCCTTGAGGGCTCACACTGATACTTCCTTAACGCCTTGATCCATAGCCAAAATGGGACCCATAAGGCAGATGGAAGAATCACACAAGCACTGTAAGACCTGGTTCTCAGGGCAGAATGAGGTTATGTTAACCATTTGCTTCTCATCACCATTTTGAATCCTGTCCTCAGGGTCCACCTCTGGTGCCCAGTACTTTGGGTTACGGCTGTTCAAGTCTCACAGGTTTCTATTCCTGGCTTTCTCTTCTCCATGCTGCTTCTCAGTGTGACTCTAGATCTAGAGTTCACTTGGTCAGAAGCAGATCTCACTTTATGGCTTTCCATAGAATACTGATAAACTCCTTCACAGCAAGCTATCAATGAGTTACTTAGTTCAACACATCATCTTTCTTTGGTGGAGCTGAAATTCTAATGAGAGAATTCTCTGAAATTTAGAGTAACAGGAAAATGTTCTCAGCATATTGTTGGTATAGCTAAAATACTGAACATGCATTCTCTTTCCTCTGAGTATAATTTCATTAGGCAAAACCAATTCTGTATGCCTAATAATAAAAATAATAATATCAATTACTGGTTTTTACATAGTGTTGAGGGAGTGGGATCTTAGCTGAGACACCCAATTTGTGAAGTTGGACAAGCTGCTCTTTCATACTTTAAAAGTTCATATGGTTGTAAGAAACAAATCATAGGAAATACTTGAAATTTTCATAAACCTAGAGATATGAGTCTTAATGGGTGGGAGAAAACAGTGAAAGACAGGGCAGAAATAAAATACTTGCTAGCAATACCATTTTAGAATGAGAAGCTCCTGGGGAGCCTGGGTGGCTCAGTGGGTTAAAGCCTCTGCCTTCAGCTCAGGTCATGATCCCAGGGTCCTGGGATCGAGCCCCGCATCGGGCTCTCTGCTCAGCAGGGAACCTGCTTCCCTTCCTCTCTCTGCCTGCCTTTCTGCCTACTTGTGATCTCTGGCTTTCAAATAAATAAATAAAATCTTTAAAAAAGAAAAAAGAATGAGAAGCTCCTGATTAGAATTAAGTGTTCTGAAGTTCTCATATAGGGTTATTAATTAATATTTGATATTACTAAACTACATATGTATATCAAAATTTGACTAGTAGTCTTTAAAAAACAAAATTTAAAAAAACATAATACATATTTAACTTCCAAACAAGAAAGCAAAAAATGTATCAATTCAATGAAGGCAAGATAGGAGTGGGAGAAGTGAAAGAAAGAAAAAAAAATAGGCATCATCATAAGCACTATATAATTACTAGAAATATTAGAAATAATCCCAAATACCTGACCCAATAATCATAATGAATTAAATGAGGTAAAATAACAGGGTCAAAACAGAGACTGTCACAACAGATAAAATTCAAAAGCTATTCATAGGAGTCAAAGCTAAAACATAGACACTGAAAGGGTGAGGGGAAAAGGATAAAAGCTGGTGAATCTATATTTTTGTCAGACAAAACCATATTTTTAATATTGTATTTATTTGAGAGAAAGAGAGAGAGAGAGAGAATGAGCAGGAGTGCAGGGGCAGAGGGAGAGGGAGAAGCAGACTCAAGGCTGAGCAGGAAGACCGATGCTGGACTTGATCCCAGGGCCCTGGGATCATGAACTGAGCTGAAGGCAAATGCTTAACCAACTGAGCCACACAGGCACCCCCAGACAAAACCAACTTTAGGAACAAAAGCATTCTTACTAATAAGAATAATTGTCACTAGAGAGTATAGTGAAGCAGTTCTAATATTACTTTAGATGTATTATAGAATTGAACAAATAGGTAAATGTGGTATTGTTGAGAGCCAGGTTTTTCAAGTAAAAGAACACATACCATTCTAACTGGTGTAAGGTGATATCTTAGTGTGGTTTTGATCTGAACTCTCCTTGATGGCTAGTGATGATGAATGAACATTTTTTCATGCATCTGTTAGCCATTTGTAGGTCTTCATTGGAGAAATGTCTGTTCATGTACTGCGTTTGAGGAGTTCTTTATAGATCTTGGATATCAGCCCTTTGTCTGTACTGTCATTTGCGAATATCATCTCCCATTGCGTGGGTTGCCTCTTTGTTTTGTTGACTGTTTCCTTTGTTGTGCAGAAGCTTTTGATCTTGATGAAGATGGTAAACAACATGTGTTGGAGAGGATGTGGAGAAAGGGGAACCCTCTTACACTGTTGGTGGGAATGCAAGTTGGTGCAGCCACTTTGGAAAACAGTGTGGAGATCCCTTAAGAAATTAAAAATAGAACTTCCCTATGACCCTGCAATTGCACTCCTGGGTATTTACCCCAAAGATACAGATGTCGTGAAAAGAAGGGCCATCTGTACCCCAATGTTTATAGCAGCAATGGCCATGGTCGCCAAACTGTGGAAAGAACCAAGATGCTCTTCAACAGATAAATGGATAAGGAAAATGTGGTCCATATACACTATGGAGTATTATGCCTCCATAAGAAAGGATGACTACCCAACTTTTGTAGCAACATGGACGGGACTGGAAGAGATTATGCTGAGTGAAATAAGTCAAGCAGAGAGAGTCAATTATCATATGGTTTCATTTATTTGTGGAGCATAACAAATAGCATGGAGGACACGGGGGGTTAGACAGGAGAAGAAAGTTGGGGGAAATTGGAAGGGGAGGTGAATCATGAGAGACTATGGACTCTGAAAAACAATCTGAGGGGTTTGAAGTGGCGGGGGGGGTGGGAGGTTGGGGTAACAGGTGTTAGGTATTATAGAGGGCACAGACTGCATGGCGCACTGGGTGTGGTGAAAAAATAATGAATACTGTTATGCTGAAAATAAAAATAAATAAATAAATAAATAAAATAAATTTTAAAAATAAAGAAATTAAAAATAGAGCTTCCCTATGACCCTGCAATTGCACTGCTCGGTATTTTCCCCAAGGATGTAGTGAAAAGAAGGGCCATCTGTACCCCAATGTTCATAGCAGCAATGGCCACAGTTGCCAAACTGTGGAAAGAACCAATATGTACTTCAATGGACAAATGGATAAAGATGTGGTCCATATATATTATGGAGTATTATGCTTCCATCAGAAAGGATGAATACCCAACTTTTGTATCAACATAGATGGGACTGGAAGAGATTATGCTGAGTGAAATAAGTCAAGTAGAGAGAGTCAATTATATGGTTTTGCTTATTTGTGGAACATAAGGAATAACACGGAGGACATGGGGAGATGGAGAGGAGAAGGGAGTTGGGGAAAATTGGAGGGAAAGACAGACCATGAGAGACTGTGGACTCTGAAGAACTAACTGAGGGTTTTTGGGGGGTGGGTGGGAGGTTCAGTGAGCCTGGTGGTAGGTATTGTCGAGGGCAGGTATTGCATGGAGCACTGGATGTGTATAAACAATGAATTCTGGAACACTGAAAAGAAATTTAAAAAAATAAAAATTAAAAAAAAAATCCTGCATACCCCCACACAGAAACCATATACACATACACAACTATATATATACATATGCCCATATATACATGCATATATACATATCATACATATTTTAGAAATCATGGAAAAAAGAGAGGACACATATAAAATACTTGGAATTAAAAAAGGTCATAGCAGAGATATAATCAGGTTTTTAAGATAGCAAGAGGATGTTTTTAATTACTATGCCAATGAATTTGAAAACCTAGACAAACTTTAAAGTTAAAGTTCCTATAAATTACTTACTAGTAATTTATACCAAATGTTCAAATGTTTTTATAAACTTTTCCAAAGAACAAAGAATGAGCAAATCTTTATTAAATTATTTTATTTATAATTTATTTATAATTTATAATTTATTTATAATTTATTAAATTATTTTATGAGGGTAGCAAAACTTGACCTAAAATCAGATAAGAACAGTATGAAAATGAAAAAGTACAGACTAATCCCTCTCACAAAGTAATGCACATATCTGAAATAAAATATCAAGACAAACATAAATATATAAAAACAGTTCATCATCATCAACTTAAATGTATATTAGAGATGTCAGAATAGTTTATTAGAAAATCAGTTAATCCTTAATAGGATGCCTGGGTGGCTCAGTCGTTAAGCGTCTGCCTTCAGCTTGGGTCATGATCCCAGGGTCCTGGGATGGAGCCCCAAATCTGGTTCTATGCTCAGCGGGAAGCCCGCTTCTCCCTCTCCCATTCCCCCTGCCTGTGTTCCCTCTCTCACTGTGTCTCTCTCTGTCAAATAAATTAAAAAAAAAAAATCTTAAAAACAATCAGTTATTAGCCTAATTTTCCAAATGATGAAGAAAACCATACAGCCATCTCAATAGATGAATTAAAGCATTCAATAACATTTAACATCTATCCATAGTAAAAATTAAGTCTAAAAGGGAACTTTACTTAACCTATTAAAACATACCTTAAAAAACCTAGAGTAAACATCACTAGTAATGACTTAAAAAAAAAAAACCCACGGGATGCCTGGGTGGCTCAGTTGGTTAGGCAGCTGCCTTCGGCTCAGGTCATGATCCCAGCGTCCTGGGATCGGGTCCCACATCGGGCTCCTTGCTCAGCGGGGAGCCTGCTTCTCCCTCTGCCTCTGCCTGCCATTCTGTCTGCCTGTGCTCGCTCTCTCCCCCTCTCTCTCTCATAAATAAATAAAATCTTAAAAAAAAAAACAAACCCACATTTCTTTAAAATCAAAAATGATACAAGTATGCTAGCAAATATTGTAGCTTGAAAAATAAGCCTTCTTAAAAAAATAAGTAAATGAATGAATGACATATGTGGATAATTTTACAAAAATTATAAAAATTTTGAAAGTATTGAAAAAGACAAATGATGGATAAATATATCATGCTTATATTAAGAAGATACTGTAAAGCTATTGAGATTTTCAATAAATGTGTGTAATTTGATGAAAAGCCTAAAACTATTTTTTCATGGAAAATTACAAGCCAATTTAATAATTTTTTAGAACAGCCAAAAAAAATGAAAAAATGTTACAAAAACCTGATGATTAAAGGAGGAAACATTACCTAGCAAAATAGCAAGGTTTATTAAGCTAAATTAGTTTAGAGAGCTAATAGGAATGCATTGGTGTAGAAATAAAATGACCAGTAGAACAGAGTCCAGAGCTCAGAATCTTACTAGCAAATATAAAGAAAAGTGATCCCTAAAAAGTGGCACTGCAAATCCATGTGGAAAGGTGCTGAGGGAAATTTTCATATAAAAGAAAGTGAAATAAGATCCCTACCTCACATTGTACACAAAGCCCAGTGACATTAAGTAAATTTTCTTTTATAAAAGTAAAATGTTAAAACTTTCAGCAGAGATTGTCACCTCCTTCTCCCACAGTCTCCTAATGGTCTCTGTGTGCTAGGTGGTGTTGCCTCACACCTCTTTTGTAGAATAGGGCAGCTAAAACTACAGCATCCACCTCAGCCAGTGAAAATCCCAGATTTAGGACTGAGAACAAGAATGAGGTTCATTTGGGGCGCCTGGGTGGCTCAGTGGGTTGAAGCCTCTGCCTTCGGCTCAGGTCATGATCTCAGGGTCCTGGAATCGAGCCCCACATCGGGCTCTCTGCTCAGCGGGGAGCCTGCTTCCTCCTCTCTCTCTCTGCCTGCCTCTCTGCCTACTTGTCATCTCTGTCAAATAAATAAATAAAATCTTTAAAAAAAAAAAAAGAATGAGGTTCATTTGAAGTAGGAGGGCAGGCACAGTAGTGCTGTTTAAGATTAAAATGTTTATACTGCTTAGTAAACCAGTGAAAACTTACCATGAACAACTGGGTTTTTCAAGAAGGCACATCAGCTCCTGGCTGGGTGGGCAGCCAATCCATAAGGCAGACACATAGCTGAGCTGGAAACAGAGAATGAAGATGCCATTGGTGCATTCCAGCAGTGGACAGGTGCGCATGGAGGCAGAAAGAACTTGCTGCTTTTCTCTAGAACTGTGCTCTCAGAGAAGGCACAGTATTCTAAACTGAAGAGCCACAATTTGGATTTGGTTACAAACACATTCTGACTGCCATGATAGGTTTTCTTCAGTCTTTTCTACTCCTTGATTCATTTTTAATTGTATGTAAGATAACTGGCATATGCACACAGGTTCATTGCATTTTATGTTCCAAATAGACAATGATATGCAAAGCTGGGCATGAAAGGACTTACCCAGCTCTTAGAAAATTCTATATGACTTTCAGTCCTTTGAACTTTGATAATTAGGCCCTCAAAAATAAACCCTTGTCAAATCATCCTAATTTGAATTGTGACTTCTGTTTTCTAGGACTCTGATTCATATACATTTTTTTTCCCCCAGGCCTGACACCAAATCAGAATGTTTGATGGCAAAATCTCTGACTGTCCATTGGTTGGTACAACCTATTCTGGACAAGGTCTTAAATTCTGAATCCAATAAGGGTCCAGAAGAATTAGATAGCCGGCAGGAGGGACCAGAATTAGATAGCCAGCAGTCTCACAGCACAGTCAATATAAACCCAAATGTGTTTTCCTAGAAATTAGGATGACAGGTAATGAAATGAGTTCCTGGGAAGCACACTCAGGAATATGTAACATGCAATCGATAGACCATGGAATGGAAGCAAGCATATTAAGCCCCTATCTATTTCAGTAGCAGATTTCTTACTTCCTTGCACAAACTTGAAAGTTTATACAAATAAACCTCCGAAGCTCTTGGTGTATGAAGAAATGTGTTAATAATGAGGAATTTATTCATGAAGTCATGTTAAACACCTTACTGTTTATGTATTTTAAAAATAAAGATGCAAAAACTAACCACAAATCAAAAAATAAGATGCCCTATTTCTCAGGTCTAAAGATCCCCTTTATATTCACCCACAGAAGATGATATTAACTCTGGGATCATGGGAGTTTTAGTTCCTGAGGGGCTTGTGAAGTTCAAGATCCTCAAGCATGCTAGTGACCGTTGGGAGGATTTGTTTTGCTCTGTGTTATTTTTCTATGCGGTCAGATAATTAGCAGTACTTTAATTCTATCTTTTTAAAGCTCTCCGCTTTTCTCCACCCTGTTATTTAAAAAACTGTTTCTGATATTAATGACAGAAGGCATTTCAGAACTCAGCTCCAACTACTTTTCCAGTGTTATCTTCTATTGATCTATCTAACAGACTCTCCCCAGCCTCTCCCTGCTCCTGGCACAGCCGTAAAGGATACTCCTATTGCAGACAATGTTGTACCTCCTTTCTTCCCTGTGTACTTCACGTATTCTCTTCCCATCTGGAATTCCCTCTCCACCTTTCTCACTGAACCCTTTCTAGCAGCTGCCTCTTCATAGTGTCCTTCCACTCCTTTTCACACTGAATTGTCTTAGGGCTCTATTATATTCAGGGACCAGAAGTCCCTTCTCTCCTCCCTACATCTTCCTGAACAGGTGTGGTCTTTCCTGCCCTGAAATATTACATTAGATTTAAGTCAACCTGCTCTACATGTGGTGAGAAACTATTGTGTGTCAGGTACCCTGCAAAGCCCTGGCTATACAAAGACTGCCAGGGCGGCACACTGAAGAAGTTGGAAGACAACAGACCTTGGTCAAAGGAGCATATTAACAATGGGCCACCCTGGAGTCACATGCTATGTGAGGCAAAGGCTATGTGAGCACAAATGCTATGTGAGCACAAATGCTATACACTGGAGCACTGGAGAGATGATGAAAGGCTGGTGTGCCTGGGTGGCTCAGTTGTTAAATGTCTGCCTTCGGCTCAGGTCAGGATCCACAAGATCCCCGCATCGTGCTCCCTATTTAGGGGGAAGCCTGCTTCTCCCTCTCCCACTCTCCCTGCTTGTGTTTCCTCTCTCGCTGTGTCTTTCTCTGTCAAATAATAAATAAAATCTTTTAAAAAAAAATATATCACGAAAGGCTATGTACAGCGGGCAGGAAAGAGTTAAAGACATGTCCCACGGATTCCGGTCTGCAGTGTTTCATTGCAAAGTCACATTGAGTTTCTGTTCCTGTGAGAGTGAAGACCAAAAAAAAAAAAAAAAAATCATAGACGAGCTACTGTGTCCTCCAACCTTCCTGCAGCACCCTCTTCTTGTCCAGAATCACAGGGCAAAGACTAAAACGCCTTTGAGAACACAAGGCCCCTCTCTGACTACATCGAATCCCCTCGGACAGGTACTCATTACTCATTGCACCAATTCTCTCTCTCTCTATCTGGGCATTTGGCATAGCAGCAATTTTGAATTTTTAAAAAATATGCCCATTTGGTGATTTTCTATGATGCAATAGTGTAAAGCCACAGGCCAGGGCTCCCTCATTTCTCCCATCCTTGCATCTTCAGCACCTAATCACAATGCCTGCCACATTAAAACACTCAATAAAGAAATGTCAAAGAAGAGCCAATAAATGATAATACTATTATCAACTAAGCAACTCTGTAAGTTCAGATACAATGTCTCACGTAATTCTTCTAGTAACCCTATTTTAAATATAAGATAACTGAGTCTTTGAGAGCTAAAAAATAGAAGGTTTATGATTTGAACCTGGTCCAACTGTCCAACTGTCCTTGCTGCAGCCACACTCTTAGCTACACTGCCATATAGTAAGGTCTAAGCCCTAATGGAAAAAGGGGAGGAGGCTGTCTACAGCAAGTTTCCAGAAACAGCAAGGGCTGGAAGCAACAGACAGAATGCAAAGTCATTCTTAGCAAGTTCATCTGACACTGAATGTGGAAGTGCCGAATTCCTGCTGATTTCCACTCCACAAAGACAAACTGGGAATCACTTAAATATCCAGAATAAGAAAATGGTTAAATCAGTTATGGCACACCTATGTGGTAGAATACAATTTAATCATCAAGTTATATTTTATAAGAATATGGGGAAATGTTCAATGTACAGCATTAGATAGAAAAGGCAGATTATAAAAAAGCCAGATACCATAAATGAATTTTATTTTGTTTTTATATATTCTTTTTAATTTTTATTTTTGGAAGTAATATATGTATAGAACTTAAAAAGTAATATACTAGTACAAGATCTGTTATGAAAACCAGTGATCCTTTGACCTACCTTTCTTCCTCCCTAGCTCTTCTCTAAGTATAAATCAGAAATAAAGAATACTCACATTCCTTAACTGTTTCTTCTTGCATTTGCCTTCATGTTTCAGAACACTGCCACCATTAGACCAGGCATGGATCTAGTTCCAGGACAGTGGCCTAATATCAGATCATTCTTGCTAGACAACACAGGTATTTCTTTCTTGGGATCTTCTAAGACTGAACCATCAGGATGGCACTTACTTGCTGATTTGGGGGTGACTCTTTCATTTCTATCAGATACAGGATGAGTTCAGACCCTGGACTACCAACTTTCTACTGTTGAACTTTGGCCTAGAGCCACATACACAGGTTCATGCCAGGGATCTCAGCCATCCATGTTCTGATTATCCAACCCTTGAGGTGTATAGCATGAATATGAGGTGTGTGGTGTTGGTGGTGATGGCAGGAATTCTTTAGCCTGGATGCCCTTGCCACTGGTGCTGTCCATTGTCAGGCAGCCCTGCAGAACTGCTGGGCCATCTCCTTCAGAGTTCCTGAGACTCTTGCTCCACACTACCATCAGGCCCCTCTCATCCCTTTTCACTAATTGTGTCCAGTGGATGAAGAGGTAGCATGCTCCAGGGTCAGGCTTCAGCTGTGCCAGACAAGAGGCAGACAGTCCTTTTATGAATGGGACTATTCTTCGTCCTCCACGTAACTTCCCTTATTTACTTTTGCTGGTGATGGTGGATAGAAAATAGAGATATGGCCGTCAAAATAGATCACATCCTAGGAAGAGGGGCACTGTAGTTTAAAGCATTCCAGAGAAAACAGGTGGAAGGATGTTGTTAAACCGTTATATTATGAAATTCTGATTTGTAAATTTAACAAGACCAGAAAACTACTTTTCATTCCCATATTCCTGTGTACTTTAGGTAAGACTTGCATTTGTGATCATTATCAATATAAGACACTAGAGCAGCTTCTCAGAGTCTCTGGAAACCAGTATTCACAGAGGTAACAATTTAACCATCATTAAATAAGTGGAATTAGAGAACTGCAGAGCAAGATCTATATTATTTCAATACAAATAGATTTTGAAGAAATATTGCATTACGAGTAATAATACCCTTGCTATCTTTTTTTCTCAGGGGGGTGGGGAGATCTTAAATTAGGCAAGGATGTCATGGTTGACAATAAAGAACACAATACTAAATGTAAAGCTCTCTTCTTTTCTCTACATCTGCAGTTAATCAAATCCGGATATTTTACATGGGCCCATGAACTTTATCACATGTTTTAAATTGAATTATTTATGTAAAAAAAAAAGACACCATGAAAGTATTATCCTTCATTCTACATACCTTAGGGAGGCTCTATTTATAACTCACAGTGCTGCTACTTCTTGATTTCATAATTTTAGACATTATCTATTGAGCTCCTTCCCTAGAAGATCAGAAATTATCTTTCTTAAACTTCTTTGACTTCATATATATATAAACTTATGCGTGTGTGTGTGTGTGTGTTTGTATATATACACATACATAAATTCAAACCCCAAAATAAATAACGGGTTTGTTTCTATAACACTGTTAACATACTAGAGTCCCCAGGGAAGTACTAGGTTTATTTTCACGGCCAATTTTTGCCTTTTTTGGATGTCCTAGGTCCTGATTTCATTCCCAGATTAGGTCTTGGCTCCTGCTAGGAGTCAACCAATTGCTGAAAATGCAGAGACTTAGAAGCCAAAGAACTGGAAGAGAAGAGCTTGAAGAATGAGCCAGCCTGCCAGCTATCCAACAGGCTGTATCAGGTGGAGGGGGGCTCCTGCCAACCATCACAGGGATTCCAGGGTAGACCACAGAACATCTGGGACAAGCTCCAGGGAGTTCAAGGGTGGAACTGTTCTAAACCTAAGTCCCGACATAACCTAACTCCGTTCGATTATGTTCCATGAGGGTCTTGCTTTTTATCTCTTCCTGTCATAATGTTTTCTCCTTTTCTACACCTTTCAACAATAACTACCACTATTTTTTTTTAAATTTTTTCAATTTATTTATTTTCAGGAAAACAGTATTCATTATTTTTTCACCACACCCAGTGCTCCATGCAATCCGTGCCCTCTATAATACCCACCACCTGGTATGCCAACCTCCCACCCACCTGCCACTTCAAACCCCTCAGATTGTTTTTCAGAGTCCATAGTCTCTCGTGATTCACCTCCCCTTCCAATTTACCCCAACTCCCTTCTCCTCTCTAACACCCCTTGTCCTCCATGATATTTGTTATGCTCCACAAATAAGTGAAACCATATGATAATTGACTCTCTCTGCTTGACTTATTACACTCAGCATAATCTCTTCCAGTCCCGTCCATGTTGCTACAAAAGTTAGGTATTCATCCTTTCTGATGGAGGCATAATACTCCATAGTGTATATGGACCACATCTTCCTTATCCATTTGTCCATTGAAGGGCATCTTGGTTCTTTCCATAGTTTGGCGACCATGGCCATTGCTGCTATAAACATTGGGGTACAGATGGCCCTTCTTTTCACGACATCTGTATCCTTGGGGTAAATACCCAGGAATAACTCCCACTATTAACAGATAATAAAATTCCTTTCTGCCTTGTTTAAAAGCCCCAGTAGAACGTGAGTTAGCCTTATTAGTTATGCCTTATGAGTTGCCCAAAAAGTCTATTTCCAGGGTACAGTGTGAGCCTGAGAAGTTTATAGGTCCTCATAAGATTAGCAGGGTGGTGCTCAACCTTTCTATAAACTCTATAGAAAGCAGGACTCCTAGAAAGCCCAAGAGGGTTATACAGTGTCAGCTTTCCTGTGTTCATGGACAAAAGTACTGAGCAATAAAGAACAAGAGGGGGGCACCTGGGTGGCTCAGTAGGTTAAGCCTCTGGCTTTGTCTCAGGTCATGATCTCAGGATCCTGGGATCCAGCCCTGCGTTGGGCTCTCTGTTCAGCGGGGAGCCTGCTTCCCCCTCTCTCTCTGCCTACTTGTGATCTGTCTCTCTCTGCAAATAAATAAATAAAATCTTAAAAAAAAAAAAAAAAAGAACAAATGGAGTGTTGAGCAAACAATACGCAGATAGGGGTTGTTAAGCAATAAGGAATTGAGAAAGAGCCTGGCCTAAGAATCAGAGGCAGCAGTTTCAAGCACATCCTTCCCACAATTCCATTCTAAATGCAGGTGGGAGAAAACCTCTCCTAATGGAATGATGGGGTTAATAGTAGCATTTTGTCTCAGGAAGCGTTTTCCTTTTCAGAAGTGTTCTCCATTGTGATCTATTACATATTCTTACTTTAGCCTAGACCAAATATTTAATTTTAATACACTTCCCCTCATTTGTTGGGACATTCTGCCTGTCTTTATATTTAGAAGTAATAAATCCACAAGGAGTCCTTGTGATATGAAAAGTGTATTGACTATGGTAGCAAATACATAGACCTAGGTAAGTGATAAAATACACACACACATAACAATGAGTACAGGTAAAACTGGGGAAATCAAAATATGATCTTTGGATTGTATAAATGCTAATATCTTGGTAGTGGTGATAACATGCTATGTTTTGCAAAATGTTACCTTTTGGGGGAAACTAGGCAAAGTGTACAAGAGATCCCTCTGTATTATCTCTCTCTTTTTTAAAAAATTTATTTCTTTATTTTTATTTTTAATTTATTTTCAGCATAACAGTATTCATTGTTTTTGTACCACACCCAGTGCTCCATGCAATCCGTGCCCCTAAAAATGCAGAGAACCACCCCCCCACACTTAAAACCCCTCAGATTGTTTTTCAGAGTCCATAGTCTCTCATGGTTCACCTCCCCTTCCGATTTCCCCCAACTCCCTTCTCCTAACTCCCCATATCCACCATGCTATTTGTTATGCTCCACAAATAAGTGACACCATATGATAACTGACTCTCTCTGCTTGACTTATTTCACTCAGCATAATCTCTTCCAGTCCCGTCCATGTTCCTACAAAAGTTGGGTATTCATCCTTTCTGATGGAGGCATAATACTCCATAGTGTATATGGACAACATTTTCCTTATCCATTTATCTGTTGAAGAGCATCTTGGTTCTTTCCACAGTTTGGCGACCATGGCCATTGCTGCTATAAACATTGGGGTACAGATGGCCCTTCTTTTCACTACATCTGTATCTTTGGGGTAAATACCCAGTAATGCAATTGAAGGATCATAGGGAAATTCTATTTTTAATTTCTTGAGGAATCTCCACACTGTTCTCCAACGAGGATACACCAACTTGCATTCCCACCAACAGTGTAAGAGGGTTCCCCTTTCTCCACATTCCCTCCAACACATGTTGTTTCCTGTCTTGCTAATTTTGGTCATTCTTACTGGTATAAGATGATATATCAATGTGGTTTTAATTTGAATCTCCCTGATGGCTAGTAATGATGAACATTTTTTCATGTGTCTGATAGCCATTTGTATGTTTTCATTGGAGAAGTGTCTGTTCATATCTTCAGCCCATTTTTTTATATGATTTTCTGTTTTGTGTGTGTTGAGTTTAAGGAGTTCTTTATAGATGCTGGATATCAACGTTTTGTCTGTACTGTCATTTGCAAATATCTTCTCCCATTCCATGGGTTGCCTCTTTGTTTTGTTGAGTGTTTCCTTTGTTGTGTGTGTAGAAGCTTTTGATTTTGATGAAGTCCCAGAAGTTTATTTTGGCTTTGGTTTCCTTTGCCTTTGGAGACATATCTTGAAAGAAGTTGCTGTGGCTGATATCAAAGAGATTACTGCCTATGTTCTCCTCTAAGATTCTGATGGATTCCTGTCTCACGTTGAGGTCTTTTATCCATTTTGAGTTTATCTTTGTGTATGGTGTAAGAGAATGGTCGAGTTTCATTCTTCTACATATAGCTCTCCAATTTTCCCAGCACCATTTATTGAAGAGACTGTCTTTTTTCCACTGTATATTTTTTCCTATTTTGTCGAAGATTATTTGACCATACAGTTGAGGGTCCATATCTGGGCTCTCTACTCTGTTCCACTGGTCTATGTGTCTGTTTTTATGCCAGTACCATGCTGTCTTGGTGATCACAGCTTTGTAGTAAATAAAAGTATCCAAATTGGCAATGAAGAAGTCAAACCCTTTCTCTTCGTAGATGACATGATTATATGGAAAACCCAAAAGACTCCACCTCCAAACTACTAGAACTCATACAGCAATTCAGCAATGTGGCAGGATACAAAGTCAATGTACAGAAATCAGTGGCTTTCTTATACACTAACTATGAAAATACAGAAAGGGAAATTAGAGAATTGATTCCATTTACTAGAGCACCAAGAACCATAAGAAACCTGGGAATAAACCTAACCAAAGAGGTAAAGGAACTACAGAACTCATGAAAGAAACTGAAGAAGACAAAAAGATGGAAGACCATTCCATGCTCTTGGATCGGAAGAATAAACATTGTTAAAATGTCTATACTGCCTAGAGCAATCTATACTTTTAATGCCATTCCAATCAAAATTCCACCAGTATTTTTCAAAGAGCTGGAGCAAATAATCCTAAAATTTGTATGGAATCAGAAGAGACCCCAAATCGCTAAAGTAATGTTGAAAAACAAAAATAAAACTGGGGGCATCACGTTACTCTTGGGGTTTTTTACCCTAGAGTACCCATGCCAGGTACACCCCTCTTTTCGTACCTCAGGCTCCACATACTCTGCACAAGACACCTGAAATGCACATTGTGGATCCCCAGTAGAACATATACCTTCCACCTCTGAAGCAGCCCCTCCTTAGTCATCTCAGGCAGGATCAGAGTCCCACAAGCCTAAAATTCTGGAGGCCTCAATGCTCAGGGCTGGGCTGTGGGAAAGAGCTGCAGCACTGCAGCCTCTTATCTCCTTGGCCCTGCTAACTCTTCACACTTTGTGGAGGGCCATAGTCAGAAAAGGACCAGGGTGGCACCTGGGCCAGGGATCTCTCTTGTCAAAGTGTGACAGGGATGCCAATCATTATAACTATTTTATAGATAAAATAGAGACTTAGGAAAATTATGCCTCATGCAGCTGATAACTGGTAATAGCAAGTTTCAAGCCAGATCTCTCCAAGTTTAGGGGTCTTTGTATTGTTTGCATGGAGGTTTCTGTGATTTCTCCTGTATAACCGACCACCTAAACCTGCACTTGTGAGCCTTAAGAATGTTGTTTGTGAGACTTCTGCTGCATAAGGGATGTTGGGAGCCTGGTTAGTTGACATTAGCTGGCCTCCCGGTCAGAATTGGCCCTTCTGGTCTGGATGCTAAGAGCAGTAAATTTTGCCTTGCATCCTCCTGGCTCCAGGTTGGGCTGGCCCCCTGAATGGAATCTGGGAGGAGAGGAAAGCCCACCTAGCCCAGGCTTGAATATGTAAAGACACTATAACATAGGAATGCAACTTGCTCCAAACTGCACATAGGCAAATAAATGTTTAACTTCAGACCCCCATCACTTGCCCTATAAATATGGCCCTTATGGGGATGGTCAGTTGGAAATCTCACTTGAGGTGAGGACACTGCCCAGTCCTCTCAAATGGGACTCCAACCAGGCTGCCTTCATCAGGCTTCCCTAGCTAATGAGGCTGCATGTTATAAGTACAACAATTTGATGTAACTCTGACTTCCTGTCCCTCAGTGCTTACTGTGGCCTTCACCTACATGCAGATTTCCTTTTCTTCTTCCTGTTTCTGTTGGCTTTTTATATCAATAAAGTGTTCCGCACCCCCCCCCCCTTCAAAACTGACAGTAGGGACTTGAATCTTTTGTTTGGAACAGCCTCTTGGAAACCTGAGTAAAAGATCCATTTCACTGTTTTTAAGGAGTCAACCAAGTCCTTCCTATGTTTTCATAGCTGACATAATTATGAGCTGGGTTTACAAGTTGTCTTTCTCCGGATTTATATATTCATTTAATGGGACGGATTAGTATTGAAATTGAACTCTTTTCAGGAGACATTCATTGAAAACCTATTTCACAGCTGTTTAGACACTGCTCATTATTTTCAGGGCCAGCTCATTATTCTTGAATTAACTCAAGTACTAACTCTACAACACAAGAAATAGATGCCAAACTTAAATAAATGTATTATGCAGTCGCCATTACAAAGACTAATGCGTTGGCAGGCATTTCTGAGACATCTCCATGTATTTTTGTCTTGTTTTTTCTTATTTCCAGAAGTTTCTCTCTGGTACTTAAATAATAAACTGATTGGATAAACTGATTAGATAGACTGATATACAAAATCTACCCTCTTTTCCCCAAGGTACAGAAATGGAAATGAGTTAGACAAAGTGTAAGTGGACAGTGGAAAGAAATGGAAGAGGAGGAGAATAACAGAACAGTTAAGAGCTAGAAATGCTTCTTAATTTGTCGACTAGAGCCCCCCTGGGACCTCTAACTTGTAAACTTTAAGAAATGTCAGGTACATTCTTCCTCCTTCTGGTCAAAATGTCCTATTCAGTTCTTTGGGGGTATCCCAACTATTTCCTGTTGATGGAGTGGTTTAGGTATATGGGAATGACTTTACCCTGCATCATGCTGAGTGAACCGAGTGGTCTATCCTGTCAGCTGGGGGAAAACAAATTCTCCTTCACACTCAGTGAGATAATAAGTGGGATCCCCAGAAATAAAAAAGGAGAGAAACTTCCTGCCACAATATGCCATGGGCATTTATTATATATTCCTTCTAAAGGTCACTTGTGTAGATGAAACTGTAAGAGGAAAACATGCAAATTTTAGGGCATGGATTTGGGGTGTCTTTTTTGGCAGACCAGAGGCTTTTTTTTCTAGATTCTCTTGTGCATTCCATTTAGATAAGAGTTTGTCATCAGAACACTCCACATAAGAATAACATTACTTTAGTAAGATAGAATAATACAGATTTAGGGAATCATTCTCAAAATAATGGATTTAGTTGGCAGAAACCAAGAATGTTATAGGTGTGAAAAGAAGTCACCTACAATATTAAATAAAATGTAAAACACATTGAATGTGATGAAGTCAGTCAATGAGATGAGCTGAGGATCACAAAGGACTGATTAAGTGAAGAGGAATGGAATGACGCTGAATAAGGAGATGTGTAAAGATGGGGAAGCGAGAATGCAGCGATGCTTAAGCGATGCTTACCAGTGAGGCAGGGATGGGTCTTCTAGACTGGATAACTGCTTGAGCAGAGTAGCTCTTCTCTCCACACTTGATGGCCAACTCCCATTCCCAACACAGCCACCAATCCCCATCTCCTACTCCAAGGGTTTTCCTACCTACTTGGAAGTCAAAGGCTTACCATGCCCACCCCCAATCTCGTGAGCTCTGGCCCCTGGTTATCTCTTCAATTACATTTCTTAGTCTTTTTTCCCCCTACTTTACTTCACTCGTTCCCTTTGGTCAGCTTCACTATTTTACAAATACCTCAAGCATGTTTCCACTTCAACAACTTTGCACTTGCTCTACCCTCTGCCTGAAATGCCCTTCCTCTAAATAGTCAGACAACTTCCTCCCTCAATTATTCAAGTCTCTATTCAAATGCCCACATGATCCAAGAAAGCTTCCTTATCCATCCTTTCCAAAATAGCACATATATTCTCCTAAACTGCTCTCTTGCCTCCTGTCCTTCTTATTGTTTTGTCACAATAAGGGTTATTAACTGATAGCATGCTATTTTGTTTGTTCATTGTCTGAACCCCATACTGGCTTTAAAATTCATGAAAGCAGAAACTTAGTTTACATCACCTCTGCATCCACGATGCCTATGACATACCCAGCATGTGACTGGCACTCAGAAGCATTTGCAGAATGAAGAAACGAAGTACAGTGAGTGGTTCAAACTGGAGTATTATGTGAGAGGTAAGTTTGGTCAAACGAATAAAGTGAAAATCATCCAGAGACCTGATACACAGCATGAGTTTACAAAAGGAGGCAATGGGTTTTCTGAAGAACAGTTCATGCCCCAGGACACAGCATACTGTGTGCTTCATAGCACTCACGAAGATGTTCATTAAAAGTCTCCATGATGATAACAGATATTAAACAGAGAAAGTCCTTTCCCATTGCATGACAGGGCAAAGAAAATGCAAACTCAGAATGTAGGATTGACATTCTCTGAATTCCTCTTCACCTGCACAGTGCATGTGAGCTACTATGAACTGAATTGCTGTCCTCCCAAAATGCATATGTTGAAGCCCTGACCCCCAATAACTATATTTGGAGATAAGGTCTTTAGGAGGTAATTAAGGTTAAACAAGATCACAATGGCAGAGCCCTAATCAGATAGGAATATAGCCTTTGAAGAGAGATCTCTCTGTGTCCCTCTGTTCCTCTGTCTAGTTCTATTTCAAAAGGTGGTCATCTGCCATGCAGGAAGAGAACTCTCACCACAAACCTAATCTGTCAACAGCCTTGATCTTAGACTTTCAGCCCC